>NC_139963.1:32851971-34051971 GCF_963993115.1 Abramis brama
GAAACTGCAGCTTTACAGAGCTCAACGGCTCTGATATAAACAAAACGCTATTGGGTTTTTTTTTTTAAGGAGAGGAGCTGTTCGATGTGTCCCGCCCTGTCTTCCTGTTTCAGTGGAAATTACGTCAACACATTCTGCGTGTTTCAAGGACCTTCAGTGGACCTTTAACGTAATACAAGCAGCCAATCAAAATCAGAGTTTCAGAGAAGGCCAGCAGGCAAAAGCATTTGTTAACACTTAGGTTTGGACCCCGCCCCCTGTAAGAACTGACTCGCGTGCGTGAAGATTTCAGCATGCGCCGCGTGAGACCTGTCAGGACTCGCAGTTTTATTATTTCTCCTCACAACATGCTGATTTGTGTTCACACTGCACAATCATATTTTTTGTGCTTGAGTTTTTATTTATTTTTTATTTTTGCTATTATATTATATTATATTAGACAAATTATTGCTTGAATTAGTAAGAACAAGAAAGGTGTAAAAAAAAAAAGCCTTCATTGTTGAAAATGTACGAAGAAAGTCCACTGATGAGTTACCATATACACTCACCTAAAGGATTATTAGGAACACCTGTTCAGTTTCTCATTAATGCAATTATCTAATCAACCAATCACATGGCAGTTGCTTCAATGCATTTAGGGGTGTGGTCCTGGTCAAGACAATCTCCTGAACTCCAAACTGAATGTCAGAATGGGAAAGAAAGGTGATTTAAGCAATTTTGAGCGTGGCATGGTTGTTGGTGCCAGACGGGCCGGTCTGAGTATTTCACAATCTGCTCAGTTACTGGGATTTTCACGCACAAGCATTTCTAGGGTTTACAAAGAATGGTGTGAAAAGGGAAAAACATCCAGTATGCGGCAGTCCTGTGGGCGAAAATGCCTTGTTGATGCTAGAGGTCAGAGGAGAATGGGCCGACTGATTCAAGCTGATAGAAGAGCAACTTTGACTGAAATAACCACTCGTTACAACCGAGGTATGCAGCAAAGCATTTGTGAAGCCACAACACGGACAACCTTGAGGCAGATGGGCTACAACAGCAGAAGACCCCACCGGGTACCACTCATCTCCACTACAAATAGGAAAAAGTGGCTACAATTTGCACGAGCTCACCAAAATTGGACAGTTGAAGACTGGAAAAATGTTGCCTGGTCTGATGAGTCTTGATTTCTGTTGAGACATTCAGATTGTAGAGTCAGAATTTGGCGTAAACAGAATGAGAACATGGATCCATCATGCCTTGTTACCACTGTGCAGGCTGGTGGTGGTGGTGTAATGGTGTGGGGGATGTTTTCTTGGCACACTTTAGGCCCCTTAGTGCCAATTGGGCATCGTTTAAATGCCACGGCCTACCTGAGCATTGTTTCTGACCATGTCCATCCCTTTATGACCACCATGTACCCATCCTCTGATGGCTACTTCCAGCAGGATAATGCACCATGTCACAAAGCTCGAATCATTTCAAATTGGTTTCTTGAACATGACAATGAGTTCACTGTACTAAAATGGCCCCCACAGTCACCAGATCTCAACCCAATAGAGCATCTTTGGGATGTGGTGGAACGGGAGCTTCGTGCCCTGGATGTGCATCCCACAAATCTCCATCAACTGCAAGATGCTATCCTATCAATATGGGCCAACATTTCTAAAGAATGCTTTCAGCACCTTGTTGAATCAATGCCACGTAGAATTAAGGCAGTTCTGAAGGCGAAAGGGGGTCAAACACAGTATTAGTATGGTGTTCCTAATAATCCTTTAGGTGAGTGTGTGTGTATATATATATATATATATATATATATATATATATATATATATATATATATATATATATATATATATATATATATATATATGTGTGTGTACACATATGCTGAAAATCAAATCAATTCTATTTAAGAATGAAAAAGAGAAAGTTTAAAAGAACAACACTGATTTGAAATAAACAATTATGTTATGTATATACTGTTAATTATACAATATTAACATTGTGTAATATCAACGTTCAGACATTTCTAACTTCACTTTCAAATGCTTTTTGGAGCCAGTGTATGTGCAAATTTAAAATGCAATTATGATCTACAGTGTGAAATACATTGATAAATGTTAAAATGACTTATTTGCATTAATTTAAACAAGACTTTTGGGAAACGCAGCCCTGTAAGGTTTTTAACATTAACCGTTCCTGTATCCTAACCAGCACTGCACATTTTGGATGTGTCCCCTATTTAATCCAGCTGAATTAAGTCACCAGCTGATTAGTAGACCACTCCTTGACCTGAGCTGAATGTGTCCAATATATGTGATGATGGGAAAATTGGATCATTTTACTGAGTCTCTCATTCAGCAAAATAAACTAATCTTTATTCAAGTCACCATTTGAACAGAGTGAAAATGTTCTATTTTGCACTATTATTATTCACATGCACAATCTTTGATCATATTCCAAATTAAGAAATCATTATGGAAATCATTCCCCATGCTGGGGAAGCTCCAGGAAGGGTTTGAAAACCCTTACTGTACGTGATACTCATTCTAAAGTCCTGAAAATAACATTTGTGCTGCTCTGTTTACAGGAATACAAGGCTGTTAGAGTACGTGTGTTTGGTAGTGCCACACTGAGTCTAAAAACAGACATACCAACCATCAAGATGATCAGTTCCACCCGTGAGGTACAAACTAAACATCTCCAAGTTTCCTCTTCTATCTGGAACTCTCTCTTGCATACATTTAGCATAAGTGAGGGGAAAATCAAATAACTATTAAAATGAGGCAATTTCCTGTATATGTTTTCTGCTGCATTAGAGATTAATGACAGTAAACATCTTTTCTCTGTTTAGTTTACAGTAGATATAGACCCTGCAGGGTCAGAAGAGCTTCCGTATGAAATGCCTCTGTGGATAATCATTGTGTCTGTGCTGGCTGGAGTGATTCTGCTGGGCCTGATTGTCATTTTTCTGTGGAAGGTGAGAAACTTTCTGTGCTTCAATACTCCTTTTGTTCTCATATCTGCAAATTACTCTGGTTGGAGTCACACAAACAACAACTTAATTTTATCGCATTGTGCTTTAACACCATAAACACAGTGTGAAGTTTGTTTTTAACTCCACTTTGAGAGGAGCAGCAACACATATTGCTACACATTTTAATCATCCAACATTTCAGGCATTCAGGATGGCACTTTGGTGCCTATAAACTTAACAATCATAACCATATATTATTTTAAATATATGATGAAATGTTACACACACAATCTATAGAAAAAAAATAATAGAAAAATATTTTTACACACACACACACACACACACACACACACACACAAAACACATTTTAACCACATTATATTGTGCAAGTATGTGTATGTTCTTGTTAAATAGAATATATATTTTCAGCATAAATTATTTTTGTATTTCCCCCAAACACATTTTTACAGTATTTTGCAGTCAAATTACATGTATTCTGTTTTTTACTTTGAACATTTTTACAGTACAGCTAGATGTTGCACGCATGGTATGGATATTATTATTTTCAATACATCACAACATTTGTGCCAGAAGAGCACAGTTGATTCAAGCCTAGATCACTTTCTCCAGCCATGTATTGTGCTTCGTTTGATTGCTCATATCTGAATCCTGTTCCCCAGTGTGGTTTCTTCAAGAGAGCCAACACCAGAGAGCTTTATGAGGCCAAGGCCCAGAAAGCAGAAATGAAAACACAGCCATCAGAAAATGACCACCTTACAGAGGAGGACTGAGATTCCCTGGCCTTTGTGGGCCTCTGACACAAATAGCAAGTTTGTAGGTGTCACAGCCAACGGCTCTCTAGCTAAAATGCTTGGCTTGATTAACAGTAATGTATTCCATGGAAGCTCCACTAATACTGTCTTTCCTCTTCCCCTTTGAGACACAACGCTTCCCTCGTCTGTTTTCGACTCTCATCATTGCTCTCAAAAACACTAGAGGTTGTTTTTTTTCCTGAAACAAATTGATATGTGAGGCTCTTTGTTATGTCCTCGGGCTTAGGTTGCTGTTATCTTGGAGATAGAATGAAGTCTTAAAACATGAACTGTATATTGCTTTAATCCAACTTCTGAACGCCTTTCCTTGCTTTGACATGACTAATAACTTCTGCGTTACCACATTGTTTTCTTTTTTGATGTCTGAGGTCTTGTTTTCTACTGATCCAACAAACTCCTTCTGATCACATCTTCTCTTACAGAGATAACAAGCTTTCCTTTCCCTTTCACAATCTGCCGCTGAATTTATCACACATTTTTACCGACTCTTTATCTCATAATAATTTGCTCTCTTCATAATTTCACCTGAGTTTACAGAATGCTTTCTCTCAGTTGCTATATAATGTTAATCTTGTAATCTACTTCAGTCAAGGCTGTTAGATTTCTCAAAGCTTCTCTGAATACATACATCCTGTGGTAAGATGCTCGTCTTGCTCACAGTGCTCTTTTTCTTATGTCTTCTCGCAGAGTGGCTTTTTTAGGCGGGCTGTCTACTTCCAAACTATACCAAAATACCAAGGCGTGAAGATTAGTAAGAAGGAACAGTACCAGGTAAACCAAGGCTTTTTGATTGTGGACTCAACGAACAACAAGAAACACTGGATCACAAACTGGACTGAAAATAAACAGTACTACTGATGAGTGCACTCTCAAACTGTCTCTTCTAGACAGTGAAATGGACGTTTACAGACATTTATTATCTGAATCAATGCAACTCTACCTGATTTTATTGGAACTTTATCTGGATATCTGATACAATTGAAGATGTTCATTTAAAATTTGCCTAAGATGAACTGATTATACAGAAGACTGTGTGAGATTTATGTTTTGATGTTTATTTTATTACTGTTTTTCAACTGAATACATGTATGTATGCTGGAGGGCTCAACAAGAAGGTTTTTCTGAGGCTGGCTCAGCAGTTCAGATTTGTCTCCACCACAAAGGAAAGATACATTCTACAGAATCTATCTTTGTAAAGATACAAAAGGATAACTAAAAAACATTTTTGTTTCAAATTCTGCTGATTTGTCAATAAGATGGTATAGAATACAGAAAACCAAACCTTTAAACATCAATGAATATGAATGTAAATTCAGTGTAAGTGTGAACTTACTGTTGAACTCTGTGTATTTTGACTTATTATCTGTGTGAGGATTTTGTTGTTATTGTTATGTGCCCTAACTGAAAATAGCACTGAATTTTCTCTTCAGGTTTTCCGATAGTGCTAAAATCTGTTGCCCAGTCATGACTCACTATTTCATCTTTCTCATTCGGTTCTTGCTTTATATATTTTTATCTTGCATCAGGTCACGTTTATGTGAAACAGTGATGGATTAAAAAAAAAAAAAAAAAAACAGCTACCTATTATGAATAGTCACACGAAATACACGAGACCATAAACAGACACACAAATATTCCTCACCTATATGGAATTGGGGCGAGACCTAATCTCAAATTCAGCCAGTTTTAGCTCTACTCTGGGGTGATGTGTAGGCTACATGTTTCATGCCCTGATTCTTGTTCGTGAATTTCATAGTCATATTTTAGATGTTGTGGGTCTTTATGTATGATGTAAATGTGCCAATTAAATTTGTCTAAAAAAGAAATGATTTTGTGGATGTTTTTTTTTTTTTTACAGTGATTTATTTGTTTAAAACGTTTTAATAAATACGTGGATGTTGTTTAGCCTACATATATAATTTAAACGTTAATTTGTTGAAAATAGACCCTGTGCTCTCATGTCAACAGGCCTGTAAATCTACGCAGCTAAAGAATTTTTTTTAAACGTGTGCATTAATTAGCTCTCAAATCTGCGTTATAGTAAATAAAGTGATATCTTAATAAAATACAAGGATTGCATGTTTTTTTTCTTTAATACGCGCTCATGTTGCTAATTTTGTAAGTAATGAACAGGAATGTGATCATTTCTAATCCTGTTAAGCCTCACACCAGGAAAGTAATTGCATTAGAGTTTGAATAGATGTCAAAACTAACCGCATTCGCAAGCGAGCGTCACGGGAGCGCGAGCCCCGCCTGCAGGGGGATTAGCACGCGCTAAACCTCAGATCCGCGCGCTCTGTCAGGTAACGCCGCAAACACCATCCACGACTAACCTAACAGCACAAACAAGGATAAATAAAGATACTGGTTGGGTCTAATTTGGTTTTCGCGATACCAGCCGAGAGGTCGGTGTCTGGACTTTCAAGTTTATACGCTGTGAACTGTCAAGTGGTCTATCGTTCAGTAAATTTCAAAGTAAATCTGCGCGGTGGGTCGCATCTTTTGGAGAGGACGATGTTCATCATATTTGAGAGTGACGGGAGCGCGCAAGTCAGCGTCGCTCGCGGGGAATGACGCTTCAGACTTTGACCAAGTGTTATCAAGTTAATTATTACCTGATGGACTAAATGAAGAATGCCGCACGTTTGGGAGTTTATTCTGATCCTCAACGTTAATGTCATCTTTGTAGAAGGTAAACTGTTCACATATGAAAACTCACTCTCATGATGCTTAAGATGCTGGAAGCTCTGATGTTAATAGACTATTGCAGAATTTTCATTATGCTGGCAATGCATTAACATCCAAAGCTACATAATTATTACATTGAATGTGTGCTGTTTTCTTTTTCTCATAACAAAATGCTGAATATTTACTGTCTGAAGCGATTGTTTACTGACTGTCCTGTTGAAGAAGAAGAAGAAGAAGAAGAAGAAGAAAAAAAAAACATTCTGAAGCCAGACTAAAGATGGTATGCTAGTTTTAGCTGGTTTAAGCAGGTTTTAGCTATTAAGATGGTCTTCCAGCCAAATCATGATGGTCTTATGTTGGTCTACCTTCTAAAACCAGTAGAACAGTTTGACCAGACTGAGACCAGATAGGCTGGTTTTAGCTTGTGTATTTTTTTTTTTTTTTTTTCCATCAAGGTCGTCATTTCAAAAATGAACAGATTTTAAATGGAACAGCAGGGATTTGGAGGGGGAAAAATTGCTTACCAAAAATGTAATTTCCTGCATAGCTATGTTTTCTTGTATTCCTTGTTAAAAACAACAGCAACAACATAGGCTTTGAGAAAAGATTGACCAGGGATTTGAAGAATATTGTCTTAAGCCAGATTAAGATTTTATGGATTTTAATGTGGTTTAAAATGGCTTCCCAGCCTGGCCGAGTTGGTCTTCAGGTGATTCAGGAGATATGCCAGACTAATGAGCTAAAAAGTGCCGAAACCCTTTTAAAAATCAGCCAACAGATGTGTTTGACCAGTCCGGGAGACCAGCAAACCATCTTACACTGGTCTCAACTGCTTTCTTTTCGGTTCTCAATCCTTTTCATCATTCATACTTTTCTCAAATGTGATCTTTCTCTAACGAGTACAAACATATTATTGTTATATTAAACACTATTAAAGGATTTTCACTGCTAAGAAAGACATAAAAAGGGACACAAGACAAACATGAGTATTAAAAAATCAATGCAGAAAGGTTGTCAGTGAGGCATGATCCTCAGAGTAGAGCTCATCTAGAGTCTATGGTGTTCTCATGTTCTTCTGCACTAGTGAAGTACCCAGTTTGTGTTGGCAATTCTGAGTTTGACGTCATTCTTCCTCCTGGGGATGGGAATCTATATAAAAAAAAACAGACACAAGTTAGATCTTCAAAGAGCAAGAAATGTGCATGAAAGTTTTCTACAGAAAAGCCCGTAGTGTATGTTTGAAAGGAAGCTGACGTGTGATTTGAGGTCAGTCGGCTCAGAGTGTGAGGAAAATCAAAATCAAGCCAGCAGGTTAAATGCATGAGGATTATTTTCCTTATTCCAGCCAATGATATCAAAGTGACTCAGGCGTGTCAAAAAACGTGCGGTGTAAAATAATACACAAGGCTTTTTATGTTTAGTCCAATATCTCACAGGGAGCCACACACAGCAGAGAGGATAAATGGGTAGCCGGGCTCAATCGAGTGTCAGCATTTCGCAAATCTCTCGGTGTATGAATCTCAGCACCTGTACTTACAGCAAATCCGTGGCTCTCGATGCTTCTAGATACCGTAGCCCCAGAAAATGGCAGCTTCCTACGAGCCACATAAGTGAAAGTGCACAAGCTTCTCATATCTCAGATACAGATGTCAATAAATTGGGGTGGAAGAAAATTGGGCTCCAGTCCTCCTCCCCGTTCATGACGGGCACATCAAAGTAACCTGGCTTGAGAGTAGAGCTGTGGTGTGGTGCATTAAAGAGCAGCCTTGAGTGCTTGACTTGGCAGTGGATATGATGCAAGCTGCAGCCTGAAGCCAGAAGGAGAGAGGTGAGGGGAATAGTGATGTGAGATAACAGAGTGAATTCAGAATGCTGGAGTCTGCTGGCTCTGTGACCTACTTTCCAGCTCCTCCGACAGGGCCCAGAGCAGAGGATCCAGGATGCATCTGTCGTCATTTCACAAATGTCTTTTTTATTCTTCTTGCAAATAAGCGGTGCTGTTGGCAAATATTTACTTTATAAATTTGCATGCTACTTTTTTTTGGGTGGGGGTGATGTATCGAGTTTTGCCTCAAAAAGACTTTAAATGTGCCTTGTATCATTAGAGACATCTTCATCCTGTTATCTGACAGCAGAAACTTCTCTCCATGGGGAGTTGGGGTCTATTGCAGGTGTGACTGTATTTTCAAAGAGCCGTGGGTGAGTGATGTGAATCTCTTCTTTTCCCGCAGCACAGCCAGTGTCATCAAAGCTGCACGATGGTTGGTGGGCATACAAAGATCTTGTCCAAGGGAGCTTTATACCAGGTAAGCCTTTCAAAAGAAAGAAAAGAAAACAGTGTGAGAGTATGCATAATGTGTCTTGTCAAGAGTCATGCTGCTTGCCACACTAAGACTTGCAAGATCTGCAGAGGCTTTGTGTGTTGACTTACAGCACATAAAACTTCAGGATGCCAATTAATATTTTATTCTGTTTGATTCACACTTTTAATGTATGTAAACACGGTGTGAAGGAGGTGGATTTCACACAAACAGTATGAACGGTATTTAACAGTACTTTGCAACTGCTGCATCATAATTGGGAGATTAAATGGGGAATTTATAGTGCTTACATTTCACTAGATTAGTTAGCCTGATACCTTTAAGGTTGTTAAATGATATACGTGCAAGATAGAGGTTATTTTAAAAGTGAACTTGAAAGCTGAAGTGTGCAAAAACAATGATTGTTTCAAACAAGTTTCCTCAGACACTCCCGCAGGCAGTTTTTAAAAAATAAATTAGTAGAGTTAAAAAATGCTGTAGGATTTACTTTGAAACCATTTACACTCAGAAATAAGTCAATTTTACTAATAAGTACAAAGAAACAGCAAGACACTGACTGAATTAAACGAGAAATGTGTATTGTATATAGAAAGACAAAGACTTTTCTTGTAAAACATACTCCAACAGTCTTTGTTAAACTGTGGGGGAAAGTTAATTTTAAAAGTAATGTGTTACAATATTGTTTTACAAAAAGTAACTAATTGCATTACTTAGTTACTTTTTATGGAAAGTAAGTGTGTGCCATTTTCTCACCTGGGCTGGGTTTTCTTGCTTGTTTTTAAATAACAAAAAAAGTTTTATTTTGGCAAATGTAAAGGCTCTTTCACACTAAAAAGCATGCTCACAATTAGTCTAACTTCTTTACTTATTTGAAAAAGTAAGCTATTTTGTTGCTAGGGATGTGGCCGAAGACAAATGCTATGTTCGGAAAGGCCCTAAAGGGACATGGTAATGTGAAAAAAATATGAGATGGAAGAAAAAAATATGCTTTTGCGTTCTTTCGCAATTATATTTGGGTAATTATATTGTATATAATTTGCAGGTGTCAAGGAGCTGCTATCAGTATGCGGGGTATTAAAATGGCTTTTGAATGCCCACGCTTTTTACTTTCACTTTCAAATTTGCGATCACTCTTATATAGGGAGCGGCGGTACTGACCACACATTTTACAAGATAAGATATTGGTCAATGACACTCAGGATCTGTTTCACACCAAATCGTCCACCCTGTCAGTCTTTTCTCCTTACAATCTTCACGTGAGAAGTAAAATCTGATGCAATGTAATGTAACCAACAACCACAGCAAGCCTAACGTTTAGGGGCCCCGTAGAATGCATTACTCATTTGCTGTGCCTTTCTGAATTCGTATTTAGGCTTCGGGCACATCCCTACTGACGTAACTCGCATTACTTGTTATGCGTTACCCAGACACTGGTTTTTAAAGTACATTTATTCAGCAAATATTCATTAAAAACACTTTTAAATTGCTACAAAAATATTCTATTTCAAATAAACAGGCTACTGTTCTTCTGATTTTTTACTCAAAAAATATATCACGGTTTCCACAAAAGTATTAAGCAGGACAAACAATTTCAACATTAAAGGTAGGGTATGGGATTTGCAAAACGGCCGGCAGATTTTGAAAATACACAACTCAAATGGTCCTACCTTCTTTCCTCCAAAGCTGGCCCTGACTCCACCCATTCATGTGGAGGGAGGGGGATGGGGGGAGGGGGATATGGTACGACCGTTTGATTGACGAACTTACTGTCCAATGATTCTAGGTGGTCTTGGAAATGATTGGCTGGAGTTTTTAGAGTCTTGCCCGTTCCACAGATGATTAAATTGCTTAATTTTCATTTCAGTGCTTCTAACTCAGTGGCTGTAAGTGGGTTAGGAATAGGATTTCAAGTGATTTTGAAAAAATTTACAAAAAAAGAGAATCACATACCCCACCTTTAATAATAATAAGAAATGTAAAAAATTTTAATGATTTCTGAATGATCATGTGACACCGAAGACTGGAGTAATGAAGCTGAAAATTCAGCTTTGACACAACAGACATAAATTGCATTTTAAAACTATATTTAAATAGAAACATTTAAATAGTTTTACAACATTACAGTTTTACTGTGCTTTTAATCAAATAAATGTAGACTTAGAAATGACTTAGTTCAAAAACATTTAAAAACTTTTGAATAGAAGTGTATAGTCTTGTGACTTTTTTTAATTAGCATTTTCTGATACAAAATCTGTAGAATTTGGCAAAATGGATTTAAACATTGTAAAATGTAATAATAATCAACTCATATAGAATATAGTTGAACACGCAGGCGTTGAACACTGGATGAATTCATTCTCCGCACATCTTGTTCTGCGGGCGCTGATCCCGTGTGGGCCTGGTTATAGCTTAATCTATTTTTACAGCTTGTGGTCTCAACTGATTAATGCTGACTATTGAAGCAGAGGTCTGAGACACTTTATGAGTTTTATTCGAAGTACTTCATTATGTAGTCAGTCAGTAATGTATGTAACCAGCAAAGGAGCCCTTTGAACACTATTTAGTATGCTTAAAAAAGAAGCTATCTATAGGGGACAGATCCATACAATTCCTGCTTATTCACAAAGAAGGGTCTTTATATTTTAAAAAAAAAGTTATGCTAGATCTACTTGCAAGGACACTACTTGCAGCAGTGCAGCATCAATCATGGTTGTAACTAAGGGATATCAAGTAAGCCCTATAGCAACTCATAAATATATGCATTGCACATAAATTTACCTCTTTGTTAAGCATTCTGCAAGGGAGAAAAACTCTCTGGATTTATATTGCATAAATGTCCTTGAGACTTAAAAAGGGACTATGAAAGAAATTGGACGAGAAAGCATTCAAAGAGCAAATATCATCCGTTTCCCAGAGCATGTCGGATTCATCTCAAGACAGTCCTCACAAGTTAAACACTCTTTTGCTTGTCCAAATGCTAAAGGCAACGGTTTAGTAGTAATCTTTTAAACTTTAGTGTTTGCCTTAAGCGCTTGTGACACTTGTTCAGTTGTCAAAGAATATCTTATTGTACAATATCAGGCATAGTTGTGAAGTGAAGTTGAAGTTGTGCTCCAGAGGGGAAGTGTGTGTCATTTCTGCACCATTAAATAAAATGGAAACAATAATCTTTTTTCAAAACAGGTTTTCCAAACACTCCCCTTCTCTGCCATTGGTCAGGCAAAAAGATAACCCCGCCCCCAAGCGCACATCATTGGTTGAGCCACTGTTGCTAAATCAACCTTACAAATTGGCTTCCTTAGCTGTCTCTGCATATTCAATAGGAGGAAGTATTTAACACTAAAAAGATTGCACACATCAGCTTTATGTGCATTTATGATTGATATCATAGTTACGACAGGAATAAAATGTTACTCTCAGTCACTTTGATCATGTCAGCCACACAAATTTGCTTTCGTATCGTACAATTAAAAAGGGCCAGTTTCATTTTAAGATGTTTGAGAGACTAATTTGAGTTTATAATTTTCCTTTTCACTGTTCCATTTTATAATTTTGTCTTATCAGTTAAATGTGATACACCAAAAAGTCTCATGATTGACATGCATTGGCTATTTTCAGTCTGTAAGCTCTTGTGAGATATAAACTTCTCTTTAATGTGTGCATATTCATGAATGAATATTTCTGTCCTGTTTTTGGCACACTCTCATTATATGCTTACAGCGGTGGCAGAAAGTTCTTACATTGTTAATTGCTTGAGAACATCTCTTCTGTTCTCCTGAGGGTTATGCTGAAGCTGCTATGAGATGTTCTCCTTTTGAAATGCATGGTGAAAACATGTCTCACTTGCACACAAAAACAACATGTGTTATATTTCACAAGCAAAACCAGAGACAGTGTGTGTGCATTCAGCATATTAGAATGATTTCTGAAGGATCACGTGAATGAAGACTGGAGTGATGATGCTGGACTTTTTAGCAGCTTTGCCATCACAAAAAAATAAATTACAATTTAAAATGTCTAAATAGAAAACCATTATTTTGAAATGGTAGTATTTCACAATGTTCCTGTTTTTCTCTCTGTTTTTGATCAGATAAATGATCAAATACTTCCTTCAAAAAGTCAACAATATAAAGTCGAAAGCTTTTGCTTGCTTTTAACATTTAAAAAATAAACAATAATTAAGTGTTGGGCTGACGTTTCATGTGATTGCATTTATGTGCTACTAGCGAAACCAAAGAAGCAGTTCACCATTATACTGTGATTAAATGTATTATGTTCAGCTATCTCCCATCAGCACTTGTGCTCAGGGCTATAAACAAACATTGTGTAAGCAAAGCAAAACAATTTAACGTCTTTCTCTTCATCTGGAAAACTGCACTGTTAAAAAAATATTCAGTTGCAGAAACATGTAAAGCCAAGAGAATATGTAAAAATACATATTTGTTACATTAAAATGAATGTGCTTCTTCCATATTTAAGACTTTATGCAGATGTAACCTCAGCGCCTTGCATTGTACTGTACTGTACACTGTTCAGTTGATGTATTTGTCCCCTGTCATACCTAAAAAGCACTTTGACATTTCTCATTAATGTATTGAACCCAAAGCCAAATCTGGCACAGATCCATGAGGATGAGGGTGCCATCTGTCTACCACTCATCAATTGCTACAGCAAAATCACTATATCACTCTGGATATGACAGCCTGTTAGCACCAGAGTTCAAAACGCTCAGCTGACCTTAACAATGGATTCAGTGAGTGTTCAGCTAAAAAATACCAACACACTCAACAGGACCTTAAACATAAACTTTTTGGAAAAAAATTTGAATGGATGGTTTGTTATAGAGTTGTTCATTTTTATTTATTTTTTGCCTCTCTTTTTTTTTAAAAAAAGACTGCATGATATATCTTTACCATATCGGCCAGTAACAGATATTTTAAAATATTTTAAAATCAGTCCATACTGGACATACTGTATAATGGATGATATTGGATACTTAATTTTTCAATTGATTTCTTTATTTTTACATTTAGATTATCTTTAATTTAATAATAGCATGAAATGTAATCTTAACAAATCTCAAATTGAATATCATCGAATGTACATTATGATGTTGTGATGCCTAAATGTACTTTTTTAAAATAGTTATTATTGTTTATCATAGACAAAATATTATAGAATTAAAAAAAATCAAAAAAATTAAATGTATGAATATGTTCATATTTACAGTTTTTGTATTTCTCTATTTTCCAGTTCAAGATCAAGATGATACAACTAGTGTCCGACAACCTGGCTTTAGAATTTTGCTATCTTAGATGTTGAATTATGGGCTGAGCTGAGTCTACTTTTAAATAAGCACACATTTCTTACTCGTTCCTCCTTCAATTTTATAAGCAGTTGCATATTATGTCTGTCCTTGACATTTAAGAAAGTACAGAGAGGCAGTGAAAGTGAGAAGTGAAAAAAAAGTAAAAAAAAAAAAAAAAACGATTCCCCCTAATGAGCTCAGTGGCTGTTAGGATCCCAAACAAAAGCAGGATTACACCTTAGTTAGATCACAGTTTTGGGTACAATCATTTATTTAGGTCACTGTACAAATAAATGCTGAAAATACACGAATAGCGCGTAAATAGCATGCATTTGAAAGAACAGAGCTTGTTCCACAGCTTCCTAGTATGGCGTAATCTTTGTATCTAATGCATTTTCTCATTCTGATTTAATAATGCAACACATCAGTCCGGTTTCACTCCTGCAGAGCCAGGCAGGATGAGAGGAAAATCAGGTCGGGGATCACTTGTTCATGCTGGATAAATCTGTTTATAATCTCAGCCTATGGGGACAAAAGTTGATACTCTTTGCATTAAAGCATCCAAGCTCTTGGTGATCTAATGAGTTTGACGTGGGTTTGACGTGGTCAGTGTGGATGTCAGGGTCACAATATCATCTGCTCTCGCGCTCCTGCCACTAACCTCATACTGGATTCAGTTAAAGGGATGGTTCAAAAATATACACAATCATGTCAGAACTTTTATTTTTAGCTTATAGATCCTTATAAAGACAGGGGGCCCTATCATACAGCACCTGGTGCAATGCGATGCAATGCGGCGCAAGTGTTTTTTGCTAGTTTCAGCCCGACACAGTTATCATTTTCACGTCCTGCTTCACGTTGTTTAAATAATGCATTTGGGCCCATTTGTGCGCCCATGGGCGTGCTGGCCTGAAAACGAGGTGTGTTCTGGCGCATTGTTGGCGCGTTGCTATTTTGAGGCAACTGAAATAAGTTTTTTTTTTGCTAAATGAGCGCGTTAGTAATGTGCGCCTATAGGCGGGTCCACAACGCACGTACACTCTTCTTATTACACACACACAGGGACGCGCAGCAGCACACAAACTATCCAAAATATTAAAAATAAAAGGATTACAATGTAAAAGATTATTATTGTGTAAATAAAGATATGGTGGAATCCGGCTTGTCCCATAGATGGTCTGTTTGCGCGCTTTAAACTCGCACACGAGCAGATCCGTTTGCGCTCTGGAGACACGTTCAGTCTTTCCATTCGTAAATTCCGCCATGTAAATAGCAATCCGCCATGGCGTGAGCACAACTGGCTCTTAAAGGGAATGGGAGAAGAGAGTCTGATTGTTCTTTTGCATGTTACGCCCAAAACATACCCAGTACTCATTAAGAGAATAGGGACAGCCCTTTTAGACCAGGGGTGCCCAATCCTGCTCCTGCCGATCGACTGTCCTGCACAGTTCATCTCCAACCCTAATCAGACACACCTGAAGCAACCAATTAAGGTCTTCAGGATCACTTGAAAATTAAAGGCAGGTGTGTTTGATTAGGGTTGGAGATGAACTGTGCAGGACAGTCGATCGGCAGGAGCAGGATTGGGCACCCCTGTTTTAGACCATGCTCCGCGCGCACTGACCATTTTTCCCATTGTTAAACTAGCAAAAGTGGATTCGGACATGCCCTAAGTGCACTTGCGCCCTGCGCTTTAGACCATGCGCTTACCGGTAGATTGTTAAAATAGGGCCCAGGGACTTCCTAGGTGTTGGGCTCCTCCCTTGATCTGTCATATTAATTCTCAAAACAACAAATATGAGGTTTGAGGTTCAATGCACTAATAAAAATCTCATTCCAATCAGCAACAGTTGTTTACTGTTTACAGACTGTGAAACATCTCAGAAAATAAATTAATCATATAAGGTCAAGTATGTCCTTTGGCTGTGTGTCTAATGTGACTAATTCCATCTGTGTTTCTTTTTTTCTTTTCTTTTTTGAGTTTGTTTTTGCAAAGCAAATCGCATTAACATGCAGTTCTCTTATTTGGATGCACAATCATGACCTCAAAAGAGAACCGGCGCTGCGCCTGGTAATTAAGTGGTAAAATTGATTGCTTGTCAAAATGTTGTCTCAAAGGATATCAACCATTAGATCCAAACTCAAAAACAACATCTACACCATGGATGGGGCTAACGGAGGAAATTTGGGATGAGCAATTTGAGATAATCCCAAAGAGATCATGACCCATTACAAAACGGCAAACGCAACATTCTCTTCCTGAAATTTAAAGCAAATGCTTAATGCTCTAAACTTCACTTTTTATGTTTATATTTTACTAGTGCCATCTTTCTGGGGATTAGTTAACACTGCCTGGAACCTGTGCGCGATTGGGAAGAGACAGTCGCCTGTCAACATCGAAACCAGTCGAATGATTTTTGACCCCTTCCTGAACCCGCTACGACTCAATGCAGGGCAACGTAAGGTAAGTACAAGAAAGGATACTGGAAGGCTCTTGATCGTATTTTCTTAAAATAACACTGACACTGTGATTGACAGTTGCAGCATAATCCTTTCTATACTATCTGTTTAATCATATAGTAGCTATTTTTCACATTATTTAAACTGGTAGAAGATGTACGGTGACACATTATTCAGTTTAGAACACTGTCCCATAATTCACTGGAATTTTGACAAGATCGGGTCACACGGCATAACCCCAGCTTAGCGGCCCATTTGTCAAATCCTGTATTTACTTCTATGGCTGTTGTTTAGACAGCTAGCGATTTGGTTTGTTGCTGAATCTTAATTAATTGAGTGACTTTTTTATATACCATTATTGGCCATTGAAGCAGATCTTCAATTATTTTTTGCCAAGCATAATAGTAAAGCCTTCCAAATGAAACCTTTGAAGATGGCTTATGCTCCACTACTGTTAGTTTGTTACAACGGTGCTCTAATGAGATCGGTAATTCTCTACGGCGTGCAAAATTGCTTGCCATTTGCATTCAGTCATGTGCACCTGCAGTCGGTCAGCAGATTAGTGTGACTAAACTCATTTACCAGACACAAATGCAGCGTTTGATTATTGATGGTTAGTATACATCAGATATCACTCTGACCTCTAAAGGGATTCAGGCGGTTGTTGTCAGATCTTGAATGCAAAGGAGTGGATTTATTCCATAGAGCGGAGGGAAAGGAAGGAGTTAATTCCTCATTTAACATCCTGTTTTATGATTAATGCTGTTGTGCATCTGCTGGGGGAGATTAGGCAGACTCACCATCTGTGCTGACAGGGCCTGTCACCGAAGAATTCTCCAGTGAAGCTCCAAGAGGTTGTGCTTATGGATAATATACCCTAGTTCATCTTCTCTCAGTAATACATTAGTACCCTAGACTTAGTCAAGAACTTGGAATAAAAGTGTGCTGTTGTTTTCCTCTGGAGGTTTTTCTGCTCTTATTTCAAGAGACCCAATTACATTTATGTATGCACTTCTCCTTTGAGCTTGTTATGACTGCGCTCTGTACGTGGGGAGTTGATGTTATTCCTAGAGAAAATTCCATTGGAGACCTAAATGTTCTCCATGAATTCAAGTCAGTTTGATTGGTTTGTGGCGTTGGTAACCAGAGGGCTGTTAAATAATGAAATTTATGCATGAAAACTGTAGGCTGTAATGGAAAAGTTTATGGTCTCTTTTACATAGAAAAGGCGCTCATTCGTTCTTAAGTTACTGAATGGAAATATCTTATTTATTTTGTTCTTTTTCCACATCTCTTTAGTTCAGGTAATTGTGATCTATGAATATAATATAGTCACACCTGTGAAATACAGTGTTGTTATTGTTAACTAAAACTATTAAAAGTTATTTTTGTTAATTGAAAAAAGCTGGAATATAAATATTCATGCAATACACATTTTAAACTAAACTTTTTTTTCTGTTTTTAACTAACTGAAATAAAATACATTTAAGTTTAAGTACTACAATTACTAAAACTAAAACTGAAATAAATATAAATTGAAGCTAAATATAAATATTGGAAAAAAAACGAATAAAAATGACAAAAGAACATAAAATTACTAAAACATAAAAACAAAAATATATAAAAATAATCTAATTCTATAATAGTATATAAATATAACTAAAATAATGCTGGTGAGAAATAAAGTGGCAGTTTTGATTATATAAAGTCGCAATTACAGGAATAAAGTCACAATTATAAGAAACAGGCACAAATGTGAGATATAAAGTTGCAGTTGTGAGAAATAAAGTGACAACTGAGATAAAGTCACAGTTGTGAGATACAAAGTCACTCAATTTTGTGAAATAAAATTGCAATTATGAGGAAAAAGGGTCAGAGTTGGAAACGGGCTTCCACGGTCTCCTGTGTTTCGGTGGACAGTTATGATTAATGCTGTGAATCATGAGTGTCATTCCTAGTATTATAGTTCAGCTTACGTTGCCATTTTATTTTAAATGATTTCAGAGCTACAGTTCAAAGTGATCGTAATTACCTCTTGCTCAGAATTTATCCTATGAAATGTCAGGCTAAATGTATCGCTCATTCTCATGTCCCTGAGTGATCAGCACTTCTAAAACTGTCTCTAGATCACAAATGAGGCGACTATAGTTTGAAATCTCCCATTAGGATACATTCACGAACACTCTAGCAGCTGTTTACAAAGATGTTCTGATCACTAGGGCGCCATAACAAGACACGTTTTGGTCTCAATTAGTAGTCATAACTAGCAAAGTTACCAAACAAGTAAAGGCAAAATATTCCAGGTGTTGTTTTCCATTTATAGGCTTTCGTCTTTCAGCTCAGATGCATTTTCTACTTAATTCCTACCTCAGCAGTTGCACCTGTCAACCAGGTTTACCTGGAAAAACCTCGGTCCATCAGAACTAACTAATGTGTTCATTGTGTTAGTGCATATTTTTCCAGGAATTCCCTGTACGGGAGGCACAATGTCAAACAGTGCATGTAATTCCTTTTAGCCTAGCCAGGTGAAAACGGCTTCACCTTTGTCCTCCCAAATGTAAACATGGAATCACTTAATATTGTTTTATCAGAAAAAGTCAGAAATAAGAATGTCTGATCCAGACATGTTTATTATTTTTTTCAGGTCAGTGGAACGATGTATAACACGGGCCGACACGTGTCCCTGCGCCCAGACAAGTCACACCTGGTGAACATCTCTGGCGGGCCGCTGAGCTACAGCTACAGGCTGGAGGAGATCCGGCTTCACTTTGGCAGCGAGGACAGCCGGGGCTCAGAGCACCTGCTCAACGGCCAGGCCTTCCCTGGGGAGGTGAGCCAACATAGAGCCTGGAAATACATCACTTCTGTGGGATTCAATTAAACCTGTCTTCCTTCAAACGTCTGGATGCGGCGACAGAGCCTTGAAGTACTGGCACTGAAGTTAATGGAGTAGGCAAAATTGTGAAATTAGTCCCTTTTATCAAATTAGTTTTACACTAGAAATGAAAAAAATCTCATTCTCTTCGACAACATTACAACATGAAACAGAATAAGACAATGAGATATCATTTGAGCAGATCAAAGAAATTTTCCAAAGCCAAATCAATTGTTGCAATTGTCACTAGAGTGATACATTTTTGATTTCTCTGAAAATGTGTGCATTGAGCGGTGTCACTGAGTTTGCATTAATAAAGTCTTTTATATTCAGGATTAAGGGCAAACATTTTTCAGGTTTATGGAAGTGATTTTGCTGTAAGAACAGGCTAAATAAAAACATAAAGCAATGAGTCATCTTCCAGTTTGCACAGTCACAGGATATGAATTGGTAATGTGCTTTAAATGTACATGTTTATAGTGAGGAAAAACACAGACGGTCCACATCCATCATGTGCTGCTTAAAGCTTTTGTGGAGCCTAGTTCTTGACACTAATTTTTGTCTGAATCTATTAATCTATTCAAAAATATATAAAAAATGCAATGCATACACTATCTGGAAGATGTTTTACTGTTTTTAAAAGAAATCTCTTATGCCAACCAATGCACAAATATTTTTTTTTTTATTTGAATATATTTTTTAAATGTACTTTATCCTTGTGATCAAAGCTGAATTTTCAGCATCATTACTCCAGTCTTCAGTGTCACATGATCCTTCAGAAATCATTCTAATATGATGATTTATCAATGTTGAAAACAGTTGTGTACAATAATTTTCAGGATTCTTTGATGAATAGAAAGTTCAAAAGAACAGCATTTATCTGAAATAGGAAGCTTTTGTAACATACAACCACTGTTGTTTTTTTGGGAAAGAAATTAATACTTTTAATCTGCGAAGATGGATTAAATTGATCAAAAGTGACAATGAAGACGTTTATTATGTAAGAAAAGCTTTCTATTTCAGATAAATGCTGTTCTTTTGAAGAACCTTGAAAAAAATTGTACACAACTGTTTTCCACATTGATGATAATTATAAATGTTTCTTAACAACAACAATACTAATAAAAGTTTGTTTTATGTTTTCAGAAACATTAAAAAAGTGTAAAAGTAGAATAAAGAAGTCCATAAAGTAAAAAAAAACAAAAACCAGTGTGTATTTAGTTTAATACTGAAAGAGAGCAAGCTATTATTAATGCACAACAACAGACAGTTTTCAAACTGTCAAGAACATCAATTTGTGCCAGACATATCAAATAATTGTAATGAGTTGAAATGTTTACACTTTATCTTGGCGCAAATATGTGCGTCCCTCTGTGATCCTCACCTCACCTCTGATTTCACTGAAGTCAGCAGCTTCTCCTCATTTTCCTAATCCAAATGAGGTTATATGGGTAGCAGCTTTCCAACAACTTCATTCTGAAGCTGACAAGCAAGCTCATTATAACTGATGACTGAAGCATATTTTTCTAATGAGTTCCAATGCAATTTTGAGCCACTGAAAATTAAGCAGCAGATTTCCTGGCTTCCATCTCTCTGCTTTCATTGAGCTGCGCTGAAAGAACAATAAAGCAGGATGGAGGAGCATAAAGGAGCTTCATAATGTTCCCATTAACTATTCATTAACAATTTATACACAACACACAGCAAAATATTTATTTGGATTAATGTACTGACCCTCATTACAGAGTCACATGAGATTACAAGCTGACATAAAGGAAGTTAATGGAGATATGCTGTTATATACACATCATTTATGGGCATATTTTATGGATAATGGCTGTTTTGAAATTAGATTGCAGGCAGTCATACAGTCACAATGGTTTGGCTCCATGTACATTTTCACCTAGCAAGTGTTTGTTAGTGTTTTACTGGAAGTCACACTTCTTTTTTTTCTTTTCGCAGGTGCAACTCATCCATTATAATCAGGATTTGTATTTAAATTACAGTGATGCCGCCAGGAGTCCTAATGGAATTGCAGTTGTTTCTATCTTCATGAAGGTTAGTAGACTCAGTTGCTTTAAATGTATACAGTGGAAAGGAGACACTTCATAATCAGTCTTATTAAACTCCATTAAACTTTAGCAAACATTATATACAGTACACTTAACAGATCAGGCCAAATATTAATGTACATGAATCAACATGCCATAAAAGTTCTAACATAATGGTTTGGTATTTTTAAGCATTATATAATGTAGTAATTTTATTCATTGAAATTTTCCATGCCCTATTATTAAAGGGGTGATGAACTGAGAAATCTAATTTTCCTTGAGCTTTTGACATATAAGAGGTCATCATACTATAAGAATATCCTGTAAGTTTCAGAACTGAAAACGTCCTTGTTAATCCAATAAAAGCTTTTATTGACACCAGGCACAGCGAACAACAGGTTTTTCAAAGTGGGGATCTGTGACGTCAAAGGGTATCAAACACCGCCTCCGCAGAAGAAGATCAACGCCTACTTCAACACTGCCTGTTTAGCCCCGCCCACCGATTCGCGCATTACATGAAACTCATTATAATATGCAAAACTGTTATCCAATCATAGCAGTGGGTGTTTACTTCCAAGTCTTCAATGCGGCACGCCCATAAAAACCGAGCGTTTCAGGAGCTAGGCTCAAAACCAGGGTAGAAAATAGCCTATTACTTTTTCATTTTGATGTTTTTGAATGTAAAAACCAAGCGAACGTCATAAGTTGACCTCAGGCAACAATATAAAAAAATAAAAAAAGCCAGTTCATGACCCCTTTAAAGCAATATTACCTTTAATGAATACTGGAAATTTAACATATAATAATCGAAAATAGAATTTGCTCTTAGATGAGCTTTTTAATCTGTTTTTCTTCTCAAAAGTTCAGCAAATATAAAATTCTGCAGTATTCGGTCCCCATTGTTTCATATCCACTACATTCATTATGCATCCATGTTGCTCATGTTGCTTCAAGGGAACAAACTAATCTAAATCTAAATTATTTAAAAATAAATGACAATACTCAATGACAAATGAGAATCATATTTTTGATGGGCGCAAAATAAATAAAATACTTTTCTGATAACAATTCTCTTGGGCAAAAATGTGCATTCTTGGTGCACAAGGCCAGAAAAAGATTTTCTAATTGACTGCCAGGATAAAACATAATCACTAAAAGCTTTTTATTGTTTTATTCAAATCAATGATTCATTGTTATTCATCAGAATTGCCTTGGCATATGCATTTTGTGCTTGTAAAGTGCACTGCAAAAGATTTAGTAATAGTGAAACGTAAAGTAAAACTTTTTTTATTTACTTATTATTCCTATGTTAACTATGTTAAGAAAGTAAAAATAAGGTTTATAAAGTCACAACTTAAAAAGAGGTCTATGAAATCTGTTTTATTTATTACATTAAATTGTTTAATATTATATTTTTTATGAGACTCATCCATTATAATCAGGATTTATATGTAATTTATATGTCATGGAGAGTAAAGTGCTTGATTTCTGTTTGACTTCACATGCATGATTACAAAATTAACAACAACAGTGTAAATAAAACTGGCAAGTGGTCAAACCATATTAATTATTCATGCCCAAGTGCATGCTGGGGAAAGGGAGAATGGGATTGAACCACTAATCTATTTTTTCAGAGCAGGCTTATTTGAAATAAGGTGCCATATGGCACCCTAAACACTCTTGGTCTTCCTCTGAGTGGCGTGTTTGTTTTGGTGATTTCCAAATATCAACATTGGCCAAAAGTGTTTTTCAAAAACTACTGATCCCACCTTTAACTGCTAACATTTTGTCATGTGAGCGTCACGTCAAAAGCAAATAGAACCCATTATAATCACTGATGCTGTCGACACTGGATACAGCATACACATATTTGTTGTTTTTTAACATCATAAGTGAACCTCAAGGAACATTAAAATAATAATAAAAAAATCTATGTATGTCATGACCCCTTTTAGACATTGTGAAATGCCATGTTTTACATTCAAATTTAGTTAACGAATTCATCTTTAAAAAAAGCCATTCAGTCTTGTCTTGATTTCTGTTTATTTACCACTTTTCTCCTCCAAACTAAAGTGAGATAATGGTGGAGATTCCTCGGCATTTAACCTCATCACACAGCATGACGTAAGACTCCCTGATGCTCTGAATCGTGACTTCTGTGTAAATTGGGGCAGAACTGCCACAGTTCAGATGAAGGTGTTGCAGTATTGCAGCCTCCTCCACCTCCCCTCCCCCCCTACCCGTTCACTTTCATCTAGCTTTGCAGTGATCGTGATGCCGGGGAATCTCCACCATTCTGCTACTAATGAAGGCACATGGATGAAAGCCATTCATCTTCAGTACATGGAAAAAAAAAAAACACGTCCAGATGCCCCTAGAATAAATTCTACTAGACTATTATTGATTATGCTTG
This sequence comes from Abramis brama, assembly GCF_963993115.1. Lineage (NCBI taxonomy): Eukaryota > Metazoa > Chordata > Actinopteri > Cypriniformes > Leuciscidae > Abramis > Abramis brama. Next base: position 32,875,877 of record NC_139963.1, read on the forward strand.
TGATATGGTGAAGCCGTAATGAAATATCTCAGCAGTAAGTTAAGGCTCATGTCATTTGTGATTAATGTACTGAACAACACCATGTTTTATGAAACTCTGCCTTTTCATCAGAAAAAGCTGCAGAAATCTGTTTTTAAATGTTTTCTTTGATATCTGACTCTTCAGATTTCAGAGCCTACAAATGTATTTCTAAACCGTATGCTGAGCAGAGAGACCATTACAAGGATTACATATAAACGTAAGTGCCCACAAATACCCATTCGTCACTAATGTCAGCAGAGCGGGGGGTGCTCTTTTTTTTTCTTTTTTTTACACTTTTTCATTTTAAAGCTGGTTATTATTAACATTCAATTTAAATTTAAATGAATTTATGTTACTATTGTTAACATTAAATTGCACGTGATTGAAAACTGCCTCCAGCAATATTATTAAATCGCACGGCTTCCACAGTCTGAATGTGAAATATTGCTTCTGCGTAAAAGACCTTCATAACTCTTATTGAAAAAAGACAGGGAAAACAAACTTGGCTTTGTATTACCACCTGGTGGTGTTGGATAAGAAGTGATATTTTATTCTGTCAGCATTGCCATCAGAACAAAATAATAATAGTGATGATATGATAATATCATGTATTGTCCTGTAGGAATGTGTCTAGATATCTTGTAAGTGTGTGTTATTCATCTCAGCCCATCGCTTGTTTTGTAAATGTCTTTCAGATGATGCATACTTACTGATGGGGCTCGATATTGAGGAACTGTATCCCGAAACCTCCCGTTTTATCACATATGAAGGGTCGATAACTATTCCACCGTGCCTTGAGACAGCCACCTGGATATTAATGAATAGGCCAATTTACATCTCACAGATAGAGGTGACATGTTGAAAACTCTGTCAAATATTTTTTTATATTATATTATATTTCAAAGGCTGCAATTATTTGATCAATAATATTGTTAACCCATAATATTATGAAAAGTAATTACAATTGACTTTTTTTTTATTTCTTGACAGTTTGAAAACTGGTTCTTGATGTGCATTAATTGTTTGCTTAATTTCTTTAAAAACTTTATACACTTTTTTTTTACACTTTTTAATGTTTTTGAAAGAAGTCTCTTCTGCTCACTAAAGCTGCATTTATTTGATCAAAAATACAGTAAAACAGTCATATTGTGAAATACTATTACTATTAAAAATGACTGTTTTCTATTTGAATATATTTTCAAATGTAATTTATTCCTTGGATGTTAAAGCTGAATTTTCAGCATCATTACTCCAGTCTTCAGTGACACATGATCCTTCAGAAATCATTATAATATGTGATTTGCTGCTCAAGAAACATTTCTTATTATCAGTGTTGAAAACACTGGTGCTGCTTAATATTTTTGTGCAAACAATGATTATTTTTCCATGATTCTGAATGGAAAGTTCAAAAGAACAGCATTTATTTGAAATATAAATCCTTTGAAACATATATGAAGAGTTCAGATGCAAAAGCCTCTAAGTGCCATCTGAAATTTTCTTCTAGAATGATCATTTTTATCAAGCTTGTATATTTAAGTTCAGTAATTTCACTTAAATGGCAATGAAAATGACCTATTAATTGTCATTTAAGTGAAATTACTGAAGTTAAGTATACGAGCTTGATAAAAATGATCATTCTAGAAGAAAATTTCAGATGGCACTTAGAGGCTTTTGCATCTGAACTCTTCATATATATATATATATATATACAGTGAGGAAAATAAGTATTTGAACACCCTGCTATTTTGCAAGTTCTCCCACTTGGAAATCATGGAGGGGTCTGAAATTGTCATCGTAGGTGCATGTCCACTGTGAGAGACATAATCTAAAAAAAAAAAATCCAGAAATCACAATATATGATTTTTTAACTATTTATTTGTATGATACAGCTGCAAATAAGTATTTGAACACCTGTCTATCAGCTAGAATTCTGACCCTCGAAGACCTGTTAGTCTGCCTTTAAAACGTCCACCTCCACTCCATTTATTATCCTAAATTAGATGCACCTGTTTGAGGTCGTTAGCTGCATAAAGACACCTGTCCACCCCATACAATCAGTAAGAATCCAACTACTAACATGGCCAAGACCAAAGAGCTGTCCAAAGACACTAGAGACAAAATTGTACACCTCCACAAGGCTGGAAAGGGCTACGGGGAAATTGCCAAGCAGCTTGGTGAAAAAAGGTCCACTGTTGGAGCAATCATTAGAAAATGGAAGAAGCTAAACATGACTGTCAATCTCCCTCGGCGTGGGGCTCCATGCAAGATCTCACCTCGTGGGGTCTCAATGATCCTAAGAAAGGTGAGAAATCAGCCCAGAACTACACGGGAGGAGCTGGTCAATGACCTGAAAAGAGCTGGGACCACCGTTTCCAAGGTTACTGTTGGTAATACACTAAGACGTCATGGTTTGAAATCATGCATGGCACGGAAGGTTCCCCTGCTTAAACCAGCACATGTCAAGGCCCGTCTTAAGTTTGCCAATGACCATTTGGATGATCCAGAGGAGTCATGGGAGAAAGTCATGTGGTCAGATGAGACCAAAATAGAACTTTTTGGTCATAATTCCACTAAACGTGTTTGGAGGAAGAAGAATGATGAGTACCATCCCAAGAACACCATCCCTACTGTGAAGCATGGGGGTGGTAGCATCATGCTTTGGGGGTGTTTTTCTGCACATGGGACAGGGCGACTGCACTGTATTAAGGAGAGGATGACCGGGGCCATGTATTGCGAGATTTTGGGGAACAACCTCCTTCCCTCAGTTAGAGCATTGAAGATGGGTCGAGGCTGGGTCTTCCAACATGACAATGACCCGAAGCACACAGCCAGGATAACCAAGGAGTGGCTCTGTAAGAAGCATATCAAGGTTCTGGCGTGGCCTAGCCAGTCTCCAGACCTAAACCCAATAGAGAATCTTTGGAGGGAGCTCAAACTCCGTGTTTCTCAGCGACAGCCCGGAAACCTGACTGATCTAGAGAAGATCTGTGTGGAGGAGTGGGCCAAAATCCCTCCTGCAGTGTGTGCAAACCTGGTGAAAAACTACAGGAAACGTTTGACCTCTGTAATTGCAAACAAAGGCTACTGTACCAAATATTAACATTGATTTTCTCAGGTGTTCAAATACTTATTTGCAGCTGTATCATACAAATAAATAGTTAAAAAATCATACATTGTGATTTCTGGATTATTTTTTTTTTGATTATGTCTCTCACAGTGGACATGCACCTACGATGACAATTTCAGACTCCTCCATGATTTCTAAGTGGGAGAACTTGCAAAATAGCAGGGTGTTCAAATACTTATTTTCCTCACTGTATATATATATATATATATTTTTTTTTTTTTTTATTTATTTTTTTTTACTTACTTTCACTTTTGATCCATTTAATGCATCTTTGTTGAATAAAAGTATTATTTAAAAATATTTTATATTATATTGAATATAGCCCATATTAACATCTTAATTGCCTTTCCAATATCTCTTCAGATGCAGTCTCTTCGTCTCCTCAGTCAAAACCAGCCGTCTCAGATCTTCCTCAGTATGGGTGACAACATGCGGCCGACCCAGCCACTGCACCAACGCTGCATCCGCACCAACATCAACTTCAGTCAGAGACGGGACTGTCCTAACAACCGTGTGCTGAGGCCGCAGTACAGAGGTCTGTGTCACACTCCACGTCAATAACATACGCAGGCTCTGCCGCATGCATGCTGCGTTCGATAAAGCTGAGCACTCTAATTAGATGCTTACCATCATTGCTCCTGAAACAGATGGAAATGAAACATTTGTCTTTGTGAATAAATGGCGTGTTACACAAAGAACGTTATCTGACAGCACATTTTTTGCTTCTCTTTTCAGTGAATGAATGGCTTCTGAAATAAAGGCTTGCTGTGGTTTAGTTGGCCAATGGACAGAGGAAGATGGGATACGTTCTGCGGGATGAAGCTTGTCAGTGAGACAGAGGACTATTCAGTAAAAAATATATCAAATTACTTTTATACTTGTTTACATGTTTATAACAATACATATGTATATCAAAGACATTGAAAGCAATGCTTTGACCATTCAATCAGACAGGACTGGTTTTCAGTGACACTGGGTCTTCGGCTAACTCTCGAGGAACCGTCTGCTCTCGTTGTTTGCATCCGAACAGCAGGTGCGTTCAAGACTTGTTGCAGCGAATGAAAAAATACCTTGAGACTTTGAGACTTTACTTTGACACCAGGCAAACAAAAGGATTTCAAGCCTATACCTTGGTCTATTTGGAGCATGTTGCCTTCTCTACGTAAGTGTTTACAGTGCTACATGAATTGAGTGATATCTGCCCAATAAATCTTTGAAGTGGTCGTGGTGAATGTTTCTCTTTACCTTTTTAATGACGTCCGCCGTGTCACGAAGCTGCAAAGTTGATGCTAATGGATTGGCAATCAAAATAATGCATAATTGAGTCTGTTGCATATTTGTGAATTATAATATATGTTGACATGGTGCTCAGAAGGGAAAGTTTCATATTGTGTTATGTAATGGATTTAATGAATATTAATAGGGTGACGAATGTGCAATAAAGCGTGTAACAGAGAACAGACCAATCTGTTCAGATTTAGTAACAAAAACTGCCCTATTTTGTTGGGTTTAATGAAATAAGCATTTAAATAGCGCATTTTCAAATGTCTTATTTGTTTATACTTGAATGGTTTATCTTTAAATGTAATCTTTTACATCTAAATGTACATTTTTCAGTAAATATAAATGTATAATCTAAACTGAGATGCTTATATTTACATTTAATATTTAGCTATGCGATAATTATGTCTCAATCATAAATGTACAAATATGAGAAATTTAAAAGAGAATAACATTTAAAAATTGGTCACATTGATTTTACTGCTAAAAATCTGACAAAATATTAAAGTTTTTGATAATATACACCACCATTCAAAAGTTCGGTTGGTAAGATTTTTTAAATGTTATAGAAAAAAGTCCACCAGTTTCCACAGAAAAAAAGTTTCACCAAGACTAAATTTATTAGTTTCAGTTTAGCATTTTGCGTCCATCGCTCTCTCTCTCCTCCTGGCGTCAGGACAGACTCAGTACAGCATTAGATCGTGACCACTAGAGGGCAGAAATGTGCCGGAAAATCAGGTCAGACACAGCTCAAAATGTGTCACATCCTGGCGGAGCACCATTGAGGGAACAAAGAAGCTGGGGTGAGTGTTCGTTAATGTGCGTTTTATTGCATATTACTGGTTTCAGCAAACAGCTTATTATCCGTGTTGTAATATAACAAACATGCCTATTTAAAAATGAAGTTTTTGTTTTGTTTACATGTGTCGTGATTTTCATATCTTCAACGGTTGGCGGACTTAAGCTGTAACTTAGCCCGCTAGCTAATGCTGTTTCTATAACAGCAGGTTGTGTTTAAAAAAAATAATACTATAAAAAAGTAAGAAACGCTAAACACAATCCAAATAACGTAAAACACATTTTCTGCCTGAAATACGAATATGAATTTGTTTTTCATATGATATTTCACTGTTCTGTTATTCAGCTAACTTAGTGTTAGCCGCTTTCATTCATTGATGTTTTGCACGTTAGCATCTCCACCGTCCAAGCATGCATGTACTGGGGATGCTTATAGCTCGTCAAGTACAACACCTTTACCTTGTTTTTCGTGTTAATAACCTTTATTTTCTCCCATTGTAGCTGTCATGGTATTAAGTTAATAAATAAATAAACCTTTTAGGCTGCTGCAAGCCCTCTCGCCGTTATCCTCACCCAATACAGGCCTGAGATCCATACACACAACATCTCATTTAATTCCTATTACATCCACCTCTTTATTTATACCACGCACACTCACACTGTGGGATGTTTAATCAAACAATGTCTTCGAATTTCACATAAAGCTAAACAGGTGGGTGTATAGTTGTTTTAAACAAAACATATTTGATCAAAAAGCAGGTTGATGTGTAGATGTTTGCCGCTCGAGCAAGTTGATCATGTTTTTGCACACATGGAAAGCATGCCTATTCGTCTAATAAGTTTTTGCCCTATTTCAGAACCAAATGATGGGGATAGCCTGATATCCTCAATCCTACAAACAAGATGTCAAGTAAGAGCACATTTCAATTGATTGGTTTGACCCCCTTAAAGCCCACCCATCTTTATCAGATCTTCAGAAATGACTTTATTAAAGATGCTTTACCATTTCTTTGTTTAATATGACTACTTTCTGTAAATAAAGTGTAAATATGGGTGTGCATCTTGTAGATGTAATTGACTGACATTTGTGGTGTGAATTAATTTGTGCACATTGAACCGACGCGGATGTGACGAATAAGTAGGCTTTACCTCTGGTGAATGATTTAATTAACTTCAATAAAGTCGATTACATTTTCCTCCCTTCTCTTCCTCTCACAGAGCGGCCACCCTATACCCCTGCCCCCACCCCAGCCCCCACAACAGTAAGTATCCAGGACATGCCAATCATCCATATGGCCCCTCCCCTCCCCTCCATCACCCAAACCTATACCTTAGGTTCATTAGAGATGAGAGGAGAGGATTGTGGGAAGGTCACAGTATCACACGGGGTGGCTTTTATTATTTTTGTGTACAGCTTAACACCGCTCTATTAATCCGTAAGTTGCTGAGGATGCCATGTACTTCAGACTCCAAAAGTATTATTTAATGAATTATGGCGGCACGGTTTTGGAAAAAAATGCAATTTATTAATTGCTGTATGAAAAAAATACAGAATTTTTTGGTAGGTGACTTAAATAGAAATAATTCATAATTCTAGAATTGTTGAATTGATTTTTTTTTTTTGTTGACAAAAATATTAATAATAATTATTATTATTGGTGTGATTTAATAAAAAATGTTAAACAAAATGTGTATTGTGAAAATATTGTCAGTGTAAAATAATTATATAGTACAACTATAAAATTACAATACTACTGTTTATCTTAATTTCCAAAATTTTAAAGTTTAAACAGTCAAGCTTTTATTTTGGTGGGTTGCTGGCAAGTAAATATGCGCTGGGGGTTTCAGAGTGGAGCGTGGCCCTGTTCATTTACACATGTGCAGCTCATGATTCGGTCTCTGGGAGCATCTTAGTCAATTTACTGTCACTGTATCATGAGCTGCACGGTTAAACAAACAGTGCTGCGCTCTGACCTGAAACCACATATGTAATTAAATCACAGCCTTCACAATTTAATAATCGCTCTAAGTCATATCACATTATATATTTTATTTTGATATATTGTGTAGACCCATAAAAAGTTAAGCCTTCATGGTTATTCGTTAAATACTATGTTTAGAGCATAAAGTGTGTAAGCCTCCTTGTGCTTTGAGGCTTTCACATATCATTTAATCATTGTACATTAAAATAGATTCTGAGAACCATTCACAGTAATTTAGTTTTGATGCGTTTCTCCACATGCATTGAATCATGTGTGGTTGAAATATTTGATCCAAATCCCTGGTAATTACTCTTAGTGTCCCAGAACTGTTATTCCTGTAATGTAAGAGACCCATTATTGAGATTTGGCTCAAATACTCCCGATCACGATCCCTAAAATTAACAAAGCCTTTTAGAACGTCATTGCGTCCCACCACCACCACCCATAGTGCCTGTGGCTTTGCTACAAGTGGATGTAGAGTAATGCTAGGGTTGTGCTGCTATCAAAGATTGCTGCTTTTTGCATGTTTTATGCAAATCATGACAGAAAACAAAAGCAGGTTCTCCTTTTCATTTTTTTTGTCCCTTCCTCCCTTGTTTGTGTCATTTCTCATTCGTGTTTTGTCTCATTTGTCTCCATCAGCAAATGCCCACCACCCCTGGGTTTGTGGGGTACAACCCATACAGCCATCTGGCCTACAACAACTACAGGCTGGGAGGGAACCCCAGCGGGAACAACAGGGTAATGGTTCGACCGGTGCCAACTAGGGCCCTAGCGACAGCCGAGGGACTAAAAGCCCAGACGAGAGGACGCTAAAGCTAACTTACATGGCCTGAATATGAAATAGAGTGAAATGCTTGCTAGAGTTGAAGGTGTCTGTCGGGTAGTAGAGTCGAGTCTTGGGTAGTTCTCAACTAGTAGCTTCCATAATCCTCATGCTTCTGTCAAGCAGTCACTCTCAGTAATGTCTGGATGGGTGTGATTGACACAGAATGACTTGTAGCTTCATAGTGATTGCTTCTCAGAACTGTTCCCCCTCACTCCCGTCAGCCATCCTATCACTTCATCAAGCACGAGAGCCAACGGCCGGCCGCTCGCATGGCTTTAGATGCCCGTGCCAAACTCCGCAACTTGGCACGACTTCTTAGCAAGCTTGAGGCATTTTAGCTGTTGGCTTGTTTCATACAAACCTCTGCAGAATCATTTTCGCTGTAAAAGACAGTTGCTTTGTGTCCAAAAGGGCGTAATGCATGGCCTTGTCGGCGTAATGTTAACATGCTGTATTTGGTTTGTCGTTCAGGTACGTCTCCCGCCCCCTTTGCGAAGCGCTTCACGCTGTCATTGTTTCTGTTTGCCTCCTGTCCCTCTCTCCATAGTGCTCCATTATGAAAGTTCTGTGTTTTCTGTGATGACCATGTGTGCACTTTATGATCTCTAACGCCCCGCGTGGTCCTCTTTCCCTTTCCTGCAGAACTCCTCAGGGATCACCGTTCCTAAGCCGCCCAAACCGCCCGACAAGCCGCTGATGCCCTACATGCGGTATAGCCGGAAGGTAAGCAGGAAGGTAAGACACCCACGGTGTCTGCTTTTACTGCTTGTAAATTGAGGAGAGCGCTTCTGCGATCATCTCAAAGGCTGAGGGGTGGTCAGTGGCCTGACTCCGCCCCTTCATATGGTAGACCCCCAACATCGCTTCATTGCTTTCTTCTGTTTAACAAGGCTGGGAAGCTGACATCTTTTCTGATCTACTCATTTGAGGCTATAAACTTTGCTCCATTTCCTTTCTGTTTTGAGCAAAGTGTTTTAAAAAGATGAAAATAAAGCAGTTAGCTTGAATCGATAATGTATATATACATAACAGATCGATATATATCGATAATAGATGGATACATACTGTTCAGATCAATTACTCTTACTTTTCTCTCCTGCTCTGCATTCATCCTTTAATTTTGGACAGAAAGGTAGACAAACATTGGTGCTCTTTCTCTCTATCCTTTTGGAAAAATGCAACCCTCTCCGGCCAGGAACCCTTACTGTGCTGTCGACTCTGAACTGACACTTGTCTTTCATAGGTTTGGGACCAAGTTAAAGCCTCTAATCCTGACCTGAAGCTATGGGAGATTGGGAAGATCATCGGTGGCATGTGGAGAGACCTCACTGATGAGGAAAAACAGGACTATTTAAATGAATACGAGGCTGAGAAGGTTTGTTTCTTGCCTTTTGTCCTCACTTGAGATTGATTTGAAAACGATTCCTGGGAAATCGTTACAGACACTAAGCAGTTTTTTTCCCCCTGCAGATCGAGTATAATGACTCTTTGAAAGCCTACCACAACTCTCCAGCCTACCTGGCATACGTCAACGCTAAGAACCGTGCTGAAGCTGCTCTAGAAGAAGAGAGCCGGCAGAGACAGTCGCGCCTAGACAAAGGCGAACCCTATATGAGCATCCAGCCCGCTGAGGATCCTGATGGTGAGAGTGACGTCTTAATGTCACATTTGGATGCCACAAACATAATACAATACAATGAACAGAATACAAACATACAACAACATGACCAACTTGAACCGGTTGCAAAATCTGCTTATGGAAATCTTTCACATGATTGCATGGATTCCTTTTGAAATGACTGGATTTGGCTCACAAAAATTTGCCGAACAACAGTAAAAGTGACTTCTGATACCATTTAGTAAAACGCTACATTCACATGCTAATTATTTCTCTCAGAAATATCTCTGTGATTTATTTCGAGTGTGATTTTTAAAAAATGTTAGTGCTTCTTGTCTCCTGTACGTGTCGAATTTTCCTCCTACATTTTGACATTCCAGACTGAATTACCTACTGTTTTTAGACTCCAGTTATAATGGGATACGGTATATAGGCAGAAACGCATGTAATTAATTAATTAATTAATAAATAAATAAATATATATATATATATATATATATATATATATATATATATATATATATATATATATATATATATATATATGGGTATATGGATGGGTAGATGGATATATGGATGGGTAGATGGATGGATGGATGGATGGATGGGTAGGTGGATGGATGGATGGATGGGTAGGTGGATGGATGGATGGGTAGGTAGATGTATAGATATATATAGATGGATGGATAGAGAGATAGATAGAGAGATAGATAGAGAGAGATAGATATATATAGAGATAGATGGGTAGGTAGATGTATAGATAGATAGATAGATAGATAGATAGATAGAGATAAATATCTATATAGATATATATAAATAGTGGATTAGTGGATTAATTGGCATCCAAAGTCCAAGAGTTTTATAATGGTAGAGCCATTCAGATTTTCTTTTACAGATGTCCTCCTGAGAAATAAGTATCATCCAAATAGGCCTAAAGTTTAAAAGGAAGTTTTGAAACTTGTGCATTTTGAGAAAAACACTCCATATATATTGATTGATTCCAAGTATGAAATTTCTCTTAGACTATGACGACGGTTTCTCCATGAAGCATACAGCGGCAGCTCGTTTCCAGAGGAACCACCGGCTCATCAGTGACATCCTGAGTGAGGTTGTGGTGCCTGATGTTCGCTCGGTGGTGACCACCGCTCGCATGCAGGTGCTCAAACGTCAAGTCCAGTCGCTCATGGTGCACCAGGTAGGTTGGGCACGTTAAAGACGCAAAGTCATAAAACGCAAGACTGTTAAGCACCTGGTTAAATCATTGTTCCTGGTTTTATTTTGTTTGTTTTTAAACAGAGGAAGCTTGAAGCAGAGCTGCTTCAAATCGAGGACCGACATCAGGATAAGAAGAGGAGGTTCTTGGAGAGCACAGACTCCTTCAATAACGAGCTCAAACGGGTGTGAAATTCAGTTTGATCTGTGAACTGATAGCCCTTCTGTTTAGCCTGAGCTCAAATGCCAGATGCACTGTCAGTGATTGTGTGGTTTGTTTGCTTTTTTAGCTGTGTAGTCTGAAAGTGGAGGTGGACATGGAGAAGCTGGCAGCTGAAATGGCGGCTGCAGAGGAGGCTGCTCGCCGGAGGGCGGAGGAGAGAGAGCGGGAAGCAGCAGAGCAGGTGGAGAGAGCTGCTCAAGAAGAGCAACAGCCAGCTGGGGTCCAGGCCAATGCCAACACAGAACAAACCTCCACCAGCGAGACCAAGGATGGAGAAGACAAGCCCACCCCAATGGAGACAGGTCAGACCTGCAGCATTCTTTTCTCTTACTTTGAATATTGAACAAAAATAGTAGAATAAAAGGTGTTTGACTGACCTTTGTGGTGTCCGTCCTGCAGAGACACTCGCTGAAGCTTCTGAAGTGTCTCAGGAGGCCGAGCAAGGCACCCCAGCTGCAGAGGGAGAGAAACCAGCCCAGCCTGAGCCTGCAGAGGGTGCTACAGATGAGGGCACCAGCGACAGCACCGCTCCGTCTGAGAGCAGCTCCGGACCCCCAGCGGAACCCCAGGCCTCAGACAACACCCCTGAGGAGCGGCAGCCCACCCAGACCCAGTAACCTCGCCCCCTTAATCTACAAGTCTCACTTCACTCTGTGTAGAGTCATATGTCCTCTAGGATTTGTCATTTAATCCTATGACCTGCCAGTACAGTGAGTGAGAACAGTGAACATTTTTGGTAACCGTAATATAACCCCAACCGTAATATTCGACAATGACATTTTTTTGTAAGGACAGCAGAATCTTAATTGGCTTTCCACCCGTTTACTTGATCAGACACGCTGACCCACATGGGACAAGTACACTTCAGTACTTTAGAGCTTCTTGGCCATTACAAAAGCTGATTTATCATTCTGAAGTGGAAGTAACTTGGATGAATGTTGAATGAAATGTAATGCTTGCTTCCTACAGTCACCAAATGGTTACAAAAAGCAGAACTGCAAGGTTATTTTGCTGTCGCTTGAAATGTTTTATCTACCTGTGGCACAGTTATGTTATGGTATCTTTCATCCTTTCATAGTTTGGTTGAGTAGTCTGTGGTTTTTTTTTCTCATCCTAGTTTCTCTCTCTCTCTCCCTCTTTTTTTTCTTTTCTTTTTTTTTTTACTTAAAATAAAGCCATTTTAACACATCATGATTTTCCAGATTGACCACACAGAGCAGAGGGACATTGTTCTGTTGGTATCTTCATGGAATGGTATTACTTTAAGCCTCTGGATTATTGTTTTGTATTGTTGTAAGGCATTCCCTCAATAAAGGGATTTCTATGTCTGTTTTAAACAGCCTTTTGTCTTTTGTCTGCCGGTTTATGGTTTTGGAAATGGGTTGTTCTTTGTGTTAAAGTTTTAAAGCCAATGATTTATTATTATTACTTAGATTTTAATATATTTAAAAGTGTAATACTGGTTCAGGTCTCTGGTTAAATTGTGTGTAAGGTAATTCACAGCATTTCAACCTCTGCTACAGTTTTTCCATGTTTCATATTTACATTACATTTACATTTATTCATTTAGCATACGCTTTTATCCAAAGCGACTTCCAAATGAGAACAATAGAAGCAGTTAAACTAACAATAGGATAACAATATGCAAGTGCTATGACCCTTCCCAGTTAATCTAATCTTTTTTTTTTTTTTTTTAATAAAGATAATAGATCTAGAATAAAAGAAAGTGTTAGTATTAATGGATCAAGTGTTGTCGAAAAAGATGAGTCTTCAGCCGTTTCTTGAAAATGTCCACGGACTCAGCAGCTCGGGTTGAGTTGGGCAGATCATTCCACCAGCAGGGAACTGTAGGATTGAAAATAATCCAAGATATTTGAAATTAACCAAGACATTTGCTTTACCGTTTTCCACCCCCTCTTTCTACCACAAGGACCATTTGGAGTTCCTAAAGACGGGCTGATAGCGATTCAAGGCCTGTAGGCCAAGATGTGTGTACTTTGGGGGGTTGATGGGTAAATTGGAATTATCTGATTGGTCAGTTTGAATATCTCACATTTGGGTTTTAGTCACATGGTCAGGGAAAGGATAAAACAAGATTGTAACTGTTGCTCTGGCTCTCTTATTCTCTAGGTACCTTTCCTGGGTGTCTCTCTCTCTCTCGTAACATTTTACAGGCTGGGTAAGATTAATTGTATAAGCTATCATCATCTCATACGTCATTAAACCGTTTCAATTACATGTGCTAACTAGTTTTGATTTGGTATTGACTTTGAAGTGCTACATATTGCAATACAATATTGTCACTCTCTATAGCAATGCTCTCCCACATATTAAGCTATTGTAACTGCTTATTTCCGTCTTTGGTATAAGTAGCAGTTGGTGGAATAGACAGGAAATTTACAGTTTTCTACCATCTTGCTAATAACTTTTCTTTAGTCATTCGGCAGTCTTGCAGACTGAACCCCTGCAGGAAATCCACTCTTACAGAACAGATCAGAAAAAGGTCAGAGAAAGATTTTGTGCCTCTTTGAGATGGCACCACAAGACGGTGTTCACTTGCAGAACGCAAGTTTCTGGATGGCACGTAAGTCTGAAGTGATGAGTTTAGGTAAAAGGGAGCAGAGCCAGAGGTAGTTCTGTAGGCAAAAGTCAGTGACTTGAAATTGATGCCTATGGAGCCCCTAAAGGGCCGTGGTTGGTGGACATTTTTTTAGGTTGGGAGATTTTTTTTTTTTTTTTAAATCTTTTGCGCTCCCTCGCAAAACTTTTGCGTTCCCCCGAGAAACTTTGCGTTCCCTCGCAAAGTTATTTGCATTCCCACGCAAAACTTTTGCGTTCCCTCGCAAAGTTATTTGCGTTCCCACGCAAAACTTTTGCGTTCCCACGCAAAACCTGTTTTGAGCTCGGACAGACACTTCCTGTTTAATGTCCCGCTGGCAGTGTTTCAGAGCTCCGTACGTTAATGGAGCGTTTCATAGTGTTTGAACTTGGACTCAAATATAAAGAAATGCGGTCAGTGCTTAACTCAAGGAGTTCAGTGAAGTTGGCAATATTCACATAGGCTATTCGAACTTCCCTATTCTTGAGCTAAACGTTGTTAAAAAACAAACAACACCTATTTACAATCACAGTAACCTAGACAACGAGCTACAACCCGATTCTCATCAAAACAAGCTTTATAATATAGGCTAAATTGATCTCTATGAGCAGACGGCTGAGAGGGACCGTCTGCAAAATGCAATATAACCCAAAAACGACTACAGCATCAACTCACAGTCAAATAGTCATTAACTTCAATGTTACAAACTGTAGTGCCACCCAATTAAGTTTACACATCAATGGTGACCCACTGGTCATACTACACTGCTTTTGCACATTTTATATTATGAAAAATATTCAATAACGTCACTGTAACACCAAATTTAGTTCACACATGACACATCACTGCTCTAATGTTGCAACAGTTAGTTTGGGAAGTAATTGCACATAAAAATAAGTAGGCCTATTCTTTACACAAATGATATTGGTACTGTAGCTTTTGCATTATATTTGCTTACTGAATTTGATGGCATTACACTGTACACTGTATGTAAGCCTACACTTCACACGGTGTAAAGTTATTTAATATTTATTTCTAAAAAGGGTGAAGTTATTGCTTTTATTTCATAATAAATAATCATAAAAATTCTGCATTTGTTATCAAACTAAGTAATGTAGTATAAACAGCAGGAGAGCAGTGATGTGTGAACTGAATTTGGTGACAATTCTGCACATTTTATATTATTAAACATATTCAATAGCTTCACTGTGACACACTGTACTGACAGTACAGTGTGTCACAGTGAAGCACAGTGAAGCTATTGAATTATGTTTAATAATAGGCTATAAAATGTGCAGAAGGGTTTTGAGATTTGCACTTTACAGACGGCCCCTTATTTGGACTTGTCTCTCATTCGTCTGGTTAGAGAAATTAATATTAGCCTATAAAGCTCGTCTTGATGAGAATTGGGTTGTAGCTCGTTGTCTAGGTTACTGTGATTGTAAATAGGTGTTGTTTGTGTTTTAACAACGTTTAGCTCAAGAATAGGGATGTTCGAATAGCCTATGTGAATAGGCCTATTGCCAACTTCACTGAACTCCTTATAAGCACTGACCGCATTTCTTTATATTTGAGTCCAAGTTCAAACACTATGAGACGCTCCATTAACGCACGGAGCTCCGAAACACTGCCAGCGGGACATTAAACAGGAAGTGTCTGTCCGAGCTCAAAACAGGTTTTGCGTGGGAACGCAAATATCTTTGCGAGGGAACGCAAAAGATTTAAAAAAAAAAATCTCCCATCCTAAAAAAAATTCCACCACCACGTCCCTTTAGGGGCTCCGTAGATGCGAGCGGCAACTGTTGTGTAATTTTGTGAGGAGAGGAGTGATGTGTGCTCTTTTCGGCTCATTAAAGACCACTCTAGTTGCAGCATTCTGGATCAGTTTCAGAGGTTTGACAGTGCAAGCTGGAAGACCTGCCAAGAGAGCATTACAATAGTCCAGTCTGGATAGAACAAGCGCTTGGACAAGAAGTTGTGTAGCATGCTCTGATAGGAAGGGCCTGCTGATCCTCCTGATGTTGTATACGGCAAATCTGCAGGACCGGGCAGTTCTAGCAATGTGGTCTGTCAAGTTCAATTGATCATCAATCACAACTCCAAGGTTCTTGGCTGCCCTTGATGGAGATATGGTTGACTAACCTAGCTGAATGAAGAAGTTGTGATGAAGTGTTGGGTTGGCGGGGACTACAAGCAATTCTGTCTTCGCAAGGTTTCGTCGAAGGTGGTGATCCTTCATCCTACCAGAAATGTCAGTCAGGCAGGCTGAGATGCGAGCAACAACTATCGGATCATCAGGCTGGAAGTGTTATATAACACCTATAATTGTGGAATGTAGAAAATCTAGAAAACTTCAGACTAATTGATATACAAAGCAAACATGTTTGAAATTGTTGTAAATTGAAATCAAATTTTAAACTCCTCTAACTTGACCCCCCTCTTTAGCAAAATCCATTTAAAAGCAGTAATGTTTTTTTTTTTTTAATTCAGTGAATAAGCAAGTTTGTTCCAGAATCCAGACATATTTATGCATTGTCTGATTTTGGGTTCAGCTTTTATATTTTGATTATTTTTTAAATGAAAGTTGCATCCATATTACATTAGATTATGCTGACCATAAAACCGTTTAGACATTAATAATTTGCAGAGACAAGAGAAAAGTACATGTATAGACAAGGGCGTAGATTTGGTTTGAACATTGGGGGGGTTGAAAAATTATTCAGCATATTTTTCATGTGATCATGGTATAAATATTGGGGGGGTTGTAATGCATAGATTTAAATATTGGGGGGGTTATCTCCCCCCTAACCCCCCCACAAACTACGCCCCTGTGTATAGACAAGTACCGTAAGGAACACATAATACAGCTCAGCTGAATGAACAATTCCAAACTGCCTTGTTCTTTGGAGATTTTGTGCGTGTGCTCTTCATCTAGCAGAACAAAAACCTCAAGTGTAATAAAGGATGTGATCAACCTATATTTATCACTATGTAAAGGCATCTCCATAGCAACCATAGGAAAAAAGACTCACACTCCCCTTATAATTCCATTAAAAACCAAAGCATTACAGAGAGGCAGAGATCAGGCACTAGAAAAGGTTACAAGATATTCTTAGGAACTATAGGCCTGAATATATCATTTTCATCTCTTCGTGCATTACGCATGCAAGTGCAGTAACTTTCTAGTGTAGGGAAATCACAAATATAATCATTTAAACTGAAAAACTCAAGACATTTTCATCATTTACTCACCCTCATCATATCGTAACAAACATGTATGACTTTCTTCTGTGGAACAAAGGAAGAACATTTCAGGTGGACTGACTTTCACTGTGTAAACAAAATATACAAACACGGAGACATTTATCAAACAATCTTTAATGTTCTACAAAAACACAATCAGTTTTGGAACAACGTTAGGGTGAGTAAAAAAATAAAATACAAAAAAATCTGAATATTTTCAGTTTCAAGTGCACTAATACCTTTAGGAGTGTATGTTTAACACATATACACTGCTCAAAAAAATAAAGGGAACACTTGTTAATCAGAGAATAGCATCAAGTCAGTTAAACTCCTGGGGCCGGTTTCACAAAGATAGACTTTGACTATGGCTTAGATATAGTAGATAGTCAGACTTCAGATAGACATCTAAATCAGACTGTTGCACAAAGCACTTAAGACTCTGACTATCTTAAGTAGGACTACACTGCAGTGCATTCTGGGTAAAATAAGACACTTTTCAAAACAAAAAACATGGCGGATCGAGTAAGCGCATTCAACCGCTCAGTGCAGTTTACCCCAGCGGAAAATATGTGTTTGTTGGAGGAGTATAAATGACGGAGTATGTTTTTATGTTTCCACTGTTCGATCGCGCCCGTGCCTCTCTCTCTCTGAAACACACACACACACACACATTCCAGCATTGCAATCTTGACATCGCAGCCTATTATGCTGCGTTCACACCAAACGCGAATAGAGCGTCAAATCCGCGTCTATCGCGTCTAGTTCGACGCTTGAACATTTTGAATCCATTCGCGCGTCCAAAGCGAGCGTTTGAAGCGAAATAGACGGTCGTTCAGAGCCAGACTCCACTATGACTCTACTGCCCTGTTGCTTGAGCGGTGTATTGCATTTCACGCATTGCCCGTGACGCGTCCACTGTTTAGACTATGAAAGGGAGCGCGTCGATCGTTGCTCGCGTTGACTATGTAACGGCCCTAACAGTTACAAGGACATTTTACTTGGGAATGTAGTAACAATGAGAAATGATTAAATTATGAGCCATTTTCCCTTTTCTTCTGGCTGTTTGTAATGTAGGCTAACTGATTGTTACTGCTGGTTGCCAAGGTAACAGAGTCTTAAACCTAAGTTAGCCTGGGGGTAAGGTGTCTAATTTTTTTGGTCTAAATTAAGTCAGTCTTTATTTTTGTGAAACAGTCTAAATTGCATTAGACTAGTCTATGAGCAAATTTTAGACTAGTCTAACACTATAGACCAGTCTAAAATAGCTTTGTGAAACCGGCCCCTGGGATATTGATCTGGTCAGTTAAGTAACAGAGGGGCTTGGTAATCAGTTTCAGCTGCTTTAGTGTTAATGAAATTAACAGCAGGTGCACTAGATGGGCAACAGTAAGACAACCCCCAAAACAGGAATGGTTTTACAGGTGGAGGCCACTGACATTTTTTCCCTACTCATCTTTTCAGACTGTTTTTCACTAGTTTTGCATTTGGCTAGGGTCAGTGTCACTACTGGTAGCATGAGGCGATACCTGGACCCTACAGAGGTTGCGCAGGCAGTCCAGCTCCTTCAGGATGGCTCATCAATACGTGCCATTGCCAGAAGGTTTGCTGTGTCTCCCAGCACAGTCTCAAGAGCATGGAGGAGATTCCAGGAAGACAAACAGCTACTCTAAGAGAGCTGGACAGGGCGGTAGAAGGTCCTTAACCCATCAGCAGGACCGGTATCTGCTCTTTTGTGCGAGGAGGAACATGATGAGCACTGCCAGAGCCCTACAAAATGACCTCCAGCAGGCCACTGGTGTGAATGTCTCTGACCAAACAATCAGAAACAGACTTCATGAGGGTGGCCTGAGGGCCCGACGTCCTCTAGTGGGCCCTGTGCTCACTGCCCAGCACCAGGGAGCTCTATTGGCATTTCCCATTGAACACCAGAATTGGCAGGTCCGCCACTGGTGCCCTGTGGTTTTCACAAATGAGAGCAGGTTCACCCTGAGCACGTGACAGACAGGAAAGGGTCTGGAGAAGCCGTGGAGAATGTTATGCTGCCTGTAACATCGTTCAGCATGACCGGTTTGGTGGTGGGTCAGTGAGGGTCTGGGGAGGCATATCCATGGAGGGACGCACAGACCTCTGCTGGCTAGACAATGGCACCCTGACTGCCATTAGGTATCGGGATGAAATCCTTGGATCCATTGTCAGACCCTGTGCTGGTGCAGTGGGTCCTGGGTTCCTCCTGGTGCACAACAATGCCCGGCCTCATGTGGCGAGAGCATGCAGGCAGTTCCTCGAGGATGAAGGAATGATACCATTGAAGGGCCACCACGCTCACCTGACCTACATCCAATAGAACACCTCTGGGACATTGTGTTTCGGTCCATCTGACATCACCTGGTTGCACCTCAGACTGTCCAGGAGCTCAGTGATGCGCTGGTCCAGATCTGGGAGGAAATACCCCAGGACACCATCCATCGTCTCATTAGGAGCATGCCCCAACGTTGTTAGGCATGCATACAAGCACGTGGGGGCCATACAAACTACTGAGTACCATTTTGAGTTGCTGCAATGAAATTTCAGCAAAATTGACAAGCCTGCTGCATCATTTTTTCACTTAGATTTCCAGGGTGTTTTTGAATTCAGTCCTCTGTAGGTTGATTATTTTCATTTCCATCAAATGATGTGGCATCCTTTCATTCATAACACATTACCCAGTCCATATTAGTATAGATATCCAGCATGATATTTTTCCCCATTGAGATCTGATGTGTTTTCAAAGTGTTCCTTTAATTTTTTTGAGCAGTGTATATTCCAACAGTAGGTGGCAGTATTTTATCTTGTTGAATCTTGCTCTGCTGACAAAAAAAGAGAAGATTTTGCAACGATGGATGTGCTTTAAAATCAACTACATTTTTACAACAACAACAAAAAAAACGACATCAATAGGTGTCTGAGGTTTCAGTCTTGAGGAGCCTCTCTCACATAATGCAAAAACTCACGAAGAAGATTGCAAACCGCAGGATTTCAGTGCATGTAGGTGTGGTGTGTGTGTGTCTGTGTGTGTGTGCGTGCGTGGGCGACTGCCAGCGGAAAGCGTAGTGGGCGCAGAGCAGGTAAACTCTGGATGCTGTTATAGCTTGTGGGCATCACTACTCACATGTGATCTCTGTGACCTTAACACTATATCTCCCGTACCACCATTAAACTACGCAGTTCTAGGTTGCATTTCTGTCCTTCTCACATGTGGCTGTGCATTTAACGGTTTCTGTCAAGGCTATTTTAACACAGGAAAAGACAGTGTCAACTTACTAGAGAATATTTAACGTGGTCTTCACCACACAAAACTTCACAACAGCTCTAGAAGCTAAAAAAAGCAATCTTATCTGCAAGAGAGATGAATTTTACAACATCACTTTTTACACATTTAAAAAAAATGTAAAGAGTAAAATCCACAATTAACGTGAAGATGGTTTGAAAAGGATAGTTAACTCACTCAAAAATGAATCAAAATGTCATAATTTACGCATCCTTATATGTTGTTTCAAACTCCAGTAATTTTTTCCCCTTATTTTTTCTAAAATATGTTTTGAATAATGTCCACACTGCTCTTTCATGCATTAAAAATGAATTGGGACATTCTGATATAAAAATCTCCTTTTATGTTCCACAGATGAAAGTCATACAGGCTTCAAGAGACATGTGATGTGTGTATCTATCTGGGTGAACTATTCCTGTAGTGTTGTAATGAGAAATGACATTAGCCAAGTAGCCTATGTGTCGTGCCTAAAACTGCCTACTACACAATTATTTATTGGATTTAACATTCTCGTTTCATTCAGACAACTTTTTTATTTTTTGCGTTTTCGACACAATATGAACAAGTAAATGTGTGCATATTTTAAAATAAATTATTATGTGCAAATAGTTTAAATTGATTACTTCATATTCATAAATACAATTAGACTTAGAAATTCGTAAGGGTTCTTATTTATTTTTCTTTAATCCTTTAAATCCATTTTAATTCTGTATTTTTTTAATCAACAACAACAAAAAATTAAAGGCCCACTGAAGTGCCTTGAAACGTGCAGCATTATTCAAAGTGTTGACGTAATTTCCACTGAAACAGGAAGACAGGGCGGGACACATTGAACAGCCCTTCACCCTTTTTAAATAGCCAATAGCTTTTTTGTTTATATCAGAGCTCAGCCAGAGTCGTTGAGCTCACTAAAGCCGCAGTTTCCTCCAAATCTCCTCCATTTCGCTTTAAATTCATTTGGGTCCGATACGTTCTGTGGTCTACGCCGACTCGCGCATATGGTCTGCTCTGTGCTATATTGTCTCTATAATGTAGGGGGCGGGACGCTTTAGATTCTAGAGAGCATTTGATTGGACAGAAAATCTGATGAGAAGCTGAAGTGCAGAGTGATGTCTTCAAAATCATTGATCCATTTTGGCGGAAGTGAGAGACTGTAAGTTTTGAATCCTTATATATTTAATGCTAATTTTGTCATTTTTTGTGAGCACACTAGCTTATAGATAAGAGCAAGGCTAACATATTCATACTAAAAGTAAAAAAAATGCAATTTTGATTTCATGCAGACTTTAAGCAAGACACGGTAGCCTACTTATATGCTATATTAAATATTTGTATTTATATATAAAATATTTATAATTCAAGAATAAAAATCTGACTACTTTAATTTTGTTCAGCTAAAAACGTGCAAAAGCTGTATTTCCCAGTTAATGCGTATGCGTGTTCTAGATACAGGTAATTGGCGTTTCTTTCGATATTACAATCCTCACACATAAGCACAGACACTATTTATGTGATCCGTTTTGTGCTTATGGTGTGTGTGCGCCTAATTAACCCTTAAACGCATATCCAGTCTTTAGTGACCTGGGACGTCATTTACTACCCTCCTCCTCATTCATTTTTTAAAGTTAGATATCAACCTTCTTAGTATTCCTCAATCAATTCATTATAAACAATATAACAAGAAAAAAATAATACAATTATAAAAGAATGCCTGTTTTCCCATTCATTTTTTGTAAATTTTTATAGGGTCGCTAACGACCCAAGGTGTGTAGCAGTGTAATATTTTTTCTGCACAACAATAAATGAATCTTTAATGACTGAATAGGTGCACATCACCTTTATTCCACAAGGTGGCAATGTCTGATACACAATGATGAAGTGACGTTTTACTCATAGTTACCGCAGGCAATAAACAAAACTAAAAAACAGATCATCAGCAAAACTTCAAATGGCTCAGCGATTTACTGCAGAGCAAGTACTGAACGCAATTAAATATTAGTGTCACTGTTACTTGATGGTGGATCTGGTGAAGAAGCTGAAGTCAAGGATTTTGAAGATGTAGAAATTGATAGTTTTAGAATATGTTTGAGATCACAAATATGATCTCAAACATATTTCGTTCGGCACGTACACGCTGCGTTAGGTAAAAGTAAGGTGCACAGTCACTGCTTTCCTGCTGCTGGTGTTTCTGAAATCGCTGCTCGCGTTCCCGAGATTCTGAACGCTGACAAGCGCGTCGGAACTGTGGTCCTGCACGTGGGAGTGAACGACATCAGGCTGCGCCAGACGGAGATTCTGAAGAAAGACTTCAGGAATCTGATCGATACGGTACGCAGCACATCGCCTGAAACAACGATCATAGTGTCAGGACCGCTTCCCACGTACCGACTAGGACATGAAAAGTTTAGTAGATTATTAGCGCTAAATGAATGGTTAATGTCGTGGTGCAATGAGCAGAAACTGCTCTTTGTAAATAATTGGAATCTGTTTTGGGAGCGTCCTAGGCTTTTCCGTGCTGATGGCTTACACCCAAGCAGATTCGGAGCGGATCTTCTGTCGGATAACATCTCCAAAATGTTAAATACCTTTTGACTAGTAACCAAAAGTCCAAATCATAGTCTCTGCTGCACCAATTTAACTGATATAAATACTAGTGTAGAACATTGCATAGAAACTGTGTCTATTCCTCGTTTAATGAGATCAAATAATAAATTTACTGCAGGATCTAGGAAAAATCTAATTGTTATTAAAACAGAAAATGTTGCTATTAGTAAACAAAAACAATTTCTAAAGCTAGGTCTTCTAAACATTAGATCACTCACACCTAAGGCAGTTATTGTAAATGAAATAGTCACAGATAATAGCTTCGATGTACTTTGCCTTACTGAAACCTGGCTTAAACCAAATGATTATTTCGGTCTAAATGAGTCTACCCCAGCAGGATACTCCTATAAGCATGAGCCCCGTCTGATTGGTCGTGGCGGCGGTGTTGCAACAATCTATAGAGATATTCTCAATGTTACTCATAAAACGGGTTATAAGTTTATTTCGTTTGAAGTATTTGTACTAAATGTTACGCTCTTAGATGTTAGAAAAACTTCCCTATTATCTCTAGCCTTGGCTACCGTATATAGACCGCCTGGGCCTTACGCTGATTTCCTAAAAGAGTTTGCAGATTTTCTCTCAGACCTATTAGTCAATGTCGATAAAGCATTAATTGTTGGAGATTTTAACATACACGTAGATAATCCAAATGATGCGTTAGGGGCTGCGTTTACAGATTTATTAAACTCCTTTAGGGTCAAGCAAAATGTTACCGGACCAACTCATCGTTTTAATCATACACTCGATTTAATTATATCACATGGAACCGATCCAACCGATATAGATATCATTCCACAAAGTGATGATGTCACTGACCATTACATGGTAACTTGCATATTATGTACTCCTGTAATATATAATGCTGCGCCGCGTTATCGATCAGGCAGAACAATCCTTCCATCCACCGTAGATAATTTTTCAAATTGCTTATCTGATCTGTCTCAGCTGCTCAGTGAACCCAAACAAACAGATGAACTAGAGAAATTAACTAGCACTATGAGCACCATTCTCTCTGGAAAATTGGATATTGTTGCACCCATTAGATTAAAAAAGGTCAGAGAGAAAAGTAAAGCACCATGGTACAACAATACTACGCATGTTCTAAAGAGAGAAACCCGTAATTTAGAGTGTAAATGGAAACAAACTAATTTAGATGTCTTTAGAATCGCATGGAAAGACAGTATGTCACGTTATAAAAAGGCCCTAAAAGCGGCCAGGGCTGAGCACCTCCGCAAACTAATAGAAAACAACCAAAACAATCCTAGGTTTTTATTTACCACCGTGGCTAGACTAACAAATAAACAGATGTCACCTGAACAAAATATTCCATTACAGTTTAGTAGTAATGATTTCATGAAGTTCTTCACTGAGAAAATAGAAAACATCAGAACCACAATTGTAAACGTTCAATCCTCAATTGCGCCTTATAATTCAGCCTCAATTATCACGACGCAAGAACAATTACAGTGCTTTACAACTATAGAACAAAAAGAGTTAAATAAACTTATCACTTCATCTAAAACAACAACATGTTTATTAGATCCTATACCAACTAAACTACTGAAAGAAGTGTTACCTGTAGTGGAAGAGCCTCTCCTCAATATTATTAACTCATCTTTATCTTTAGGTCATGTTCCAAGAACATTTAAACTGGCAGTTATCAAACCTCTCATTAAAGGGGTCATATAATGTCATTTTTGTACAAGCTAATATGATTCTTTAGGGTATAAATTAAAAGTTTGTAATATACTTTAATTAAAAATTCTCATTAGTATTGTAAGAAAACACTAAAGATTAATATAAAGGTTAATAAAACGTTACACTCACTTGTTCTTCTGGAGGTTCAGCAGGAACACGAATAGTTGGTACGGATCCTTTTTTCTGGAGCAGCTTCTTAGAAAAAACAGCTTTACTGACCCTCGTTTGTAAAGCAGTCTGGTGAAATGATTCGCGCAAACATGACAGCATTGACGTTGATCGTGGGGAATATTCCCTTCGAAAACAAACTCAGCCACTGCGTCTTCAGCGGTTCGGATTTAGGAACATCATCAAAATGACTGCTGTGTTCATTATTACACCCAAGAACAGAACACCACAATCGTTAGACGCCATTCTACTCAGCACTCCAGCTATCAACAATGAACGCCCGTCGGCGCGTGCTATGATTGACAGCTCGCTCACGAGGGCGGGTCTGTGTTTGAAACGCTGCTGTCAATCACCCATCGTAGGAGGGGCGTCGATATTGTGACGTCACAATATCGAACAGCTTGATTTGAGACAGGAGGAAACATATAAGAAGATTTAAAAAAAAAAAACACTGGATGGATTTTTATCATTTTATGATGGTTGTGTACAGGCACTGCCAACACACATTTCAGTACAATCAACTTGTAAAAGTGCATGTACCATTATATGACCCCTTTAAGAAACCACAATTAGACCCGCATAATCTAGCAAATTATAGACCCATTTCAAATCTTCCTTTTATGTCTAAAATACTAGAAAAAGTGGTGTCCGCTCAACTGGGCTCTTTCTTGCAAGAAAATGACATCTATGAAAAGTTTCAGTCTGGATTCAGACCGCATCATAGCACTGAAACTGCGCTCGTTATTTACTTTTAGCATCTGACCAAGGCTGTATCTCAATACTAGCTTTACTTGATCTTAGTGCTGCGTTCGATACTATAGATCACACAATACTCTTAGATCGACTACAAAATTATACTGGTGTTCAAGGACAAGCATTAAGTTGGTTCAGATCATACTTATCTGACCGCTACCATTTTGTCTATTTAAATGGAGAAAAATCGATCATAACTCCAGTAAACTATGGAGTGCCGCAGGGATCTGTGTTAGGCCCTCTGTTATTCTCAATATATATGCTGCCACTTGGAAATATTATAAGGAAACATGGAATTAGTTTCCATTGTTATGCTGATGACACTCAAATCTGTATTTCATCACAGCCAGATGAAAACACTAAATAATCCAAATTGACAGAGTGTGTTAAAGATATAAAAGATTGGATGAAGCACAATTTTCTTTTATTAAATCCAGACAAGACAGAGGTACTAATCATCGGTTCAAAAAACCGCCCACAGAACCTCTCACACTACAACTTTAACATAGTAGGATGTCCTGTTACTTTATCCTCTACAGTAAAAGACCTGGGTGTTATACTAGACTGCAACCTGTCTTTTGAAAATCATATTTCAATATGTTACAAGAACAGCCTTTTTCCACCTTAGAAACATTGCTAAGCTACGTAACATGCTATCAGTTTCTGATGCAGAAAAATTAGCTCATGCATTCATGACCTCGAGACTAGATTACTGTAATGCTTTGTTGGCCGGTTGTCCTGCGTCCTCATTAAACAAGCTACAGTTGGTCCAAAATGCCGCCGCTAGAGTTCTTACTAGATCAAGAAAATATGATCATATAACACCAATTTTATCATCACTACATTGGTTACCTATAAAGTTCCGTATTAATTACAAGGTATTGCTACTGACTTACAAAGCCCTAAATGGCTTAGCTCCAGTCTATTTAACGGATCTTCTATCGCCCTATAATCCATCGCGCTCTTTAAGATCACTAAATTTGAGGCTTTTGGTCATACCTAGGATATCCAGATCCACCAAAGGAGGGAGAGCATTTTCACATTTAGCTCCAAAACTCTGGAATAGTCTTCCTGATACTGTTCGTTGCTCAGACTCGCTCTCCCAGTTTAAAACTAGATTAAAGACGCATTTCTTCAGCCAGGCATTATAATACTTTTAATCTGATAGTTAAATCCGACCTCTAGTTCATAAAAACGCCAGAGGAGAACTGGCCCCCGACTGAGCCTGGGTTCTCCCAAGGTTTTTTTTTTCTCCATTAGGTCATAGTGCTGATGGAGTTTTTCGGTTCCTTGCCACTGTTGCCTTTGGCTTGCTCAGTTGGGGATATTTGGGGATATTTAATTTAATTAATCAATCAACAATACTATTGATCAGCATTACCAAACGTGGACGTTTTCCACTAGAAACAAGCATTGATGTATTATTTTAATTTAATACTGTGAAGCTGCTTTGATACAATCTGTATTGTGAAAAGCACTATATAAATAAACTTGACTTGACTTGACATGAGACAGATGCTGAATGTACTGGAATGAGCCCTGACGAGGACAGTGATGATGGTATAAAACATCTGCTTAAACTGACCCATTCCAAGCTCCAAAAGGTAACACAAATATGCTTTACTCTAATATCAGGAGAGGTAGAGATCAGTCTGTGTTAGATATAGATCCCGGTCACTAAAGATGTAATGATTGCCGAATCATTCAGGCATTTAAGGGTTAAAAGTCAGAATACTCGATTCGTCTTCGAAACAATCGATTAGCCTACCAATAGAATCGATTGTTGGAGCCCTGGAGAATAGCAGTTCAGCAACAAGCATGAATCACACAATATGATACAGGCATATGACAACATCAGCACAAAAAGTTTAAGCTCCCTGCTGAAGTTCACTCAGTCTCTCTCGGTAAGTGCATTGGACTCTAAGCCGCTGGTTGTCCTTGCCTCCTACTTGTTAGTGCGTCACAGAAAAGGAATGAAACAACTCTGCTGAAAAGAGTCAGCTGGGACACAACATGAAAATTTATGTAACAAAGCTTAGACGTCAATTTAGGCCTATGTGAGCAGCCACCGAAATAACTTGGCTATCCGTGCAGCTTCAGACTTTTGGGAGATCAGAGACACTACAGCCTGTTGCATCTGAACCCTTAAGAAAATACTTTGATATAATTCTAAGAGTATTATAATTTATAGGTTTCTTAACTAAAAGGTAGGGTAGGCAATTTTGAACAGGCTAGCAATAGCAAGCTAGCTTTGAAAGCATAAGATCCCACACTTCCTTCAGGGTGTCTCCAAAGCCACGCCTCCTTCAAAACACATGAACGAGACAACGCTGAATTACCGTGTGTCTCAAAGCACATAACATTACAATAATAATGAAAGTAAACAACTTACAGAAATTGTACTTGTTACTTACAGATTAATTTCAGTGTTGACAGTGTTGACAAAGAAACGCATAAATCCGAGTCTGAGAAATTGAACAGCTCAGGGTAGACATTGTTTTCGGACCGAATACAATGATTGGACAAACATTTTTTGGTCCTGTGACTTCTACAGAAGATATAGCCACATGTTTTAATATTTAGGCCATTTATATTATTGGTTGCTATCAGGATGTGAAGAGAGTTTCAACCAGTATAACAAAAAGTGTTTACAAAACAAATTGCCTAGCCTACCTTTAAGGGGTATGTTTCCAATAGTGTAGCCTACTTTATGTTAAGTAATCACAGATTCATCTGTGCTAATGAGAGACATTTTCATGATGGTATAAAGTATATTATGATATGTAAGAATTGATCAGCCATGAAAATCACATATTGCATGGTGGTTACTTCTGTATAAAATAGTTATTCTTTCTTAGTTTGTCATATTTTTAAGGTGCACTCAGTCAGTTTTTATTTTTAACTGGCACATATTTATCCCAGTTTAACCAGTGGTTGTGAAATAAAACGTATCTGCATAAAGTGTTGTTTTTTGTTTTTTTTGTTTTTTTACTTTGTTTCTGTGCTCTCACACACTAACTGTTTGTATATCTCGTTTTTCTTTTTGTTCCTCTCAGTCTCATACTAAACACATGAATGTGATGGACATTCATTTTAATTGAAACAATTTATTGGTGCACTTTGTACTACAGGTCATGTGATGTCATGTTAGTGCCCATGAGAGGGCGAACCGCTCCTTTAGAATAAAGTCTCTTTTTTCTAGATGACTACAGTCAAGTCTTATTATCTCATATGGCTGGATATGACTTTAATAATATTAATCTTAAATGCTATTTTTTGTGTAAAACTTTTTATTAGAAGAAAAACTTTTATCATATTATCATTTATTTATCATTTATTAGAAAAAAGTTTTATCACATAGAATTTGTGTTTTAATGCAATTAGGCTACATATATATTAGCTATCATCAAGGCAGTGACAGGTTTCATGGTTGACATTTTTCTTGCAATACAAATTTCCATGAGCCTCGATCATGTTTCGTAATCTAGTCGTAAACGTTTCCTATTGTCTCTTCCTCATTATGCTGTTGAGCGCTTTCATGTAAATGTGAGAGAGGTTTGACAGAATCTCTATCAATCAGCTCTGCTTGCCAAAGGTAAATGAGTGGGAGGGTGGGAGGAGTCTGGTAACTGCGCGTCAGTTTGTGTGTGTGAGAGAGTGTGTGTTTGCGTGTACCGGGGTGTAAGGAGAGCATTTGGGCGGAGAAGGACGCAAAGCATCGCGCCTGAGAGTTCATCGCAGTCTGAAGCTCTGCATTATATGTACACACTCCGCTCAACTAACTCCGGTATACAGGCTCGCGCAAACTTTCCCCGCGTTGAGAATGGCAGAACCGGCACAGTCGAACAGCGATGGAGAGGAGAGCAGCGCACCCATGAGAGGCTTTGCCCGACAAGGTGCTCTGAGACAGAAGAACGTTCACGAAGTCAAGGATCACAAGTTTATCGCTCGCTTCTTCAAGCAGCCTACTTTCTGCAGCCACTGCACGGACTTTATCTGGTAAGTTCCTCTAAAACTAGTTAATTATCCACTGAGCTGTATGGCAAGCTGCTCTAACATTCATTTATTATAACTAGTGTTTTGTGTCGTTTTTTTTTTTAATTACTATAGTAAGCAATCCATTAGTGATTAGTAGCCTTTACAATTTTACAAGCAACTATGCATTAGATAAATGTACTTTTTCATTAGATTCTAGTAGGCCTATTAATCACACCTTAGTAGTAGCCTAACTATTCACATCATGGTTACTATTTATTTTTCTACACTTTTTATATTAGTGTCTGTATCCAAGGCACTAGTAGTCTATCTGTCTTAAAATTTCTCGTTATAGGCTATGCAATGGCATGCTCCTTAGTAGGTAAATGAATAGTAGGTAAATGAAATCTCTTATTAGTAAGATTAGAAATGTTATAGTGAAAATGCAATGGGAATCACATTATTGTCTTATAAATGAATAACATTAAATAATTAAAAAAAGACTCTTTAATTTTAAGGAATATTAAAATGGCTTTCCATAGAGGTGGACCTGTTACTGTTGCAGCTCAGGTGTAACACTGTACACTGTGTCTCAAAACATATTGTATGGTCTACCTAAACAATATCATGTTTATAACTCATTTATGAGGATCATTTTAGGGCTCCGCTGACTCACAATATGCCTGAAGTGTCCAAAATGTTGATCGGTAGGAGCTCACTTGGTTTGAGCCATGGCTTTATTGATTTCCCTAAATAAAGGATGTTAAGTGCTAAGTAAAATGAAAATGAAAATGGGAAAATATGACTTGATTGTAAGTGTATAGTACAAGAAATATGAAATGAGTCACAGTCAGACCATAAAGTGATTTAGTCAGTTCTAATATTTTTGGTTCTAATATTTTTTTCAATGAACCATTGCTTTTATCTTTCAGGGGTTTTGGGAAACAAGGATTTCAGTGTCAAGGTAGGAATTTACTATTCATTGTATATTTTGAAACATCTTTGGAAGTGTAAAGAGAAACAGTAAAGTCTTTTCAAGGACCTTCAGTATTGCATATTTGACACATCTCAAAGATTTTCCTTCTAATGGTGTTACTAGAGGACTTGTTGACAGTGTTTAGAGTCTTAAAGGAGCTCACAAGATCTATTTTGAAAAGATACCTTGAGGTTTTCCAGAGGTTTCCACTAGAGCGATGATGTTAGGAACCTCAATATGGTGCCTCGAGTATCTTTTCATTTTCACAGTGTAGATATGATGGTATCATTCAAAGCATTTTGACAGTATAATTGCAATTTATTAATGAGACATTTAATCAATTAAATTTGGACACTGGTAAAATACATGATCAGGCAGATAAGCAGTCTCCGATAACTACATACCTCTGTTAAATTAAAATCTCTCAAATAAAATCTTAAATTACACAGTTTAGATTTTGAGTTAGTTACATTTCATATTCACTTTCACATTAAATCTATAGCCGTTTTTAAGGGGATTCTACCTGCATAACTGTCCAGAATGGAAGCATCTGTAATCCTCACTGGAAAAGTTATTGCTTCCTGTTCATCACTTGTATCTAGTTAACGAATTTATGAGGGACGCCTTTGGAGTATGACCAAGTTTGGCATTTCTCATATGAAATTATAAGAGACAGCTTTTTGTCAAACTCTTGCAGTATCACTTGGAAGTGTGAAGTTTTGGCACACTTTCTAACATTGGAATTTGTACCTGAAGACCATTGGATAGCAGTTTTCTGTATGAGATTTCTAGATTACACTTGAAAAGTGATTTTAATTCTTACACACTAATGGCACTGAATGTTCTTTAAGGCGACTGCAATTACCGGTCACGGCAGGTCAATGGCACCCTCTGTGGTGCTTCTCCATTTTTTCCACTGCAGGCTTCAGCACTAGCTCTAATTACAGGTCCACAGATGAGTGTATGATGACTTTACCCACTTTTTTTGCTCTATCTCCTTCTGTTCTTCGCTCTTTTTTTTTTCTTTCAAGTCACGTTCTCAAATCTATTCACATCTCCTCTAAACCTGTTGAAACCCTCCATTGATTTGTGAGAGCAGAGCAGCCCTGACTGTATCTGGAATGTCGGACCCCATTGGAGCTGAGGGAGAAAGGGAATTCTTCTGCAAGGTCATGCTCAGACATGCTGAAACCTGAGGGTCTCTGCTGGAAAGCAAAGCTGTTTGTGCCTACTGGTTATGAGATGTTAGAACAGTGTGGGAACTATACGTCTTGTTTATTATCAATAGGTTTTGCAGTTTCTTCTTCTCCTTTTGGTGCGCATTGTGAATGCACCAGAAGAGCAAGCTTATCTCCTGTGTTCTCCTCCTTTCTCCAAGTGTTAGTTCACCCAAAAACCCTCATGTCCTCCAAACCGTAAGACTTTCGTTCATCTTCGGATCACAAATGAAGATATTTTGAATAAAATCTGAGAGCTTTCGGTCCCTTCATTTACAGCTCGTAAGACATTGACAGATCGTAAAAATTATCCACATGAATTGAGTGGTTTAGTCCAAATTTTCTGAAGAGACACGATAGCTTTATACTCTGAACAGATTAGATTTAGGCTTTTATTCACATAAACATTCATCAGCGTACACATCAGTTGTGGTAAACGGAAGCTCAGGCATGTTCGCTTGACATGCAAGAACCAGTGAGGTTCATTCTCGTGTTACGCAGCACGTTTGAGTTTTTTGAACAAACCAATGAGGTTTGTTCTCGCATGTCATGGGTTTGTTCACCCATGAGCCTGGGTTCTCCCAAGGTTTTATTTTTTTCTCCATTACGTCACCTGATGGAGTTTTAGGACACCATTAGGTCACTTGATGGAGTTTTTTTCAGTTCTTTGCCACTGTTGCCTTTGGCTTGCTCAGTTGGGGATATTTTGGGGATATTTCATTTTATTTTATCAATCAATAAATTCCACTAGAAACAAATCTTGTTGTATTATTTTATTTTAATTTAATACTGTGAAGCTGCTTTGATACAATCTGTATTGTGAAAAGCGCTATACAAATATACTTGATTTGATTTGATTTGATGTCAAGCAGGTTCTGTTGAGCTTCTGTTTATGTTCACTGATCAATGTTTAAATGTGAATAAAAGTCTAAATTCAATCTGTTCATCATATAAAGCGATCGTCTCTCTTCAGAAAATTTGGACTAATCCGCTAAATTCATATGGATTAGTTTTTACGATCTCTTTATTAACTTTTTGAAGCGTCAAAGTGGTAGTTGTATAGCTGTCAAAGTGGTAGTTGTATAGCTGTCAATGAAGGGACAGCACTGGCTCAGATTTTATTGAAATATCTTCATTTGTGTTCCAAAGATGGACGAAAGTCTTATGAGTTTGGAACGAGGATGAGTTAATGATGACAGAATTAAAAATTTTGGGTGAACTAACCCTTTATAACAGTTATAAGTTTTCAACCACTTTTGTTAAATGGAAAGAGCAGCTTGGACATTTTGCTATAGATTACTCCCTTTAAGTAACAAAAATGCATGGTTTGAACTTTGAGATGAGTATAGGGTTAGATGTTTTTGGGTGAACTGTTCCTGTAAATAACACTAGACTTTAGTTCATGGTTCAGAATGAGCCTTTACAGCAGTGGCTTTCAAGTTGCGTCATGTGTCTGTTCTTAAACAATGTAATGCAAATAATAAAATGCAACTAACCATGAACAAAACTATGCAAATAAAAAAATACTGTTTCTTGCAGTATTTTCACCATCCTCTAGTCTAGTGCAGGATACT
Organism: Abramis brama; assembly: GCF_963993115.1. Taxonomy (NCBI): domain Eukaryota; kingdom Metazoa; phylum Chordata; class Actinopteri; order Cypriniformes; family Leuciscidae; genus Abramis; species Abramis brama. The sequence goes on from NC_139963.1 coordinate 32,909,082, forward strand.
AATTACAGACTAGTCCACATTGTAGTAACCTGTGGCGTGCTGAAGGCTGCAGTGGCAAAAGCTCCGGACTGTGACTAGCTTCACAGTTCCTGGGCCACTCAATTTAAGGTCACTTGAATGGAAAAAAAGGTCCATTATCAATAATGTCCATTGTCAATAATATTGAAACAATAAGAATTCGCCTATGAAAATTCCCAGAACAATGGTAAATGTGACTGTACTTTAAGGCATTGGTCTTTTCTTTTGCAGATCCATGATTAATTCAGATGTCATTGTGTACTTCAAGGGAAATAGTATCCATGATTATTTCAGATTTATTTCCTATTCATAATTATGTTCATTATTATATGATGAACTTGAGATTGTAGTGCTTAGAAAATATACAAGTCTTTTTAATGTGACTTTTTGTGTGTGTGTTCAATGGAGAAAAAGAGAAATAGATTATCTGAGGAATGTTGAAGACCCTTATGGAACACCAGCACAGCTGTGATCTGGTTATTCCTTAATCATCAGTGTGTGGAAAACAGTGAGTAAATAATAAAATAGGATTTCCACTTGCTGTCAGCTTGATTGTGAACCAGCTGCTTAGGAGAGCCTCTTTTGCCTCCTCAGTCGTAATTGCAAAATTACGAGTTTGAAGAAGAGCTGGCAGAATGGTAGATAGAATGCTAGAATCTGCATAGAACTGAGTAACAGAGAACTAGAAAGAAGCTCATGAATGATGGTGAAAGGATAGCGAGATGGTCAGAAGAAGAAAAAGTATTCCATTTTTGAAGTAAATGATATATATGGGAAAATTGCATATGGGAAATTTAATGTCTGCTCGACAAGTAAATGGATATGAAATGTTGATTTTTAATTTTTATTATGTGAGAATAAAAGACTGATGAGTGATAAAAGAGTGATTTGAGAAAATATTGTTGGAGATTGACTCAGACTTTTAGAAAGTCTCTTTGATGGTAAATTTCATTATTTGTACACCTTTTGAAACCAACCTGATGATTTCACTTGAACGTCACTAACCACTCACCTTCTGCCTATATGCCCTTTGAAAACCGAAGCAGACTGTGATTGCATTTATGTATCTGTGATGCAGGGGGTGTCTCACACCTCGCTCTGTTCTGTGCAAAAGCAGAACATCTCCACATCTGAAGGTGTGGGCCGTTTAAAGCCTCTATAAATAGCATAAGTGTTCCATGAAGCAGTGCTTAAATAAGGGGTGGGGGGTGGGGGGGGGGTATGTGTGGGCGTTCGGTGAGATCAGTAGTATATGAAATGCAATGCATAGAAGAACCTCAATCAGAGAACACGTCATTAGTTCATATACGTCATCACCCTGTTCTTGCAAGAATAATTCATGTGTTTGCTCCATTTTTGCAGATTTGGAATCACATGTTCCAGACAGTAGCCTCATTTCAAGAGGAAAAATATAAATGATCAATGGCAACATAAGGCACTGCTGCGTTCCACTGTAGAGAGGAGTAAAGCTGTGTGTATCAGCCACGAGGAAGACTGTATTGCCTGAGGTTTCTCAGTAGAGTTAGTTTTTAATCTTTTCATTTGAAATATCAACTGTGTAGATGTTTCTCCTAATATTTCCTTGAAGAGAGAAAAATAGACAATTGTTGACATTCAGTAAGGCTATAGAGCTATAAAGTAAATGCAGATTGCATAGATCAGATTTGGTTTTGGAAGAATTTGATGAGAAATTTTTGAGTTAATATTGACATTTTTTGCTATTGTGGCAACTGTGAGTAGTTTAAGACATTGAGATCTTGGTAACACTTTACAATAAGGTTCCTTTATTAAAAATTAGTTAATGTATTAACTAACATGAACTAACAATGAGCAATACATTTATTACTGTTTTTGTTAATCTTTGTTAATGTTAGTTAATACAAATAAAGCTGTTTATTGTTTGTTCATGTTAGTTCACAGTGCATTAACTAATGTTAACAAAATTTTAATGAAGTATTAGTAAATGTTGAAATTAACATTAACCAGGTTGAACAAATGCTATATAAGTGCAGTTCATTATTAGTTAATGTTAACTAATGTAGTTAACTAATGAACCTTATTGTAAAGTGTTACCGAGATCTTTTAGAGGAGAAACATTTGAGATTACTGTTTTTCTTTAGGTGAAAGATCTTAGAAGCAGAAGTATACATTTGCCCTCTGTGTGATCTCATTTAGCATATTTACATGCACTTTAAAAGTTTGATTTCAGTCTGAATAGAAACATGAATTCATTTTTTTTTAAATGTCATGCGACCACTTTAGTTCCACTGAAATTGCATGAATCCAGTACAAAGTAGTACAGTCAAGCTGTATTTTATAAGGTCTGCCACTATAACAGTCTGTTCTTTCATCATTTCAACTCAAATAGAAATAAAAAATGATTCCCCAAAAGTCTCTTTATTGCTACGATCCAATTTTGATCGGAATTCATTTGCGTTAGAAGTTAAATCTGAGCAGTCATTGGCTGATTGCTGATGTTTCAACCAGCTAATGAATGCTGAGAGCCAATTACGCATGGATAGAAGAGCCCAACAAGGGCCATCTGCTCGCCTTTCGGGACCTAATAAAAAGGTCTGCAGAGAGCCTTGTTGCAGGAAGAGAATGCGTGTAATAATGCAATAAGGACGTTCAACTGCCTGTAAAAGTGCCTCCATATTAAGCAAGTAGAGTTGAAACTCAATTTAGTCCTGAATGCGGTTAGCCTCTCCTGGTGCTTTCAGCCAGATTAGATCATGCTGGTGTTTTCCAGGCTACTTGAGGGAGGGTTCCTGCTCTATTGACACTGCAAGGTTGTTTACTGCAGAACAAGATCCTTTTGTTTAGAACAAACATGTCTGACCTTTGTGGCTCCAATGTCCCAGAGGACAAGATGCATGAGGCTCAATATTCCCTTCTGCTGGACCTCATTCGGTCTCTCTGCTAAATTAAACCAACTTCAGCCCTTTCAATATTTATGTCATTGTCAGTTTTCAGTTTCGATGGCCTGAAAGGACTCAGACTTAATGTGAGGGTTTTTTGGAAGAGTTTTGAACTTCAACTCATGAGCTGACTGGTCAGGTGCTCTTTGTTTGATTGCAGCCGGTGCTGCATGTGATGTATGTGCTGGCCGACGGGTCCATTGGAAGTTGGAAAGAGGGTTAAGAGGACAGGAAAGGCAGCCACCAGCAAAGCATCTGAAACTGGCTGGCTGGAGGTCCTCCTGGGACCGTCTTCTCTTTATTTGGCCTTACTTTTAAATGGGCCGTTAGAGAGAACTCACTCCATCAGTGAGGCAGTCCAGATCTGAGCCGCAGTTAGATAGACACTTTGAGGATTTATTGTTTAAGGGTGCTTGATAAGGTTTCTCTTGTTGTCAGTTCATCTTCATAGCACCTATAAAATAAGAACATCTATAGCAATAATTAATTAAGTTTTTATCCCTATTCTGAGGGATTTTTATGTCATGGTGAATCTGACTGAAAGTTTACATTGTTTAAATGGGCAGAGGAAACTCACTGTGCTTGATATAGATATGAGCTTCGTAGTATGAGCAGTGTTAGTACTACTTTGGTTCATCATCTGTTTTTGTGTAAACAGTGTCTGCTTTTTCCAATGTGGTCGCCCACATCTGTGAGAACTGAAGGGAGATTCAAGGGGATCTGTAAACCTGAGATGCCAACACTTATCTGCCATGTTAGATACATCACCAACCCAGTCCTCCACTTAACTGTGCTAGTGCTTTGAGTGTGGGATCCTGTCACAAATCTATCAACATGTCTAATTCCTTCTTGTATCTCTCTGTTTGAGTCTCAGCGTTATCATGATGACTGACAATGATTCAGAGACCACAGTCTGAGAGTGCTGTCAGAGCAGAGAACACAAGAGTGCAGCCCTTTCTCCAGAGAAACGGCTTTGAGCTGCGCTGTCCAAATATCAACCTCGCCGACAACTTCCACATGCAAAGTAGTGCTGCTATGGTTTTAGTGCACTCCTGGGCAAAATAATAATTTGGGCCAAGCCAAAAATTGCAAAATATTTAGTGGTATTTTAATGGTCTTAACCATTTTAATCACAAATCACTGGTCAGGAAATGAGCAAGAATTGCACAAATACTGTAGATAACGTAACTTAGCACGGAGTAGCCTTTTCTAACTTGCAGACAGCTTTTTACAGGAAGAAGATGTTGTTCCACTCAATGTTAATGGCTTCAAATAGTTCATGAGTAGTTGAAAAATGTCTCCCAGTTGGTTTTAGTTTAATGTGAGACCAAATATTCACTATAGGGTTGAAGATAGATGCATGAGTAGATGCATTTATTATTATATTTCTCTCCAGATTTTCTTAGACACCGCTGTGGAGCATCACCATGCCACTTGTTTCATTGTGATTCATTACTACACACACAACCTCCCATATTCTGGCAAAACTTAATTCTGTCTTTGATGTTTTTCTGAGACAGCAATGGCTTTTTAAGTAGTGCATTTGCTTAAATTTGGCTAATTTCCTAACCAATAATTTGTGGTTAAGTCAATTAAAAGCTTAGTGTTTAGCCATGTTGGGCTTCGGCCACCCGTCTCTTTAGATAATGACGCTGTAATATTAGTAAATAAGATTGACCAAAGTCCTTTTCAAGGAAAGTCATTTCACTCTGTGACTGACTATATTTGCAATGCCTCCGGGCAGCTATTTCAGGCATGCAAGATCAACACTAGTCTACTTGAATGTAGAAGTCCTGAAAACTCAAAAACTGCTTTCTGGACTCACATTTAAATAACATAGTTCATGTCAGATTTTGTTGTTGATTTGAAATGTTCCACAAATGTTGTTTCTTGTGCTCAAATAGCATTTAAAAAAAACATATTTCAGGTTTTCCAGCCAATCAGACTGTTTCAAGCACGTCTCAGGACTGTTTGTATGGGAACCGGAGCCTCTAACAGCAGCTGCAATTATGCGATGACTTCACCAATTTCTGATTAGCTCTCTTATTTAGAAGATGTGACTTTTTCTGTCATAATGTGCATTGTACTTTCCTAGAACAAATACTGAAATAAATGAAAATAGAAAATGTGTGCTATAGTAGCCAGTCAATTCGTTGCGGTTACAATGTTATTACAGATTATTGGCCTGGCCAGTATATTTAAAATTATAACAATGCCTTTAGCTTGTATGAGGAACAGACTAGGATGCATCAATATTAAAATATGCTGATTATTATATGTTGATAAATATGTCATGCCATGGCTGGTAATAAATGTCTATAGTATTTTGTCTAAATAAAAATAAATAAATAAATCACGAAAAACTAAAAATCGTTTTAAATGCTACAGGTGAGTTTAGTCGTCACAACAATTTTAAGGTTCATTATGAAAAACGATATTCATTTTGAGATTTGGTAATGATTACACATGAATATAAATTCTTTGTGTTTTTAAAGATTAACTTTAAGTGAGCGTTAGATGATGGCAGAGGTAATTTAAATGTAAAATTAAAGGAAATTAGCATGAACCATTAAATATCCAATATGGACCAATCAATTAAGAATCTCTAATATCTGCCAATAAACGATATGGTACAGTCAGAAGTGAACTCAACACCATATACAACAAGAAGAAGGTGGAGAAGAAATGTGCTGAAATATGAATGAGATATGAGAGCTAGGGCTTTCATAGATTTTAGATTTTGGTTGAAGTGTCTCTTTAAGATCATTTTTAACTTCAGACCAGACTGAAATGTTCGCAGACGGTACAGCTGTGAATGGAGGCTGAATCTGTGCAAGTGAGCTGCACCGGGTGAAGTGAGAGGGGCAGTTTGAGGGGTGAATTTGCAGGTGTGTATGTGTTAAAGTGAAGTCAGGTTCACCGCTGGGATCACTGTCAGTCGTATATTAAAAATGGGCAATCTCAGAGTGGGCGCCAGCTAGGTTAAAAGCTTCCCCAGGCTATCAGTCACACTTTTAATTGAAATGCAAGTATGTTAGGACACAGGGGCTGTTTTTAAGCACAGCTGGCCTTACCTGAGCTTACAAAGACTGAAGACTCTGGTTGAATGTTTAAAAATATATTAAAAAAATCTGTGAGGTATACGATTAGCCTACTTTACCTGACAGAACCAGCATGTATTGGATTTCATGAATACTACACAAAATAAAGGGATAGCTGCAGAGTACCTGATATTTTCTTCAGGGAGTGATTCAGGTCACTTCTCAAGTGTTTTGCTAGTTAGCATGATCCAGTTAGCCTCCACTGCTAGCGGCAGCTAAGAATCAAAATCTTTATTGCCAAGAATGTTCACACATATGAGGAATTTGTCTTGGTGGCAGAAGCTTCCACAGCACTGACAGAATGACAGCAACAAGACAGATTCAAAAAATATATAAAAATGCACAATATACAAAATAGAAACTCCAACTGAGATGAATGGAAATGCTACCAGTTAGCGTTCTCTGTATGGTAAGCTCGTGTGACAAATTGCCTCCAATAATTTACAGACTGTTTATGAAAAACATTATGCTTTTGTTTTATTTTTGCTATGTGATGCAGGTCTCCCTTAGTTCATTTCTTTGCTGAAAAGATACACTACCGTTCAAAAGTTCTGGCAGGCCTATGTGATTTAGAAGGGTTTTCAGCATTTAAAATAATAAGAAATGTTTGTCTGAAGGATCATGTGACACTGAAGTCTGGAGTAATATTGCAAATAAATTCAGGTTTGACATCACAAATTGTAAATCTATTAAAATATATTCAAACAGAAATCAGTTATTTCAAATTGCAATATTTCACAATAATTTTACTGTATTTTTGATCAAATACAGTTTTGGTGAGCAGAGAGACTTTCAAAAACATTAAAAAGGCAGCCAAGAATGTTTTTAATGCAATAGATGCTATTTACACTAAGTGAAAATAGCGATAGATTCTGTTTACACTATGCAAAAATAGCAGTATTTTCTTTGCAATAAGTGTAAAAAAGTAGTTATGCTATTTATACTTATACAGTATAAATAAATAGTGGCAGATACTATTTGCACCTCAGCTTTGTTGTACATTAAACGACATGCAATAATAATATAGTGTAAATTATTATATTTATTAAAATTATTAAATGGATGCTGTGCCTTATTGGGACAATAATGATAATCACTTTATTATTAATCACACGTTAGACACTATTTTCACTTTACGAAATTTTCATTTTTTCTTCATTTCTTTCCAATCTGATATGTGATGGGGAAAAGGAATAGAGTAAGTTCAGCAAAAGGCGGATTCAGACTTGGGTCGTTTTGCATCAAAACTTTCAGCCACTCGCCTTCCGCGCTAAGCGTCTTCCGTAATTTTGTCTGGCCCAACCAGACGTCAGTGGGTGGAGTTAGTGTAAATAGCCTCTGCCAACAAAGGCGGGCTATTTGCACTTAGTGTAAATGGATACTCTGAAAAAAAAAATCGTACTGACCCCAAACTTTTGAAACTTTACCAACTCTGTGTAATTAATAACAAAATAAACAGAGCTGATAAAGAATGATCAGTCACTCTAGGAAACTTTTGAAGTTCACGACTTTGTCTCAGTGATTTCATTCATTCGTTCTGTGTTCTGGAATTGCCCATAAATGCATGAGGGTCAGGGTAGATGCCTTTTTAGGCAGCCTGGTTGAACCAAGTTCTTTCAGTATTGACCCAACTGGGTATTGATGCTATTGTATGAGCCTGATCGATGTTAATGCAGTGAATTCCCTCTGGCCAGCAATTTAATCGGGCCTTCTGCTGTAGAACACAGGGGAAATATGCATATGTAAGCTTTCCACTGATTCAGTCAGGTTTAGGAATGAAAGGAGGAGAAAATTATGATTGAAGTTAAATGAGAATTAAATTTAAGCCTTTCACAAGCTTTAACACTGATGCGAGTAACCTTTGCATGCTTTTTTCAGGACTCGCTTTTTCTTAAGCTCCAACATAAACAAATTCGGAGAATAAATAAATTATTAATAAATAAATGCAATCTCTATATCTGACCTGAATGTTCTTGGTCAGTTCAGTAGAGACCCAAACTGTTTTAGAGACCTGAAGAAAGACCATGAACATTTTGTACGCTTCAGGTTTCTGATAATACATGATGAGCTGTTTATACTTCTACTAAATGCGGACAGAACAAGAAATGCATTACTGATTCATAGTGTCACACTGATTTATATCGTACTCTATTTATGCATAATTATATATTACATTCTACATGATCTGGTTTGAATGACAGTAAACAGGGTGTGTAGATGATGCTGATGATGATGATTGGTGAAGTAAAGGCCTGTAAGAAGGCTACAATAATAGTGCTGCAGTTCTCCTCAAACCAATTTAACCCATAGGACCATTTAACTGCTTGCTGCAGTTGCTAGGCAACAGGAGATGAGTAGCCTCACAGTACATGACTACTTTTGAAGCTTTCTCTCAGTCTCAGTCTCTCTCTTTCTTTCTTTCTTTCTCTCTCTTTCTGTCACTCTTGTGAATACACTGTCCCAAATATCACTGCTTCTTGAGATTATATTCAGCTAAATAGAATTGTTTTTGGGTCAGCATGCAAAAAAGTTGTGTATCAAAGTAAATTTAACTTCCCATTGGTCGTTTTAAGCGATTGTAGCTTTCACTTCTCATTTATCACAGCAGCAATGAAATAGAAAAGGAAATATTTTATTTATATACTGTGAAATAAAGCTGTGACCAAGATCATATCTCCCTGTATGTGTGTATCATATTATATATATAATATAATTATATTTAATATAAACATATTATCTCCCATATATATATATATATATATATATATATATATATATATACATACACACAGAGTGCTTAACAAATCTATTAGACCACCACCCAATGTAAGGTTTGTGCCACGGATGCCCGAATCTAAACTAAACTAAATATTTTTTTTATGTTTCTGTAATGGTAAATCTAGCAGTGTGTGTAAGCGCGTAAGTCCGGACTTGAGCCCTATTGAACAAATTTAGGATTTAAGGAAATTCAAAGATAGATTGCACAACAGTTTCATCAAAAGCAAGTCTTTGGAAACAACTAGAAACTGTTTGGAAGTCAATAACAGCAGAGACTGTGGAAAAGTACTGTACATGAAAACAGTGCCAGCAAGAATGCAAGCTGTTATCAAGGCCTAAGGACGACATGCTAAATATTACGTTTTTTTGGTTATTATGTGAATAAAGACTATTTTGATGACTATTTTGCCTAATAAATGACAATAACATTTTTAGTTTTAACAAGTTTTTGACAGATTCCTAAAATATTTGTGTTTTCTCTTTATTATGACAGGTGGTCTAATACATTTAAGCACTGTGTGTATATATATATATATATATATTATATAAAATACTGTCTATATATATTATGGATATTGTAGTGGCTGTCATTTTATTTGTATTTAATTTTATCTCTCCTTTTCCCATAAGATTGGCAGCACTTGAACCACCAACTGTTATTTTATGGAGGAAGTTGGCAAAATATTCTAAATCTAGGGATGCATGAAATCTCAACACCTTATCAGTTATCTGTGGATATTTGTGAATGTTATGCTATCTACAAATGTTGGATATTTACATACTGAATACTATTTATTTTCCATTTTATTGCGTTATTGTGTGTGTGTGCGTGTGTGTCAAAAACAGACATGGTCAATTCAAACGGGAACAAAATCAAGGTATGTCTGTCAAACACAGATTTAGATTAACCTTAGGGGATAACAGTCTTGTCTGAAGAGGATTTTTAGCAAGTGTGCAGTGAATTTATAGATACATCAGAGCGCCAGACTTTGCCCCTGTCGTCGGCTGTCCTCTTATCTTGGATCAGTTGAAACGGAGATAACTGCTCTGTTACTGTATGTGCATATAGACACACACACATACACGACCCATCACTTTTCATGTTTTTCAATATCAGTGATGATGAGCAAAGCTCTATTCATCAGGAAGGAGTGATTTACTTGGGCCTCTTCACCGCTGGCTGTAGACAGCTGTTGTCGCTGTATGCAGAGTCATACTGATGTCATTAGAGCTGTTGAGCTGCGGTCTGTGGGCTGTCAGTGTGTACACTGCATGCGTGATTATTTCCTTTCCCTCTCTAAATCGCTCTCATTCTCAATATTTCCTGATCTTTCCTCATCTCATTTTCTCTTTCCTCCCTTTTATTGGTAAATTGATTTCATAATACTTTGATTTATTCCATTGTGCTGATTACAGTATTCATATAACAAGGTATTTTAATTGTATGTGTTTATGTGCAACTGGTTGATTAGTTGGGTGGACTAGTTTTTATTATTAATTTAAATTTGTTTTAATAATTACATTTATATTATTTTAATTTTTGTTTTAATTTTATTTAAAAAAATTATATTTTGCTTTTGCATTGTGTGCATTTGGCAGAATTTTAGTTGTGATTTACAGTGGATTCAAAGTTTCGATTTTATATTATTGATCTGCCTGCATTGACACCATTATATGAGAACTGAACTGAGCTGGATGATGACATAACTGTTTTCTCCAGAGCGGCTGCATAGATAAATAAACTAAATAAATAACTGTTTTACAACAAAAATTAACCATCACTGAACTTACTTAAGCTGGACTATGACGCTATTTTCTTCTAGATCTGCTGTACAACTGAAACAAACTTAGTTGCATAATTTCCCTGTTATCACTGTAAAGCTGCTTTGAAACAATCTGTATTGTAAAAAGCGCTATATAAATAAAGGTGACTTGACTTGACATTTTGCTAGTGAAGGTAAAAACAACTTTATTAATGTGTTGTGCACCCTTCCATCCGTTCTGTGGCGTTCCATCAAATAGTTTTTAATGCACCAATGTGTCTCGTGTAAAGGCCCCAGAGAAATGCATATGATTATGATCAGGTGAACTAATCGATTTTGAAAACTAGTAGTTTTGCACGTCCCTACTACTGTTGGTTAGAGGATTTATTTTGTTGTTCAATTTGTGGTGCTTTTTTCAACGCGACTCCCTTTCTTTCTGCTTTTATAAGCCATATCTTCATTTTTTTATTTCTGTATTATTTAAATTCTTTTACTTTTTCCCCACTTCTGCATTATCATCTGTCTGTCATGTGTGTGTGTGTTTGCGTGGGTGGAGGGGGGAAGGGTTGTGTGTAGGACAGGTATAGCGGGGGGTCGTGGTCCAGAGGGGGCGGTGAGCTGCACGGAGAGACTCTTCAGCGGATTCACAAGCAGTCAGTGGAGAGGCTTCTTCAAACAGATGGGATGGGTAGAGTGGAGACACAGGCCTGTCACGGGGCAAACACACACACACTCCCTCACAACTCAACCCTGTGACTGATTTGTTAAAATGTGTATTTTACCGGGTTTTTTTTGCAGTCGCAAGCAACGATAGGGAAATTATACATTATTGCGTTACACCTAGAACAGCATGTGTTTTTAAGTACGAAGTGGTATTTCGTGCTACGGGCAAGGGTTTGTCAACTCAGCATCTTCATGTTACGAGGAAGGTTTCAGTTCTATTTTCTGCAAGTAAATAAATAGAAGGTTAGTGCTTGTTACTTACAGTATTTGAAACCGTTATTCCGGTGCAAATCAGGTGTAAATTTACTTTAAAGAAAAAAGTTACATTATTTTACTTCACTTCCAAAAAGTCACAGGGATCAATAGTCCAGATTGGGAGTGAATTAATCGCAACTTTCACTAAAATGTTATCACCATTGGTGACAAGCAAATCTTTATTTGAATTCATATTCTTAGTCATACAGTACATTTAGTCTGGAAAACTAAGAAATCTCTTGGTTTCTTGTAACGCGTTACTCCCACTGGCCTCAAGTCGTTCAGCTAATAGCATACCAAACTCATCTAGTATGCCCAAAAGTGCTATTTAGGTTGCTTTGAAGGTTTTAAGACACCCCTGCTGAAAAAAACAACATAACAGCTAAGACCGGGATGATGCATGCTGGATGATACAGGATTCATGCTGCTCCTTGCTGGTTTATGTTGGTTTGAGCTGCTTCATGCTGGTCTATGATGATGTTTGGACTGGTTTAGCTGATGGACCAGCATAGCCATGTTGTCCACTATCAAAAATGCTGGCCATCCAGCATGCTTAATCTGTGAAGTGTAAGACTAGTTAAGAACACCATAATGTGTCATCGTATGCTGTTTTTTTTTTCATTATTTGGGTATTGTTTTATTATTTGGTGTATTACATACATGACAACTTTTTAGCTCACGCTGTTTTTGTTTCACTCTGTGATTGTTTTCTTAGCATACAGGCACAGTCAATAAGTGAGCTCAATTGCTGGTATCGCACCCGGTCGCCATTCTGTCGACCTCATATATTATTCAGATTAAAAAAATTTATCAGGTTTGTAAACGACATCATCCAGTGCAGGGCAAAGAGCTAGTACACTACACCGTGTTTATAGCCCTCAAAGTGTGTTTAGCTGCAGGCCGTAGCACAGAGGAGGAGGAGGCCTGTGTGTGTGTGTGTGTGTGTGTGAGAGAGAGAGGGGAGAAGTTGAGGACAGCTGTGGATTGACGGCTGACTCACTGACCTCATCTCTGCATCTCTGTAAGTCAGCTCAGCGTAGTGCTCAGCGGGCCATGGTATTTTTATTTAGCGCGTAGGCTGGCCCTACTCACTTGCATAACTCCCATTACCACAGGCAGGAAAGGTGAAAATCAAATATCTTTTTTCTTTGTGAACAATCACTCGTATCTCCTGTTGAAAAAAATGAGCTTTCGCTGCCTGTCTACAAGCGCTCAAGCTCCCCCCTCACTCTCTCTCTCTCTCTCTCTCTCTCGAGCTTGAGTGAGAATTACTCGTTTTAGTGGATGTGAGGCTAGATAAAAGGTTTCTTCTCCTCTGTGAGCATCTCTCATTCAGTGTGAGATCACACACAGTGCTGAAGCGATGGTGTGTTGAGACCTCAATTAACTTTCAAAAGCAAATTACTTTTGACAGATTTACTGAGTCTTGATTTGTATAACAAAGGCCCAGATTAAATTGGTGGCCACATGTTGGTGCATTACAATCATTGTTGGAGAGTATCTAAATAGCACCACTTAATAGTGATGGTGAGTCGACTCCAAAAGAGTTGATTCCTATAGACTCTATATAGCCCTGAATAGTCGGGGTCAACTCCAGCACAGGAATCGACTCTCATACTCTGTTGTTGTGTCTGACATTGCTCACTTGTTTACTGATTCTCAAATCTCTCCTTTCCAAGCACGTTTTAAGACAATGATCGTGCATTTAGCGCCATCACCCAACAATTAGCCAATAATAAGATGAATTCATTAAATAATACCTTCTTTCTCATCTGTCTATAAATTACAGAAATGTCTGTCTGTCTGTGTGTCTGTCTGTCTGTCTGTGTGTGTGTGTGTGTGTGTGTGTATGTCTGTTCTTCGCATATCTCTCGAACCGTTAGTCCGATGGATTTCAAACTCGACAGGTGTCTACGGGCACGAGTAAGTGCAGTGCCAAGTTTGACGTTGTTTGGATGAGAAATGCTAAAGATATCGTTAAATATATCATTTTTAGAAGGTTGTGGTTTAAAAATAAACAATCTGACATTAGAGGGTTGTTTCGGTCAAAGAAGCCCCAAGAAGGTTGTGGTTTAAAAATAAACATTCTGATATAAACACTCTGTCAGCTACACTGTTTACTTCTGAATATTATAGTTTGGTTCCAGAACGTGATAAATCCATTTTGATTAATTTGAGTAAAAATGTGTTTTCTTTACCAAGAAAGTGGCAAGATGAAAACCACTATTTTCTGTTTCAAACTTTCACATAGCATCTTTAGGTTATAATAACATAAAAAATTCAAATCCAGATTTTGATTTTCAAAGATCTATTATAAAAACGGATTATTTTCCCCCAAAAATGCAATAAATTCATGACACTTTTTTTTCCCCAAAATGCAATTAATCCATTGAATCAATATAAAAGTTATTTTTTATCATATTGAAACTGTTGAAATCAGCCATCGCTAATAAATATCTCCTGAACTTTTTTGTTCAGCGATCAGCTCACAAAAACTGATTTTGCACGGGCACTTTGCACTGCTCCCTGAATCGACGCGCTTATTCATTTGTGGATGTAAACTGAATCTGTAAGTCAGCTATGCTGTTTACTTCTGAATATTATTTCATTCTGGTGCGCTTAACGTTATCGCTACTGTGTAAATGCTATTCACCTACTAAACATATCCTATTCAATGCGTTCACAGTCTCTTTCATGGGCATCATTTGTAGTTGCCTATTCACAAACTGTTTGCTCAAGCATAGCGTTTTCTCGGAGTTCACGTTGTGCTTTCTACCATGCACAAATAAAAATGTCACCGGACTTTTGCTGTGTAATTGTAACAATGTGCACTCAAACACACCAAACCAACAATTACTAAAAACACACTTAAAAACTGATTTTGCACGGGCATTTTGCACTAGTTTATTTAATTCTGACATAATATTCGAACACGGAGGTTTTTTGTGACTTTTCCCTCTGTAAAATTAGGTATCTGCAACAGCTAGGCAGCTAGCTACTCAAGTCATCGCTAAATTGGACTGATTTCGACAGTCACAGGGATTTTAAGGCTTTGTGTTGGGGAAAAACTAAAAAAAATAATTAAGTGTGTAACGACTGCATATTGTACTATTATTCCTGACCCTGTTTTGATGTAAAGTAGAGTCGACTCCAAAAAACCTGGAATCGAACACCCCTATCACTTAAAGTTGTCATGAAACGGAAGTTGCGATAGTTTTTTCTTCCCTATTGTATTTCTCCCCGGTCTTCATGAACAAGAAAAAAACTTCTTGTGGTTTGCTATTGGTGTGATGTCATATGAGTTCATCAAAAAAAAAAAAATCATCAGAGAAGAGATGGAAGAGGGAGGGGAAGTTATTTTGATTAAGAGTTATAAGGGCAGATTAATTAAATAATAATAATGTGCACTGATAAATCATTTAATAAATGCCGCAATATTCCATAAGAAAAATTACAATTGTCCATTTTTGACTTGTACACAGGGACACTCTCGAAATGTTTTCATCATATGCTCACCCTCATGCCATCCCATATGTTTATAACTTCCTTTATTCTGTGAAAAAAATAAAAAAATAAATAGATCTCTGTGAGACCTAATGCAAGATGGATCCCTCACAGTTGACGTTTCAAAAACCACACAAAGTGAACATGGCAATAATCCAGTTGACCCCAGTTTATGAATCAGTGTCTTCTGAACTATAGGTATGTGTACATGTTTGAAAAAGTTTAAATATTAATATTGTTCTCACACACACTAATCATCTTACTTTAGAAGACACTGATTCTTCATCTGGGGTTGTGTGGATTTTCTTTTGTGGATACATTTGTAATGACAAAAAGATGGATTGAGTTTTTTTGGATTGAATACCCCTTTAACTAC
This sequence comes from Abramis brama, assembly GCF_963993115.1. NCBI lineage: Eukaryota > Metazoa > Chordata > Actinopteri > Cypriniformes > Leuciscidae > Abramis > Abramis brama. Next base: position 32,924,518 of record NC_139963.1, read on the forward strand.
GTTTTTTTTTTTTTTTTTTTTTGCATGACAGCTCAGCTGTTTCAAAACTGTGTAGGTTTTCCCGTAACAAGCTGCTTCTTAACAAGTAGTGGTGTAGTGTGACAAAATACTTTGCTGTTTTTATGTCACATTGCATTTCACACACAGCTCAGCCGAGTGAGACGAGACAGCACTGTGCTGCTTTCCTTGAAACTATGAATCCTTGAAACCTGCTATGTGAAGTCAGATTCTGTTTTGTGAATCAGTCCAGAAAGAAGTGATTCACATTATTCAAAAATTTAGGGACAGTAAGAGTTTTTATGTTTGTTTTTTAAAAGTATGTTATGCTTACTAAGGCAACATACACACTGCATCTAAATTTACAGTGACAACCGCATTCCACAACCGACTTAATTCTAGGTAGTGACAACCACTTTTACAAAATTCTGCAGTATGAAAACAAACTGTTGTTAATGACGTATTTAAATGTGCATCAGGGATGTGTTTCTCATCTGGTGCAATGAAATTACAGGGAAAGAGCCTTGATGAGCCCATAATAAACCTAAATAAATCGAAATGCTTTATATTGAAAATAAGACCAAATATTGTGACCCATACATGCCTATTTAAGTCCATAAACTAGATTGCTGTATGAGCTATGGCCAAACAACAAACCCAAAAACGCTTAAAATAAGTGGACATGACAACACTTCAAGAAAGCAGGCTTGAACAAAGCATGACACCTCTGTCATGTTTTGTTTTTATTACACAGCTCTGTGGAATCCTTGATTCTGATTGGTCAATCGCGCCATCCAGCGGTATGTTATTCGGTTATTCCCTGATAACAACCGCTGAAAAGTGAAAACCGATAAACACAGGCTCATCCGGGTTACTGAAGTCAGCAGCGCTATACGCTTGCTAGGAGCAGTTTTTCTTTGTGGAAGTTTTGCGTTTGGTGAGCTAATAAAATATTAATATTTTATGAACAGTTATTTAACTATGTCATCCAGTATCGTGGACACACTCTCTCTTGTTTCATACAAACGCAGTTGCTGCCATTTTGCGACTATTGTTTTGTACACTGTTATAAGATAACAAAGGTACGATTTTAAAACGTTTCATCTCAAATCAATATCTCTTATCCGCATAATTATTTATGTGGCGAAATGCTGTGTAATAAGTGGTATGATTGTACCGTATGTATCCCTTAAATGTCCGTATAGTTTGAACTTGCCGCGCTAGCAACTGCTCTCTTCGCGGAAGCTTTATAACAACCGGCTGGATGTACATTATCCCTCACATAATGTATATATTATAACCCCTTTGGTTAAAATTGACAAGTAGTCTGTCTTTGGTCGCTGTAAAATGTCTTTTTCAAAAGTAGTTGATGCCAGAACATTGCCATGGTGTAAATCTCCACAGTTCCAGGAGTGAGTTGTGTTCTGTACCCATGAAAGGATCATTTAGGTCATTCATTACCGTTTTTAAATACTGTAAAGTTTCAGGAGTGACAACAACCGCGTGTACATGGCCTATGGCTGCATTTACTAGATCAGTAAAAACAGCAATATTGTGAAATATTTTTACAATTTACAATAGCTGTTTTCTATTTGAATATATTTTGCAGGAAAAACTAACTCAACCTGTCTCAATACTTCATACTAGCTACAGTCACAATTCACCTTCACTTCAGAGGAAAGCGCTCTGTGCTGTGTGCTCTATATAATGAAAAAAGTCATCGCCTCTGGGTGTACATTTAAATAATCTGTTTAAAAAAATAACCAAGAGCCACAGTCAGTAGCCATGCTACTCTAGCCCCAGATCTACAGATGAAAACCTGTTCTCCTCAGCCGAGAGACGCAGGTGCTCGCAGTGTCTCTGGCGTGTATATCCTGTTCTAACAGGAAGCCCTGGGCTCCACTTCCCTCTCAGCCAGCTTAAACCGCTCTGCCAAGGCTGTGACAGACATCAGCTGCCAGAAAGTCATTAGCAGTGAAAGCCATTCTCTCTCATTATCTAGATTTCAGGAAACGGGAACACCGAGGCTGATGGGAGCGCCGCCTTGGCTGAAAACTGGATGAGGTGTGTGTAGATCCATCTGTAATGTCTCAGAAATGAAAAAATTAGAAAGACAGCGAGAGGGAGAGAAGGAATGAATGCCAGGTTTAATTGGCATGGGACCGACTCACCATGCGGGCACCGCTGCCAGGGCAGTGTAAAGCTGGAATGGCAAACTGGAGCACCAGCCTGTGCGTAGATTAAAGTGAGGGGGTGAGAAGGAGAGAGAAGGAGAATGAAAAAGAAGTAGTTTTGGAAAAAAAAGTACTTCTCTTTTGTATTGAGTGGCCTGACGTGTGGTGGGCGAACGCCTCAGTGATTGAGTTCAGTATTACATAAAGGCCATATGGGAGTGAAGGGATATCAGACAAACTCTAGACTTTTCTCGCAGTCTTTTCATTTTCGATTGGCCTGGTTGTATATGGATAGAATGAAAGAACGAATCAGTGCAGTGATGGTGATGATTGTTGCGCTATTACTACTGATTACTCATTTAAACACAAAAAATAGTAAAAAAAGAAAAAAGTTCCAAATCCATTTTTCATACTGTGCATTATAATGTAGTGATTCCTAAATTCACTTGTAGCATTTAAAATGTTGTTTTTCTTTCTTTTTTTTTCTTTTTTTTCTAGACAAAATAATATAGGATTGCAATATCATCCATTTGTCTTTTACTGCTCTAACATGAAAATAATTATGAGCTTATTGGTATTGGACATAATTTTAATATCAGTGCATCCCTAATATTATGTAAAAAAACAAAACAATTAGAATCAAGAACACTTCAAGCTATAAATCATGCTATAAATTCTAATTGTTTAAATACAGAGAAATCAAATATTTTTGCTGGAAGTTTAAAAGTGATGTATGATTTGTTGGAATCAGACATAAAATGAATTAGCCTAGCTAGATCTGTTTGAAGTCGATAGAGTCAGTAAAGTCAATTTTGAGCAAAATCGAGTTAATTGTTTGAAGCTACAATGTTAGAATTGTACCTACTGTACCTAATCTGGATCTAATATAATGTTACACATCAGATGTTTTTCCCAAACAGTTAATCAAAAATTCATTTAAGACATAACAGATCATGTTTGCATTACTGATATTTTGAAAGACAGATATATTAAAATGCTGTAATTCTGTGTATATGTGTACATCGGGATTGCACGCTGTCTGAAGCGTAAACAAAGATCGTTTTGTTTACATCAGCATGAGTTTGATCAAATCACATTTCATTGGTTCAGACTCATGCCATCGAGAATTCGCTTTGAATATTCACAAAGTTGGAATACTGCTCTTACTACTGTGCTGAGGAGGGGAAGCGCCAGTCGCTGAGGAATGAGCAGAGAAAAACTGCAAAGGAAAGGTACTCCTCTCAGGAAACATGCGAATAAAGATATTTTTTGATGTTTCATTGCTATTTGGAGCATTGGGATCGCTAGACGAGGGCTTAAAAGGGCACCTATTATGACTCTTTTCACAAGATGTAAAATAAGTCTCTGATGTCCCCAGAGTATGTATGTGAAGTTTTAGCTCAAAATACCCAACAGATAATTTTTTACAGCATGTTTAAATTGTCATTTTTTGTGGCTCAGAAAAACGTGCTGTTTTAGTGTGTATCCCTTTAAATGCAAATTAACTGCTGCTGCCGGCCCAGGGGGCGGAGCCTCACGAGCTCGCGCTCAGAGTCAGGACATTATCAGAACAGAAACTCTCAGTTCATTTCGACTCGGAGTCGGACAATAATGCCCACAGAGCCAGAGAATATATGCTGTATGGAGATAGAACAGGTATAGTTTAGTTTAATTATGGTTATAACTTATTTGTCATCTGCTTTTATCCACTAATACAAGCCTGCTGTAGCAAAACCTGTCCGAATGATGACCAAAATATACTGACGAGTTCAGTGAAGTTTATTGTACATCACACAAAAGATGAGTGTTAGTTTTACTCCAGAGAATCTCTGTAAGAGCTGAATAAACACAGTATAAGAAGTGAGCATTAAAGTCTTATCCATAAACTCTCTCTCTCAGTCTCTCCCTTTCATTATCAACAACATACACAGCGAAATACACAAAACACTCGTTAGAACTAACATTAAACAAATATATACACACCTTTTCAGTGGGTGCTAAATAAACTGGTAAACCTTATATCCGTAAAATGACTCGATGAGCTGTCATAAAGAGCGCGCTCTCACTTTCATTTCTGACGTGGTCAGTAACGTTAGGCCTGTCGCTCTAAAGACCGTAAGCTGGATCACGAACAGTACAGATCCATCCTCGAGTAACAACGAGAGTAAATGAAGACTGCTATGTTCATTCTTACATCCAACAACAGCACACCTCAATCGCTTAGGAGACATTCTTGTCTACAGCTGCTCAAGCGTCGAAACAATGGCAGACTCTGTATCCAGCTCACTCAGGGCGGGTCTATGCTCAAACTGAAGTGTCAATCAAGGAGTCATGGGAGGGGCCTGTGCAATTCTACGTCACATTGCGCCGAATCTTAGAACAGCTCATTCTGAGACAGTGCTTATGATTTATGGAGATTGTAAAAAAACCACTGGGTGGATTTTTATCATTCTAGGGTGGTTTTGCTCACACACTGCCAACACACATTTATGTTCAAACACCATGTAAAAGTGAATTTTGCATAATAGGTGCCCTTTAATGAACACATTTTTGTGAAAACCTCAAATTCGACTAAAACATTTTTCACTTGTTTTGCCTGTAGCCCGTAATTAGCCTGTGCGCATTCTGCCAGCACGGGTCACATATGGTTTTCTGAGCTCACACATCCGAAGCACGAGCACAGAAAGCTGGATGTCAGGCGGTGCATTGCGTGAGTATTAAACTAAGTTCTCTTTCGCGTCTTTAGTAACTTTAATAAAGAATCCATTACTTACTTAAATACTGGTGTTAAATGCTCTGGCAAGGAGACAAACATGGCGGCCTGTGTACAGTTCACTCAGGGGAGGAGCTAAGCTAACAGGCCAGAGTTCGTGCCAGTCGTGGGCGGGGCCTGTTCCAAGGTGACATCACATTGGAGCACATTCCTGAATGACTCATTTTGAGAGACTGTGTCAGATTTATGGGAAAAATAACAAATGGAGTGGATGGATTTTTACCACATTAGGGTGGTTGTGTACACACAATGCAGACACAATGCATTTGAATATGTTCAAAAACAATATAAAAGTGATTTTTGCATAATAGGCTTAAAGCTTACCGGTGTACTACCAATAGTTGCACAGTCCATTCATTGTACTGTATGAAGTTGTGCTATCAACTGAGCCCAGAAAGTGATAATCATACTCTTCACTATCTCTTTCTTCACTCACCACTTTGCTTTTGCACATCTTTTCCCACTGCCCTGTTTTCCTACATCTGTTACATGAGGACTTTTTTTATATCTTTTCCACATCTGCCGAAAACTTTCTCTCTTTTCTTGTCTGTGGAACTTTGTTTGAACTTTGGTCCTTGAGCATGTTGCTTCCGATGTGTGTGTCTTTTTATGTGCTACCTCTTGAATAGCGCATGCGGCCTCTCCTTGCACGCTAACTTGTGCTTTCACCTCCTCCGACTGGCGGGTTTCTTGCACCGTCATTTTGAGTGTGAGATTTGGGATGAGCTGCAACTTGTGTGACTTGTCTTGGATTCATGTCACAATTCGGTCTCTAATGTGTTCCTCACGGCACTCTGACACCATGTAATAAACCCTCATATGTGGTGCAGAAGAATCCAATGTCCAGCCTTGACTTCGTTCTTTGAACTTTTACTGAATCTTTCAGTGAACTGTTCAACAACTGTTCAGCGGTATAGCCACACACGCTAAACTCTCAAACCACTGTCCCTCACCATTCACGTCATCCCGTCACGTCACGCCTGCAGACATAACTAATCCTCATTCTATTACAAGTTACACCACCCCAAAACCTTAAATGTGACACCTCTTAGGGATATGAAACTGACAAGCTTAAAGACATCACAAAATTTCAAGCTCTTCCACGCCTGCCGTCCTCTGATTCGATGATTTGTTGTCAGGAGTGGCTCCACTCCAGTACACTGGCAGACACTTAATCAGCGGAGAGTGTGTGCAGTATTAATCAGTGTAAATGAACAGCGTAAGTAATGGCTGTGTAAGATGCATCTTCTTGTTGATTGTATGGCGGACAGCAGGAGTGTGTGTGCTGCTGTGCTGTTCAGATGTGTTAATCTCAGTGAAGCCTCACTCTTAACAGTCCCATCAGCACTGAGCGCAGGATCAGCCCAGCTAATCCAGTTAATGTCACAACTAACATCCGCTCTCTCTCTCTCTCTCTCTCTCTCTCTCTCTCTGTGTGTGTGTGAGACATTGCCACAGGTGTGTGAAATCTAAAACACTTTTTGTACATATGTTTTCGAAAAAGAAAAAAAAATATTCACACGGCTTGATTTTTACCAGAAAATGTCCTGGTCACACCTGTACATTTCAGGAAAGAAAATACGATTACATTTTTCTTAGATATTTCCTACAACACATTTTCTTCTGAAATTCTTATTACCATAATGTGAACAGACAGTTGCTCCAGCAGTTTATTTGTTTATTTTCCTTGCTGTCATGATGATTTCCATTAGTTCTTGATACTGTAATGAAATGATTTATGCTGAAGGAAGTATATTGAATAGTACTATGATGGATAAATACTTTACATTTTAAACATGTTGTTGTTGTTTTTCATCACAAGAATTAATTAATTAATTAATTTTGCTTTACAATAATGAGGTTTTGGAAATTCTATCTGTCTGTCTGTCTGACTGTCTGTCTGTCTGATTATGTCTAGTATCCTTTGCATCAGCATCATGTCTTTTATAATCATATTTAGAATGAGGAAGCACTTTTACTTTAGATTGGAAGACAAGCTTGTTTTTAATTTTAACAGCAGGATGTAGTCAATCAGTGTTTAATGACCAGTGGTAAGAGCTAAGCTAGCTGTCAGTATTGTATTCCTGCTCACTGTTCTTGTGCGTTGTGAGACTTGTGGTATGATTTAGCTTAGAAATATTCATATTGTAAGTGTGACCTGTGCATATTATGTACAGAAAAATGTCATGTCATGCGTCACAGTGTGTGAATGTTTGATTATGAGTGAGCATTCACAGCACGTCTTGTGTATCCTAAATTGATAATTTATGAGTGTCTCCTCAGTAAAGGGAATACATTTTCCAGACAGTTAAACCGAGTTGTTTAGTCATGGTTGGAAAAGCTGCATACAAATATTAGGTTAGCCTATTAACATAATTAGGATCAGAATACTGTTTTGTTATTGCCCTAAGCTTTTCTTAGCTTTTTTAATTAAGTTTCAGTTGCTTTGATGAGCAGTTTTGAATTTGATATTTATTTTCATGAAGATTTATTCACCCACATGTAGCTCCAAACCTGTATGGCTTTCTTTTGTGAAACATAAAAGAAGATATTTTGAGAGTTTTTTTTTCTCTTGCAAACAATGGAAGTCAACGGTCACCAAAAATCTTAATTAACATCATTCTTCAAAATATTTATGTTCCGTTCCACAGTAAAAAGAATGACAGAATTTTCCCTGTCTGATCCTAAAAAGCCTTCAGAAGCCCAGATTTGCATACATTTTCCTTGAGACTTGATTCAAAATGGTGATAATTTTAAGATATTTTATGTTTTTAGTGCTCTGCTCAACAAAGGAAAGTGTGAGAAAAAGTCAAATGACAGTAACAACTTGAATCTCAGTTCATTTACATTCAGAAATGAACAATTTTGTCAGAATGTAGGAGTACACTAGCATATAGATGACTTCAAATAATAGACCTGGATGAAAAGACACATGAGGTATTTAACAGTACCAACATGGTTAATATTTTCATCAACCTCTAAACAGTAAGGTTTGTGTTTCCTTCTTTCTGTAAAATATATTCTTATCTCGACATATCAAGGCTTCCCATGGGCTATGTGGGGGAAAACAAGTTGTTTTTAGATGTTCATCCTTCCCTTCCTACAGCTTGATTCAATTTAACACCTTGTTGTGTTCATGAACCCTTAATGATGTTGCACCATGAGGAATATATTTTGCATGCTGTTCTGTTTCTAGTAAACAAGCACACAAACTCTCTTCCCTTCCTCCTAATCTGCATCTCACTGACAGCTGGGCTGAATTCAATATCAAGATGAACGTTCCCAGTCATCTCTGAGATCGCTCACGCGTCTCTTGCGCCCGTGAATTAAAATCGTGAAAGGTTCTTCTGCAGCTCCTCAGGCCAGACGCGGCTTGCTATAACTGGAGGCTCTTTTTAAAGGTTTGCAGTTGTCCAGAAGGCAGATATGCTTGGATGTCGAGTGCATGTGTGTTTGTGTGGGCGTACTCGTGTATGTGTGCGCGTTTGAGCTGTAGCTGTGCGAGTACGTGGGTGTGCACTGTTGCTGTTTGTCTGTGAGCGACTGAATTATTAGCAGAAGAGGACTAATGCTCATGTTTTTCCAACTTAATTGAATTTGTCTCCGAACGGCTCTGTGCGGCATCTGCCGGGACAGAGTTTGGTGTCATACCGGGGTGTTCGGCAGGGGTGCGTTTGCTAAGGTGCTGAGCCGCTGGTGTGGCATGGATATTTAATGGGCTGTTTAATTATGAAGGGCCAGATCAGTCTCGCTGTGAAGGGACGTGGGTTGCTACATGAGCCTTTCTCTCGTTCTGACCTTTTAAGAGTGCTGGAGAGAGAAAGAGTCAGGGAAACTCCTACTGGGCTTGATCCTTCTCCATCAGGCTGGCCATTATGTAAGCTTGCGCTCAATAGGCCCTGTGAGAGGCTGTTTAACTGAGCCATTTGGAGGTGGCAGTCTGCGCCTCACCTCTGGTTCGATCTTTACCCTGTCACTATTAGATGAGGAACTAGCCTGTATCTGAATGCCAATACTGCTTGATAGATGAGAGATCAAAAAACATATAATTTAGGAACTGTTGTTTTCTCCTTCCTTATTGTACTGTTTTTGAGGGATTGTATTTCAAAGGATAGGACAGTATTCATATCTGTTTGCGTTCTGTTTATGACATTGGATCTCAAAGAGTGGCACATGAATTGTCACCCAGTTTACAAAACAACAGAATATAAGTGTTGTATTTCAGTTTGTATTATGTTATTTTCTTTGTTTTATTTCTAATTTCTGATATTTTTGTGTCATCATTTACTCACCATCATGCCCCCCTTTCCATGTGATTTCCATAAATGGGTATAAAAGTGCCATAAAGGTATCATAAAAGTCCATATCTTGTGCTCTATATTCTGTATTAAAGGTGCATTCAATAGATATTCGGCTAGCGTTAGCATCGCTGTTCTTTTTGTACTTAAAGTACAGATATTACAGTGGTGTTAGATGCTGCACTGCCATCTATAGACGTGGATCAGCATTATCGTCTGCGAATCTGAAAAAATGTTTTCAAGGCCCTGGAAAGTTTTTGAAAATAAACATACATAGATACAGGTCCTTGAAAGTGCTTGAATGTAAAATCCATATTCACAGTAGTATTCACATAGTCCGCTAATGTGTTATTTCGCCAACACTTCATGGCCTATGCATACTAGCTTGCTTGATTTACGTTAGTTACGCGCATTTACGCTTTGATTTACGTTAAGTGTTTCCCGCGTGAGGTACTTTGTGTTGTACGTTGCCATGACGTTCATGCGCACACGAAACTACGGTGGTACCTCAACGTTTGTTGTTGGTTACAACAAATGTGTCCCCACATTAAGTCCTTGAATTTGAGGGTATTGGAACTGGAAAGTCCTTGAAAGGTCCTTGAATTTGAAGTTAACCAAGGTGTGGGAACCCTGTCAAATCTTTCCAACTTGCGTATGCCGTACAGATTCTCCTGTTGTTTCCGCTGGTAAAGCACATTAATAATCATGTTTCATAGTGTATCTTCAGGCAGCAGCCAGTGTGCGTGAGGATTTTCTTCTATGTTTAGTGCAACACCGCAGGTCACATCATTTCAACATGACGAAACACTGACAGAGGGTGATCTGCATCATACATGATTAAAACACTTTTTATTGAAAGCTATTGTGTTCAAAAGAATAAATGATGACAGATGTTTTTGGTGAATGGTTCTTTTTAGTGTATCTTAAAATATACATCCTACTTTTGCACTGCAGGATGTGAAGAGATAAGTGGTGTTGACCATTCTCAAGTGCTGATCATAGTCTGAGAAACTTTTATTCTGAGCACTAAAAAGTGAGGGGGAAAAGGACTTGTTTGCCAAAAGGCAAGAAATTCTATCAACTGTTTCTGTCTGCTTTTGGCTCAGATACACAGGATCCAGCGCTCCTTTTTGAAGCAGTTCCATGCACTTCTAAAAAGAAAAAGTTGAAAGATCAAATTCAGAAATGTATTTACTATTAAAGTGTTTGGATTGAAGATGTTCTTGGAATGGCAGCTCAAGATCTTTCTATGATAAATGGCACTTTCTTGCTTAAATTCCCTAAAATCTTTGCCTCTTTTGCCTTTTGATAATAATATTCTCAGCTGTACAAGCTATTAGCATGTGTACACTGTATGTTTGTTTAAAAATGCTTTCTTTAATTGTTTTTGTTTGTTTTTTTGTTCTGAAAACGCAGAAAATATGTGATTCTGCTTGTTTCATATATTGTCTTTCTTTTTTCATTCAAAAAAAAAATAACAAACAAAAAAAGTGTTTGGCTTGGACTGTGAAATTGCATATTACAGAACTGCTTGTGGTTTTGGCCAACCCAACACTTCATCACATCTTCTCTTCAGCTAAGTTTGTCATCCATAACTCCTCCTAGGACAGCCAGGAACCTTGGAGTTGTGATTGATGATCAGTTGTTCTTCACAGACCACATTGCTAGAACTGCCCGGTCCTGCACATTTGCCTCGTACAACATTAGGAAGATCAGGCCCTTCCTATTGGATCATGCTAGACGACTCATTGTCCAAGCTCTTGTTTTATCCAAACTAGACTATTGTAATGCTCTCTTGGCAGGCCTTCCAGCATATACTGTCAAACCTCTAAAACTGATCCAGAATGCAGCAGTGAGAGTGGTCTTTAACCAGTCGAAGAGAGCGCACGTCACACCTCTCATCACAAATTTGATGCGAGCGGCTATTGGCAACCAGTGCAAATTGAAGGCCATTGATGTTTGCCTACAGAACAAGCACTGCCTCTGGACCCCTATACCTTAACTCACTACTTCAGACTTAAGTGTCCTCCAGAAGCTAGTGAACGGCATCTTGTGGTGGCATCGCAAAGAGGCACAGAATCACTTTTCCTTGACTGTTCCTTGTGGTGGAATGACCTGCCTAACTCTACTCGAGCAGCTCTTTACCGTTTCAAGAAACCGCTCAAGGCGGATCTTTTTCGTCAACACTTGACCCGTTAATACTAACACTTTCTATTTTATTTCTATCCTATCTATTTTTTTTTTTTTTTTATTAGCTGTGTGTACTGTGCTAGGCTAACTGTGACTTGTCACAGCACTTTCATATATTGTTGCCTAAATTGCTTCTATTGTTCTCCTCATTTGTAAGTCGCTTTGGATAAAAGCATCTGCTAAATGATTCAATTTAAATGTAATGTAAATATCTTTCCACAGATCTGCAAAAGTGCTAGTAAAGGGACCGATGATGGATGTGTAGCACCGTGATTTATTTTAACTGCAAGAATGTTACAGTTAATCCATATATAGTGTTATGTCACCTAGTTCATAATCCAAAAAGAAGGAAATTTGCTCAGTTCTTAAAAGAATTAGAAAAAAAGTTTTTAAATAGGTGCTGCTTGAATGTTCAGCTCATTTGGCCTGGTTTAAATCGCAATAATGAAAAGAGCAAACTGAATCATATGCTTCAGTTCTCTTCCAAATCTATGGTTTTGCTTCTTCATCTCTCTCTTTCTCAGTGGAGTATTTCGAGTGTGTGGGTGACAGTGGCTGTTCAGCCTGTCTGAAGTTTGGCTGTTGTGTTTTGGCCGGAGCTGCTAGACTTAAAGTGCAGATTTCTAAAGAGATTACGGTGAACGTGAGAGACTTGTGTCATTTCCTGTGAGAAAACGTTTTTAACCTGCTCAAATCTGAGTAGGAGCGTTCACCTGCATCAGAAAGGAAGATGCCCCTATGATGACCTGGATATGTCACGCTGCAGAGGTGCCAGGGGCATTAGTGATGTGAACAGAGGGGCATTGTACATACAGTCCAGCACAGCTCATCATTTGCATAGTCGCTTCAGCTCCTATAGCTCTGATGCTGTTTGGCTGCTGTCATAGGTTGTTGAATACTATCATGCTGTTTATGCATTGTTTTATGTGTCACTGACAAATAAAGCTTCAAAAAAGGCGTCTTTTCAAAACTGATGTAATGCATTTTTTTGAGTCATGAACAATGTATTTAAACAAGTTTCAGTTGGTAAATAAGTGTTTAAATTATTTTTTTTACTGTTTTTATGTCAGGCAGAACAACCAAATAGTTGTATGTATGTATGTATGTACTGTATATATACTGTAGTTGTACCACCTGACATGGAAAGTGTAGCAATATACCCAAACCCATACTTGAAATCAGCAGCAGTTTTTACCAGTATTTGAGAGAGATCTACAAATCTTTTCACTCTTCCACAAGGATCAGTTGAGGTCCTCTGGATGATGCATTATCATGTTTACTGCTATTACCTTGTCGATTCATAATAAAAGAGCCATGTTTGCAGTTGTGCCACCCTGACATTTGAGAATATACAAATTGCTGGACTAAAATTTTTCAATTATCTTAACAGCTTTAAAACTACTGATATTTATAAAAATGTGTTTATATGAAAGATGTCAAACCTAAAATGATGCCACAATATTTATTTTTTTGTAAAAATATTTTTTAATATTAAGACACCATTTTAAATAGTGTTCCTGTTCATTTGTTCGGACAGATGCACCACTTGACATTTCGGGCGTTTAAGATAACAAAACATAAAATAATATGTATTATTTAAATGTTCAAAATTGAATTCAAACTATATAGGTTTTATAGAATAAAGTGATGCATGTCTTGAATTTATCAAATTATTTTAAAAGGAAACAATGCACTTGGACACACAAATATGCATGTCATGTCATTGACCCTTATACAGCACTGTATTTGAAATATTATGTGGTAGGTAGTTATAAGCATTCCACACAGCACACCCACATATATTATATAGAATTTTAAAAAACAGTCACCGAATTAAACATTTATTTCTACCTATTTTTTTTTTTTTACAGTCTATGATTTCTACATATATATTCCTATATGTAATTTAAAAGAAAGTATATATTAATTTTTAAAAATCTTTTTAATACAATTTTTTATTTAATTTTATATATATATATATATATATATATATATATATATATATATATATATATATATATATATATATATATATATATATATATATATATATATATATATATATATATATATATATATATATATATAAAAGCAATTAGATCAAATAATAGTCGAAAAGAGATTTTTCTTTTGCTTGAAGCAAACATTTAATTGGAATCTCAACCTGCTGAAAATGCTTAAGGCCAAAATTAATTCCATGCTGCTTTATACTTGTTTGGTGCTGGTCTAACTGGAAGACCAACACAGCTATGCTATGTTCAACAGCAAAAAAAAAAAAAAGAAAAAAAAAAAAAAAAGATTTTAATGCAGTATTGCTAATTAATCTAGTTAAATAATCAAACAGGCTATTTTTTGTTTATCATACATGATACATGATACAAGATAATACATGCATGCTTGTGCTTCATGTGCTTTTGACAACTTGAGAGAATGAACATGAATGACATTTCCAAAACTGTAACATAACCAATGCTTACTGGCTTTTACAGTGAATCATTGCAGGGGAGGGAATTGCTGACATCTTAAATGTTGACATCATAAGTGATTAAAATAATAAATAAAATGATTTTATTAGCAAAAATCATGTGTGAGTTAATTGGCAGGTATTTTAATTCAGGCAGAAATACATGCAGTCTGTGTGCGGCGCAACGGAAATAGAAACTGCTGTGATGTGTGGCAATAGATGCAGAGCAGTATTTTAAATGACCATAAAACACACACACACTGTTTTTTTTTTCAACTGTGGAGAGCACACAAATTGGGAATCAATTGAAACACTAAGAATTATGTAATAATAATAATAAACAATAAACAAGCACAGTGGTGCGCAAGTACCACTTTTTGTTAAATGGTGGTGGTTAGGCCTCGTGCAGCCATATGCAGTGTTATATTGTGATGCGATTGTCATGGCTGTGTGTATGTGAGCGGGTTCAGGTTGGGTCTTGGAGCATAACGTGAAATCAAACAGGATCCCTGTTACTGCAGATAAATGTCTGTCAGTACCATGTGCTCTGATTCTCACCATTTATCTCATCTGTCTGTCTCTCTCTCCTTCCTTCTTTCAGTCTGCTGCTTTGTGGTGCACAAGCGTTGCCATGAATTCGTCACCTTCTCCTGCCCCGGAGCAGATAAGGGTCCTGCATCAGATGTGAGTACAAACATTTCTTCTTTCCCCTCCTCTTCTTCTTCCTCTTCCATCTCTCCTCTCTCTGTGTCTCTCCTCTTCAATCTGTGTCTGTCTATCTCTCAATCCCACATGAGAGAACAGAGAAAGGAGGTGGGCAAAAGTTGTCGTCCTCTGGCAAATCTAATCAGATATCCTGTCACAGAGGAAGTGTGTGAGACAGCTGCAGTGACGATAACACTCTCCGTTTCAGATTTCCTCCTGGAGTCGTCTTCTTCGCTCACTTTGTCTCGGGCCCCTGAGTTATACAACCATTTAAATCAACAAATTACCCGGTCTATAGTGACAGCTACAGGAAGCGCGTCCACACAGGGGACCAGAGCTCTTTTTTGTTAGTGTGGATGAGAGATGCCAGCTCAATCACATCATTACAATTGCTACACACACAGGAACAGGAGGGAGAATGAATGGCGCTGTGTAGTTACGGGAAATGGCTTTGCTCTTTGAATCGGTGTAATTATGAAAAATACATTTCTGCTTCGCTCTCTGCCACTTTTTGATTCTCTGTCTAAACCAGTGTTTTTTTTTTGTTTGTTTTTACCAGAAATGCACACACACAAAAACTGTAGCAAGCAATAATTTTTACTGCAGCATATGGTACTATAGCCTGGATGCCAGCCGAACTTAGCCCCGCCCACAAATTTTTAGGTCGGGAAGTTCGGTCTGGACTTGATCCGTTGAGGAGCAAACAAAAATTGTTCGGACCAATCAAATTGTCAGGGCGGGCTTTATACGATGATGGACAGATGAGCAACAGTAACGTCATCATCCACGTCACCAAAGAGCGCTTGGGTTGAATTCGTTTACAACAACTGACTGCCGCTGAAGAATTGAGATTTCACGAGTTCACACTTACAAATAAGTCAGATAGAATAAATGCATATTTGGCGTGCTATCAGAGGAGAGGGCTCGGGCTCGGTATTCGGCCCGAACCCAAAGTACTCCCCCAGTATTACAGGCTGTGGAAGGACAAGCGGAGAGTGAGTGGAGGGATGCTGAAAACTGTCAAGGAATGTTAGGCGAGTTGACAGAGTGAATAAATATATGCTTCCTCTCATGCTGATAGTGTAGACATGGTAATTGTTTGATGACAAGTTGATTGGATTGATTATTTGAATGTGCTCTTCCCGAACTTTGTTTATAAAACATCATGTGTAGATTCTGCCATCGCGTCTGTTATAAAAGATATCGACAGCGCATTCATTTTAAAAGAGGAACAGAGAACCGCGATCAAGGCATTTGTCGATCGGAAACATGAATGAAAAACATACGTCACTTACTCCGTTGCTCTGATTGGTTGTAGGTCTATCCAATTGAGTGCAGAGGCATTTTCTTTCCTGGTTCGGTTGAAACACGCCCCATAATCACAGCCCAATGGAGCAGTATCAGACTCGCATTCTGACTAGAATCTGAGTATGACGACGTCAGGCTAATGGTACTATATATTTCCCTTTAATTTTCTCTATAGGCATTTTTTTTTTTAATTCACTAAAACCATGAACGAGGCCATTCCGCTCAAGGATGGTTCACGTGTTTGTTTTGAAGTAAAAAATGATTTGAAAAACTGCCAGTAACAATTGTAGCTGTAGAATGTACTACGTTTGATGGCGATCTAACTTCTTGACAAGTAAAAACTGCCTTTTGTAAGTATACACGTGTAGTATAATTATGTAGAATACAATCCATACATGCATTCACCATCATTGGCATTATCATGTGAATTATGGTGTCAGGTGTGTCACTATTCTCTGACATTTACACATACAAAGACGTTTTTGTGAATTCAGATTGGGATTCAGCCTTTATTTATGAGATGTTGAACGCTCCGCCTTGAGATTAGATGCCGTATTCTTTTACCGACTCAGAAGTGCACTGCGAACTCTTGTGCTGTGAGCGTGAAAGTCCCAGTGCTGTGCATCTGACAGCCCTCTCAGTGCCCTTCTCTCAGTCAGACGTACCTTCAGCTCTCAGAGGAGCACCCTACACATCCCGGGTCGGCTCCCTTGCCTAGAATACCGTCATATTTACATAGTACACCCAGCAGGCCCAGGCGAAATGACATGGTTGGCAGACGCTCCACAAAGGGATTCAGAGTGATCTAAAATGGAGAATGTTGATGGGATTTCGTTAACACATTTCCACACCTCAGTCCACATTAGTGATCTGGCTCTTTCCACCACTTCTTTAAGAAGCCTCGCCATTCATCTCATTCATGCAGATGAAACGCGCCCTTTCATCCTCCTCCAGAGCCGCGGCTATGAGGTTCATGCTTAATTCTGTTTTCACGTTTGTTCTCCACCGGTCTAGAAGTTCTGCCAAAACCGTGTGCGCTCTGGATGTCTGTGTGCCAGTAAACTGGGCATGATATATATTTGATGAAGCCTTGGCCTTGTGACATTGTCATTAGTTTTTTCTTGTGTAAATTTGCTAGCTAGTCTCAGAAGAGCCACTAAAGGGGATTATAGGTATAAATATAGTCAATGTCAAAGACAGCCAAGCAAGGCAGACTCAAATATGTTTTCGAAGGAGCTCGTTTTAGGCTTCAATTATAGAAGTGGGCTAATTAGACATAGGACCAAGGGATTTCTGTACCGGTAGTCTCATTAAACTCTCATTCACGTTATAAGAGCTCTGTATCGTATTGAAACCCAACTCTGAATGCAGTTGTGCAATAAAAAAACAGACCGTTGGTTTTCACTGCACAGACTTCAGGTGGGTTCATGGACATGAGAGCGTCTACTTGTTTTTGCTCGCTTTTCTTATGATAAATTCTGTTTTGTATTAAAAGGAGTTTGTCAGACATGACAAGGACTGTTGGCTCTGATCAGTAAGGGTTTTATAAATCAGAAGTGTCTTTCGCGCATTCAATCATGGGTGTTTAACGCCCACTGGTTTCTTGGACATCTTAAAATATCTCATTTTATATCTCCCTCCCTCAGATCAGTTCACTTTCTTAATAAATCATTTAAATTAGTGATACAGTTTATCAGCATTGCTGTCGGCAGACTCTGGTGCACATAAGCCATTGCAAGGGCCTGTTTACACCTGTTATTAAGATGCGTTTTGGTCGATCAGATCACAAGTAGACGAGGTAAACACATTCCCTTTTACACCTGGTATTTTAATCCATCTCTTTTGTCCACTTTCAACCACTTCTGTCCTGATTTCTTCGAGGGGAGGGTCTATGGGCGGGGATGTATGGACTTTTTCAGATCTTTCAGTGTAATGGACGAAATAAGCTTGCGCAATTTACATATGAACGCAACCGGAGACGACGGAAAAACATACTTTAGTTTCTGATCTGATGGCCGCAAGACCACGCCGAACAGCTAGTTCGCTTCCCATAATGTTTATGCATTAGGTCAGTAGGAAGTCTTTTGTGGTTGTTCAAATGCATTTGATCACTTGAGCAACTACACTATGAAAGCGTTCTGGTTGAATGCATTTTCGACTACCTCTGAAAGTGGTCAAAACTGAACAAGCTCAAAACATCTTAGACTCTGTTGTTTACAGCGGTATTTTGCGTCGTCCTCTTGTGATCGAATTGATGAAAATGCTTCTTAATACCAGGTGTAAACAGGGCCTGAGATGGAGAGAAAGAGTTTCCCAGTTTATCCTCTCAGCCTCGGTGAAATGCTACAGATAGAGACACACAGCTCCTCTGGAATAATTGGCTACAGCAGCCAAGCCAATTGTTCCAATGCTGTTGTCAGCTTGTTACCTGCATTGCTACATTTCTGGCATGAGAAACAGAGGAGATATTTCTCCTAGAAGACAAAAATAGGTGCCAAATTGTTTTTTTAAGTGCCACATACAAATAAACATTTTTTACATTTTTTTAACGCTTAATTTCAGTCTTCCTGTCATGTTTTTACGTCTGCCCTCGTTTTGCAGCATCAGCATTATCATCCATCTTTTGGATGTTTTGGGAACTAAGGTTTACAAAGTGGGAACTGAACATCTTTTCCAACTTGACTACCATATACAGTCACAAAAAATTGTACTTTACACAGAATCTGAGCCAGTGTCAGACCATAATTATGTCTGCATCGCTTTGCCATTGAGAGTAGTTTGGCCTCCGCCTCAATGCATCCTATAAACGTTGTCATATGTCTTGCACATATCCAGTCCATTTTCCTTTACTAGTAATATCTGAGAGGTAAATTTGGTGAAAGGCAGCTCTTCACATGCAATCATAGAGATGGTGTTGAATTTAATTTTTTAGCTCCTTCCATTTTTTTTTTCATCATGTAGACAACAGGTTTAAGTGTAACTTTGCTGAATTTCAACACACTTTGTATTGTTTCAATGTCTGTATTAAATGTAAATGAATAATGTTTACTCATTATCCGTGTTACCTGGACTGGGAAATTCATAATTATTTTTCAGCAAAAGTCTGCCGGAAGACACATTTTGACTTTTGACAGCTCCAATGCTTACGTGAAAACTACAGATTATACATCTGGCCTTGGATGGCAACATGCTCAGTGCATTATGGGTGTTTCCTAAAAGGGTAGGCAAAAGGGAAGACAACAGCCTTTTATCTCTGTTTTCTCTAGTCAGGTAGCACAGATTTGTAAAAACAAAATGTTCACCTTTCTACATGCTTAGACAGCCAAGTTTTATTTAAAGCCCATTTTGCCAGCGTTGAAGTTCAAGAAACAATATTTAATGGATATTTAATATAGTGCATATATTTAACAAAATGATTTTATTATAGGTATTTTTGTCTTGCTGACTAACGAGTTTAGTCATTGAATGACTTTTCTGTGGTAAATGTAATGTTATGTGACGGTGTTTACATGGTGACATCTTTCTGTGGTTGAAATGCTGATTGAGTGAGTCATTTCAGTAAATTGTGCTGTATATTTCATAATATCTTCTGATGTCCATCCATGTTCATTTGGTGCTATAACTAGTAGAAAAGAGGAAGAAATGGTTGGTTCACACGCTGCTTGAACTAAGTCAATACAGCGATTAGTCACGGCATGTTAAAGAGCCACAAAACCACATTTATTGATTGTATAAACTGACAGAATTTGAAAGCTGAGACTGGTTATTACAAGTAACAAACATATTAAAAGAAATGTTTTAAAACACAAAGCTTATTGCGATTATTGAGCTTCTCTGTGTTTTTAGTGTGCCATCTGTGCCATCTCAGTAATCATTATGGACAATGTCAGTAAAGATTACAATGACTTTTACCGTCTGTAAAAAAGGTCTGGAAAAATGACCTGCTAATAATCCCATCTGAATACAACACAATAAAAGATGTGATGGGTTACTCTTCACAGAACACGCAAGTAAAAAGGCATTACTTGCAAATTTTTAAATCATAAAGTACATTTATATTGTCGCTAGTGGCAACCTCAGCAAAAATATCACTCGCAAATTAATATTTTTGGTCGCAAATGTGGCCGTTTTAGGCGCAGTCTGGAGCCCTGTGTGGCACCCACACATACATATTCACACACAAATTCGTGGATGATTATGGATGTCTCATAACTGGTTAGGAAATATTGTGGGTAGATTAAAAATGTTTTTTTAGAAACACAAAGAGACCCCCTTAGGCTCACTTTTCTTCCTATGCCATTCACAAAGCTTAACCCTTTCTAGAAATTTCCACGGCATCTCCCACTCCCCACTGTCATTATTTGTAATCCCGCTGGGATAGTCATGGATGCGCCCACATGCTCTGCCAGAAGTGGGTGATGTCTATAAATACCCCTCTCACACTGGTTGCATGCTCCCATAGGGCACTGGTTTAATAAGGCCAGGCAGGCATTTGCATAAACACGTTTTCTGCACCAGTCACACTTTTCTCTGATTGGGTGATTTACCTTTCATGCTTGTAGGCATAGATGTATAAAGAGAAAAGTGTATTCACATGTAAGCTGTTTGTGTGGCTGTGCTGTTCTCTGTGTGAATATGCTCCAGCTCAGACCATTGTGCAGTTATTTAAAGAGCAGTTTCAAGGAGAAACCTAACGTCACTCTGTTGCCGAGCAGTACGGCTGTTTGCTTGTCAGAAAGCATTAAGAAGAAAACATGGCTGCACTGATCGGAACTGAGCTTGTCTGTGTGTGAGAAAAATAGGATTGCCCACACTAATGATTCTTTTACCATACAACACACTTTCATTAATGAGAAACACATTTGGAGTTTAATTATTTCAGGTTATGGTGGCTCATGCAACAGTATGTATGTATGCATGTATGCATGTACTGTGTGTGTGTGTGTGTGTGTGTATATATATATATATATATATATATATATATATATATATATATATATATATATATATATATATATATATATATATATATATATATATATATATTAGGGCTGTTGACGTAAACGCATGCGATTAATTCAAAATCCTTAATAATCCTTAAAAAACAACGAAAAAATTACTGAAGCACGTGAAATTGCGTCATTAACGCTTACGTCATTTACATCACGCAGTTAGATGATTAAGTCGGTTGTTTATCACATTGAGCATCTACAGTGGCGCAAGCACCCCTGGAAGGCGGACATTTCTGTCCTAGCCCTTTAATAAGCCGATTTCACCTCTACGTTTGCGACCAGATCATTGTAAAGGAGAACTCCGGTCAATTTTGACATTGAGCTAATTTTTTTGTAAATTTGGAGTGCTGTCAGTACAGAGAACAACGACAAAAATCGGTGTTGCCTACACCGTGTTATCCTCTTTTTAAAATTTGCACCCTGTTGACTTAAATGGGGCAAGTTTTAAACCTGCTTTTAGCCTCTTAACATCCTTGATGTGTCATTACAAGTGCACAGCCATGTTAGATGATTCCTTCAGAGTGAACACGGGTGAATCTGACTGCAGTAGATGTGAAAGATTGTCGAGTTCACGCGCGTGATCATAGGTACTAAACCTATGCGCGTGAACTCGACAATCGACTACTGTGGACTTCGACCGAAAACAGGATGTAAATACAGGTATGTGCGCTGACTGAATTAACATAACTTTTATTCATATCTTTCACATCTACTGCATTCAGATTCACCCGTGTTCACTCCGAAGGAATCACTCACATGGCTGTGCACTTGTAATGACACATCAAGGATGTTAAGAGGCTAAAAGCAGGTTTAAAACTTGCCCCATTGAAGTCAACAGGGTGCAAATTTTAAAAAGAGGATAACACGGTGTAGGCAACACCGATTTTTGTCGTTGTTCTCTGTACTGACAGCACTCCAAATTTACAAAAAAATTAGCTCAATGTTAAAATTGACCGGAGTTCTCCTTTAAGCCGCCAAACTCCAGGAAAGTTTTCGGTCCAATGATCCAGCCAATGATGAAGCCAATTCATTCAAACAATCAGCACAAAACAGCACTAATGTAAAGAAAATCTACATTTGTCGGCTGGATAAAGCAAACCTATGGAAGCTTGATTCTGACTTTAGAACTCGCAATTGCGACTTTATATCACACAATTCTGCGAGATGTAAACTTTCGAGATAAAAAGTCGCAGTTACCTTTTTCTTTTTTTTTTCTGTGGCAGAAAAAAGCTTCCATACAGTGTCTCGGTAGTAAAGTTTTGATGGATGAGGTTTGCAATCCAGGTAAAGACGTTGCAGTGTCGTACAGGAGTCGTGGCTATAAGCAGGCGTGAGTCTGTTATATTGATGCGCAAACAAACCCTGTATGTGTACTCTTTATGCACTGCTCATACACTGTATTTATGCACAGACACATTTCCTATATTCACGTTGTTTCCACACACATTCAGGATAATGTTTGGATTTGTCATTGATATGCTGCTGTGTTTAGTATTTCTGAATAGATCCGTATACTGTAATAGGTATGCACTGCAGTCAGCTCAAGGGTGTTGGTTTATGTTTATTTTTATTTTTATCCATTTCTCCATGTGATCCTGTTCGGTTTGACAACTTGACTTGTCTAAAATGTAAACAAGCTCTTTGCTGTTGCACTGTATACATACTAAACACTATGAAGTCTCAAAAGTTTTTTTTTTTCCTGTAATGTTTTTTTTTTTTTTTCATGGGTGCTTTGGTGTGCATAAATGTATGAATTATATGGACTCCTTATATCGTTTGGTTATTTTGTGTCCTTGAGTCTCCAAGTGTCCTTTTTTGGAAAAACACCTAAATTTACCTTGTAAAAAGCTTGCAGAAAATACAGTTTTGTGAGAATCACCCTTTAGTGAATCACCCTTTAAAATAAATAAATAAATAAATATATATATATATATATATATATATATATATATATGTGTAGTCAATAGATACAATTTTAATCACGATTGATCGTACCCTTATTGTGAAATTAAGCATACACCATTTATCTTGTTTATATATAAACCCTTAACCCTCCTCTAGTTTTAGTGCCATTTACTGCATGATCAATCATAACCTCTGAATTCTGGTCATGACCGTTTCTGGAAGCGAACCACAGAAATTGTGCTTTGCATAACTCAGTGGTACTGACATTGGTAAAAATGCTACCCACAACCCCCTTCTCCAACATGATCATAATCTACAGCTGCTACTAAAGAAAAACATGTCTTATAATAGTGCAAAGTTTGAGAAAAAAGAGGAAATGGAAATGTGCTTGTGTGTGTCTTTTACACAGAAATGTTCAGCTTTCTCAAGTTTTTTTTTTGTTCCTTCAGCCAGACGCGACAACCGCCGTGAACTCTCGCTGTGGCAGGTACCAGCCTGTTGCTGGGCGATGGGCTTTGGCCATTACCATGGGAACCCTCTGAAGGCCACTGGGTGGGAGGGCTCTATTGCAATGTGTTTCTATTGCATCTCCTCTCCCTCCCCTATCTTTCCATTTGAACTCTTTTGTACAGAACTGCCTGCACCTTCTTATTTAGTACTGATTGTTCGATGACTCAGTGCGATGCGTGCTGTGTGATAGAGGCATGGAAGTGGGAGGATTGTGCATGCAGAAGAATCTTTGTTGCGTTGTCAGAAAAAAACAGCAGCGTTTTCCTCTATGACAGACATAATGGCATTTGTATGCAGTGTACGCTTGCTTAGGTGAGATAATTATGAAGTATTAAGGTCATTTCGCATCAACGTTGCTTTGTGCATTAGACTGTATGGAGCGAAGCGTCAGTTGCTGTGGTATCTTAATTAAGCATTGTAATGCACTGCTAAAAGTTCAGACAATTTAACTTTCACCTTTTCAAGTGCAGCAAAAATGATTGTCAAACAATTTGCATAACATTTGACAGGTTCAACTTTACAGTTTGTGATTGTCACTTGATTTTGTTTTTCAGAGAACATGAACAATTAATGCAAATAATGGAATATCTGGAAATATTAAATTTCCTGTAGTCAATAATTTTATCCCTTAAAACTCATCTTTCTTCACCAAAATGACATCATATATACATGTATGTAAAAAAAAATTATTCATGCCTTAAAATCTTGAATGTAACTCTACACACTAGCCTCATTTAGTATACGTGGTTCTATGAATATGCAAATTAGCCTCGTCTCCACTCACTCACACCAGCTCAAAAATTACCCTAAGCTGATTTGATGTTCTTATTTAGTCTCTCTACTTGGTCAAACTGGTCTGTTTTTAGAGGGGTTTTGAGCACTTTTCAGCTGGTCAGGTCAGGAGACCAGCCGGCTGCCTGGCTAAACAGCAGTTTGACCAGGCTGGAGACTCAGCTAAAGGCTGAAAGCTAAATCATCTAAATCAGCTAAAGGCTGTGATGCACCAAACCCACACTGAAGATCTAGCGTCGGCGAAAGCTGACTGTGTTGTTGCTGGTGTCTGGGCTAAAAAGTTCCTCTTGCAAACACTGCAAAGACAAAAGCCTAGCACTTATGTTTTCTGCCTGTGTAAGAGAAAATAACTCACCATACCAGCAGGTGACAGTAATCTATATTCGTCCTTCAAAAAGGGTAAAGGAATCTAGGACTGCGGGTGTACGAACCGTAAACAAAGCAGTGCTTGCTTACCATTTTTGAATATGATATCTAATTGATTAGTTGGTCTTTACTTCATTCCAGACAGCCATGTAGTTATAAAAATATTTATTTTAATATGATCTAAGATTAACAGCCTTCTGTAGTGCCCTCTCGACTCTGTCGTTTACTTGTTTTCATCAGTTTCGCTTTTCTTTTTGTGAGTCTCACTGAGCTGAACAGCTAATCAGAGTGATCCCTCTCACCGACTGCCCAATGTCGATTCAACATGCTCAATCGGCCAAAATGCCACCAACAGGGTCCAACAAAAGCCAAAAGTACAGAACACGCCGGGAAAACTGACCTGACAGCAGGCCAGGCCTAGAAAAGTCATTGAAATCAAATCTTAAATGTCACAGAGAAGTGACTGATTTTGGTAGAGCAGGTAAAAATATATTGAATATAAAGCAATTTCACTGCATACAAAAAGAGACGTACAAACAATGTGTTAAAGCACTGACTTATGAAAGGGCTTTTAGTGATAGAGTCTCTTGCCGGGTGTTTGCAGTTTACATTAGAGAGAGTACTCAGTTGCTTTTATGTAAAAATTTAATCTGTGGCTTTCCTGTGTAACACTTGTTGTTTCCTGTGAAGTGCTTTGTGGGTTTTTTTTTTTTTTTTGGGTTTCCCTAACACCTGCATTTGTCAGAGGGAACTGTGAAGGTCTTGCATGACAAGTTCATCCGATCCAAACACTCCACTCCCCTCTCTGAAGAAGCTCCAGTTCACTTCCCAAGAATGTAACTACATATATTCAGAATGTAATAATGTCTTTTAATAATAAACCTATCCGCATTTGTTGAGCTCTAATCTGAATATTTTGGAGTAGCTGTCCATGGTGGTCATGGCCCTGTTTTCACTCATTTTATGTTAACCTGGTAGTGGAAAATTTGAAATATTTCTTGAAGATCTTTTCCCTGCAACTAAAGCTGAGCTCTTTTTCAGTATATTTATAGAGCTGGTAAAAATGGCCCCTTGTTGTGAAGGTCATTATGGTCAGGATCATCTTCTGTGATGTCCACAAAGGAACATTAATATTGTGATCAGTGGGTCTTGATCAGATTCAGATTGGTTGGCTTTGCCATTATGCCTTTGACATTTATGAATAGACAGAGTTCCTGTGCTCTCGCTTGTCATTGTAATGAGGGTTTAGTGATGAACAAAGCGCCTTAAATGATCACATCTGCTTTGAAGATTGGGGGCGTGATCAAACCCCACACCTGCACACAGACAGTGAAACCTGAACTCATCTACACCAGCCAATGGAAATAATATTAAATAATGTCTTCATAATCATTTTAAAATGCAAACAGGTTTCTGTGAGGGCTTGTTTTACACCGTGTCCAAACCAGCTTCAATTGCGCCAATTAGCCCGACAGCCTCTCCCACATATTTTCTACATATTTATAAGCAATAAGGGTGTTGTACATATTTATAAGCAAATTATTCTTAAGTATAATTATTTTTATAAATGATTAAAAAAAGACTCTCATAGTCAGAAGTAACTGTTCAGTCTGGCAAATCATAGAATGACCTATCCGCCAGAGCGGTTACTGACTCAGTTAATGAACCACAAGTTCAATCAATATTTGCAATAACAACAGTCTCAAAATGAAGTTTCTTCAAACTTGAGGTTCATGAAACTAAAATCAGTATCACTACTGTCAGGTTGTTTGTATGACAGTGTGTAGATAAATATGCATAATTTGGAACATTTCTTAATAAATTATAAAAAATAAAAGTAAGAGTTTTTCGGAGATGAAGTAATTAGCTGTAGTACTGGCATAAATAATAATAATACATTTTATTTGTAATGTGCCTTTCTCAGACTCAAAGCGCTACAGCATGTACAAAACAAAATAACCAAACTATATATATATATATATATATATATATATATATGTATGTATGTATGTATGTATGTATGTATGTATGTATGTATGTATGTATGTATGTATATATGTATATATGTATATATGTGTATATATATATATATATATATATATATATATAAAATGTATGTATATATGTATGTATGTATGTATGTATATGTGTATATGTGTATATATATATATATATATGTATATGTGTGTATTTATTTATTTTTTATCCCATGTTTGATTATTTAGTTTTTATTAAGTATCAAAAAATACACGTAAATAATACAATTATACATTTAAAGCTTGACTAAAAAGATGTCTCTTAAGAAGTTTCTTTAAACAATCTACAGAAGCATCATCCCTTATAGATGTAGGTAGTGTGTTTCATAACTTAGGCGCGTTATAGGAAAAGGCCCTTGCCCCCATGGTTTTTAATCTACAACAAGGCTGACACAGAGAGAGAGAGCCAGCAGAGTGGAGAGAATGAGCGGGAATGGAGTAACCAAGTCACAGATGTAATCTGGAGCCAACCCGTGTACTGCTTTATAGTTTAAAATCAGAATTTTAAAATCAATACGTGGCTGAACTGGAAGCCAACTATCTGTGTATTATTTGGCAAATATTGCATTTATTTCACTTCAGCTGTGGTAAAGTATGCAAACACCACGTGAGCGGTCACTACAGGAATCAGAAAGTGTCCGACTTCACGTCTCCGTTTGCAGCTCCTCCCCGCCTGCACGCGGCTACTCTCGCCGATCGGTTACATCCAGCCGCAGCCGATGTCGAACACCCCTGTTGTCCTGTCTGTTGTGAGCACATTGCTTGTCATGTGTTTCCTTGTGCCATGTGCTCTCCTGTCGATTGTCTAGCCCCTCCCATCCTGTTACCTGATTATTGATTAATTTTCCCCACCTGCTTTCCTCGTTACCCTCTTTTGTTTGCTTCCCTATTTAGTCTCCATGTGTTTACAGTCCTTTGCTGGTTCGTCACTCTATGTATCATCATGTTTCTGGTTTTCCTGCCAAAGTCAAGTTTTGAAATGTCTGTCTTGTTTTCCCCCTCGGGGTAGTTCTGTTTTTATTTTGTTTTATTTTACATCTTAATTAAAGATCCTTAATTTCCTGCACTTGTAACCTCGCTTCACCTTTATTCCATACGTGACAATAAACATTAAATAAAACAGGACCCAAAACTGACCCCTGAAGTACACCCTGACACAGTCTGAGATCTGTTAGTACCCATGTAGACAAATTGGGAACGATCTGAGACGTAAGATTTAAACCAGTTTAACACAGTTCCAGACAGACCGGTCCACATATGCAATCTGTCCAATAATATGCTGTGGCATATGGTATTGAATGCAGAATTAAGATCTAACAAAAACCAAAATGCCACAAGCCCCAGAGTCGGCTATAACGCGGAGGTCATTCAAGACCCTGACTAGAGCAGTCTCTGTACTGTGTCCAGATCTAAACCCGGATTGAAAAGTTTATTGTAGGCTATTCGTACAGAGATGAGTATGGAGATGGCCAACAACCACACACTCAAGCACTTTTGCCAGGAAAGATAAATTGGAAATGGGTCAATAATTCGACATATCTGTGATATCACTCCCAGGCTTTTTAAGAACTTGCGTAACTGCTGCCATTTTTAGAGCAGAATTGAGGGAAGCATTGACAATAGCAGTAATGTGGGGTACAATAACAGGCAGACTGGATCGGAGTGGATCAAGTATGCAAGTAGTAGAATTCATTGACAAAACAGTTTAGAAATAAAATCAAAATCAACAGCACTGAAACTTGAAAAAACAAGACCTGAGAGATTAGGAGAATGCA
Source organism: Abramis brama (assembly GCF_963993115.1). NCBI lineage: Eukaryota > Metazoa > Chordata > Actinopteri > Cypriniformes > Leuciscidae > Abramis > Abramis brama. The sequence goes on from NC_139963.1 coordinate 32,952,823, forward strand.
CCTCAACAAGCTCAGAAGCATCCTCACAGGCAGTGGCGTTATAAATATTCTCAATTTTAGTTGAAAAATAATTGAGAAATGTGTTACACTGTTCAATGGTAGAACAGTTAAAGTTACTGGGAGGTTTAATTAGATTATTGACTGTTCTAAACAGAACTCTGGGATTAGAGATGTCACTACTAATAACAGTAGAATAATATGCCACTTTTGCAGCTTTGAGAGCATTATGATACTCAATCTGATGCTGATCAAACATTGATCTATGAACTGTTAAGCCAGAATTTTAATATTTCCGCTCCAACTGCTTGCCTATCGCCTTCAATTTGCGTAACTCGGATGTATACCAAGGAGATGATCTCTTAAAAGAAACAACATGTTTTTTCAGAGAGGCAAACTCATCCAGAATAGATGTAAAAGCAGCAACTGGTAAGTCATCAATAGTATGACTAAGAAGGTCAAGATCAATATCACTGATTTTCCTAAAACAGATAACACGCTCTTTCACAGTTTGCAAAGAAGCAGTCACATTGAACGTGATAAAGATGGCGCTATGATTTTATTTGCATTTGTCACTTTTTGTTTTTCCTGCCTATGGATCCCTGTTTGGACAGGCACCCATATGCTGGGCTTAATTTCATCTGCAGGCTTTCATTGTTTGTTATTGTTTGTATGCTGCTCCCTGTGTCCCATCTGTATAAGATGACAGGGAATTATAATACAAATGAATTATACTGTGTCTGTTCTCTTTATTATGAGTGAATCTGTGTTTTGTCGCAAGGGCCAGCGCTACAGGGGAGACATTGTCATTGGACTATTCAGATGAGTCTACAAAGGCCCCTGCACACCTGCACCTACTCTGCATTTCACAGCCCTCTTCTGTTGTGCCTTCATTTGTTTGAATGGACCTTCACAGCCGTGTCCCGTCATATTGTTATCTGTGCCGCTTTAGATACTGCAGTAAACTGTGGTGCCATGTGATGTACCAATATGTTGGACTGTTTCTGAATGCAAGAATGTTTATTATGCAAGTTGCATAAGGATGCATTGAACCCGAAAACGGTGCTTTCTTAAAGGGATGGTTCACTTAAATAACAACAATTGTCATTATTTACTTACCCGGTTTTTCCAAAACTGTATGGCTTTCTTCTTTCGAACACAAAAGAAGTGTTTGAAAATGCTTTAATTTCTCTCTGTCCATACAATGAAATTGTTGTTTTGGGCTCTATTGACTTTCATTGTATTGACAAAAACATTTGAAACATTCTTCAAAATAGTTAGTCAACCAACGTGAAATATAATTTTGCAAACGTAGTTTCATTCTTCCCCGTTTCATTATTCTTCACAGACTCGGTTTCTACGGAAGGGTGGATGGAAAAAATATTTGGAGCAAAAATGATACGTTCTCTCGCAAAACTTTTCATGTTCTCTCGCAAAGTATTGTGTTCTCCTGAGAATGTTTGTATTTATTCACAAAAGCATAGAGTATAGTTTTATCTCCAATCTCCAAACCAAAAGTTTTTTGTGATGGAAATGCAATCGTTTTGCAAGCTTTTCTCATTTTTTTCCATCACCATGTTCCGTACTTTTCACTCCATCAAGCACTTAATAATTAAAGCACAATCATAGCTTGTAAATTTTGATGGCAAGAAGAAAATGGATAGCTTGGTCCATAATTCATAATTCATGGAGGCCCAGGCTTTATAGCTTGATTATACTTTGCACTTAATGTACTGTATAGATAGAAACGCATTCCCTTTTTTTGTTTCCAAGAGCTTCCTTGATGCTGTTTAATATGTCAGAGATGTTTAATATGGTTTTAATTAAGCACTTAGCCACTTTACATAAAGCTTTGAAAGTGCACGGGTTAGAATGTAATTGGTTTGTGCAGCTCTAGTGGTTTGTATATTGCTGTCCAAATTGCCCACTGGGTCATGCAGGTTTTGTGGTTTGCTCAGTGCAGTTTGCTTATTGCCTAATGGGTTGCTTAGGTTTGGTTGCTTGTGCAGTGCCGTCCAAATTGATGTTTTCACATCTGGTCTGGTGAAAAAAGCAAGATAATGGATCCACTCTAGTGGAGGATGCAAAGAATCGGTCCATGCCAATCTATCCAACTATGACATAAACTAACAATTATAAAATGAAATATTAGCAGTAGATACTAAGTTAATACTTCCATTCAGCAAGGTCACATTAAATTGATGTGACTGTAAAGGCATTTATAATGTTACATTTCAAATAAATGCTTTTGAGCTTTCTATTCATCAAAGAAACCTAACAAATATTTCCACACAAAAAAAAAGTATTTAGCAGCACAGCTGTCTTAAGCATTGATAATAATATGAATTTTGAGCAGCAAATCTTCATATCAGACTGATTTCTGAATCTGATTTCATGTGACACTGAAGACTGGAGTAATGATGAGAATATTTTAGATTATACATTTTCACACTATTAATGTTTTTACTGTATTTTTTATTAAATAAATGCAGCTTTGGTGAGCAAAAGAGACTTCTTTCAAAAACATTTTAAAAAAATCTTACCAACCTCAAACTTTTGCACGGTAATGCATGATGCTTGCATAAGTATTTGTCTGAATAAATGGCTACTTTTAAATGGCCGTCAATGGAGAAAAATACTTTTAGCCTGCAGAGTGTGTAGTTACAGTATCTACTAGCAGAGGCTAACAGTCCTTGCCAAACTTTGACCCCTTTGTAAGTTGTTATTGTGATTTTTATTTTAAAGCTGTTATGTAGCCTTACTCTCTTTCTTTCTCTCGCCTCATCCACCTACTCTCTCTCTCTCATTTCATCCCACCGAGAGCCTCATCATCACCTCTGCTTCCCTACACAGTGTGCTCTTGGATGCGAGGGCAGCCTCTGTAAATTCACTCTGACCTTTTCTCATTGCATATTCTTCTACTGTAAGAGTTCGTAACACAGTCCTGTGGACTTTGTGTGTGCTACATATGCTCTCTGTGTGCTCAGGCCACAGGCCGTATGGAAGCTACTCTCTTTTTGTGCAAGTGTCATCGCCACCATGAGCTGTATTCAGAGGGGGAATATTAAAACAGCACCTTATGAATAGGATGTCATAAAAGAGCCCCTGCTTAATTAATAATGGATGCAAAACTTGGGGGAAGGCGGACAGGAAGGGTTCTTTGGTGTGCCAGTGTTGCAGCTGACTGGCAGTGCCCTGCTGACCCGGCGCTCCAGTATCATTCAGGTCACAGGTGTCATCCTGCCAATGTCAACTTCTGGTGGCAGTGCTCTGTAGACAACCCCCAGTATCTACCCGGAATAACTGTGATTGTAAACAGGAGGGACAAAAGAAATCTGATGCCGAAAATATACATAATCTATATAATACTAATCAATGGTGAATTTAATGTTATAATAATAAATGATATAATGTTAAATGTTATTAATATATGGCTTTATTATATATCATATTTTATTTATATTAAATTAATAAAAAATAATATTTTATTTAGGTTATATCAAATAACAAAATTGAAAAATAAATGTATCCTTTTGAATCTACACTGTTCAAAGGATTTTTATCATTTTATTTGAAAGAAATTCTTTGAGTTTAAAATAACAATTATTTGAAATAGCAATAGCTTTTATCAATTTATGCATTCTTGTTAAATAACTTTAACTGTTAAATTTAAAAACAATCTTACTTTTGAATGCTGGTTGTGTGTGTGAGTTTGTGTGTGTGTGTGTGTGTGTGTGTGTGTGTGTGTGTGTGTGTGTGTGTGTGTGTGTGTGTGTGTGTGTGTGCACGTGTGTGTGTGTGCACGTGTCTTTTTTGCCTCACACATCTGCAATGTGAAGTGTATTGTAATTTTGTGCTGTGGATGCAGTAGCAATCCAACTGGTTTCAGACATTTAGGTTTTTATTTCTGATTTCTAATGTTTCCTTTTACCCATAGAAAAAAGTTTCAAATTTAAATATTGTAAAGCTATATGCTGGCTATTCTCACCCACTTCTCATTGCCTCGCCTGTTCTTTTAACATGTAAAATACCATTGATATTCCTCTGTGACCTTCTCTTCTGCTTGTTTTAAATGTACTTCCACTTTAAGATTATTTTGCACCTTGTATTTGTGTTATTGCAATCAACATTAATTCCCAATATGTCTGGTAATGCTTATTTATAGCAAACGTGGCTGACTTCTCTCTTTTTTCTTTTTTGTGTGTCTCTCTGAAGGACCCGCGCAGTAAGCACAAGTTCAAGGTCCACACGTACTCCAGCCCCACCTTCTGTGACCACTGCGGCTCTCTGCTGTACGGACTCATCCACCAGGGCATGAGATGTGACCGTGGGTATCTCTCACTTCCACTGAGACGCTTAATCACACATAATCATTTTTCTGGTAGAATTTCATGAAATTTGAGGGCTTTTCACACTGCGCTTAACCCCGGGTTATTGTCTTTCTTAACCCTGCTTTTAACCCTGGGTAAAGGAACATTTCACATGTTTTACTAGAATGAGTTTGAAAAATGAAATTAGTGTTTAGTCCAAAGATTAGTGTTTAGTCCAAAGCTGATCCCAGGATGCAAGTTCTTTTTGTGGAATGGATGTTGTACGTTTGACTATAGGACATCAAAAGCTAGGATTCAGTAGTGTAGTTGTCACATACTCTGCATCTGTTATTAATAAATTAATTAAAATGTTTCATTCTCAAATCATCCACTGATGCATTCTGACACCCCTAACTTAGTAATAATAGCAGCACATTGTTAGATTTTGAAATGTGTTTCAGTACTATTCTGTTTTCTGATGCCATTTGTACAGAAACCATGCAACCCTAGTATGATGGTTGAGTGATTTGTGTGTGTTACCTATCCCTGCGAGGCGAATATCCTGAGTGAGAACATAACCAGGCTGTATGAAGTCCCGCTCACAAAGCACCTGAGTGAAAAGAGATTTTCCATCTCACGGTAGCCAGCCTCTTATCCAGTGTCCAATACATAAAACATTCAAAATGCTTCACTCACTTAGCAGCTGTCTGAGCCTCCGGGGCACAGATATTCACCGCCTCATTCCTGATTGTTGGCTTACACATATTCATTGATATAACAGCATATTTACCGGCCGCTCTTTACTCTTATTAATGTGTGACAGGCAGGTAGGCAGACTAACAAGTCTGCATCTTCAACTGAAACCTGACACAAAGTTGTTATGGTTGCAGACTGAGAGAGCTATAATTACCTTTGTTTAATTTCCAATGCATGAGTCGTCTTCTCCGGGGCCCTCTACAGTGTTTACACTCCAGCTATGGCTTGCGCTCCGTCACACTTCTGACTGAACTGTGGAGAACTGCTGCAGTGCATGAGGAATTACAGTGTGTGCGTGTGTGTGTTTGTGTGTTTCACAAGTATGTTCTTGTGTGTTTGCTTGTTTCACAGTCATTTTCAGAAGCAGTCTGAATTCCGGAGTGCTTTTTCGCTAATTGATATGTAAACTTAAGTTGAGTCCGACTGCTTGTGTTTGGCCTGTGGCATCCAACACAACAAAAGCATCATAACAGTGAATTCATCATAAAGCCCCTATTGACCTTGCTGTAAAGACCAGCTTCGAGTATTTCTGATGTAGCTGGTTGGACTTGCTTGTTTAGCTAGTTAGGAAGCACACCAGCATCCAAAACACATGTGCTGGTGGCTATTGATGTTTTTAGCAGGAGAGTACAAACTGATGACTGGTTTGTTCCTGGTCAGATATTCAACCTTCAGGAAAGTTCTAAATTCTAGTGAGTCACCTCGCTGTCCACTGCATTCATGCCTGTTGGCAGTATGTATATTTATAATACATAATATATTATTTGTGACCATAATAATATTATGCTCACCAGAAAAGAACAGTCATACAGTCATATTGAGAAATGTTGTCACTTTTACGTGTGCCTTTTTACTTTGTTTATATATATATATATATGTTTATATATATATATATATATATATATATAAAAAGAAAAATAATATATATACATATATATAATATTAAAAAATATATATATTAATACTGTGTCTAGTTACCTGGATGATCCACAACTGTTTTTTGATGGTTGTTCATGAGTTCCTTGTTTGTTCTTAAGGAAATTCCTCCAGCTCCCGCAAATTCTTTGGGTTTCCAGCATCTTTCACATATTTGAACCCAGTGACTGTATGATTTTGAGATCCATCTTTTCACACAGGACATTTGAGGGACACATATGCAACTATTACAAAATGCTCAAACATTCACTGATTCTCCAGAAGGAAACGCAACACATTTACAATGTGAAAACTTATTGAAGATTTGAAGATTGTACTTATTTTGTCTTGTGGGAAACATGTAGGTATCTTCTGTAGCTTCTGAAGGGCAGTACTAAATGAAAAAATATGATCTTTTAACAAAATAAGAAAAATTAACATTTTACGTCCTGTTAATGCAACGTGAATGGGGTCATTTTTATAAATTCAGCTTTTATTTTGTCTTGTGGACTATATGTAAACATCTTTTAATGTAAAATATAATATGCAGGACAGTACTCAATAAAAAAGATAACATGCATTTTGAATGATCCTTCTTATTTTGTTAAATAATTAACATTTTGTAGATTCTGCAAGGTGTATGTAGACTATAATATATATATATATATATATATATATATATATATATATATATATATATATATATATATATATATATATGTATGTATGTATGTATGTATGTATGTATGTATGTATGTATGTATGTATGTATGTATATATATATATATATATATATATATATATATATATATATATATATATATATATATATATATATATATATATATATAAAAAGTGATATTACTTTATATTACTGACATTTGATGCAGTCTACATGTTGGTCTGAGATTTTTATGGCCTTAACATCTCATGGCTAAACATGGCCATTCGTAGTTACAGAATTGGCTCAACAGTCCTTTTTGGTAGAAGGAAAGCACCTTCTATATATATCTATATGTAGTCATCATCTTTTACACATGCGTGTAAAATTGTGTACTTTGTCTGTGCATTTGTCGTTTGGGGTTTTGGTGTAACATCTCTTCCTCTTTCTGTCTCCTGCTATCCAGACTGTATGATGAACATCCATAAGCGCTGTGTGGCCAACGTGCCGAGTCTGTGTGGGACTGACCATACTGAGAGGAGGGGCCGCATCCAAATCACCGCAGAGATCAAGAACAATGTGCTCACCGTCAGCAGTGAGTCACCGCTGCCCACTCACACACATTTCACTGCTGCACACATGTGCATGGAAGCAAACACTCACTCGCGTCTTCCAAAATCGCTGGGGGATTCTGGACCTCCTGCTACCACACACATGCCTTCATTTGACCCTTGAAGAGCAGCCAAAAATGCACTTTATACGGCACATCTTTCATGAATACTTTCAGTTAAGGCATGAAGTCTGCCGCCTGTGAAGGCTTGTGGGCATTTTTTCTTAGTGTCTGATTCCTCCTAGTGGTGAATTCAAAGCAGCACCAGATAGCAGGGACCTGCATGCACCATTTCAGGGTTTTAAAACCTTATGGTGCTGATTTATTGGAAATGCCCAGCTGTATTTAAAATAAATAGTTCACCCAAAAATAAAAATTGAAGCATTACAACTTCATGTGCCTAAACACAAGCACTGATTGCTAGACCACATCTCTTGAATGTAATCAATACAAATTTTTTTTTGAATGATACTATTGTCATAATTTGAGCACAAACAGGTATTGAGCGCTATTGTCAAGTAGGGCTGTCGCGATATCAGATTTTCACTATACTATTATTATGACCAAAAGAAATTCACAATAACGATATTATCGCAATATATATATTATAGAAATTTTGAACAAAAATTGTTTATTTTGTGTTCTCTTTTTTTCGGCAAATGAATCACACTCAAAATACGAGTGCAGTGAGGAGAAGAGAGAGTTTGTAACCAAAACTGTACAAAAACGTACAAAAAGAACTTACTGTTGATCAGGTCTTCCTGTAAACTTGGGGTGTCTAAAGGCCCGTTCAAACCAAGTACGATAACGATAAAGATATAGTTCTAAAAATCGTTCTAAATATAAAATGAATTGCAGAGTCCACACCACAAATACAACATTAACGGCACAGAGATAACGGTTTCAGAACAAGTTTTGGTTACTCTTTATTTTAAGGTGTCTTTGTTACACTGTAATTATCCATTTAAGTACTGAGTAACTACATGTAGCCTACTAACTCTAGGGTTAGGATTAGGGTTTGGTTTGGTTTAGGGTTTGTAGCATGTAATTATGCATAATTTATAGTTATTACTATAGTAACTGCATGTAACATATGTAAAAATGACACTGTAAAATAGTGTTATCCAATTTTTTTCTAGCTGATGAACGATAAAAACATTGAAAGCCAATCAGAATCCATCCTGCTTTAAAGAGCTGTAAAACTGCTGCACGCTTAGAATAAATAAACAGAACGATTTCGTCCACTGGAGTGGACGCTTATATCGTTATCGTTATCTTTATACATTTTTCGAACAAACAAACAAACAATCTGTTTAAAACATCAGTGTAAAAGAACTGTAAGGTGTACCAGATGATAAGGTGTCTTGTCAAAACGTACAAGCAAAATCAAGAAAGCACATAAGGGGATATAGAACAACAAAATAGCTCTGATGTCCAAAATGCAGCATGTGACAGTGATGAAGTGAAGTGCATTCGAGCTCATTGTGAAATTCTATAGGATCCGTCAAACATGTATTACATTACACGTGTCCATGGTAACACAAGAAAGCACACTTAGTCTCCCTGTCTCTCCTTGGCATTAACACAAACATGCCTCCAAAAACAAAAGCACAAGCACGTCGCTGAGGACACAGTCTTCTGTTGCATCCAGTGAGAAAAAAAGATAAAAACATGGTAATGCTTTCTGTGTCCAACAGAGGGCGATATTCTCATTCTCTCAGCAAGAACCCATCTGAGAAAAGACTCATCTGCACTCCCCATATTGATAGTTCACCCAATACGGTTTCAAAAGTCTATGCAATTTTTCCACTGGAACACACAAGTTGAATTTGTTTTGAAGAGTCTCCACCCATCTGTTTCCATACAGCAACAGTTCATTGTTTATTAGTCACGTTATCAAACATTCATGTAATTCATTATGCTGCTCGAATCAAGAGGTATCACTGCATGAGACTCATGAAAACCAGTGGTACTAGATGTTATTGACACCCAACAACCAGCATCATGTTTGATTTGAGAGCTGCATAATGATTTGCATGAACATAACTTAATTTTTTTGTCTGTTTATCACATATTGCATGACGTCAGAAGACTTGAAATATACTTTTATGATGCGTTTATAGTGCTTTTTGGAAAAAGTTGTGCAAAGAATCCTCAATATTCTCCTTTCGTATTCCAAACTTGAAAAAAAAACATACAGGTTTGGGATGACATGAGGGTAGATGATAACAGAATTGTCAATTCTGGGTGATCCATCCCTTTAACCTTTGTAAACCCTTCACATTGTATATGAAAATTTTATATGATAATAGCGTTTCAAGCAGTTTATTAAATGATATCTATAATAAATTTCCACTTACTTGTTATTGTATTGATATAAAACTATAATATCCATGGGGAATTTCCACTTAGTTCTAATTTCCACTTAGTTACACTTTTCAAAGCTGAAGATGAGCTCAATTAAATTAAATTTCTGGAAGACAAACCAAGAGAAAATTGATCAGTTTGCAGTTAAAGAGATTGTTGAGCAAAAAATGAGAATTCTGTCATCATTTACTCACCCTCAGGTCGTTCCAAACATGCTTCTGCAGAACACAAAAGGAGATGTTTTGATAAATGTTTTTTTCCATACAATGTTGTTTTGGACCCCATTGACTCTCATCTTGTGGACAAACACACACACAATGAGTTATTCTTCAGAATATCTTCATTTATGTTCCACAGAGGAAAAAAATGTTAATGTTATACAGGTTTGGAACGACATGAGGGTGGTGAATGATGACAGAATTGTAATTGGCTCAACAATCCCTTAAATGCTTTCTGAAGGAAAGTAGGCTTGGATCTGTGCATCAGTGGGTGTGCATAAGTGACATTAGCCTCAACACACTGCTCCATATTCAGCCACGCGTCCCTTTTCTCAAGCTCAATCCTGGGCTATTTCACCCCGCGAGCCTCAGCTCTCATTTTCCCTTAGAATTAACTAACAGCCTTTAGCCCGCTAGCGGCTAATGAGCTGAGCTGCACCATGGAAAGAACCGAGGCACAGACAGCCCTGAGCGCAAAAGACATTTTTAATCCATCACACTGTCCTTTATAATTTAATGTCACGCGACGTTGCCGCAGATCTGCTGAGCGTACAGTAAGATGAATGGGGCATTTCAAAGGCCTGTCACTTAAAGCTAATGAATTGACCAATACCTGGATGGAAACGGGGCTGCCGCTCTGCCTTTAAAAGGTCCTTTCCACCTCATCTTTCTCACACTCACACTCTGTTTGACCACCGGAGCACTTGCAGGTTGATAAATGTTAGTGAGGCACACTGGGTGACCATGATTAGTGTGTTGTCAGCACTTGCTATGTGGCTACTTTTTGTGAATGAAGACTTGCGTCAGAAAAACATTCTTGTCCTTACATAAGCTTAATGGATCCAGTCAGTTCTGGATCTGTTCCGAGCACCAGTAACGCTCATTTTTCGACTAAATCGACCACTTGCTATTGAATTGCAGTGCTGTTTTTCACCTAGAGGGAGCAGTGCTGCTTAATTATTTGCAGAAGCATTAATTATAATCCTACAGCCTTTTGCATCTTTTGCCTGTTAAAATATCAACTGTGTTATATGCTACAATGTTAATGAGTATTTTTTAATCAGCTGGGTAACACTGAGTTTCCTACATCTCTGAGCCACAAAACTGAGCGTATCTTGTAGGTCAAAGCTTTTGATATCTTCATGCAAATATTCTTACATGGTCAGTGATCCCGCTTGCTTTAATCGCTCCGTGTGGAGGGCTTTCCGAGCGAACATGTTGTGTGTGTGTGTGTGTAGCATTTATTAGCTGGCAAAATAAACCCTGCTCTGTGAGCACGACAGTTCACGCTGAAACTCATCTCTCTTCCTGTATCCGTGCTGCAGTACGCCGCTGTCTTAATGAACAGCTAAGCCTACCTTCACACACCACTCATTATGGAAATTACACTAGCCACAAATCTCATGGCCACAGCAGCCTCCTGCATTAATTGTTGTACTGGTCAAGTGCTGAGGTCAACCCCAATTACTGGGATAGTCTGTGTGCATTCGTAGCCCCATATGGCTCTGAGGGCTCATGAGACACAAGAATAAATGACTGACAGCTATTCGCTCACATCTGGGGTCTGTAGTTAGTGCTCTTGAGGGGTAAAGGGTTCACAAGCTTTTATCAGATGCTTGACATCCTATACTGAACATTTTTTATTCAGTATCTTTTTGTTTTCTAGCAGAAATATAGATATCCTTAAAACATGATTAAATTACTTGAGAAGGGAAATATATATTGATACATATTTTACTAAATGTATTATTTTTTATGTATTTATTTTTCTAGTGACTTGAATCTTTTGAACTGGCTCACTAAAAAGATTAATTCACTGATTATTCTTATGTGTACTTGTATGGTGTGTATGAATATTTTGTGTAATTTTTAATGTACCCGGTTCTGTCGAAATGCTGGCGATTGAGTCCATGACAAATTTCCCTATCAGGGGCAATAAAGTATATTTCATTTTATTTCATTAGTTTAGGGATTCTTTCTGCACGTTTCATTATTCGTCAGGAGCTGCCGACAATTTACTCTTTGTGTGTTATGAATGAGTCATTGAATTATTCACTTGATTGAGTAACACTTACTTGGTAAATCTACTAAGAGTCTCCGGAAAGAAGCGTTTTCCCACAAACAAAGCACATCTATACTACCGTTCAAAAGAGTCGGTAATATTTTTTAAATGGTTTTGAAAGAAGTTTCTTCTGCTCACTAAGGCTACATTAATTTATCAAAAATACAGTAAATATAGTAATATTATGAAATATTATTAAATTTAAAATAACTGTTTTATTTTAAAGTGTAATTTATTACTTTGATGGCAAAGCTGAATTTTGAGCATCATTACTCCAGTCTTTAGTGTCACATGATCTTTCAGAAATCATTCTAATATGATTTGATGCTCAATAAACATTTCTTATTATTATCAATGTTGCACTGCCTATTAGTTTTGTGGAAACCATTTTTTTTTTCAAGATTCTTTTATTTTTATTTTTTACATAACAATACAAAGTCTTTACTGTCATTTTTTATCAGTTTAATGTATCCTTACTAGGGGTGTGACGAGACCTCGTGTAGTAGTCGAGACCCGTGCCATGACGGAGTGTGAGAGTGAAGTTAGGATAGAATATGGCACTGCTATGCTACGTTTACATTACGCCTCCACTGTCGTTTTGCTTTTTATAGAAATAAAAACCATTTAATTCAGTTGGATAATGGTCACTTCAATTCCATCCAGCTCATCCAAGACGAGCTGCAGAGTTGTACGTAGATTTCACTGATCACGTGATGAGAGTAAGTGATGAGATGACTGACGAGACCATGGCGGAGGATCCGTTGCACAACAGAGCCTAAGCGTCTTACATATGTCTTATCTTGTAGAATGCGCACTCAGCATCGCCACTCCCTATTCACAGAGTACGTGCGATCATGAAAGCAAAAGCAAAATGTGCGCATTTAAACGCGATTTCAATACCCTTCATTTTGAAAGCGGCTCCCTGATGCATGCAAATATCTCCCATTATGAACCAATCTCTTAGCTCTGTATCATCCTTGAAGAAAAATGTGGTCTCTATTTGCACTTTGAATATGGAGAGAGTACTTTGATTATGGTTGCACTTAATAAGACTGAGGGAAAACTGTGTCATTCATTTTTACTTATACTGGTTTTTTTTTATCAATTTGTGGAAAGGAGTTCAGTTAGGAGGTCAGAAGTTGTAGAAGCTCATAAATCATGTACAGTAAAGTCTGAGACTCCAATCAGTTGAGTTTGTGGCAAAGCCTTTTACAGTGCTTGAGTATTGTTGTCTTTTACTGCATTTGATAATTCATACTCAGAAAGTAGAACTGAAATGAAATTCATTGCAAGATGATTAGTTCAAACATTTCAGTCATTGAGGATTCGTTCTCGCGAACTCAATCTCATGTCTCGTCTCGTGAGCTAACTGTCTCATCACACTCCTAATCCTTACTGAATAAAAGTATTATTTTATTTTTTTAATCTTTTGAATGATAGTGTATCATTTGTCTTCCATTTTGTCAACTGCTCGGCATTACTTTTATCAAGCTGTAGACAAAAAAAGCGACAATAATAAAATGAGTTAGGAGTTTCAGTAACATCCTTACATGATTTTAATTGTGAGATTGACTCACATTTTGGCTTGAATGAACAACATCTCGTTTAATGTTGTCAGCAGATCCTTGTTAATGAACAAGATGCATAATTAAATCAGTTCTTCTTCAGACTCCACAGTGACTCTTTCAGAGAATGCTCCAGTTTTTCAGTTTGTCCAACAAATGAAATGCTACTTCAAACTGGACCTGAACAGTATTGGAAGGCAGGAAGATAACTTTGCATTATAAATAATGCATTTTTATGTCAGTTCTGCTGAACTCCAAAAACATTAACAGTGCTTAAGATGTGATATTTATTGATCAAAACTCCAACAGAAAGTTGCAACGTAACTGACACAAACTGTAATAACTCTTGATTTAACATAAAGATTTTGCTCTGCATTGATTGCACACTAACAAAAGTTAAAGTACTGAAATCTTGGTCTTTAGGTCCTTATGTGTCTGTGATATACAGTATCCTGTATTTCTACATTACAGTTAAAGAAGCGAAGAACCTGGTGCCCATGGACCCAAATGGCCTCTCTGACCCCTATGTCAAGCTAAAACTCATCCCTGACCCCAAGAGTGAGAGCAAACAGAAGACCAAGACCATCAAGTGCTGCCTGAATCCCACATGGAACGAGACCTTCACATTGTAAGGAAGCTTAGTGGTACAGCCAAAAGATCAGTAATTTGTTTGTCTGGGAAATGCAAAATCAAATGTTCAGCTTGATTTCTTTGTCTCCGTCTCTCGTCCTCCTCCCTCCTGCGCTCTGTGTCTTACAGTAATCTGAAGGAGTCTGACAAGGACCGCAGGCTGTCTGTGGAGATCTGGGACTGGGACTTGACCAGCCGGAACGACTTTATGGGCTCTCTGTCTTTCGGCATCTCGGAGCTTCAGAAGCAAGGAGTGAACGGATGGTGAGAAAGCCTGCTGACACATACATATACATCTGTGGAAATGAGGAAGTCCCCGAGGGGCAAATAGATTGTGTACACACTAACATTAAAAAGTTTGCATCAGCTAAACCGCATTGGAAATCACAGGAATTCACAGACATGCGGCAGTTCATACACATCTAACTGGTTCAGTCATCTCCTCTGGATTTGAAGACTCTTGCTCTTTCAGAAGTCCTCAGCTCTTCATCTAAGAGCTCTCCACTCCTGTTTGTTCCGCTCACACACATTCCCGTCCCTGCTCGAACACCTTTAAATGCCTGGCGTGTCGGCTAGGGTCTGTGTATTTTTGAATCTGCATGAGCCCCTGTGAACGCTTAAATGTGCAGGTAATGTGACAGAATTGAGTGAAATGACAAAGGTCAGATCCACATTAAATCTTTGCTCTCTGCTTCATGTTTTCTCTCTGTCAGTCTTTTTTTCTTGTACTGTAGCCTATATTGTCTAGTCAGTACAAGTATCTAGAGACTGAAGTATCTAGTAGTTCTTTCTCACCTAACAGATAATGTTCCACAATCAAGGGATATCATTATGTGTAAAGGTTGTGTAAACATTAAGATTACGTTAAAAATATATTAAAGGTCCCCTATTATGCAAAATTCACTTTTGCATGCTGTTTAGACATAAATGTGTGTTGGCAGTGTGTGTACACAACCAGCCAATAGTGATAAAAATCCACTCACTTCTTTTTTATTAATCCCCATAAATCATCAGCAGTGTCTCCCAACGACCTGTTTTCAGAATGCTGTTTTAGTGACGTCACTAAGCACAGGCCCCGCCCACGAGCGTTGACAGACACTGCCGTTTCAACATAGACCCGCCCTGATCGCGTTCACAGCTGCTGCACTGATGAGAATGTCTCCCAAGAGTTGTAGATGTTGTCTGGCTGGATGTATTAATCCACATAGCTCTCTCTATTTACTCCCGAAATCTGAGGCAGCCGCTGAAGACGAAGTGGAATTATTTTGTTTTTAAAGAAAATGCTCCCTCAACTCTACCGAAATTCGTTTATGTACTTGCGCACTTCTTATAACTTACTGTGTTTACTCAGCTCTTACGGTGATTTTCAGAAGTAAAACTGACGCTTCATCTTTTGTGTGATGTACAATAAACTTATTAAACTCATCAGTATATGTTTGATCATCATTCTGACCTGGTCCGAAACAGCAGACTTGTAGGCTATTAATAATGGATACATACAAGCAGATGACAAATACGTTATAACCGTAATTAAACTACTAAACTATACCTGTTCCATCTCTATACAGCACTCTGACTCTGTAGGCATTATTGTCCGACTCGAAATGAACACCGTTACTGAGAGTTTCTGATATTATCATCATTCCGTGAGATGAAATTGTTCTGAGAGACTGAGCGAGAGCTCATGAAGCTCCGCCCCCTGGGTCGTCCAGCAGCAGCTTATTTGCATTTAAAGGGCACACACTAAAACAGCGTGTTTTTCTGTGCCCCAAAAAATTACAATTTAAACATGCTGTAAAAAATGATCTGTTGGGTATTTTGAGCTGAAACTTCACATACACACTCTGGGGACATCAGAGACTTATTTTACATCTTGTGAAAAGGGGCATAATATGGGACCTTTAATGTCTGCGGTAGGACTTTTTCAAACTCTTAAAAGCCAGGGACACACAATTATAACCCTTTACAAGGGACCTTTTATTTGTCATTGTACAGTACTAAACATATATATATATATATACACCCTAGTGAAAAATCTTTACCAAAATGTATTTAAAATATATTTATTTCATACTAAGTATACTACAAATCCATTAACAAATTTACTGACATATCACTTGAGACTTACTGATATAAAAATTATAATTAAACTTTATTTGGAGTACTTCTTTATTGCACAATGCACATTTCTTCATATTAAGCCTAAAATGTGTTTAATATCACTATTAGTATGGATAGTATGATTTCTGTATAATATCAGTATACCATAATATAAAGGGGACGAGGCCTGATAGAGTTGAGTTAGCGTGTTGAAACTCGCGGTTATGGTAAGGGGTGTGATATTTCCGAAACACGCTCAAAGCATTTGACCAATCACAACACACTGCGCTTTTCGGAGGGGGGGATTCATAAAGACAGGAACTAAACAGAGCGTTACTGACAGGTGTTGCAACAATGTAAAATATGTTTTAAAAAATAATAATAAAAAAATAGAATGTCCACTTTAATAGAATGTTTGAAAGACAGATTTAGAACTTAAATTTATTGACCAGTAGGGTTTGGTCCCAATGGCAAACAAAACCAAGTGATCGATTAGTGAGGTTGACTAGTTTTATGTTTTTGTTTCCCTTTTTTTAGTGTCTCCTCTCTCTGTCGGTGTGTCTCAATCAGCTCTTTAGCTTCCTAGGTCGTGAATCAGTATATCGTGTACATGAATTCAGACACTGGTAAGGACGCTGGCTCACTACACATTGGGACACTGATGACTCTATTTCTGGCGACATGGCAACGTCCTCATTGTACAACATCACTACTGGTATTTACAGCAGAACTGACATCTTTCCAAAAAATTATTTTAATGTTAAAGTACATTATGATAAATACTTGCTTGATAAATGCTTGTTACATATGCGTGCAACATTTCAGCCGTAAAACAATTGTAAATGTTTGCTAGATTATGTTCATTACCTGCTCAGCGATGTATGTTTATGCGTAAAAAAAATGTCTATTGGATATCATTATGTGCAGTGAGTTGGCCCATGTCATGTGATTTATGCTTCGTGCTTCAGAACTTCCAGTAAGGGAACATTGTGAGGATGGTTTTCACAGTGCGTTGCGGGACTTTTTAGGGAGTGAATGTCTGATTTTGCAATTGAGATAGCCCTTAAAATGGCTGACTTCCTGATCAGTGCCCTGACTACTGAACTAGGGAGCTGATTGAGATGCACCCTTTGTTTTGCTTTCCAGATGTGACTTTTACTGGATGGTTTGACGAGATGCGTGTATGTGTTTTGTAAGGCCGTTTCAGAGCAGTAATGAGGCTCTATGTGACTTCGATGGCTGCTTCCTGCCACCTGACAGCAAAGCACAGAGTGTCAGATTAGAGTTGACGTTTCTGCTCCCCAGTTTACCTTCAGTCAGGACAGATCCACATGATCACAATCTCTTTGTCAGAGCTGTCACTGTCTCGACGCAACACTCATTCATATTTGCTAGTGGACGGAGTATGAGAAGTTGTTTTTTTGTTTTGTTTTTACAGGATATTTAAAAAAAATGGCTTCGATTGTCCAATCACTTGCAACACTACAGTGTCAGATAAAACAGTAATTTTATATTGTACATTTTGCATAATAAATGTAATTATGGTAACATTTTATTCACTAAAAGCATTATGAAATTGGCCAAATGCAAAAATTGTAAAGGTGCATTCAGTAATGTTTTTTTCTATATTATATTATATTCAAACCTTTGTAGATAAATTGCTAATCAATGAGCTATTGATAACATTAATTGTTTAAATACATTTGATACATTTTATTTCCAATTTCCAATATTAAATCATTGACATTTCAGCTGTATTCACACCTGTTCTCTGGATAAAATTATATAAAATGAATATTAAAAGATAATGTATAACTTGGAAACAGTAAAACTGCTGTTCCAGTACCAAAGACGCATAAAACCTTCCCAGAATGCAAATTTTGTTTGGATGAAGGATTAATGAAATTGATCAAAAGTAACAGAAAATACATTTGTATCATAGTTTCTAAAAAAAAATATAAAAAAAATAAAACTGTTTTCAACATTGACAATAATAATAAATGTTTATTTAGCAGCAAATCATCATATTAGAATGATTTCTGAAGGATCATGTGACAGTGAAGACTGGAGCAATGATGCTGAAAATTCAGCTATGACATCACAAGAATAAATTACATTTTAAAATGTTAATATAAAATAGTTTTTTTAAGTTGTAATATTTCACAATATTACTGTTTTTACTATATGTTTGATCAAATAAATGCAGCCTTTGGTTTGATGAATTTAAAAACATTTTAAAAAATTGTAGTGTAACATAAATATATAATAACATAATAAATAAAATTATAATATTAATAAAGTAAATTAATATATTCATGTATCATATTACTTGACCTATAAGAAAAATGATCCACATCATTTCATGCTAACTGCCATTCTCGTGCTCTTTCCTATTTCTATGAATGTGACGAAGACGCTCACACACATTAAAGCCTCTGGAGGTCTAGATGTGGAAGGAAGAAGTGTAGTGGGAGAGCACTGCAGTCATGACTCATCTCCAGTCATAAACACAACACACACACCCGCGCACACCAGAGGCAAGACGAACACAGGGCCTCCTATCACATCAGTAGCAAAACCCAGCAATGGTCACCTCACACCGTTAAACAGGAAGCTGATTTTCTGCTATCTGGGAGCACAGATGTTAGAAGAGCTGAATATGAGACGGGGTATCACGCTGTCCCTCAGACGTTTGAAAGCTGTTTGGGGGCAACTCAAACCGGTTGGATTCCTCTCCGCACTTGATCATAGTCAAGGTCGTCCCCGCTGAGAGGGAAACTGTAAGCGTATGAATGGTTTAAATGAGCTGAGGTAATTTCGCAAAATGTGCCGTTTCAGGAAGCGCGCGAGCAGTACCCAATTCCTATAGCGGCCAGATGGAGCCATTATCAGAGGAGGATTTAATGTCTGTTACTGAACCATATGTGATACTGCTGAGATCCTGCACTCATCTAAATGTGCCTTATTTTCTGTCTGTCAAACACATGCACACACACAAACATGCAGGTTTAAGCTGCTCAGTCAGGAAGAGGGCGAGTACTTCAACGTACCTGTCCCGGCCGAGGGAGAAGAAGGCAATGAGGAATTCCGGCAGAAGTTTGAGGTGAGCATGTGTGTATGGGGTCACCTGCTTTTTTTGGACTGTGCCAGAGTGTGCGTGTGTGTGTTTGTGGATCAATATGGGAGGGATGGGTGTAGTAGAATATTCTCCATTCTTCACTGGTTTAAAGTCAACCTGAAACTTCACAACTCATTTTCTATTCATAATTCGATATAACATGAAAAGAAATAAATGTAGAGTGGGACTTGATTTTATTAATTGCGTGTTTCTTGAATTATGAAAAGTTTTTTTTAACTGAATGGAGTCAAGTAAGAGGAAAAAAGTCGTTTAGATACATTATATTTTAGCAAAAGATTGTGAAGACAAACATTTTTATTGGAATAACATATGCTGGAATGATGCCTAATAAGACCAGGAATGGAAAAAAAGAGAGTAAATAGGGCCAGTTTTGATTTTATGTTGATTTTGACACTCCGAACTGGGTGCAAGCAGGTGAAAGAGAGAGAGAGGTCTTTGTGCATGAAGCATATATCACTCACTGACAAATCTGGCACAAATAACACATTGGCAAATCCCAGCTTCCTCCCAAAGTAATCACACTCATGTCAACCTGCATTCTGCTCCGCATGTCCCAATTTGAATACAGAATGGAGCTGACTGAGAGGTACCTGCACGAAGCTCCTGATCCATGGGCTTTTTTTCTCCACAGACTGATTCGGGTACATTTTTAAAGTCCCCTTTCCTCTGGTTTCCTCCATCTTTTGAGAGCATACAGTAGTTAGTAGTTCAGACATGTTTCCCACTAAGTTGATAGGTGAAAATGGTTTCGACAGTTGGTTTGTGCCTATTGGTGCGTGCATGTGATGCGTGTGGCATGCATGTTGTGTGTGTGTGTGTGTGTGTGTGTGTGTGTGTGTGTGTGTGTGTGTGTGTGTGTGTGTGTGTGTGAAGGGGCATAGGCTGTGCAGGTCTCTGCATAATTCAGACAGTCCCGCGAGCAGACCCAGCTGTGGACGCAGTGCATGATGGTATTATTTATGAACAGCCCAATGTGAGGTTTAGCGCTTGTGTGTGTGTCTGAGTGCGCGTGTGTGTGGCTGAGCATGTGTGTCTGAGCTGGCAGTTTTCCTACTGTGGTGTGATGTATAATGCAAAATGTGAGAAATGGTCAATCTGTCGCTCACCTGATGGCTGGCATTTCACACATCATGGAGGAAAGAACACAACTGTTTAAGTCTTTTTTTCCCCCTCTCTCTCTTTATCTTTTTTGTCTCTCTCCTTTTGTACTCTGAGATGGTGAGGTATGTTGATTCATTTCAAAACCTACTGACCAGCATCTTATCATTTTATAAATTGGAATTTATATAGCTTCAGACTTACTCATTTCAAAACCTAGTAGCCTCGCATCCCACTGTCTATATAGACCCGTCCACCCAAATGGCAGGCTAAACTCTCGCGGTCTTCCTCTGAGTCCACACTTTCATGACGCAACGCCGCTTTGACTGTCAGGTTGAAGTCTGCTGTGGAATAACAGCTTGGTTGGCAAAAGTGTGCTTCGAGGGCGCATATTGACTGTTTGCGAGCACCCCTCTGTAACCTAAAATGTCAAAAGGGGCACCCTATGGTCTTGTGGACTTCAAAATCACGTTGCGGCCATTGTAATTCACAAGACCGTAAGTGCATATGAAGTGTGCAATTTGGGAAAGGCCATAGACTAGTTTGAACAAACTCTTATTTTTAGTAACATCATTACATTCATGCAAAAATATTAATAACATTAATAATAATAATTTATTTGTTTTTACATATTGCAAATAATAATAATACTTATTATTATCGTTATTATCATTTTTATCATTATTGTATAAATTGGAACTTAGACTTACTAATTTCGAAACCTAGTTGCTTCACTTCCTACTGTCTATGTTGACAAATGTTAACACTCTTTTAGTAACTTAATGGTTACATTTTTACGAAATAATAATAATAACAATTTATTAATTTTTACATATTGAAAACATTTATTATTATTATTTACAGTTTATATGGCAAAGAAGATGGTTATAAAGTTGAAGATGATGATGATGATTATGATTATTATAATTATAATATAAACTATTTTAAATGATATGAACAGACTGCTTGTAGCAGCATGTCCTACTGTCTATATAGACAAATGAACACTCTTATTTTTTAGTAACTTACTGATTATATTCCATAATAACAACAATATTAATAATAATCATAATGACAATAATCATAATAGTAATAACATTAATGATAAAAATAATTAATAATTATTTATGCAAAAATTTCTGTTTTCCAAAATTCTGTTTTGGAATTATGGAGCAGGCTTTGTGTTGCCTCTGCTGGCTCTGTAGGCTCACTAGCTTTAGAGCAATTCTGTCATAGATTAGCATCACATCTGGTGTCTTGTTCAGATCTATGTTGTTCGACTGTTGCTGGCTGAGAATAAATGACCCTGCATTCCCAGCATGCTTGAAGACTGTGAATGGTTGTGAGGAAGAAATGCTTAGGCTCTATTTGAGAGCATCAGAATGGGAGATGTAGGAACGGCTAGCGAGTCAGTTTATGTCTATAGGGTGTTTGCGGTCAGGGCAGGTCTCTGCTGAAAGGTGGAGGGGGCAGATGAAGGATTGGCCTGTTGGTGCTCATATTGAGCTCATTAAGGCCGGTCTGTATCAGGCTACCTGCCAGCAGCCCCGTCACACACACACACACACACACACACACACACATGCAGGCCTCCCTCAGGATCCGTGTCAGTAACATAGAGACGGTCACTCCTGTTCCTGCGCTGTAGGACCAGAACACCCACATCTCTCAACGCTCAGAGCTGTAGCCTCACGTCAACTTTTGTTCCCGCGTCGTGAGTTATAGCCAGATTTGGCTCAGCATGAAAACAGAGACAGGGAAATGACTCATTATCTCACACTCATTTTGGATCAACTCCTGTTTTATATGGATACGAATGTTCCTATGAACTTAAATTGCCCAGGGATCAATAGCGTGACGCTCTTTTTTAATTTTTATTTTTTTGAATCTGAATCCATTGCATTATTAAAAAAATAAAAAACTCTTAACACTAATTACTTACTTTAAAGCTGTACTTTGCCAAGCTGCACACTTCTTAATTTAAGTTTAAGCACTCTGTTAGTAAAGTTACTACACAAAAAGTCACTTACTAAGCTGCTTTAGGGACTATATATTAAATGTTAGATCATTTATTTTAATTAATTTATTAGGACAAACAGATTAAGATTACCAGCGTGTTCGATTTTGGATCAGCATCAGCATATAAATCCTCATTATTTTGTTATGATTTGAGCCTGAGTTCTCCCAAGGTTTTTTTTTTTTTCTCCATTAGGTCACCTGATGGAGTTTTAGGACACCATTAGGTCACTTGATGGAGTTTTTTCGGTTCCTTGCCACTGTTGCCTTTGGCTTGCTCAGTTGGGGATATTTTGGGGATATTTAATTTTATTCTATCAATCAATAAATTCCACTAGAAACAAACTTTGTTGTATTATTTTATTTTAATACTGTGAAGCTGCTTTGATACAATCTGTATTGTGAAAAGCGCTATACAAATATACTTGATTTGATTTGATTTGATTTGATTTGATTTTGCACACATTTTATTAAATAAAAAATTATTGTCTTTAGAACAGAAAAATACCAGAGTGATTTCCATGTTATGTTATGTTATGCTATGTAATCAAAATTAAAATCTTTATTTCTGGTATTCAGTGATAATTGCAAGTCACTTTAATTAACTGACACCAAGAGTATAAGAATTTATGCTGATATTATCCAAAACCCCACTTTAAAACTTATAGGGGGTGTCCAAACTTTTTAGGACAGTGTAAATGTACACTAAATAGTAAGAACACTAGGAACTAAACAATTTTTTATGATGTTTAATTATTTGCACTTTATTTTGCACAGTCAGTATTTTTTTATGGCTTTGTGAAAAAAAAGTGTGGTATATTTATAGTAAATATACTTAGTACTTAGTAGATATAATTCATTTTCCGTTCACCAATATCACCAATAAATAAATCTCCTTTTAAAGGGATTTGGGAAGCAAATCACTTTCATTTTCATTTGATTCATTTTCAGCTCAATTAAATAAAAAAAATTAACCATAAATTTAATCAGTAATTTTAATCAGTAATTTCGTCACTAATTAAAAAATAAAAAGCAGGAATAATTAACTAAACTTTTTTTGCTACTAAAAAAAAGATGTTGAATCCCAAATAGGGTCTTCTGAGAATACTGCTGAGTGATAAATAAGTATTTTGAAAACAGCTGAGCTGGCATGTTAGCATTGCTAATTTTGGTGAACTCTTCCCCAAGCCTTTCATCCCTGTATGGAAACGCTAGTACTTCTGTACGATGATATCTTTTGTGGATGTGTGGATTTCTGTGTGTGTGTGTGTGTGTGTGTGTCAGAGGTGTAATCAGAACTGTTAAGTCGTCTCACCTAATAGCCGCTATCCTGTTGATAGCATCTCAACTTTTATTCACCTGTAATTTGACCTGTCAGGACGTGGCCACCTCCCTCCACATCTCACCACTATGAACAAATTACTTTCTTTCTTTTTTTTTTCTTTCTTTCTCACTCTACCCTCCACACTGCTGCGCAGAAATGGCTGTATTTGTGTGCAGTGAAGCACGGTGAAAGCGACGCATTCAGCTCAGTGGAAATCTACCCACATTAGCATTTGTCTCCTTTTCGTTTTTATCCCTCCCTTCCCATTCTCTCTTTCCTCCTTTCTTGCATCCATCCTGTCCATTCTGGATCAGACAAATGAAAGTTGTCGTCACTGGGTCGTCGTTTGTTGCTGCATGTCTGTGTGAGTGCGTGTGGATGGGTTTTACTGCTGCGAAGAATATGGCTGAGATGTTTGCTTTTACAAAAGAAAGAAACACTGCCTTAGTCCAGTGATGGCTGGATACAGAGCTAATCGCTCGTTCACGCCCAGCAATCGATGGAGGAGGAGGTGGAGAGCGTTTTCTGTGTGCATGTATGGTGTGTGTGTTAGCAGAGATCAATGGCGCCACTCAACTCGTGGTTTTGGCTGAGAGATAGAGCTTCTCAAAAGGCTTTTCCCCCAGAGGTCACATGTCCCTATCCGCAGATCTACAGATCAGACCTACCGAACCAGTGAGAGATGGGGAAAATGTACTCACCGTCATATTAATACAAACATGTATTATTTTTTCCCCCTTGTGGAATGAAAGAATGTGCTGCATGGTATTTTCCAGGCAATTACAATGAATGGGCTCTGGAACCTTTAAGCTTTAAAAAGGATGCAAACGCATTGTAAACGGATCATAAAAGTGGTACATACGACATGTCATTCACTGACAGTCATCTCCTCCAATGAGCTGTTAACTGTAACGTTTCCAGATGAACCCAAAGAGCAGAGCAATAATTTGCAGATAACATCCCTTCTATCGTTTTCTGTCAGTTCTGTCCCATGAATTAATAAAAAGTATTCAAATAAAACATGTATTTAAATAAATAAATATTCAAATAGTGTGTGTGTGTGTCTATATATATATATATATATATATATATATATAAATTTTTTTTCTTTCTTTTTTTAATATATATTACCTGGTTGCCTTAAACATTTTCAGTTCATACAATGAAGGAGATTGGTTTAATAAATAGAAACTCAAAATGTTATCTGAACCACATTATCTAAGTTGATTTGACAAAGGATACAAAGTTGTGATAAATCATTAGAATCATTTTTTTTGTGTGTGTGTGTGTGTAAAGCATATTTAATATCTAAAAAAAAATATATATACACATATATATACATATATACACATATACATACAACCGGCACATCCGGGAACTTAACTGTCAATTTCGTAACCGCCCCTTTTTAGGGCAAAACAAACCAGACTTCCCATAGACTTCAATACAAAATAGCGGCACAAAACAACGTCCGTACACAGCCGGCAGACGTGTATAACTTCAGAAATCACTTAGATGAAATATGTCGAGTAATTATATGTCCACCCTGCCTTCCATAGAGCATGAACATTTATAAACTTAATTTGGGCAACTTAAAAACATGTCCCTACCAGCGTCAAATTGGTCTAACAACCCCCACCCAGTGGCCAGAAGTGTCATCGGGTCACCAGGTAGCCAGTGAATGATTTTACTTCGGTTTTAAGAAGTAAACATCTTTAAATGTATATATTATGTCTTTATATTTAGAGTAGCTACTGAGTGCACTTTTCTGTCCAGCCATACAACTAGCCTGATTTAGCTTTCGATAGCATCATCCCTAATTCATGATATTTCCATAACAGCAAGATATTGATGATGATGGCAGGCAGAGATGGGCATAAATACATGGAAATGTATTTAAAATAAAATAAAAATACAAAATACTGTGTGGAAAAATTTATTTAAATACAAATACATAATAGGGGTAGCCTACTGTGTGAAAAAAAATGTTTAAATACAAATTACATGTTTGTAAGGGTTAGTACACGTCCTCAATCCGATACTGTGTATGGTGCTCGCCGGTTTGTTTTCCCCTAAAAGTGGGCGTGAACCTTTTCAGAGACGTTCTATGACCCTATGCCGGTTGTGCGTATATACACATATATATATATATATATATATATATATACACTCACCTAAAGGATTATTAGGAACACCTGTTCAATTTCTCATTAATGCAATTATCTAATAAACCAATCACATGGCAGTTGCTTCAATGCATTTAGGGGTGTGGTCCTGGTCAAGACAATCTCCTGAACTCCAAACTGAATGTCAGAATGGGAAAGAAAGGTGATTTAAGCAATTTTGAGTGTGGCATGGTTGTTGGTGCCAGATGGGCCGGTCTGAGTATTTCACAATCTGCTCAGTTACTGGGATTTTCACGCACAACCATTTCTAGGGTTTACAAAGAATGGTGTGAAAAGGGAAAAACATCCAGTATGCGGCAGTCCTGTGGGCGAAAATGCCTTGCTGATGCTAGAGGTCAGAGGAGAATGGGCCGACTGATTCAAGCTGATAGAAGAGCAACTTTGACTGAAATAACCACTCGTTACAACTGAGGTATGCAGCAAAGCATTTGTGAAGCCACAACACGGACAACCTTGAGGCGGATGGGCTACAACAGCAGAAGACCCCACCGGGTACCAATCATCTCCACTACAAATAGGAAAAAGAGGCTACAATTTGCACGAGCTCACCAAAATTGGACAGTTGAAGACTGGAAAAATGTTGCCTGGTCTGATGAGTCTCGATTTCTGTTGAGACATTCAGATGGTAGAGTCAGAATTTGGCGTAAACAGAATGAGAACATGGATCCATCATGCCTTGTTACCACTGTGCAGGCTGGTGGTGGTGGTGTAATGGTGTGGGGGATGTTTTCTTGGCACACTTTAGGCCCCTTAGTGCCAATTGGGCATCGTTTAAATGCCACGGCCTGCCTGAGCATTGTTTCTGACCATGTCCATCCCTTTATGACCACCATGTACCCATCCTCTGATGGCTACTTCCAGCAGGATAATGCACCATGTCACAAAGCTCGAATCATTTCAAATTGGTTTCTTGAACATGACAATGAGTTCACTGTACTAAAATGGCCCCCACAGTCACCAGATCTCAACCCAATAGATCATCTTTGGGATGTGGTGGAACGGGAGCTTCGTGCCCTGGATGTGCATCCCACAAATCTCCATCAACTGCAAGATGCTATCCTATCAATATGGGCCAACATTTCTAAAGAATGCTTTCAGTACCTTGTTGAATCAATGCCACGTAGAATTAAGGCAGTTCTGAAGGCGAAAGGGGGTCAAACACAGTATTAGTATGGTGTTCCTAATAATCCTTTAGGTGAGTGTATATACACACACACACATATATATACATACACATATATATACCATATATATATAGTCTTCTATTAAATGATAGATTGTGTGAGGAATGTAAGACGTTGGCTGTCAATCCTCCTCTCCAATGAGCTGTTCACTGGAATGTTGAGTCACTGAGTTGAACTCACAAAACAAATCAGTCAAATTAACTCAATGAATAGATTCATTGAAAAGATCTGACTCTAAAGCACAATTTCTATATTAATTATCAAGAGCCCAGAGCAGTTTTGGCCAAAGTTTTCAACTACTTTAGTTTAGTTATTCTGAATATAACACATGAGTCATATGGTCCACTTTTATGATGCTTCCGAGGGTTCCAGTCCCCATTCATTGTAATTGTATTAAACAGAGCAGCCAGTACAATATTCTAAACTTCTCATTTTATGTTCTACAGAAGAAAGTCAGTCATACAGGTTTGGAGCAACACGAGGGCGAGTAAATGATGACAGGATATTCGTTTTATTTGGTAGAAAAAGAGGCAGAGATGTGTGAGTGAGGCTGAGTGCTGGGCAGCCGGTCCGTGTTTGTCTGCAGGGACAGTGTGAAGTGTGGCGTCTGAACAGTAGGGACTGGGTTAATGGAATTCTATGCTAGACTGAGCTGCATGCCAGCCTCACAATATGGCAGCAGTTTGGAAATTAAAATTGAATGTACTCCAAGAGGCTGCGAGAGAGAGAGGGCAGGAGAGACAGGAGCGTGTGGGATGGACCGAGGGGACCCAGGCAATCCTACACATTCATTCTGCTGGTGAATAACTGTGGAATCATGGGGAAAGCGATGGGCATGCGGAAATTAATTTGGAATGATTGAAAAGGTGTCTGAATTGAAATAAGCTTAGCACGGTTTTAATTACAGTCACCTCTTGTTCATCACATCATGTTAGTGGCATGTGTAATTTTAAGAGCTGCGTGTGCACTGCATAAATTAGCAAATAAAAAAAGACAACATTTTTAGTGTATTTTTATTTTTAGTGTAGTTCAGTGTGTTAGTTTTTCTGAAATGTGGCCTAGCGGACAGAGGACATGCCCTAACATGTTGCAGGGTGGCACTTACATTGAATAAGGCTTAGATATAAGTTTCCTCCTGTAGTTTCCTGTCAGTTCTGTCCTCCATTATTAATAAATAAATGTATTAAATAAATAAATATTCAAATAATACATAAATATATTTCATTAAATATATTTTTAAAAAATGCAGACAGATATTTAAATATATTTATATAAAATAGATATTTAAATATAAAAAAACATATAAACATATTTAAACGTAGAAAACATGTTTAAACAAATTTATAAAAAAGATAGACAAACATTTAAATAAATACTAAATTAATAAAATAATACATACATATATTTAATAAAAATTTGTTTTAAATTCATATATATATATATATATATATATATAAAAAACATTTAAATAAATAGTTGGTTACACTTAACGATGTTTCATTAGTTAGCATTAGTTAATGTATTAACTAACATGAACTAAAAAAGAACAAAATGTGTTACATGTTTGTTCATCTTTGTTAATAATAAAAATACAGCCTTTCATTGTTTGTTCATGTTAGTTCACAGTGCATTAACTAATGTTAACAAACACAACTTTTAATTTCAATAATGTATTAGTAAATGTTGAAATTAACATTATTTTGATTAATAAATGCTGTAGAAGTCTTGTTCGTTCTTAATGCATGCCAACTAAAGTAGTTAACTAATGAAACCTTATTGTAAAGTGTTAACGAATATTTATATAAACTAGATATTTAAATTGTTAAAAAAGAGACCAATTAAATAATTATTCAAATAAACCATATATACATATTTAAATATTTATATAAAACAGATATTTAATCAAATTTCTAAAAAAGATAGACACACAGACATTTAAATAATTAAATATTAAAATTAAACATGCATATGTATTTATATAAAACAAATATTTAAATACATCTTTTAAATCGTTTAAATAAGTAAATTTTCAAATAAAACAGACATATTAAATATTTATATAAAATATAGATATTTAAATAAGATAGATTAAATAAGATTAAATACAAAAAAAATCAATACAAAAGTCTTAATATATAATGTATTTTGCTTCCCAAGTAAATTGATCTTGTTTTTATGTATAAATTTTTTTTTTTTTCAATTCCGAATTGGAAAATGAGAAATTCCAGTTAAAATAGTGTGTAAAAAGAAAAAAGTGTGAATTTTGACACACTGTTGTGTTTTTTGTCTGGCCCCAAGTGCTATGCAAACGTGTTGTGAATGAAAAAAGCTTTTAGAGCATTTAAGATGGTATTAGCGTGTGTGTGTGTGTGTGTGTGTGTGTGTGTGTGTGTGCGCGTGTGTGTGTGCGTGTGTGTGTGTGCGTGACCTGTTGCTAGGCTGCTGTAGGTGTGATGGGCTCACAGCTGTAGATAATGGATCAGTTCTCAGTGGACTGTGAAGGAGAAAGTTGGTGAACAAGGAAATCGGCAGTACATTTCCCCTCAGCCTGCAGCCGACCGGGCCTAATGACTATGGCCTGTGACCGCACACACACTTAATACAGAAGAAACCACAGACATTTACACAGGCCGTCTGTCATTCCCTAGCGTGCCAGCTTGGGCAGCGAGATCACTGCCAGAAACTAAACGTTCACCCAGGGAGAGCGAGACACACACACACGCACAAACCGCCACAGTTTAACAGACACACACCCACTTCCTCTGTGTCTAACAAACACTTTAGAGCTGTTTTACAAATGCTGCCAAAGACATATTTAATATCTCTTTGTATTACAGATACATGCTGTCTCTTTCACACATGCACACAATAGCCAAAATTTGCTTCATCTGCAGTCTGGGTGAAAGGTTTACCCAGCGTTTGCTGAATCATGTATTTGACAGATTTAGCAAGGACGTGATGAATAGACCTGCTTAAGAAATTCAGTAACATCAACAGATAAAAACAAACAAGGGATGTCAGTCATGTCAGGCTGTGGCTCATTCTTATGTTTGTTTGTTTGTGTGTGTGTGCGTGTGTGTGCGTACGTGTGTGTGTGTGCGTGCGTGCGTGCGTGCGCGTGCGTGTGCGTGCGTGTGTGTGTGTGTGTGTGTGTGTGTGTGTGTGTGTGTGTGTGTGTGTGTGTGTGTGTGTGTGCGTGCGTGTGCATGTGTGTGCGTGCGTGTGTGTGTGTGTGTGTGTAGGTCAGGTTTTGCCCACAAGGGTAGAACCAGAAATCATTGTGGAGACCAGCAAATGATCAGGGAAAAATTAGAAAAAGACAAGAAATATAGATGACACGGTGCTTGGAGACATATGGAGCTGTTGATTTTTTGTATTATTTATTTATTTGCTCACTCTTCACAGTGCCTCACTGTCTTCTTGCACTATTTCGCTCTTTCACTATTTCATTAGCCTTTAGTCATTGCTGCGCTCTCAGTCGTTGCACATTCATGAAGACAAGACGGCTAGATTTCAAACAAGTTTGAAGCGTGGCTCGGAAGTGGACATTTTACGGTAATGCTGCGACTTTCTAGTTACAGACTAGCTGTCAACTTGTCACAAATGTCTTGTATTATATATGTTCAGCTTTGAATAAACATAGTAAATGTCCTGATGAAAATGTAAAAATGCTAACAGTTTTCTGTAGGGATGCACAATTTATGGGTGACATATTTGTTATACAGTAAGCCGATATTTTTCATTAATTAGATATTTATATTCTATAAATAATATTTACTTTATCGGTATCATCAGTACTGTGTATATATATATATAGTTATTAATAAGTTTATTTATTTAGAAAATATAGTGCAATATTTTAATTGACCATTTACAGCCATAACATGGAAATAATTATCAGCTTATTGTTACCAGCAATAATTTTAATATTGGTGCGTCGTCCCTAAGTTGGCCTGCCAGCAGCCGTATCACCCTGTAGCCCAAGACTGGTTGTCCACTGAAGCTAAGCAGGGCTGAGCCTGGTCAGTACCTGGATGGGAGACCTCCTGGGAAAACTAGGTTACTGCTGGAAGAGGTGTTAGTGAGGCCAGCAGAGGGCGCTCACCCTGTGGTCTGTGTGGGTCCTAACGCCCCAGTAAAGTGATGGGGACACTATACTGTCAAAGAGCACCGTCCTTTGGATGATACGTCAAAACAAGGTCCTGACTCTCTGTGGTCATTAAAAATCCCAGGATGTCCTTCGGGAAAGAGTAGGGGTGTAACCCCAGCATCCTGGCCAAATTTGCCCATTGGCCTCTGTCCATCATGGCCTCCCCATATATATATATACTGATTGGCTCTATCACTCTGTCTCCTCTCCACCATTAAGCTGGTGTGTGGTGGGGGTTCTGGTGCAATATGGCTGCCGTCTCATCATCCAGGTGGATGCTGCACATTGGTGGTGGTTGAGGAGATTCCTCCTTCCGTAAAGCACTTTGAGTACCCAGAAAAAGCGATATATAAATGTAACGAATTATTAAGTTACTGTGACAGTTGGTTTTAGGAGTAGGGGAAAGAAAATATTATTGACTCAGTATAAAAACAATAGAAGTCAAATGAAAGTCGCCAGCATGCTAGACAAACAAGTGTGTGTGTGTGTGTGTGTGTGTCTGACCCAAAACTAACACACGCTTATTGTTTCTTTTTGCTCTTTCCCAACAGAGAGCTAAAATTGGTCCCAGCAAAACAGACGGCTCTTCCTCCAATGCCATCTCCAAATTCGACAGCAATGGCAACCGGGACCGCATGAAACTGTCTGACTTCAACTTTCTCATGGTGCTGGGCAAGGGTAGCTTTGGAAAGGTAACTCTCGCCCTCGTCTTTCGCTCTGTTTCTCTCTGTGTGTATCAGGTAGGCTCGCTGGTGCTTTGAGCAGCAGGTAATCTTGAGCTGTGAGGTCACTCTAAACAACTAAGATTACTGGAGAGCAGGACTAAAAGACAGCAAGAGGGGAGATAGGAGGGTGAGTGGGCATTCTCATGTAGGCTCATGTTCCAGCTGCTGCCAGTTGCCATGGCAACAAGATTTTTAAAATGATATTGATATGTTGAGGTGTAGTGCTAGACCTCTGTCAGCATCATTAGCCGAGACTCTTTTTGATGTCGTCCACATCACGACAGACGTGGTCTGACCTGTCCAGTTTGGTGCTGCGACCAAACATCAGGCACAAATGTCTGTACATGAATCTTGAAACCTCTTGTTTTGAGGTTCTCTGCAATCTCATAGACTCGTGTTCAGATGGGAAAGTCAGTGCTGACGTCAGCCACAACTTGCAATTAAAAAAAATCAGTATTTGTTTTCCAGAACTTAACAGCTTTAATGAGGGAAAGGTCAACAGTACAGTGAAGCATTGCAAATGACAATCTAATTAAAAGCAATGGAGAAAAATAAAACTGTTAATTTAAAGATGTTGATGTATATAGAGTGTAGGGTTACTGACTCTACGTTATTCTCAGTGTTCCGATTCTCTGATTGATGCAGATTATTTTGCAGAATCATGGGTAATGTCATTCTTCACCAGGAATTCCACAGTTAAACCCAAATAAAAAAAATAAGTAGAAATAATGCTGGCTGGTCGCTTCAACAAAAGCTTATTCCATCGTTTTACAACCTTGTAGCTCACAGTAGGCCTGTCTTTAATGGTTGAAGGTTAAGTTATTGTTAAAAATCAGTTCCCGTATGGAGAAAATGAATGGGGTTTTTACTTCCGAAATCTTGTTGCACTTAAGGTTGAATCGACTGTATTGTAAATTTTGTTAGGGTGACATATTGGAACCATAATGAACACAACAATGTACTTTTTATTTTTTATTTCTAAATTTGTTGCGTTCAATTAGGATAACTGTCACAATTAGGATAACAGTGACAACATCAAATTGGAACTACTTTGTAGTAAATAGAAGTATAAAAACATGTTTTTTGAAACATAGTTTGTCTGTTAAAAGCTAAAGTAACTGAAGGAAGTAGTTTTTGTTTTTTTTCATAAGGTACAATATGTAAGATTTTTGTAATAAAATCACTTGCACAGTGTGATATATTTCCTGCAGTTGTGTACTTACAATATCCCAAAAGTTACCAAAGAAGATTTGGTAGAAGATCAGAGAAATTCCACTTTTAAATAATGGCTCATCCCTGGTCATTGTCGCCTGTCAGTGACATAATATCCTTGTTATCCCTGGTTTCCGCTCGTACTGCCATAGTAACCATGGCGACAAACGTGGACAACTGTGTTAAGTCTAGCGGCACGCTCACGCTATTGTTGTTTCGTTCAAACATTATGGACCATGGCAACCAGACTTTGGGAAAAAAGGAGAACTAAAACGAGGATCAATATCAGCGTGGCGTTTTCGAGAGCTTCACATCCGTGACAAACTTCAACTTGACAGAGACGCTGCTCTTGCATGTACTTTATTAGACAGGTGAGCAAATGTACATAAAACTAATCAATGTTATATAGCTCAACATTATGAAATGTTAGAATATGATCAGTATGTTATTCTAATGTTGATCTAGCTTACTGCTAGTCTTATATAGCC
Organism: Abramis brama; assembly: GCF_963993115.1. Lineage (NCBI taxonomy): Eukaryota > Metazoa > Chordata > Actinopteri > Cypriniformes > Leuciscidae > Abramis > Abramis brama. The sequence goes on from NC_139963.1 coordinate 32,986,536, forward strand.
AACAAACTAACACATAGAATAACATTATAACTGCGTTACTTCACAAGTTTCATTCGTCTAATAAACTGACCTGTGCGAGTAGTAATTCTACACTTGCGGGTAGTTCAGTAGAATGAAATGTCCTCATTCCTTTATATCTGTGGGACTCGCGTGTGGCGCTGATATCTGTCTCTCATTAGCAATCGCGACCTGCTTCATATCACAGTCATGTTAAAAACATCAGTGTATTCACTCATACATAAACATTATTAGATCCATCAGCATGACGGCAAGTTAAAGGGGTCATGAACTGCATTGTTTTTATAATGTTCTCCAAGGTCCACTTATAATGTTATCATTAATTTGGAATTAATAAGCTATTTTCTATCCTGTTTTGAACGAACACTCTGTTTTGACGGGCGTACCGCATTCAAGACTTGGAAGTAAACGCTTACTGCTAAATCATTTTTTTATTGTCCCCGCCATACATCTGGAATTGTTCTGAAAACTTCAAATGTTGATAAATACCTTGTTACGTACAGTAGTTGAAACATTTGCCAATCATTGTGAAACATTTTTGCATAATACATATGCTTTATAAGTCGAATCCACAGTCAAATGAAGCAAACAAGCGAAGAGTGTCTTACTGACATGATCTTACTGGAACTTCGTTAAAAATCTAGTTCATCCATGCTTTCTTGTTAGGATCATAAGAATGGCAGTGCAAAGACTGTGTTTTTGCACAACTTGGCACTTCAAAACTAATTGTAATCCTCAGAGGCATCTCTATCATTTTGTTTCTGGCGTAATCCTGTATTTGCATCTCTCTCGTATTTACTACTACATGACATGCACGAGTGGGCGGGGCTAAAGAGGCAATGATGTAAAAGTAGGCGTTGATCTTCTTCTGTAGAGGCGATCTTTCGTCACACTATGACGTAACGAGTCGTTTTCTGAGCTTGGTTTCAACAAAAGCCGTTTTTGGACGAACAAGGAAGTTTTGAGCTCTGAAACTTACAGGATATTTTTATAGTACAATGACCTCTTATGTGTCAAAAGGAAAATTTGATTTCTCAATTGATGACCCCTTTTATCTTATGCAATTTTGCTTTTCAAGTAGTATTAGTCTTGTTTTTAAGGATATTTAAGGATATTTTTACTTGATGCTCAATAAGAAAATTAAGTGTGAATGGGAGAGGGAACTTTTGATGCAGATCTCACAGTTGGAGACGTGGTCATTGATCAGATTCTGTCCTTGAATATGCTGATCCTGGAGCAGTTCTCATCCAACAGAGACTGTTGTGTGGCTGCACTAGCTGACAATGTCCTTGAGACTTTGAAGCACCGTGTGCAGTCGCGTACCTTTTGTTTGATGTGCGTTTTTCTAAACAGGTATGCAGCGGTAATGAATGCGTTGGAATGGACATAACCTGCTTGCTATGCTGCCAGAGTAGAGTGAGTGTGTGTGTGTGTGTTAGGATGTAGAGCCTGTGAGGAGCAGATGGTGTCCTCTGTAATGTTGAAGTGTATCGTTTCTCTTTTCCCATCGCCAGTCACAAGGTGTCCATCTGGGGCTGCCTTTACACTGAAATAACTCTGCTCATTTCAATATGTGCATTTATTTTCAACAGAGAACTTAAAGGCAGAGTCAGACTGTCCGTAAAGTTTCTTTAAGCATTACTTTTCCTCTGTCAGGACTTTCTCTGTCACCTTGGCGCAGAATGAGGGGAGTTATTTGAGAGATGCTTTCACACACTGATGAAGCGCTATTGGTTTGGTGACAAGAAGTGCTGCGGCTGTGTCAGGCATATTGAATTGGGTTTAAATGCATCACGTGCACACACACATTCACACCAACTGTGTTGGAGAAGCTAATTTGAATCTGTAGCTTTCCAAGCTCCTTAAAGGTTATGCTATGGTCATGCTGCTACTCTTTCCACAACTTGAAAAATCAACTTGCTAAATAAAAAAAAAAACTAAAATGCCACCCAGGAACTCAAATCTGTAAATATTTTTTTGAATTGGTTTTATTTACATGAACAGATTTACTGCAAAGAATCAGATGTTCTAGCTCTACATATACGGGAGAGAGAATACTGCCTTAGTGTGCTTTTTGTTAGAAAAAAGTAGCTGGAAAAGCTACAGTTTTGAAAACGTTTCAACTACTGTCACTCTATACTGAAAAATAAACTTAATTTGCATATGGATGCAATGTACTGTAGAAATTGAAACTTGAAGCCTGAAATTTTAGTGCTTTTATTTGTTTTTCATTTATTGGTAGTTATTGAGATCTGTGTTTGATTTCATTTGTCAGGTCATCTATGTTTCATCTATGTTTGTGTGGTATAGCAGATGTTTTAACAGACGTCTCTCTGCTCAGTGGTATTGTAGTTGAGAATGTTTGTTTAATTTTATTTTTTATTTTTATTTTATTTCATATTTTATTTTCACCCTATAATTTAGTTTTAGTTTAATCATTTAGTATATTTCCTTTGTAGTTTAGCTTTAATTATAGTATTTGATATGTTAATTGACATTATTTAAAACATGTTTAGTTAAAAGTTAATGCATTTAATTAGACTTTGTCGTGTTTAGATTGTTTCAATGTTATGCTTGAAAAATGTATTTAGGTTAGGTTTGTTTGTAATTTAAAATATTTGTTCTTTTTTTACATATAATATACAATATTAACTTTATCTACCTTATATTATATTATAGGATATTAACCTTGTCTCTCCCTCACTTTTTTAATTTCATCTTCCCCAATTTATATTGCTCCTTCACTCAGTGCAGTCTTTCTCTCTACTCTTTCACCTCTCTGCCTATATTTCTTCCATTTTTTGTCTCTTTCTCTTTCTCTATAGTTATCTCTTTTATTCTCTTTAGTGCATGTGCTTTAAGGCTCAATCCTAAAATCTGCGCTCCCATCACTCATGATTTCCTCACGATTTCACACTCAAATCTGCTCCTTACTGTCCTCACACTGTCGCGAGAGCTTTGTCTCTTCTGTCCGTCATTTCTCCTCGTCTTGGTATATCATCTCTGTCCCAGCTGCAGCTGTTCTCTGGTCTAACGTGCTCTAAACGTGCTGAGAATGAGTGCTGTATTGATCTGCAGTCAAATGCCAGTGTATCTACTGCTAAAAAATGAAGCTCATGTGTTGTGTTACGGTGTTGCCTTGCTCATTTTCTCCTGCTTGCACAAATGCTTTGGTTATGTGTTTGGTTACATAACTCTGAGTATCCCTGCTACCTTCACTCTCTGTGTTTGCCTTTTTATAGGTGATGTTGGCCGAGAAGAAGGGTGGAGATGAGCTGTATGCCATAAAGATCCTGAAGAAGGATGTGGTGATCCAGGATGATGATGTTGAATGCACTATGGTGGAGAAGAGAGTGTTGGCCTTGTCAGGAAAACCACCCTTCCTCACTTATCTGCACTCCTGCTTTCAGACCATGGTACTACAGCTTCTTTTCTCGTCTCGTCTCATTCCTTCTCGTCTCACCTCTGCTATTCTCTTTCTGTCTAGTCTTTCTTCTCGTCTTTTCTCGCCTCTTTTCATCTCGTCTCTTCTCTTCTCTTCTCATCTGTTTTCATCTCTTCTATCATCTCTTCTCATTCCTTCTCGTTTCACCTCTGCTATTCTCATCTCGTCTCTTCTCGTCTCGTCTTTCTTCTTGTCTCTTTTTGCCTCTTCTTGTCTTGTCTATTCTCATCTTTTCTCGTTTCTTCTCATTCCTTCTCGTCTCACCTCTGCTATTCTCTTCTCATCTCATTTTTCTTCTTGTCTCTTCTCACCTCTTCCTGTCTTCTCTCTTCTTGACTTTTCTCTCATTCCTTCTCATCTCACCTCTGCTATTCTCTTCTCGTCTCTTCGCTTCTCACCTCTTCTCTTCTCACCTCTTCTCTCATCACTTCTCATCTCGTTCTGTCTATTCTCTTCTTGTCTGGTCTCTTCTCTTTTTTTCTCACCTCTCTCTTCCCGCCTCTTTTCTTCTCGCATAATCTCTTCTGTTGTAGTCTTGTCTCTTCTGTTCTTGTCTCTTTTATTGTAGTCTCAAATATTCTCTTTTCAACTTTTCTCTTCTCATCTCTTCTTTGACATAAGCATAAACGCGGGCACACGTCACTTTGTATTCTTTCATTTTTTAGCATGTGACCAAACATACACACGCGTGCACACACACACACACACACTAGAATCCATCCCTCCCATCCCCCACACGGTGCTTAGAGACTGCAGTCATTTGTACATCGACAAGAATGGTGTGTGTGTGTGTGTGTGTGTGTGTGTGGTCATGTGAATGTGACATGCTCACAGTGGGGCAGCGTGCCACACACTCATCTGTGGCCGCAGCAGAGCCGTGACAGGCAGCATCGCCATCTCTCAACATCCTACTGAGCGCCGCATGAGCCCCTGTCACCGACAGCAAGATAGCAAGAGACGGAGAAATCGTGACAGGAAATGAGAGTCAAAGGATAGAGAGTACTGAGTCAGAAACCAATGAGACTCTGGGGGAGGAAAAGATTGTGACGTCATGCGGCTAAAGCTCTATTATGCCTGATTTTTCTGGAAACGCATTGGATCTCAAACGAAGCTACGTCTCTAAATCATCTCCTCCTTCGCACGCACGTTCGTTAAGAGCAAATAAAGCCTGGTTAGTGGCAAGATACCCAAGCGGGGTGATGGGAGGGAATTTCTTTATGGATGGGGATCAGTCACAGGAGGTATTTGACAGCAAAACAGCTGCAGTCATGTAGATTATCCTCAAGCCTATAATGGGGAGTAAGTCAGGTGTGTGTGTGTGTGTGTGTGTGTGTGTGTGTGTGTGTGTGTGTGTGCGGTTTTGTATGGTGATGTGTTGTAGTTGTGGGGGTTTAGGTAGTTGGTGTGTAGTGGAGTGAGGTAAAGACTCTTTCCCGCCCTCCCTCTTTCCTTCCTGACAGTGATGGGACCTCCTTTAAGCACTGCTGCCTAGCAGTCCCTGTCCCTCTCGCACTCTTCATCACTTTCAGTCTCTTAATCCTCCCTGACTCTAATTCCCCTGACCATCACACACACACACACACAAACAAACACACAAACACACACCACCACTACTGCAGGAAATTACACCACCCGCAACTGATGCAAAATAAGCCTCATCATTACAGGAAGAAAGCCAATAAAATGGAGCCCAGGGAAAATGTGGCTGAAACTTGCAGATATGAAGACGTCCAGTGTGTTTTGATCTCTGGATTTTGGCTCTGGGATTTGTTGTGGATGTGTTAAAATGTCTTATAGGTCACTAAAAGTAAATGTTTTTGCAGGGGGTTGAGTGACAGTAAAGCTAAATATATATATATATATATATATATACATAGCATGACTAATTCCATCCAATTCCCAAATTAATGACTCTTATGAATCAAAAATATACAGCGTGACCAGTGTAATCCAATTCCTGAGTGGTTGACTAGATTTTTAGTGTGAGTCAAACAGTTATGAACCACTCTGCATAACTGTTCTGTTTCTTTATTGTTGTCAGATACCTGAATGTGTTTATGTCAATTAATCAAAAACATGCAGCATGACTAATCCGTCAAATTCCCAAATTAATGATGCTTATGAGCTTTTTGTTTTCAGTGAATCAAAAACAGAACAGCTCTACAGTTACTGAATAACTGTAAATGATTACTTTTGTCCTGTCCAATTCAAATTGAACCAAGAACCTGTAACAATGTGGCTGCAGTAATCGTACGATAAAGGGGAATACCACAGAAAAGCTTTTATTTACAGTCAAACTAGTAAAATGCTGGAGACTGCAGAGTAATAATAGTACAACCACACAAACATAAATGGCACACGAACAATGAGCAGAGGGAACTAAGGACTTAAATACGTACAGGCATAGGCGCCGATTTATGTTTCTGCCGGTGGGTGCCCACACTCCACACTCCGCTCTCGATATTTGTCATTTAAATAACGCCATAGAATAGAACCGGCCTCAAATAAACTATAAAAAAAAGGTGAAGATAATCGTGTCTGAAAGCTGCAGTCGATTTTGTATTGGTTAAAATCAATGGATCTATATTCCGTGGGTGCTCGTATACAGGGACTAACCAACATAACATGGAACAGGTGTGTAACTCAAATTAGAAACCATGGCGACTAACAATGAATGAGAACTCAGGCAAACAGGAACAGGGAAAACTAAACCAAAACACAATTAAACTAAACATAACTCTTACAGAACTGTGTTCTGTTGTACTAAAGGAATCATCAAGGATTCATTGGTACCAGAATTGTTAAATTTTCATACCTACTATTCTGTCCTATTTTATTCTAAAATATCTGTTTACACACATCTAAACTAAAATATTGATCAAAGGGAAAACGAAAAAAGAAAAAAAAAACCTTTTCTGTAACTTTTCTATATTCAGCTGGATGTTACAAGAGAATTCATCTGTCTTACCTTCTGTCATCTATTCTCAGCTGTCCTGTGTTTGTCTCTTAATCTACTGTCTCTGTGTCTTCAGGACCGCCTGTACTTTGTCATGGAATACATCAATGGAGGGGATCTCATGTACCATATCCAGCAGGTCGGGAAGTTTAAGGAGCCCCACGCTGTGTGAGTAGCTCTCATCTCTGTCTCCGCATAGCATCATCAAGTGGCTACACTGCAAAGATGTGGAATTTTCAGAGTCAAATCAAAAGCAAAACGTTACTGACCAATGATCCTTTTGAGGGAAAAGGGCCGGTGAGCTCACCAAAGTTAAATGTTGACTTCACAAAACTTGTTCACAGTTGAACTCACTGATAAGCTGTTCAATCAGCTAACTGATTATTTCACCATGAGCTCACTGATTAGTTAATTGATGAGCTCACCAATGTGTGTCTGTTAGCTGAATGTGGTTAAAGTAAAGTATTTAGGTAGCACACACTGTATAATGAACAGGAGCTCTCCTTGTTATTGTCAGATGATGGGGGGAAAGGAGGGACATTCAAAGGGCAGAAAAAAATTCCTGCTGTGCAGTGTTGTCACTTAAGTGACCTCAAACTAGTTTGGGCCACTCTTTCTGCTGTCGCTCCTCCTCCTCTTCCTCAGTGCCCTCCTGTTGGAGAAATGAGGTGTCTACTCAGCATAATTTGTAATTACTGTAGGTGTACGAAAGCCAGGTCAACCTGCTCTCACCATCTTTGACTTTCTCTTTCACTCTTCTTTTTTTTAATCTCTATTTCTGCAGATCTAACCATCTATTCATCTCTCTCCTGTGGTTTGTTGAGGTGTTGAGTTGAGGCAGATGAGATGAGATGAAAAATGTGTGCAATATGTTTAATCTATGGTAATAAGGTAATTGTTGTTTTAACGATGTGCGAGATGACATTATCAATGGCCATTTTGCAAAAACCAAACAAACACACTTGATAGTGGACTCTTTCAGTGCATAAAGTAGCATAGTAGAATGCAGTTAGAATGACCCCAAAATTCAAGATATGGAGGCAAAAATGCCCCTGTGTGAGTTTATGTCTTATATTTATACCATAGTTTAGCAACATCACATGAGCAACAGTGCCGTTTTCCCGGATATCAGAATGACTGTGTTCATCAGCATGATCAACAGTTCAATAAAAAAGAAGATAATATTGTGACTTTTAGACACAATATTGTTAGTATTGTCTGTATTTCACCAATGAAAATAGTTCTAAACAAAACCATAGATTAACCATTGTGTGTTATGTAGCAACACACAGCAGTGTTTCATTACTGAATGAGTTATGTGCTTTAAATGAATCTGATGAGTCAATAATTCAATGACTCATTCTTGAAGACAGTCACTTGCTTTGTTCCTGAATGAATCAGTCGCATGAACTTTTGCATTTTGTTGATTCTGATTTAATTTTATTGGTAATAGCTCTATATTGTCTTATTATATAATATGTATTGATTAAATGTAAGACCTTGACATAGAAGATGTGTACTAATATCTAAAGGTTAAAAAAAAGGTCAAAATGCCCCTAGAAATGTTAGTGTCTGTCACTGCTGTAAACTAACCACCACCACACAGAATATGAAGAATATGAAATATGAATGAATATGAGCTTTGGGAATTATATGTCCATGACAGACCTAAACCAGCGAAGGTACCAGCACAAAAACACACTCAGCAGAATATCGTCTAATTATTGTTATCGACAAAATCTAAGAAAATATGTCAATATCTTACACCCCTACTCTTACTCTCAATTTTTTTGTAAAAGATAAACTAGTTCTCCTACTATTAAAGTGAACCCGGAGCATTTTGCATTCATAAAGCACAATCGCAAGTCATATAATCTGATGCCTGAAATTATTTAAAGTCATCACATACAAGCTGAAATTCCTGTGAACCACCCTGTAACTAATTTGAAGAAAGAAAGAACCAACGGCAAATAGACAGGCGTTTGAGGATGATCTCAGTATGGGCAGCACCTTGGCAGTAGATGACTGAGCTGACCTTTGCGGCAATCTCCTCTCAGAACCGCGTTCTGTCTCCACATCTAACAAGCTTCATCTCTATTTGCTTTGCTTTCAGCTTGCTGTCTGCCCTTTATCATAAAGAATTAGCCCATCTCTGTGGAGGAGAGCCACATTGTCAATGTGTTGGATATGATATGCAGCACAGTTCAAAGGTCAGGGTTATAAGCGTCCAATGACTTGGAGGACCTGCTTGATTGCAGCATTGCAATGATTGCGGCATGTTGTAGCTGTTGGTAATGGAATAGATCCAGGTTTCCACAAGCAAAATCCCACAATGGTTGTAGGGGCTTTTATTTGTCTGTATTAAGACATAATGAGAGTCAGTCTTATTTGATTGTGAGACACAGCATATTTTTACACTGGCAGTTTAGTTCGAAACTGGGCACGGTTCGTATGGAAAATCGGTAATGTGAAAGCTGTCATGCAGACCCTGGAGCGCACCGGGGTACCGAACCCGAGACTACCTGTAGGAGTGTGAATATGAATGTGAATCGGTTCACACTTGTTTGGGAAGTAAAGCAACCAATTCAACACTAATTCAACAAAACGCTTGTAGGAGTGTGATGGTTTACATTGGATACGAGCAAAAGTGAGCGTGCAGTGTCATCGTGTAGAGTGAGTGCAACAAGTGCAGCGAATAAATGGCTTGAAATCTGCTGTCTTCTCAAAAGAGTCTGTTTGCAAGCATCAGAATGCTGCCTTCATGCTACGCACAAACAGTAAACCCAAGTGTCGATCACTCTGCTGCTCATAATAGCACTAAATTAATTTAAAAAAACACAATAAATTAACCTGTTCTGTTTTTCTTTTTTTGTGTGTGTGTGCTGATGCAAGATGAACGCAATTGCACCAGGGTTCGATAAAATCGAGTGTGAATCCAGACTCGGACCACAGCAAACGTGGCCAGTGTGAAAGGCCCCATAATTACTATTTCTGTCAGGACCACAATCGTCAAATACGATTGACAATTAGCATACAGTTAGGATTGGCGGTATGGGTGTGTTCTGGGCAAGAACTCCCTGTGTATCCATGCAGCCTATAGCATGGATAAGAGCAGGGAGAGCAGCAATAACCCCCCTTAGGGTAAACAGAACAGAACCAACATGAATGTATTGCAGATATCATTAATTCAAGATTTTAATGTACAACATAATTCGAGATTTTAGTCTGATTCAAAGGGGAATCAGAAGGGGAATCAGAATGCCAAATCCTGACTGGACGAGAGGAGGAGCTGGGGATGGAGGAGGGTAATTAGTTCCTGAGAAACGCGATAGCTGTTGATAATACTAAAGGAGCTTATACTGTATATGGATGCTGTGATAGGCGTCGTATTCCTATAGGTAGACATGGATCAGCTGAGAGACCTGCCAGAACTGACGCTACACTTGATTTTCTTCTTACTTTGCTCCTTCTCCCCTATTCTTTCAGTATCTTGATATATAGCTACCATTTATTCACAAAATACACACAAACATCTAGTTTTAAACAAAAAGCCATTTAGCAACAATTACCGCAAATGGTAATAACACAGGGTTAATTATGGCAGACAAATCTCGGTGAGTTTTGTAAATGAAGCTCAAATGAAGCTGTAAAAGTGTTGCAAATGTTTAGCAAATTCACCTCTCGTTTTTCTTTCTCTGAGTGGTGATAGCCGAAGGCTAGTTGCTGCTCTGGCCTGGAAACAGAAGTTATCTTTTGACATAATCTGGCTCTGTAGTGAGGCCTGTTTTCTGCTCCACCCCCAGCTGCATTAGTCACTGAACACAGATGCTAATTCTCTTCAAATTTTGCTCTAAAATATGGGACAGACAAACACGCCACCTGATAAATAAAAGATTACTGCATGCTTGTATTAATAACAGATATCTGGCTTGCTTTATCTCTCTTATGTCTTTTCCGAGGGCAAAGCCCCAGTCTCCGTGCTCTCAACAGAAAAGACACCTTTATCAAACGCACCTTTTATGTATTATTTATTAGGCAGATCTCTGGAATACTTGATTCTGATTGGTCAGTCGTCACACTATGCAGACCCCTCTACTTCGTGTTGGAGTTTATTTTGTGATAATGGCCATCTGACCGGCTTTTGACCATCCACATTTTCCAAGAAAAGCAGCTAAACTGATTCATCTCCTGTGCTCTGCTGTTCATATTGATTCAGATGTGTGTGTGTCTTTAGGTTCTATGCTGCAGAAATTGCCATAGGCTTGTTCTTCCTGCATTTGAAGGGCATTATATACAGGTGAGTGAAGCCCAGACAGCAACACACATATTAGTCACACATAGAAGTGGAAAAAGACTTGCTAACAAAGTCGATGCTGTGTTTAGTTTGACGCAAACAAAAACAAGGCTTTGAGGGATGGAAGTACTGTCCATTCAATTTATTGTACTGTTGTTTAACTGAGTGACGATCATCCAGCCAGTGAAACATTGACAACAAAAACATTGTGGACAAAAAAAATATTGGATATCTTGGGTTGTGATTAATTAAACTAAATTAAAATAAATGACCTGCATCTTAATGAAACAATGCAGCGTTTTGACTTGTTTTGCGTTTCATTACATTACAAAAAACATTATTCTTTTTCATTGTACCAGTACAGCAAGTCCGCCCTTGGACGATGGCCTAAACAGGAAGTAGGGCTGTAATCCAGTCTGTTAACACAAAACATGTTTCCACTGCAAACAGACAGCACTCATGAATTCTTTACAAAGCCCTTTTTTCTCCTTCATCAAGCTCACCTGTAAAGCTGCATAGGCGGTGTAGTTGAGATGATTTTGCTGGCGACATAAAAAAGTAAATGAATTTTGCAATGATTTTAAATGCTTTATTACCATTTGTCCATTAAGTCTGCACTATTAGACTAATTTCATGACTTAAGAAAGATGATTAAATATTGTTTTGGATTGTAATACAACGATAGAGTTGGTAAATTCATTAATCTTCTGTGAATCATTTAAAACTGATTTATCCATATGGTATTTCATGTAAAATACTTTAGGGAAAAAAAGCTGAATAGCTAAATATTGTGTTTTGTGTGTGCGTGTGTGCATGTGCGTGTGTGTGTGTGTGTGTGTACGTATGTGCAGCCAATGAGATTGTTTGATCAGTGTTGAAATATTTTCACTGTTTGCTGTGGGGTAGTTAAAATTTCCTGTGAAACCCACCACCTCCCCCAGCTCCACCTGCCTAGATCTACTAGTGGATTTCTGTATGTCTGTTCATGCAGCAGCAGCAGCATATCTTACATGCGCACAGCAGTGTGTGTGTCTGTCAATCTATTAGCAGTAGCAGCTGCTATTAGCTAATTAGCTATTAGCTAACATATATTATGTTTTATATATATATAATAATATAACACAAACTCAAACATTATTGAATAACACATTCTCACAGTCATTCCTTGTTCTTGCTCATTTGCATTTCCCACTGATTCATCTCACCTCTTTGTGCATCAGAGATCTAAAGTTGGATAACGTCATGTTGGACGCAGAGGGTCATATCAAAATTGCCGACTTTGGGATGTGCAAGGAGAACATGCTTGATGGAGTCACCACCAAGACCTTCTGTGGGACCCCTGACTACATCGCCCCTGAGGTAAGTGCTCCGAAAGGGTCCTGTACATGTCTGTTGATGAGTAGCAAAGTATTGAATGAGAGAGAAAAGCCAGTGGCCTACATATTTCATGTGTGTATAATTCATGGACATTTGCTAATGCAGTAGTACATCTACCAGAGCTTCACTACTGTACCTGTACTTGGTCTCACACCTACCCACTTTTACCAGTCAGTACTTAGACTGGGATAATACATGAAAACTTCAACATAAGAGCTGACTCAGTGAGGAAGTGAGTTGTCTGAATTGTTCAGACCATTTATAATGTTTAGAAATTCATTACTAATCAGAAAATATACTTAAAAAGAATATTTGAAGGAGGTACTTTTTACTCTACTGTTCAAAAGTTGGTAGATTGGTACTTTCATTTGAAAGAAGTCTTTTTTTTCACCAAGGCTGCATTTATTTGATCAAATATAAAGTAAAAACTGTAATTTTGTGAAATATTATAACGATTTAAAATGTCTGTTTTGCTATTGTAGTATATTTTAAAATGTAATTTGTTTCAGTGATGTCAGAGCTGAATTTTTCAGCATCATTACTCCAGTCTTCAGTGTCACATGACCCTTCAGAAATCAGCTGAATATGCAGATTTTTGTTATATCTTTTTGAATATATAAAGGTCAAAAGAACTGCATTTTTAAAAAATAGATCTCTTTTGTAGACACCAAATTTTTTAATGGTAGTACCGGTATATAAAGGGACCTCCTCTAAATATTCCTTCTATAACTAGTTAATTAGATTATTAATGGGGTATGTTGGCAAATCTGTGCTACTATAGAAGGAAATGAATCAAATACAGGATTTGATTTAAATACTAGTGACTATACATTTTGCTGGTTTTACAATATTAAAAATGTTAAACGGCAAAGAACAATAATATAAAACATTTTTATTGTGCTAAGTGTGACCGTCCTTAGGACCGTTAACATAATGACAGAATGTAATATAACTGCTCTAGATTAACATTATCGATAATTCAACTTAAATACCAGGTAAAATACCAATAGGTTAGACACCTAATAATAAATAATAATAAAAATATGAATAAGAAACATAGCGTATGATAGCTGCAGTTTTCTTTATAATGACTGTGTTCTCTCATGCGGTGTTGTTTTTAGAAAGCAAATTCACTTAATTCAGTTTCACATCACCTATAAATAATTTATGTAAATGTCTAAATGTTTTAAAATGAGTTTACTCACTAACAAATGTGAATCTTATTTTTTGATATGTAAAAATCTACAAAGAAAAGCTTTTCCCAAGGCATTTCTCCAGAGCAAAATATGCCAAAAGATGATTTTAAAATAACCACAAGGACACAGTATGTCCAAGAAAAGCTTTGTATTGTTTTATTGAAAGTCATCCTTTCAATATTAACCACTGTATTGCTATCTCATATAAGTCATGTGCTCGCAGTAAAGAAAATGGGTGTGTTACCCAGAGGCAGCATCATGTAATAGAAAGTTTAGATGGATTCATGTCAACAACACACTCCCAAACCCAGACATAACACGCTGTAGGAGTGGAAGGATTTCAGTTCATTTAGTCCTCAAAGCTTTAGCTGTTTCATATTGTGTGCAAGACCATGAACACTTCAGGGCTTCTGAAACTCTCCAGCATGTGATTGTGCGGATTGATTTAAATAATTACAGTTGTCCTTGGAGTGTTACCCATTTGTAATTGGTTCTGTTTACGCCTTACGCTCTGTGTGTGTCTGTTTCAGATCATCGCTTACCAGCCATATGGAAAGTCAGTGGACTGGTGGGCTTTTGGAGTTTTGCTCTACGAGATGCTGGCTGGGCAGGTAAGAGTTATGACAACCCAGATCAAGAAGGCCCACGTCAAGGGATTTGTGCCTTCTTGGCCTTCTCTCGTTCGCTCTGTTTCATTTCCTCTCTGCTGCTTGCAGTAAATCACCTCTCGCTATCTCAAGGTCAGTTTTTATTAATTACGCTCTGCAAATCTCCCGAGACTAACGGCAAGTATTTCATGCCTATCGGGCTCAGTCAATTATTTATGAATTGTTCTGAAACAAGTCAAGCTTTGAACACTAGAGAAAAAAGTCTGAATTGTTTCCAGCGGAGACTGCTGCTGCTTAGCTGTCCTGACAAAAGGACGTCGTAATTCTCTCTAGTCTTCCCTAAATAAACAAGATTTGAAGAGGCACTTTTATGGTGATGACTTTCAAATTCCTGATGTTAAAGGGGTGGTATAATGCCCTTTTCACAAGATGTAAAATAAGTCTTTGATGTCCCCAGAGTGTGTATGTGAAGTTTTAGCTCAAAATACCCCACAGATATTTTTATATAGCATGTTAAAATTGTCACTTTTGAGGGTGAGCACAAACGCACAGTTTTTGTGTCTGTCCCTTTAAATGCAAATGAGCTTCTGCTCCCAGCACAGGGGGCGGAGCTACAACAACTTGTGTCCTGAAAATTTCAAAAACTTTTAGCCTTTTATGTTCAAACCGTCAGACAAAGATGGAGAGACTCAAGAAGAAGTGACAACATGTAGACAACATTTCTGAATGGTTAGTTGATGAATTTGTGTAGCTTATGTGTAGATATCTTCTAGTCATTTATTAGCACATTCTGTCATGATAATCTATAAATCGCGTTCCCGGGGGAGTTTATGTAAATTTTAGGGTTTGTGATGTCACTAACCCTGGAGGAATGTCGTGTAGTCCCTACCAGCCATTTGTTGTAGTCCTTAAAAATCAATTTCTTTAAAAGAAAATATCTCCCTTTGCTTTGAACTTTGAGCGTCGTGACTGATGTTGTTTATGCTCAAACAGCAACATTACACACTACTTAAAGTTAAATAAGTGAAATCATGATCAACCACCCCTTTAAAGAAACACGAGTGAAAACTGCAAGCAAATGAGACATGATCCATGTTATTATTGTCGACCATTTATAGTGACATCAAACAGCATCTTCCTATCATCTTAACCCTCTCTTCTCGCTCTGTTTCTTCCCACAGCCCCCGTTTGATGGTGAGGATGAGGACGAGCTTTTTCAGTCCATCATGGAGCACCATGTGTCCTATCCCAAATCCATGTCCAAGGAGGCTGTGGCCATCTGCAAAGGGGTGAGCAGCCAGTATACATCACATTCATGAAGCAGTGACCAAAATCCTGTCTCACACTGCAGGGAAATGTCCAGTTGAAATGAATTGTTTTTATTATTTGGTCGTCAAATACAGTGGCATTTAAATGTTTGCGGTTAGTACGTTTTTTTATGTAAACAAATATAATTTTTTAAAGCAAGGATGCATGAAATTGACAGGAAAGACATTTCAAATATGTGCTGTTCTTTCAATTCTTTTGAACCATTCTACTCATCAAAGAATCTAGAAAAAATGTATAGCACCAAATATTAAGCAGTACATCTATTTTCAACATTGATACAAATAATAAATGTTTCTTGAGCAGCAATTATGATTTCTGAAATATCATGTGACACTGAAGACTGGAGTAATGATGCTGAAAATTCAGCGTTGACATCACAGGAATAAATTGCATTTTAAAATATATTCAAATAGAAAACAGTTATTTTAAGCTGTAATAATATTTCTTTCTTTTTTTCTTTTTTTTTACTGTATTCTTAATCAAATAAGTGCAGCCTTAGTGAGCAGAAGAGACTTCTTTCAGAAACTTTTTTTTTTTTAATCATGCGGACCCAAACTTTTGAACAGTAGAGTATATAAATTGAATTGTGACAGTTACTTTTTATTTACCCAGTTCTCATTACCATAATTCAAAAAGAATTGCATTAATTTATGTCATGAGAATACATGCCTTTTTTGAATGACAGTCAATGGAGAAAGATTCGTAGTTACAGCATCTACCAGCAGGGGCTAACAGAATCATGCTAACAAGCCACACCTTGACCCCTTGGCCTGAGTGAACCCAAAAGGGTAAAATTCAGTTCAGGTTGACTCATGGGCCGGGAAGGTGCCGATTCAGTCCAACTCATAAGCATGTCCCTGGGAAAGTTGTTTCAAGGTGACTGTCTCTGCAGTTCACATACTATAAGTTGCTTTGAATGAAAATGTCCAGTAATTATATGACCTCATGTGATGCATTATGAATCACTTATTCATACTGCAGTGGTCAAAGCAGTTCGCTCTCAGCTGCCTTGAAAAATTCCACAACCTCTGACCTAGCCTTTCAATATGCACGCCACGACCCTCTCAAAAATGGCCCGTTCTGTCTGTTTCTCTCTCTCTCTCTCTCTCTGTTATTAACAAGCCAGTGCTGCTCAAGACTCGAGCGTTGGCAGGTGAAGCAGCGAGTACACATGATCTAATTCTTTATTTGAGAGATCGTCTCTCCTGCAGATAAAAGCACACAAACATACGGCCTTAGACGGCACACAGTGGGAATGCCAATGACTCTTGGCTGTGTGCAGGACCCAGGATCTCAGCTCTGTTAGTTTCCTGCTTTTACTAGAGCATGGCTAGGCTGGCTTTAAAAGGATATGAATGTTGTTTTGTTGTTGTTGTTGTTGTTTTTTGTGTGTGAAGATAAAGCCCCCCAATAAAACAGACAAAAGCCTCAGAATGTCAGGGGCATCTCAGTCAATAGTATAGCGTATTCCCTAAAAGTGCTCAAAAGGGAGCTGTCTCCTATTTGCTTATTCTTTACATGTTTCTGTTCTTTCTCCTTGTCACTGCGGTGTCAGGGTGGAGCATATGGCTGCTGAGAAAAGGAGAAAAGAGTTTTGTAGAAAAATGAAAGCCAGGGATGTGCCGTAGAGGACGCGGGTACAATCTTGCGGTGGTTTGGATATGACACATCTGTTATCTGGGTGAATCTCACAAAACCTGTCAACAACATTAAAAATAAAGAAAGTCAAGGACCATTCAAATCAATTTCCCAGTTCGTATTATCGTAATGCACAAATAATAATAATTAATTAAAAAAAAAATACATTTTCAAACATTCAGCTATTTAAATTTCAGAAGAAATTAAATAAATGCAAAGGGCGTGTGTTCATGGGATACACCAACATAGATTTTCCCTGGGCTTTGATCATCTACCCAGCATGCCGTCTGGTGACCCATTTTGTTTGAGTTAGGACAATGGAAATCTTTGGTATTGGGAGGACAACAAGTTCTGGAATATAAAGTGGAAAGGGAGATGTGAGAGCAGGTGTCTCCGGAGGGACCTGCGCACTAATACATTCATGCTAATGTGAGCATTAAATAATGAATCAACCCTCTGCGTTCAGAATCTGAATGCTACCCCTCTTTGACTGGCTTCATGAAAATACAGCATGCTGCTGGGTAAAGCCTGATAAACAAAAGACACCCTCCTCTCCTCCCTTTGTTCCCTCATTCTGCCTCTCTTTTCTACATCCTTTCATTCTCCGTCTATTTTCTCTCGTAGATATAGATGCTCTGGATAACCCTCGTCTTTTCTGCTTGTCGACTTTTTTCTTCCTCGACTTATCCTCTTTCTGTCTTCTCCTCAGTTTGTCTGCAGAGCTCACTGTCTTGATGAGTTCTGTCTCCCTCTCTCTTCCATAGGATCTGCTGTAAGTGCTCGCTGAACTTCTCTAATAGCTTAATTCTGCAGTGCAGCAAGTGTGTCAGATCCTGGAGGCCTCTCTCCACAACAATCTCCTAAAATAGAGCAGGAATACTAAATGAATCCTTGACATTTAAGACAGATTGGAAAATCCTGTAAGTTTGGACGAGCACGGCTTTAGGCGTGTGGCGCTGCCGCCCGCGCTTCCGGGAAAGCTACAATGGAGCCATGCAATATAAATGAGGTATTTCCCTTAACCAAGCGGAGCAATCGTTCTTCCAGCACAGTAATTGAATGACTAATTTAGTCTGGCCTTGTGACTTTCAGAGGACAGATGGACAAATTGAACCTGTCGAAATAAAAATGTTGATGCCTTATTCTGCCATAAAAAAGCAAATCCTCCTCTTTGCTTCTGAAGAGCCTGGGGTTTTAGTTGAAGGGTATATAGGCTTTTATGCACAGAACATCCGCTGAGGGAATATTCATTTGTTCCACTTACATCGGCAGATTGCAGAGAAACAGCACAGTGAGTGTATTAAACTCTCTGTAAGACGTGATGTATATATTGATGCACAATATTTTTATAACTGTGTCTAAAAACGTAGTAAGCTGCCTACCTAGACAGCATTTTTGGGCATCATGGGTGTAATGCCAAAAAATGCTGTTTACAAAAATTAATTTGGTGATCATTCATTACTATGACATACACTACCATTCAAAAGTCTGGGGTCGGTAAAATGAGTCTCGTTCTTTATTTGATCAAAAATACAGTAAAAACAGTAATATTGTAAAATACTATTACAATTTAACAACCGTTTTCTATATTAAAATGCACTTTATTCCTTTGATGGCAAAGCTGAATTATCAGCATCATTACTCCAGTCTTCAGTGTCACATGATCATTCAGAAATCATTCTAATAAGCATTTCTCATTATCAATGTTGAAAACAGTTCTGGTGCTTAATATTTCTATTGTAGAAATCGTGATCCATTTTTTTCAGTATTCTTTGATGAATCGAAAGCTCAAAATATATATATATATATTTTAAATAGAAATCATCTGTAACTTATTTATCTTTACTGTCACTTATTAACAGTTTAATGTATCCTTGCAGACTAAAAGTATTAATTTCTCTCCTAAATATCTCTCAAACTTTTGCTCAAACAGTAGAGAATGATGCTAGCAACACCAAGGTCATTGGTTCAATTCCCAGGTAATTCATTAACTGATAAAATGTATTTGTTCGAATGCAGTGCAATGATAAACTTTGGATAAAAGCATCTGCCAAAAGCATAAACGTAAAGTACCATCTGACACCATAACTATGGTATGGCACCACCGCCGTACTTTTTGGTAAGTGTAGATAGACAGCTCAATATGTTTTGAGACACAGCATATGAGGACGATAAAGTAACTGAATTACATTATATTAATTCTATAAAAAATAATGAAAAAGCTGCCGGATGCGTTTAAGGACTGGTTTAAGGAAGCTGACAGAGGCAGAGGATGGCGTACTGCTGAAATGGCTTGTGCAGCAGCGGCAACAGCAGATGTGTGCGACTGCAGTGCTCCGAGTGCTAATTGAAGAGTATTATCAGTGTTGATGGAGTGTACAGCTCTGATATCATAGGATTAAAGTGGGATGCTGTGGTTCTTTGATATGGAACACAGCCCAGCACACCGCTGAGAGAGGCTTGGGACACAAGCCTGATACAGGCTGATACGCCATGACTAAGGCCAATCTAGAGCTCGCACACAGACTCTCGCTCACTTTTTTCTTTTTTCCGTTTTCTTTTTGCATATGCTGTATTTGTGTAAGTGCTTGTCACTATACACTGACAGTACAATGGTATCCCGAGCCATCTGTCAAACCATCTGAGTGTAGATCCTGGTGCATGCTCAGCTTAATGTCTGTTCTTGATGCTGTTGAAATGTAGCTAATGTAAAAGTGGAGATAGATCTTTTGTCTTTTATATGTATTGTTTATTGAGTTTTCCTCATTGGGTAGAAGGTACTGTTAGAACGAGCCATTACATAATCATTCACATTCTCAAGTGATGATAATACACCTTGCGATCAAAAAGGGAATTTTAAAAATTGTGATTTCCAGATGTGGAAATGTCTTAAAGGACAAATCCAGTGAAAAATGAACCTAGAGGTAATTAACACATGGTTACCGAGTCGATCGTTCCCTGCGATGCGTTTTCATGAAAATCGAATGTATAGAGTTTTATCTTTAAAAACAGATTAGCTCATAACACTAGTATATGGGGCACAGAGTAAGTAAAAGTAAATCGCTAGTTAATACCACTAACAAGGCTCAAAATAGCCTCACACTAACACGGTAGCATAATGAGGGTCCCTACATGCAAACCGAAGCATTGAGAACATCTTGGAAAACAGTCTCGACTAATCGAGTCACAAACGCCGTGCTAAGTGAGCTGGTCGATAGGAATTACGCATAGTGAAATCTAACGTAGCACGGCGTTCGTGGCTCGATTAGTCGAGACTGTTTTCCAAGATGACACCTGTCTGTAAACGCGTAATGTACTGTCTTTATAAAGTATCTTCTTATTAAACTGTCTGTACACTTACAGTGTTCTCAATGCTTCGGTTTGCATGTAGGGACCCTCATTATGTTACCGTGTTAGTGTGAGGCTATTTTGAGCCTTGTTAGTGGTATTAACTAGCGATTTACTTTTACTTACTCTGTGCCCCATATACTAGTGTTATGAGCTAATCTGTTTATAAAGATAAAACTCTATACATTCGATTTTCATGAAAACGCATCGCAGGGAACGATCGACTCGGTAACCATGTGTTAATTACCTCTAGGTTCATTTTTCACTGGATTTGTCCTTTAAAAATGAGTAAAATTATAAGTTTGGGAATAGTTTTGCTCTGTTTTATATCAGAAATTGATCTTTGAAGGTGAAGCTTGGTGTAGAGTAAAGGCTGGAATACACTATATGACTTTTGCTCAGATTTTTACTTGATTTATAGTATGGACACGTTGATGCTATTTGCCAAAAGTCAAAGCTGATCTAGATTTGAGTCGACACATATTAAACACGTTTGATATTTTGAACCAGAGATTTTTTTTATACTGTTTGAGTTGGTTTTTCCTTGAACACCAAAATATTTCAAACTGTTCCCAAATTGTTCTGCCCTGCACCAACAAAGTGACAGAGTAAAAAGTATTTATTATTTTGTTATCTTTGCAGATGCACAAAATCACTGCAATCATTCTAGAATGATTATTTTCCAATAGAGCTGTGGCTCCAATGTACCTACATAAAATACATATTGTCACGGTTTAAAGAGAGAGAACCCAGACGCAGAATGAACAGAGAGCAAACAGTTTATTATGGACAATTCGTACAGATGAGGATACTCAGAACACCACATTTAGCAGGCGGGTGACCAGGACATCAAACAACGGAGAGGATGAGTGGTGTGAATAATGTTGAGTGGAAGCCAAACGGGAACCAGAATGACGATAACTCCAAACGATCTCAGAGGTTGTCAATTTCTGTGGAAACTTAATGCACACATGGAACACAGACAACACACCAAAACGAACCAGCAAAGACAAGAGGAAAAGAAGCACAATATAAAGGGACTAGAGCACATAAGGATCAGGTGAGCACCATTAATGAAAGGGACCAAAGCACATGAGGATCAGGTGAGCACAATTAGTGACATGAGGGCAAGACGAGAACTAAACAAGGGGGCGTGGTAACAGAAAACAAGGAGGCAGGACAAGAGGAGCACATGGCAAACACAAACAAAGACAGAGCCATGTGCTCAGACACAAAACCAACAAGGAAACATTAAACAATGACAAAACAGACAAGACAGTAAGAGCAGGATCCTGACACATATATAGAGTATATTAGTTTTTTCTTTTCTTTTTTTTTATTGTTGTTGAATCCTTATCCATTATGAATTCTTATCCCAGTACCATGAAAGACCAGAAAAGTAATGGAACTTTATTAGTTCAAAAACCATTGAAAAATATTTACTTGTAAGAGTGAACCCTTGGTCATGATCCATCTTAGGTTCATTTGAAAAGACAGTGATGAGGCAAAACATCCCATAGGTTTCTATTGCTGTCTGTCTTTCATGTGACCAACCGAGTCACCGTCACTAGCCCAGAGATAAAGTTTAAGAGCATCGGTGCTGAATTCTCTGAAGAGCACTCCTGCCACACTTCTGTGTAGAGGGCTGAAGAAGGCCAGGAGGGAGAGATAAAGCACTTGACTTGACTCTGATGCTGCAGGTCACTTGTGTTTTTGGCTTCAGTCGGCCTCTAGAGCCTCTCCTGAATTGCACTGTCAGATTGCAGCAGCTCTGATGTTCAGAGCGGGACAGCTGTGAAATATGAGCGGTCAGCTGTACAGAAACAAGCTGAAAATGAGAGATGGATGGATGGATGGGTAGGAAGGTTTTTTATAAATCAAATGTAAATTCATGTCCCAGTTATACTTAATGTTATCACATTTCCCTAGTTAAACATTAAATAAAAAAAATAAAAAAACAGTTCTATTTTGTATTTTTACATAAAACTATGTAGGTAGTAATGTTCTGTTTATTAAAACCAAGTTTAAATTTCATCAATTTAGTTTTGTTTTTTTTAAAGCATTTTTACATCTATTCCAAAATAATAGGTTAAGGCAGTAACAATTTAAACAATTAATTTTATTTGTGAACTGGTGTTCCTCTGTTCTTTTTAATAGTCAACTTATTTTCATCAGTCATCAAGCTCGGTAAACCCTGGTCACAGACACGAAGATGTACCTTTAATTTCACCAAGCTGATTTCTCACCAAAAAAAAAATACCCACAGTCATCATGTTTTCAGGCCATTTCAAGTTTGATTGTGACCTAAATCGGTGATATCGAAGTAGCTGAGTTGTTTACGTACTTGGTCGTCCCATTAACACCATTATGTTGTTCGTACAGACCGATTTGCGAATGAAACAAGAGGCGGGATGTGTGTTTTGAATAGATAGATATATTTGAATGGATGGACATATGGATGGAGAGAAAGAATCAGCCAGCTGTGTCTCTGTGGCAGCATGGCCCAGCTGTACATGTCAGCACTGCCACACAGTGAGTCCTGGCCCCTGCTGTATACATTAATGATGACAATGATGACAAAGCTTCAGAGGGCAGTGGAGCACACGCCTCTTAGCAAGCGCCATGACTCCAGAAGGCATCTCGGGTCAGGGATTGATCCAACCCATCCCGACCGGCCCCGACCCAGCCCCTTCCTGATCCACTGAGGGTTAAGGCTCTACCAGTCAGCAGAGACCTTCATCTCCCTCACTTCACCACCACCTCCACCTGTGCCTTACAAGAGCCTGGAAAGACTTTCTCTGCTGCCATCAATTTTTCATGCGCACTGAGGCGCTGAAGAAGAAGCGGCAAGTTGTTTTTCCCCTCGCCTAATCTCTCCTACACACGCTAAAGTCACTCACTGGAATAAAATATCCAAACGATTTTGTTATATTCAACATAGCATGTTCTGCTGGGGAATAAAATAGCTGTCGGTGAAGGGGAAAAATGGAGAGAGTTGGGTGTGCGGAGGAAGCTGATGAAAAGAAGCTGTGCTAAAACAAAGGTTGCAAAGTAACAATTATTTGAACTAAAAAATGTAACGACATTCTCATTTCTCTGGATTTAGTTTTACGCCCTCCAGGGATATTAATGGAACATGTATTTTTGACCCATAAAACAAAATTATTGAACAAAACTCTTTTGTTCAATAATCGTGAGTGAGTGAGGCCAATCTACAGTATCGCAGGTATCCTGGCTGCATTTTGAGCTAAATATTTGAGCTCTGTGTGTTGCATATTAATATAATATAGTTAAATATACATGCAGATTAATTTAAATATATTAGTGAAAAATGTATCATGCGGCATACATAATTTATGTACTAAGCTAGAAACTACTCTCTGCTCATCCTGTAATGTAAATGTCTTTTGTCAGAAAGAAAATATAGATATGCTTTTATTTCTGATTAACTTGATTTAATTATTCTGTATATCATCTATTTAATTTGATTATTTCTTAAGCAATTGACAGCCATACTATATACCTAGTGGTCCTCTCACCTCTCTTCTCTGTACTGTTTCAGCTGATGACCAAACACCCAGGAAAGCGTCTGGGCTGTGGCCCTGAGGGTGAGAGAGACATCAGGGAACACGGCTTCTTCCGTTACATGGATTGGGAGAAGCTGGAGAACAAGGAAGTTCAGCCACCATTTAAACCAAAGGCCGTAAGTCCAGCCAATCACCTCCCCTCTAACACACAAACACATATTCTCTCTCTCTTGCTCGCATTCACTCCTCGTGTGTTTCTGTGATCTGGAACACTGGTGGTTATTTCAGAATTGAGTCTAAATTGGAGTTTCATTATCTTTTTTATCTTTCTTAGCCCAATACTTAACATGTAATGCATGACATGATTTGCCAGAGTAAGACAGCATTGCATCAACATTAACAACCCTAATGACTATTCCTAAACCCAATCTGACCTCAACTTGATTTAAACTCATCAGTTACTCAGTTTGAACTGAATTTGAATTTGAATATCAGGAAGTATAATTTAAATTGGATAAGAAATATTTGAAATGTCACCTGTAGACATTTGTATTTTATAATTTATTAATTTTTTCATTATATTTAATTTATTTATTTATTTATTTATTTATTAATAAATATTTAATTAATTAATTTTCAGATTTTTTTATGGTGAAATAACATCTTTCCTAGAATGTTGTAGTTTATGCAAAATAATATATATTCACTAGATTGAAAATTTGACAGTTTGACTGTAAAAAATCTGTTATAAATCTGAAAACGTGGACATTTTGTTTTTTTAATATGTGGCAAAAATAGGATCTGTTTACTATAGTTGGCTGACATTTCATAGTATTAAAGAAATCAAAGTATCAACAAATTATGCATTTCAGGGAATAAATGAGAATTATTTGTAAATGTATAAATGTAATTATTTATGTTTTGTCACAAAACTTGTATTGGATTAAATTCCAAGTATTCCTTGTTTTGAAATAATTGAAGTTAAACTCACTTGTGTTTCTTCAAATTGCAACAGAAAATTCTTCCTGTCATTCTAATACAAATTCCAGTTCAACATCATGTCGGTCTCAATTCAATTGAAATTTTTATCGAATTCCTTTTTCTAAATTCTGAATTTCACTCAACCCTGCTGCAGTCTAGATACCTAAGCCTATAATCAGAGAGCTGTGATTGGTTAATATGGATGTTGTCTCAGGACCAGCAAAGGATGTTAATCCAGGAAAATGTCTTACTTCTGTAAATCAAATTAAATGACCCATAACAAACTGGCCAACTGGACATGTAGTTTTTGAAGCCAGTGTCAAAGTTGTCAAATTGTACTGTAGCACAGAGATGACAAGTAAAACTTTCAGGGCAGTGGAGAGCAGTCGGGTGTAATGAGGAGCCTGTATGTCCTCCTTACACACCACAGCAAGAGGCACAGTAGCATCTTAGCTTTGTCTGGCCGAACTGAGGCGCGTTTGTCAGCCTCAGTCAGATCCTTAATGAGTACAGCTTCTCTTGTGTGTGTGCGTGTGTGTGTGTGTGTGTGCGAGCTGTCAGATGGAGCAGGCATTGCCCAGGCAGTGCTGCATTGTGCTTCCCTCCACGTCAGCCTTCCTGACCTTCTGCTCGGACTCAGACTGGCCTCAGAAGTGATCTCCTTTCTGCAGTGCCTTCCTGGTTATGAGGTCTCAGCACAATCATTGAGAACAGATTGTCCTGTTGATTGTCTCAAGTTTTATTTTAGCACTTGAATTGAATGCTTTAGTTTTAGTTGAAGTAGTAAATGTGAAGCCAAGTGTGTCATTTCTGTGCCACTAGTGTCACCAAAAGGAATTGCAAAAGAAATAATGACTGTTTTCAAACAGGTTTTCTTGACACACACCCTTTCTTCCATTAGACGGATAGTCCTACCTCCAAAATCACACCATTGGTTGAGCCAATGTTGCTGGGTCAGGTTGGTCGGTATGTCCAAACAGAGCAATGTGTTTGACATTAAACGTCATTGGTTCTTGCTTGTCTCATAATCAATTGCAACACTGTGCTATTTTTGTCATTTCATTTTTATTTTACGATAATTGTACGATAATTTCACAATTTAATACCACTGCATACGTTTTACTATGGCTAAACTTGAACATGAATAATCTGGAGACAAAGTCAACATCCTTTTTGCAGAATTTTCTGCTTGAAATCATTCCTGTCTTCGGTTTTTCAGGCTTTCTTGCATAGTTAGTTACATTAGCTCACTGTTCAGGTGTGTGTGTGTGATTGGGAGTGTTCACGTGGCGTTTGCTGCCTGTGGCAGCAGATGGATGTTTGTGTGCTGGTGTCATTAGCTGAGCACAAAGACGGATGATTTTAGACCCTCTTCGTGACGATGCCCGCATGCCGGATGGACACTCAAATAACGTGATTTGCAAACTTCATCAAAGGCAATTAGGATCTGAACGAGACTAATTTTGTCTCATGTGGAGACCAAAAAGACATGCACACATAAACTTTTTCCAAAACTTAGTAAGAGGCATCCGTAGGCAGCGTGTTAAGGCATCACAGGCACGCTCCAGAAAAAAAGGCCATCCCAGAATGCACTGTGATGAGCGCAGTGAAAACAAAATACAAGATGGCGGACAATGTGAGAGAAATGCGATTATAAATATAATTAATTCAATTAGGGCTATACTGAAAATTGCGGCCGATATGGATCATTATTTTTATGTCTGTAGACCCTTTTTGCTGGGG
The DNA here is from genome assembly GCF_963993115.1 of Abramis brama. Taxonomy (NCBI): domain Eukaryota; kingdom Metazoa; phylum Chordata; class Actinopteri; order Cypriniformes; family Leuciscidae; genus Abramis; species Abramis brama. The sequence goes on from NC_139963.1 coordinate 33,012,996, forward strand.
CATGAGCCTGAGTTAAAAAAAATACTGATAAATTCTTTTGTGTTAGTAGAGATTGCCATATGCTATCCTGAGAGTAATTTTCCCTGATCAGTTTTTCAAGCAATTGTGTCGTGTTTCCTATCAGCTGTTTAGAAACAGAATTAGCGATGCCAGATTCGTGAATGAATCACTCTTCTGATCTGATTAGTCAAAATTGTTTGCCAAAAGGTCCGAAATTGGTTGAATAAGTAGATGTTGGCAAACATAATCTAAAAATAGATGCAATTGAATATACAGATAATAAATAAATAGAATTGAATCACTAATAATGTCTGATTTGGTCTCAATGTATTGTTCATCAAAATAAAAAATGATGACAAAAAATGACATTAATGTATATGCTATATGTATACTTCCCATGTCTTCAGTATTTATTGGATTAACTCGAGTCTCCTGTATGATTCCTGAGCATCTAGAGCATTCAAAATCATTAACTTTTGACTTTTTTAATGCCACCTTAAAAGGCAGCTCCCAATGTAGGCAGTGAGGCTGCTAACTAGGTATTCTTTTCAAAACTATTATGTGCATTTGAAGGTCCAGAACATGTAGACCGAAGACTGTTCCCTAGAATCTGCCCCGTTTGCTGAGCACCTCCTTGCCCAGATCTCACTCCGCTGGGAAACACAGTTGTCTGACGTAGGATTTGGATGGAGTGTCCCTCTACACATCACAGCCTGTGGCTCTGAAATTAAGCGTGACAGCAGTGTCTGGCAAGGGATCATGCCATTGAGGTGGATTAGGGAATCGCACCCAGGTGATGCGAGACAGTCAGAGTGACTTTACAGCTCAGGTTTGGAGCAGAACAAGGGGACGGCCTCCATACGGAGCTCTTCATTTCTCTGCTGGTGCTGTTGAATTATCTGGTGGCAGGTGAGAAGTGACTATTGATTTGTTGTTTGGGATGCTAGCCAGCTCTAGGTGGAACGCCTCTGGCTGTTTCTGCAGCAGATGGACTGTTGTTGCCTACGTGGTACAAGACTGGCAGTGATAGCACGCGTGTGCCAGCCACGGGAGGGCGGCTCTCTGAACGCTGACAGTCTCGTTGCTGCCAGCGCTGCTCACTCTCACTTCCTGTATGTCACTCGCACCTTCTCTATGTCGGTGCAGATTGTACACGGTCACCTTAGTCTCACCCTTTCATTGACACACACTGTCCGTCATGCTCTACTCCTGCTGAAATAAAGGAATGATGGGTGGAGGTGAATAGGGATCAAAGCCAGGTGAGGAGAGTGACAGATTCATTATGAAATGTCTTGCTGATACTGTCAGGTTGATACTGTTTATGCAAGTTAATACTGGTGCTGGTTTTGGTGATCATCATCAGTTAAATGGTGAAGCATGATGTCAGGCATGATCTTTTTGGTGAATGCATCAATGCATCTCTCTGGTTAAAGGGATAGTTCACTCAAAGAAGGTATATAAATAACCATTTTGCAGAATGTCCCGGGTATCTTTCCGTACAGTGAAAGTGAATGAGAACGGATGCAGTTGAGCCCCAAAAATGACAATGACCAAGTTATCGCAGGATGCGAAGTTTGACATCAGTGATAATTCATAATCTTGAATGATAATATGATTATTTCTGGGAGACCTATTCCAAACCCAAATTGCACAGCCAGCTTTCCCACCTCTAATTGTAATACATTTGTTTTAGATTCAATTAGATGGATATTCCTTATAAAACAACACTTGTTTTTCCAGTTCAAATATAATTATACAATTATAATTTAGTTTTAGTTTATATTAAGGTTTGTTTTGTGTGTGTAACTGTTTAGTGTAGTTTTGGATGATTGGGAACATTTTGTTTAAACAATTCATAAAGTTATGTTTATAATATACGTTTGGGGTCATTAATTAGACACATTAAATTGTTCTAAGGCGACTGAAGATATTTATACATTTTCAGATTTCTGTTTCAAATAAAAGTTGTTCTTTGAACTTTCAAGTGATCAAAGAATCCTGAAAAAATGTATCACGGTTTCCACAACAATATTAAGTAGCACAACTGTTTTCAACATTGATAATAATAATAAATGTTTCTTGCAGCAAATCATCATATTAGAATGATTTCTGAAGGATCATGTGAAACTGAAGACTGGAGTAATGTAAATCAGCTTTGCAATCACAGTATAGTATAATAGAAAACAGCTATTCACAGTTAATGTTTTGGTCAATAATATTTCACAATATTACTGTTTTTACTGAAACTTGGTATGTCTCCGTATAGATACAATAGCGTGTGTGCATAACCTCAGGTTAAGACTGTCACTGTAATAATTTTACTGTAAATGGCTATGGATAAAAGCAGCTTGAGAAGACACTGTGGAAACACCATCATCTCATGCTGAGGTCCAGCAATGGTCTTTTGAACAAGGCTTGCCCGGAGTGAAAGTTGGAGAGCATGTTGTAGACAGAAGTGAGAACTATGGGTTGTGTGAGCCTGATGCTCTGTAGCTTTTGCTTTAAAGAATGTTATTCTCCTTTCATTCCCTCTCCCTTTATCCCAGTGTGCAGCAGTCATTCAGAGATATGTGTGTGCCAGAGAGAGGCCGACAGGGAAAGCATGGATGCATGTGTGTGAGAGAGAGAGAAATAGTTGTAAATGGGCTGTGTTTAACACAGCGGTCTTCAGACAAGCCACTTGTCACGTGTGTCTTTAATAGCAGGGACTGCTCACAGTGGATGTGCCCCCCTGATGCTAATGACTGTAGACAGGTGGTTTTAAGAGGACACCGAAAAGCTTTTGCCTCAATATTCAGGGGTGGATGAGATGCAGGTCGTTCGACTCTCTGTGGGTTCACTCGCCTGGGTGGCACGATGTATATGGCGGTGAGTGGGCAGATCCATGAGTCGCAGCCTCTTGTGATTGCGTTCGGAAACACTAATGCATCTGCAGCGGGGTGGCCGAGGTCAGGTGGCTGCTACATCGGACCATTAATTGAGTTTAAATTAGAGGGGCTTCTGAATGCAGAGGTACACAGATGCTGCGCGAGGTGATTTAATGGTTCCCACACACAGATGTTATGCCTCAGTGCTCTCACTGTCTGTCATTCTGTGTGTGTGTGTGACTGTTTAGCATTTAGAAGTGGTGGGTGGACTTGCCAAGCAAGTCTGAGCTTTGGGTCGCGTCTCTGTCTTATTTAAGATGTACTGTATTGGTTGTAAATCATTCACATGGTGGTCAGATCCCTCTTGCTGAAAATGCAGAGCCACATCTAAAGCTATTGTGTTAGCTGCCAGGTCCAAGCTAAGGATTCTGGGCTAATGGTACAGTCAAGAAAATTAGGTCATTTCTTGCTGTATGAAATGTGGCTTTTAAAGGCTCAAGCTTTTGTTGGGCTGCCTAGTGGCAAGGGGGTATTTATTTGAAGGATTTTAGTCTTACTAATGCTTGTTTACCTCAAATTCAGGTAAATACTGCATTTAAGAATGTGATAGATGATCATTTGAAGTGCTTTTTGTAGACCTTAATCATGCAGTGATGGATTATAAACTTTTCTGTGCAACACTATTATAATATGAATTAAAATAAATGAATAATTGTATTTATCAAGAATGCGTTAAATTGGTCAAAAGTGACAGTAAAGTTATTTATAATGTTGCAAAATAAGTGCTGTTCTTTTGAATGAATACCAGCTCATGATTTCACCATCCACTTTAGGCTAATTCTTTTTATGCTAAAAATGAGTTCTCTAAATGTAATGCAGCATTGAAAACATGGGGAAATTGAAAAAAATATATATTGTTACTAGTAAGTAAAAGTATATCGTTTCTAGTTTTTAAAAAGTGTAAGTAAGTTGCTTTCATTTTGAAGGAGCTGTGGTGAATGGACCCACAGTTGATTGCCCAACCATTGTGCTCATTAGAAGCAGAGCCCCTTATAGCAAGGTCTTCACTCTGATTGGTGGAAATGATGAACTCCTGTGAAGTCGAAAGCTTGTGAATTTGTCCTGTGCTGTGGGTCTATATTTGATCCATACGATACGCATCGTATCTGATCTACAGTGTTAGCGTTGGTTCTCCACTAATGACTGTGTCATTAGTGGAGACTGTGTCATTAGTGGAATACAATGACTGTATTACAGTAGGCTATGGCACAAAGTATGGAGTCACAATATGTTTTTATAAATAATGCATATGTAGAACAGTAACACATGGATTGTGATATGCATCATACTGTGAGCTGTCTCAGCTCCACAGCAATAATATTCACCACTTGCCAGATTTTTCCTCTCTTTCAATGTGGCTGCACCTACAGTATTGTTTGCCAAAGGAGAGGATGCAGAGATACATCATCATGGGCCAGAGGTAGAGAACTGGCCAGGTTTGGAAGGTTCTGTTGGTTTGACTTTGCTTGCTGTTCATGAATATTACATGACTGTGCTTTAAAAGGTGAGTTTTGCCGCTGATCGATGCTCTCCACGAAAAGAGGTCCGTATGTGTGCGAGGAATTTCATTCTCATTTACAGATTTGCTTGTGTGGACTCACCTGTTTCTTACCCTTATGATGAGCGAGCTATTTAAATGTCACTGGAAGTGCAATAGAACATTGGAATTTCAAAAGCTGACATTTGAACTGAAGCGTATGTGTTGGCGATGGCATTAATGCTGTTGTTATTGTTTTCACTGTTGTTGTTGTTGTTTTCGTTTTCAAAAGCATCATGAATGACACCCTAACACACCATTAACATCTGGAACATATTTCTGTATCAGTATGAGTGTAAAGGTCTCACACACACCTCCATGCATTCATATTCTCCAAGTTACACCCAATACCCTGGTGGAAAGACCAGATTCAGGCTTCCCAAATACGAGTAATATGAATTACCATGCTGGTCAATAGTTTCATCAGATACACCAGATCAATCTCCAAAAAAATTGCAGCTCTGTCATCATTTATTTACCCTCATGTTGTTCCAAATTTTGACTTTCTTCTATGGAACATAGAAGAAAAAATGTGAAAGTGCCATAAAAATATTTAATACGACTAATGCACTATATTTCACATGGCTTCTGGTAATGGCTTGATGAACAGATTGAAGACATTATTCGCTGATAATTTTATCTTCCATTGAGCTTTTAACCACTGCAAACAAATAATTTAGGTGAACTTGAAAGCATGTCAATTCTTTAAAATAAATACAATATCTGTCTGAAATTATAATTTATGTGTGAATCAGACATCATTATTTCTCAAGTATTTTCAGCAAAATTTTCAAGTAAAGTTTTGGTCTGTTTCTCTAGCTATCGTATGATCGTGTGGCTTCAAATTCTTGGAATATAGAGCTGTACATTGTATAGACCACTTGTAAGACTTTTTTTGTGTGTGTGTTTTAAAGCAAGATATTCTTTAAAAATACAGTTTTGGAATGACATGAATTGTAAATTATGACAGTTATGACATTTTTTGGGGGTAAACAAAGCAGCCTAGTAGGGACATTCATTATGCTGGTCTGTTTAACAGGATATGTATCCAGAATTGCTATTCAGTAACCTGCAGTACCTGTCACACCCCTAACATTCACATCCATTCCCATACTTTTATTTGTTCTCTCTTTTACTTTCTGCTTCTGTCTTTTATGACCATGTTCATCATCCCCTCATCCATTACATGCCTCTCTTGTTCTTCTCTCCCTCCTGCAGTGTGGCCGGGATGCAGAGAACTTTGACCGCTTTTTCACCCGCCATCCACCGGTTCTCACCCCTCCAGACCAGGAGGTCATCATGAACCTCGACCAAGACGAGTTTGAGGGCTTTTCCTTCATAAACCCAGAATACCTTGCCATGGAAGCCCAGAGTTAAGGGCGACCCCCAAAACTAACCCAACCCTCCATCAAACCCCCTCTTCATCAAACCTCCTCATGTTTATGTACCATACACTCCGTGAAACGGCCACGTGTATGTATATAAACAGCCATGCATCGAAACTAAACCATCTATATACATATGCATGCGAAACTTCAATATCTGTAGATTAGCCTAAAGGTGGCTGCGGCTTTCACAGCATCCCATGTATGTATCCAGGCTGGAGGAACATTTGAATCTAAAGGCCTTTGTCTTTATTCTATTTGTACTCTACAGTTTTCCTGAATGTGGCGTGTATTGCATAGCTCTCTTCTAAACTACCCTCAGATGTGTCTGTTGCCGCACCGTGGGTGTTCAGATTCAGCCATTTGCACTATGGGTGCATGAATCACATACGAGATGCATAATGGCTAGCCTCGCTCTCCTTATCCAGTCTGTGACAGTGATACTTTGCTTGTTTCAAAAAGAATGCAAAGTCAAAAGGTTTTTGCATGATGATTTAGTTTTGCCTGAACTTTTATGATACATATGACGTTAGTTTCCTCTATAGTGCACCCCAATCTCTGACTTGCATTGTACAGACTAGTAGATAACAGAAATTTACCAAACTTTTTTTCTTTTCTTTTTTTAAGCATGAGTAAAATACTTTTTTAGGATGCCTGTATCCTGTTTGCGTGTACGTACAGGCCAGTAGAGCTTTATGGATGTGCCTGATTGTGGTAGTGATCTGCTTTTTTGCCTGATCATCTCACACCATCAGCAAACACTCACCCTTGTACAGGAAGCATGACTCCTGTGATGGTTCCCGTTGGCTCTTCCTTGTTTAACACTTGACTTCTGCTTAAAGGTCAGCCGGATTTTATCGAGAGGTATTTGACAGGCATATTAAATATCAACTACCTCCTGCTAGAGACAATTACAGATTGAGGTAGGATGAGAGAACAAGTGCTAATATCAGAAAAGTCAGAACTAGTGCTGTAGCCAATAACTTTTAAAAGACCCATCGGCCGTATATTGCTGACCCCTAGGTTAGATATGAATGTTTTTAATGGGTACGATCTAGAATCTCCAAAAAACATTTTTCAACAAAAGGATGAGTAGTCAGCCATGGGTAATATTTAAAATGATACCCTGGATTTCATTGAAGAGCTTGTGTATGAGCAAATTAGTCTAGTTGGGACGCATTGATATAGCTTTGTTTCGCTTGAACGATTCCATCTTGAAGCTTGTCAATAGAGACCCGCCGCGTGATAATATGCTGAAACTTGGTATGTGAAAACACTGAAGGAATACCACAACAGTTGTGTGCAACATAATATTGAGCATCAAAGACAAAGTTGAGAAGAACAGGATATAAAGACGCCGAATAATTTGCAGCACCATTAAACAGAGTAGCTTTGAAAATAAAATATTTTGAGCGTATAAACATTGCTCATAAGCACCAACAATAGGGGTCCGACGAAGCTATCTGACATTGTGTTAATGGGTCCAACAGGGGCTGGTCAGCGTTTTAATACAGTGCCCTAATTTAGCATGGTGACTGCTCAGATACGACAGTTGGTCTAGAAACACGAGCACTGTTCATGTCAGCGGTAACAGCAGCGAAGTCCCTGTGTGGAACAGATACCGTATCACTAAATGGAACTGGAAAGGCCACAAGAGCCACACATCCACAGAAATGGGTCAGATCCTCTCAGACATCAGAGTTCCCTGAGCGGTTATCCGTGCTGACTAGCGGCCAGTGGCTTTTATTGGAAACCACTGGGGCTTCATATCATATCTTCATCATAGGATTTCAGGGAAGGGATAATCTCTCTAAAATGGTTTCTCACATGAGAAGGTTTCCAGATAATGTTGTAGAAAATGGTCTTTTGTGGGATAAGATACTTTTGTTTAAAACATAAACAAAGGACAAAAAAAATGTGCATTTGTCATTACTGCCAAACAATACAGCGAGCAGTGCAGCGTAGGACTTTGATATTTTTTTAAGTGTCTTAAAATAAGCAAATAAAATGTGTCAAATGTTATTAAATGTTATGAATTCTATGTGGTCAGTATTGTAGATAAAAAATAAAATAAAAAGGGGGGATTTTTTTTTGTGTTTTCTATACCATAACATGTGCATAGACTAAAGAAGCTTTGTGCATGCATTACTGAGAACTGATTCAGCTTAATAGACATATAAGACGAGTGTTTTAGCGAGTGTACTTGACCTTTCTGTGTGCTTTGCTTCATACATCCTCAATGCTTTTCTTGTGCCAAAGTATTTTCCACAAACAAAACGCAAGTATACATTGAAATAAAACTGAAACATCAATAGCCATTGTTTGGTTTTGCGTTGTTTCCCTCATTGCAATTTTGAGTGTGTAGCCTATAACCTTGAAATGACACTGTGCCTGGAAATATGAACTCTGGAAACACAAATGACTGTTTTCCATTCTAAGACCCCGATGTGACATTTTATTCTATCACATAAAGCATTATTTGTATGTGTTTCTGAACTGCTTGGCAGAGAAAGTCTTGTCAGTTTGCTCGGAGCACCGCTGTATAAAACCAACTTGGACGGTATGCAGCATGTGCCCACGCTAAGCTCTGCATATTTCATGCCTGCCACTTAACATGAGAACATTTCATCCTGTTCCACCACCATTCAGCCAATGACATATGGAAAGAACATACATAGGGGTGGTTGAAAACTAGAGAGACGCTTTGTATGCCATATTAATCATGCTGCAAATTTGTATTGTGAATATTGGTGCTGTTGTTGGTGCTGCCAACAACATACAGTATAATGTGGCCTGCTTGCATAAATACCACCATAAAAACCAGCATGGGGGTCCTAGAGATCTTTCAAACTTGCTGTTTATACATATATGCGGTACACAGTTGAGTCTGGCGCTCCACATAAGAGTGTTAATTAATTCTGAATGTCGCAGCCTCAAATTAAATGAGTTGGTTAGCACGAAGTGTGTGCGGCTTATCAGCTGAAAACAGGTCAGCGTTTGATACTGCTGTTCTCTTCTTGCGCTGACATCAGCTCGGCGCTAATCCGCTCCTTTATAGAAAGCTCTGTGCCTTAGTATCGCACGAAATTACAGAATCACGATTGGAATTAAAGCCTGGCAAAATGAGCACCTTGGATTTAGGGAGAGGGAGGGGGGGTTGTCTCTCGTCTTTTCTCTCCTTCCCAAGAGTTTTTTTTATTTTTTATTATCTTTCCCTTCGGGGCTTTTGGTACAGCATGCATCTTGAACCCTATCTTTGCTATATATCTGTATGAAACCACGGGCGATAAATTCAGATCTGCTGAAGTACAAACGTCTCATCCTGGTATTCTCAATGTGCCGACGTCCCTTGTTCTGCTGTCATCCACCACTATATTATATGTCCACGTGCATCATAGCCTGTTTATGGGAACTGAACTGCTCAGTGTGCCCGTGCTAATCTCATCTTGTCAAACAGACCTGTATCTAATCAACACAGAATGGCACTGGCCTGCATCAGCATGGCAAGCTAGCATGGATGTTCCTGTCAACTGAGACCATTTTGGACCATCATTCATCTCTAATTAGAGTCATTTATCATTTAGTGACGGTTCAGGATATCAAATATTTTGTTTGATGTTCTTTTTATGCTTTTTGATCTGTTATATCCATTCTGATGTTAACAATTTACACCATTTTTTTCAGTTCCTGGTACCCAGTGCTACACCCATGCTAACAAAACACAAAGGTCAATTGCCAATTTAGGTATCTAAACGTGGATGCATGAGTTTTGTTATCTGTATATTATCTGTATATAACACTTTTACATGGATCATTACAACAGTAGACATTTATAGGATAATTAATTCTACTTTGGACTATTTTATTTTATCATCTATCCTATCGAATAATTAAATCTCAAGGTTATGTTGAATGGTTAGAATTAAAACTAGCCTTTCAGAATCAAGCCTGCATTGACCCCCCCCAGTCCTGAGGTTTCCATGCCAATGCCCAGTGCCATTTACCTTTGAACTGTTTGGCTCTTGAGAGCTCAGGTAATCTAGTGGCCATCACTCTGGAGTTGTGGCTTGTGTGCTTCGCTGTGCTGTGGTGTGCTTGAACCAGCAAATGGACATAAGGTAGGAAATGTGCTTCTGTTGTTGTATTATATCTCTTCCTCCTGTCCACTGTATTCTTCCTGTCTGGAGCTGTTTTTATCCATGTGTAAGGTGCCAGGAGATCTCAAAAGCTCTTCTGGACTGTCTCTCTTCCAGTTTTCTCTTGTTTGATGTGATCTGCATACCAATATTTGCAGTCATATGTATTCTCTGCGTCTGTGATCCTGGTTGTTTGTAAATCCTTTTTGCTGTGCTTTGACGGTACTCTCATCCCTCTCTCTGTCTTCCTCACCTAAAAGCGACTTGTCCCTGTTCTTTGTCATTTTAAAGTGCTACTGTATGTTCAATGCCTTGAAAAAAGAGATAACACTGCTTTGTCATTGTTGGTTTGTTGTCTTCAAATGTACTGAATGTTTGCTTTAAAACTGAGCGCCATGCTGCCTTTAAAATATTTTGCACTTCCCACAATTCCCTCAGGCCCACCATTGACCAGAAAGCTGAATTATTTATGTGGAAATAAGAAATGAATAGCATTATTTTTCCAATAGCATTATTTTTTTATTTATTTTTTTAATAATTATTTTTAAGTATAACAGGATATTTGACAGGAAAAATGGTGGAATAGCAGTATAATAGCCCTTTTTACACAGCAATCCCAGTAAATTACCATACAATTATCAGTATGACTTTACCAGTAAATACACAAATATGCTGTTCATACAAGCAATGGTGTTCTGGCTTTTTACCGGTAAGAGACCATTCACACATCAGTACCAGAAATACCAGTAAATTCAGGCGTTAGGGAATGATCAAACAGAACACGCTTTTGCCCTTAAAAACACGAGACGCACATAATAGAATCCAACTGCAGAGGCGCAATGCTGATGAATGGAAAAGAAGGAAGGGTCTCCAGCGCGACACGTTAAATAAACTGAGATGTGGCGCAATGGTCAAAGATGATCATCTAGCTCATATTTAAACAGAAAAACTATTAAAAAGCTTACTGTAAACAGCGGAGTAATCACGTCATCATCTCCATAAGAACTTTGATTGGCCCAAAGCAGACTTTTTACATTAGCGCTTTCTGACTTCGTACTTACTCATACCGGTAATCTTCATTCTGCGTTCACACAGAGCACATTACTGGTAATTTACTTGTAGTGTTACAACTTCCTTGTTAGTAAATTGCCAGAACCAATTTACCGTTTTTTCTGTAAAGGTCACACATGATATCTTACCGGTAATTTACAGGTAAAGACTGCATGTGTGAAAGGGGCTTGCAGCATTGACAAAAAAGGAGTGTCGTTTCAGAATAAGAGCTTTAATAAATCCCCATTACAAAGATTTAAAAAAATTCAGAATACCGTGTACTGATGCATCAATCAAAATACAACCAGGATCATACACTAACTAGGGTCATGTTGACTTAAGGAAGCCACGTTTCTGCCTCAGAGTAATTAAAATAGACAGAGAAAAATAAAAATAGAAAAACTTAATTCCGAGTAAAAAACAGAATGACTAAGCGAAATTGTACTTGAATTGTAGATGATACACAAGTACCAGTGTTGTGCATGTCAAAGTGAAACATCTAGTATAATATAACATCTATAAAGTGATCTATAATATAGACAATATATCTATAATCTGTCTATAGAGACCAAATCCGTTAACATTGCCATATTCAATAACATGCTAAAACTATTCCTGAGAGTTGTCATGGTTGAAATATCTCCATGAAAAGTCTTTAATTAATTAATGATAATGAAAATAGTTAATGATTTTGCACATTATTCTAATTTTACATGGTGTATTTCAGTCATTTTATAGCTGTGAAGGGCATTTTAAAGGGATCACCTGATCACCCAAAAATGAAAATTCTGTCATTAATTACTCACCCTCATGTTGTTCCAAACTCGTAAGACCTTCGTTCATCTTCGGAACACAAATTAAGATATTTTTGGTGAAATCCGATGGCTCAGGGGGAGATCCATTGACAGCTATTTAATTAACACTTTGAAGGCCTGAAAGGAAGGAAAGACATCGTTAAAATAGTTCATGTGACTACAGTGGTTCAACTTTAATTTTATGAAGCGACGAGAATACTTGTCATTTGTCAAAACGCCAGCTCCTGCGTCATCACCACGCGCCGTGGTGCTCTCGTGAACGTGTGTAGGAGACTGATACGGAATAACTGATACGTTATTTTTGGCGTGCAAAAAGTATTCTCGTCGCACAAAAAAGTATAATTTTGTTCCGAAGATGCACAAAGGTCTTGCGGTTTTGGAACGACATGAGGGTGAGTAATTAATGACAGAATTTTCATTTTTGGGTGAACTATCCCTTTAATTACTCAAATTTTCAGTGGTTTCTTTGTGAAGACTTGTGAAAACTATTTTTTTGATAAATAACGGATAAAAAGTGGCAGAAAAGAATAACTTATCATTTTGAAGGCACAATTATGAGAAATAGACACATCTGTAAGATATGAAGTCAAAATTACAATAGTGAGACATGAAGGCATGGGAAAAAGTCACAATAGTCAGATGTAACGATGCAATTATGAGAACAAAAATACCAATTGTGAGATATAAAGTTGCAAGTATGAGACAGTCACATTTACTATTATGTATTTTTTTTATTTTACTCTGAGGAAGAAACCAGCTTGCATATTGACTCACTGAACACAACAATGTAATAGCGTTCATTCAGGAATATGTATTTTTTTTCTCCACTATAATTTGAGATGAAAGCCCCACTACCCTCTATCAAACACATTTCTACAAGACAACATAGCTTAGCACTTTGTGTGAATTTGTGCATTGAAACGTTTTGCAGTATTTTCGTTGCTGAAGCTTCTTGCTCCACTGATCCTCAGCATATTGAGCGCGGCCCTCCCCCCACGCCAGCGTTTCCTTTGCCTTCATGGATTTACATTGCCAAGCAGTGCATTAACAATGTCTAGCCCCAGAGAAGGCCCAGTCCTCTCTCCTTCACTGTTTTTTTCTCTCCATCCCCTCCATCTTTCCCACTCTCTCACACCTTCTGTCACATTCCCTCTATCCCTTTCTAGCTTACTCTAACCCACCTTGCCCCAACATCCTCCTCCCCCCTTTCTTTCTTTCATTTACTCTGTCTTCTTTCCCTCTCCATCCTCCCACTCAGTATGTGTTTGAATGTGTGTGTGTGTGTCCTCTGAGCCAGGCTGGCTCTTCCCTCGGGCACGCTGGCACACAAGGCCACAGCAGCAGTAGGAGAGGAATTCTCCCAGTAAGAACAGGCCTGTGGGCCTAACAAACCGTCTGCCCCTTTCATTTAGACTCCTCTCGCAGAGAGAGGCAGAGGGATATAGAGTAAAAGAGAAAAGCCAGCCGTGCCTACGCTTTAGCATTTCATAAAAGAAACAGTACCGCACAGTGTGTCAATGCAGCGAGCGTCTGCCACAGCAGATCTGGATGGGGACTGTCAGTGAGATATGAGTCTCATCAGTGGCCTGGGCGTCTTTTTAAGTGCTTGTGTGTTATAGTGTCTTCTCCTGAAGTGGATTCCCTTCTTCTTCGGCACACACTTCTTCTTCAGCCTTTAACACAGCTGGGCTTCTGCCTAGAGTCGGTTTTCCATCAGCTTCCAATTTAATGTGGATAATTGTGGATTTTTAAGGGACAGTTCACCCAGAAATTAACATTCTGTCATTATTTACTCATCCTCATTTTGTTCCAAAGCTCTATGCTGTTTTTTCATACTAAATATTTATATATAGTTTCTACATTTTTTTAAACATTTTTTGAAAGAAATCAATACTTTTACTCAGCAAGGACACATGAAACTGATTCCTATTTCAAATATGCATTTCTTTTGTTCATTAGAATAAAGAATCTTTGAATCAAGAATCCTTGAAAAAATGTTTCACGGTTTTCACATTTTTCAAGAAACTTAAAGGGGTGGTTGATTATGATTTCACTTTTTTAACTTTAGTTAGTGTGTAATGTTGCTGTTTGAGCATAAACAACATCTGCAAAGTCACGTCGCTCAAAGTTCAAAGCAAAGGGAGATATTTCCTTTTAAAGAAATTGCTTTTTAAGGACTACAACAAACGGCTGGTAGGGACTACACGACATTCCTCCAGGGTTAGTGACATCACAAACCCTAAAATTTACATAAACCCGCCCCCGGGAACGCGATTTATAGATTAACATGACAGAATGTGCTGATCAGTGACTAGAAGATATCTACACAAATTCATCAACTAACCATTCAGAAATGTTGTCTACATGTTGTCACTTATTCTTGAGTCTCTCCATCTTTGTCTGACTCCGCTTTGAACATAAAAGGCTAAAAGTTTTTGAAATTTTCAGGACACAAGCTGTTGTAGCTCCACCCCCTGTGCTGGGAGCAGCAGCTCATTTGCATTTAAAGGGACAGACACAAAAAACGGTGCGTTTTTGCTCACCCTCAAAAAGTGACAATTTTAACATGCTATATAAAAATATCTGTGGGGTATTTTGAGCTAAAACTTCACATACACACTCTGGGGACATCAGAGACTTATTTAAATCTTGTGAAACGGTCATTACACCACCCCTTTAAGTAGCAAATCAGCATATTATTATGATTTCTGAAGGATAACATGACAAACGTTATTGCTGTTTTTACTGTTTTTGATTAAATAAATGCAGCTTTGGTGAGCATAAGAGACCTCTTTCGCTTAGCAACTGTAAACTTTGGAGTAGATTTATTTTGCCATACTCCAGTTTACAGTGACCATGTGCTGTTAAGCTTAAAAATGTTAACACAAAAAAAGTCACACAATAACAATAATGACGGTTGATGTTACTGATATCCGACCTGCAGCATAGGCACCACATTTGACTTGTGAGCAAGATACAGAAGATTTTCACAGAATAAAAACTTCAATTGTGTGCATCGAGCAAACCTATTAGACTTTGAAAACAGTCATATTTTTTTATAGTGCTTTTTTTTTTTTTTTTTTGGATCTGAGTTAAGATTCCACAAAAATGTCTTCCTTTGTGTTTCACTGGAACAAAAATAAAAGTATACAGGTTTGGAACAACATGAGGTTGAGCGTATAATGACAGAACTGAGATTTTTGAGTGAACTATCCTTTCAAGATCTGAGGATTTTGAAGGTATATATTATTTTCTAAATGCAGCTAACACCCCTTTCCTTTCTCTTTTTTTCTAGCGAAACAGCCGAGATACCTGCAACTTTGACCGAGAGTTCACTAAAATGGCTGTGGAGCTCACGCCCACCGACAAGCTGTTTATCATGAATCTGGACCAGGACGAGTTCCTGGGGTTCTCCTACACCAACCCGGAGTATGTCATTCCCACTCAGGGTTAATCGAGCATACGCACCAGAGACTGCTGGCCATGTATCTCTGTCTGCCTGTATGTGTGTGACATGTATGCTCAGGGTCGTGAAAGCTCACTCATATTACTGTAACAGGATTTTACCAAAGGGCTCAGGTTGACCATCTCAGTATATAGCTGTGCGGTATTCAGACAAGTTCCCATGAAGCCAGAATTCAACTAATCTGTCTCACCATAAGTCAACCGTTTCCCTCTTCCTTTCACACTTTCAGGGGAGCCGGTAGCCCCGCAGCTCTGCGAGATTGCATTCTGTGTTGGTGTTTATACAATGGTAAACGCGGCCTATGCAACAAACGAGGAACAAACACGACTAACCCCGAGTGAGCAATTTGAAAAACAACAATGCCGCCTTCAATTATTTATTTGCGGTTCATTATTTTTCCCCCTGTTTGGTCTCTATTTGAGCTGAGCTAATGTTTAATTCACTGGCTTAAACCCATTATACCAAAATATTATTACCTTTCACACATGACTTGAGACGGCGATCCCATGCAGCCTCTGCAAAGTGCTGAATCCTGGCAGAAGTGTCAAGAAAGAGAAAACATGAACAAGAAAGACAAAGATGTCAAGATGGTTGCAAAGTGAAAATGTCATTATTCATAAAACACTATTTCAGGAAGGATTCATATTACTGGGTTTGGGGAGAGTGAAGATTTGTAAAGCTACTAGTTCATATTTCAGTATCCTTGAGGACAAGGATTAGAAATAGCCGGATATATCAAACGCAGTCGACGCCGTCTTGCAATACAGAATTCAAATAGTACATAACTGTGTATCTATGCACCTTGTAGGAAACACAATGTGCCATTTTTCAAAGGACGTCATCATCCTTGTGATTTCAAATGCTTAATTTGCATGATTGCAATAGTTTGTTTATCCTCTAGGCATAATACTTTTGGATATATCTATCATTCAGGCGAAAAGACTCATACTTGCAAAAATCATACTTGCATTTCCGAACACTTGGTCTAGATCAGTCGTGTATAGCAATGTGATTCAAGTCCGCCACCTATGTGCACTGATGACTCATAGACTTTGTGTATATAATGTAACTAAGCACTTTCTTAAAGAACATGTAGTAGGCCTATTTCTTAGCTACCTTCTCGTTCATTTAAAAGATAAAGGCGTTCCGTTGATAAGGTTTTGCATGTTTGGATTAATTATCATTACACATTAATGGCTTATAATTTGTCCCATGCATCATCTTCAGGGTTTTTTTGTTTGTTTGTTTGTTTTGTTTTTTAAGTATGTAAATTCATTTGTCGAAAATGTACTTGATGAAACCTCTAATGAAAATGACTTTGAGATTAGATGCACATAAATCAATAGGGTTCTCACTCTTGAATAAGCGGAGCTGGATTGATCTGTTCTGCCCGCTCTTGTACAGATCCTCACCTCTCTAGTGCTGTGTGTGTAGCGGTGCCGTCTCTGTGAGGTGAATAGTTGCAGTGTTTTGATTGGGCTAAGTGATAGCCTTCATTTTATACTCACCGTGTGGCTGCCTGGTTGCGCTATCCCATAATGCTCCCATAATGCAAACCCGTTCGCTCCGTAGAAAGTTAAGCCGCCGCGTATCGATCGGGCAATTATCAAAAAGAGAAATAAAAAGCATATCAGTTGACACCGTGGAGCGTGAGGTGAACGCAAGGTGATTTAGAGGGAAACTTTCGCAGGCTTAAAGGCACAGAGTGTCCTCTTAATTGCCAGCCGAATAGTTTATGACTCTTGAGGTCAGCTCCAGGGATCAGGGATAAAGGATAAAGGATGCGAGGTCTCGGAAGCCACAAACACATAGATACTGAGTGAGATGCAAGGTAAATCATTAAAGTTATAACTTATTGATGTACTTATGAGAGAATATGTAATATGTTCTATTTATAATACAGATATTCAGTGTAAAACTGCTTTTGTCTAGTTTCTGTGTGGATGATATGTGTGTGCATGTGTGTTGACTACAACAGTCTTTCGAATTGTAGTCTGAGTATGTGTTTATCATTTCCTTATATCTATAATAATATTTTTCCTAATATTTAGTGATAAATATCCAATGGGTTTTCTTGTATTATATTATTAAATACTATATAATCAAAATAACATTCAAACAAATTCAACATTCAATAGGCTATATATTTATAATGTAGCCTATTGAATAAACAATGTTTTAAATTAGATTAGATTAGATTAGATTAGATTAGATTAGATTATATAAGAAGTGGGTTCCTCACATATTTGGGGGTCCTTGGCATCAAAACGTTTCTAATCTAATATTAAATCTTGTAATATTGCACATCTAACATTGAATATTGTACATCAAGTTGCTCATTCTGGTGGTCATTTAATGTTTTTTGTTTTCTCTGTATTTCCTTCATATTTATAATCATGAAGTTTCTGAACACCAGACCAGAGATCTTTTGTAAATATTGTACATAAAACACACACACACACAATTTAAGTCTATCTTTGGTTTTGTAGTTTTAAAGATAAAAAAAAATTATCATCACCTTTCTTTCTTTTTTCTTTTTTCTTTTTTGTTTAGAAGAAAAACATTTTTCCTTGTAGCTTAAAAGGTGAATATAATTGTTTGACCATTTTTCTTACATATTATAATAACAGATTATAAGTAATTTGCACTTTAGCTGAACTTTAACATTTCACATCTAGTTTATTGAATAAAATACACAATTTTATTGTAAAGGTTGGCTTCAATGTGGAGTCACATCTAAACTGACCCTGCAAATTTAAAACAGCACTGTGTGTGTGTGTGTGTGTGTGTGTGTGTGTGTGTGTGTGTGTGTGTGTGTGTGTGTGTGTGTGTGTGTTTACTGCACTTGAGGGATTAATATTTGGGTGACTCAGACAAACATACAGTATTTTCAGGCATGTGAGACGCTGCAGCCCCTGTGAGTGTTTTGCTAAGCACAAGATGCTATCTGCCAAAGAAATGTCCCATCTTATCAGCTGCAGAAATTCATGTTTGGGAAATGAGACGATGCGACTGGAGTCATGGGCAATCTGCAGACGCAAATTATTCCCCTGGCCTGCCGTCACTCAGAGCTGACTCCCATGTGATTTGATCTTTCAAGAAGATCTCCCTCGCCCGAGTCCGGCACTCCAGACCTGGGACAAAACAAAACGGTATAAACAAGAATGAGAACAATTACCCAAAATCCTCCTCTTCCTGTCAGAATCATCATAATGCTTGTGCGTGTGTGTGTGTGTACGCGCATGAGAATATGAAGGTTTCATTCTCGAAATGTCATCCTGGTGCTTTCTCTGAGGCTCGGTGCTGATTGAGCACTTTTGGTGTAGCTTTCATTGTGACAGTTAATGAAATTATTTGCCTTTGACAACAGCTCATTATATGCCTCAAAGGCATTGTCTGGGACTGCTGTGTTCTGATCTTTTTCATTCTCTTCCTGTTTTTTTTTTCCCCCTTTGGAGTTTTTTTTATATATATATTTAAATCCAATTAAAATCATCCCCCATGACAAAGAATCTGCCATTGGAAAGACCAAAGTTAGCCTTAAAAAATAGAACATATGGACGGAGACAAGACAGCAAAGTAAAGCTTGCTATAGAATAATACGTTTCATAATGACTACACCCCGCAAGTCATTTATCAGCATACAATTTGAGAGAGATTCCCATACATCCTCCCTACTTACTCATGCAGTCATCTCTGTACAATTGAAACAGACTAATGGTGCGTTCAAGTCCTCCTGGGAAGTTTGTGTTTACAAGTTGGGAAGTCGTATTACGATAACAGGTGCATTTAATGCTGCCTTCATGTGCTGTCGGAAATGTCCTACTTCCCACTTCTGAAGTTGTGATTATGAGCTCTTCTCATTCAAATGCTTTGTTGTCGGAAAGAATAGGAATCATGGAGGACACCAGGTTTATTCTTGCCTATTCGTTGTGAAAATCTTATTAAACCCAAAATGATATTTAGCATTCCATTTATTGACAAACATATGAACCAGGGGTGCCCAGTCCTGTTCCTGGAGATCTACCTACCTGCATAGTTCAGATCTAACCCTTATCTAACACACCCATCTGTAATTAAAAAGTGCTCCTGAAGATCTTAATTAATTGGTTCAGGTGTGTTTGATCGGGGTTGGAGCTGAACTTTGCAGGAAGGTGCACTATATTGCCAAAAGTTTTGGGACGTCTGCCTTTAAATGCACATGAATTTTAATGATATCCCATTCCTGATCCGTAGGGTTTAATATGGAGTTAGCCCACCCTTTGCTGCTATAACAGCTTCAACTCTTCTTTTTGACCATTCTTCTAGAAGAACATTTGTGAGGTCAGGCACTGATGTTGGACGAGAAGGCCTGGCTCGCTGTCTCCGCTCTAATTCATCTCAAAGGTGTTCTGTTAGGTTCAGGTCAGGACTCTGTGCAGGCCAGTCAAGTTCCTCCACACCAAACTCACTCATCCATGTCTTTATGGACCTTGCTTTGTGCACTGGTGCGCAGTCATGTTGGAACAGGAAGGGGCCATCCCCAAACTGTCCCCACAAAGTTGGGAGCAAATTGTCCAAAATGTATTGGTATGCTGAAGCATTAAGAGTTCCTTTCACTGGAAGTGAGGGGCCAAGCCCAACCCCTGAAAAATAACCCCACACCATAATCCCCCCTCCACCAAACCCAGTCCCAGACTCGTCCATCAGATTGCCAGACAGAGAAGCGTGATTCGTCACTCCAGAGAACACGTCTCCACTGCTCTAGAGTCCAGTGGCAGCGTGCTTTACACCACTGCATCCGACACTTTGCATTGCACTTGGTGATGTAAGGCTTGGATGCAGCTGCTCGGCCATGGAAACCCATTCCATGAAGCTCTCTACGCACTGTTCTTGAGTTAATCTGAAGGCCACACAAAGTTTGGAGGTCTGTAGCTATTGACTCTGCATGCGCTGACTCCGCTCTGTGATTTTACGTGGCCTACCACTTCGTGGCTGAGTTGCTGTTGTTCCCAATTGCTTCTACTTTGTTATAATACCACTAACAGTTGACCGTGGAATATTTAGAACTGAGACTCAATATTTAGATACTGAAATTTCACGAATTGACTTATTGCACAGGTGGCAACCTATCACGGTACCACGCTTGAATTCACTGAGCTCCTGAGAGCGACCAATTCTTTCACAAATGTTTGTAGAAGCAGTCTGCATGCCTAGGTGCTTGATTTTATACAACTGTGGCCATGTAAGTGATTGGAACACCTGAATTCAATGATTTGGAGGGGTGTCCCAATACTTTTGGCAATTTAGTGTAGATCTACAGGAACAGGATTGGCCACTCCTGATTTAAACATTCACCACGCTATGTAGTAATTCTGGAATTTTGGTCAAATACAGGCTATTTCCGCTGTGTATAAAACATACAATACACTTCCAATGATTATTCATGAATTTAAATATGCACAACTTTAATGACAAAACAAGGCGATGTAGGTGTTGTGTAAAAATAAAAGAATCGTTTTCCCCTCCACCATGTTTAAAGTTTATGGTACGCCCATCTCAGAAAAGTGGGTATCAAAATTATCCCAGATATTTTTTATTTAACCTTTATTTAACCAGGTTATCTCATTGAGATTTAAAACCTCTTTTCCAAGAGAGACCTGGCCAAGATGACAGTGTATTGACAGGGCACAGTAACAAATATAAACAACAAACACACATACATAAACATAAACAATCAGCATAAGACTACTTAAAAATACATATTAAAAGCAGTGACAGCAATTTATAGCATCTATTTCCAAAGATTTCATGTAATGTTTAAATTGACCAAAAGAAATCAGATTTTGCAACTTCAAATCAATCTGCAATGTGTTCCATGTGGAAGGGGCTGAGATGACTTGAGAGGGCCAATTGTCCAATTTTTAACTACGAACTAAGTCGTATTCATGATAAGTTCGATAGCAATTGAAGGCAGCATAATTAACTTTCGCCCGAGCAAGATGGCGATTTACCTTTTCTGCAAAATAATTCAGAACGATTTTTAACTCTACTACTTCAAAATGATGAATAAAGAATGAATGTGCATCAGGTGTGTTTTTGCTTTTATTCGAACTATTAAGGGTGCTGTTTTGAATTATGTATTCTTTCATAATTGTTCAGTATTATCATTTTTTGTTAATGCAGCTTAGCTAGTTTTATTGTATATTAATTTTAACAAATTTACCATCAATACAGATGCTGCATCTATTGCATCCACCATATTTCCTCACTGACCAGCCCACTACAGGCTGTGCGATTTCGGCAATCCAATAAGATCATTACAAATCACTATGTATGACATGAATCTAATAAACTTGGTTACGACATGTAGACTGTACGATGATGACAACTATTGAATCGTAAGCTACGACGCAAGTTATGGAAGAATAAAACGTCATCAGCATGCGCTACTGGTAAACAAATAAAGCAAGATGAATCACACTTTGGTAACTGTGGTTTTTATGTGAATAAAGAGGGGGAAGTGAAAGAGGAGAATATGAATGCAGTCATAGGGAAAAGAGGTCAACTTGGCATGCCAATTTTACAAATGGAGCTTGAGGTAAGTAGTTTTAAGTTTTAGCGCCATGTCGTGATGATCAATACACCATTTCATATTGCATTTTTATTGGCTAGTCAGTAGACAGGTCGTAGCAGCAAACACACTGTGAGATGATCATGCTAAATTTCTGACATTGTCAGAAAATGATCGCAGGCCATCTTCAAGACCGTGACAATGGTCATCTTTGTACCTCTCTCACTGTGACTTAGGAGCCACGACCACAGAAATAGCCATGATTGGTCATCTCACTTGTAATTGACTTTGTGCTGGCATTCTTGTGCATTCAGCTCGTAAATATGATCTTTCCAACTTGAACGCACATATCTATTTGTCTCCTAATATATCCAGCCACATTCTCAACTCGCCACGTCCACTGCTGTTGCTAATGTAATTACCTCCTCAGCCCAGCCTATTTTTCGTACGTAATAGTCGCACAACCGGTAGACTATCTAGGCGACATTTCTTCAGCGTCACAGCGCGTGGTGTGCGGGCCTTGTGCAATGGCCCCTTATCCATCCTCTAATGACACCCTAGCAGGCCCCTGCAGCGAGATTTACAGACCAACAGACGTGCCCCTTCTCCCGCTTTTTTGAATGGGATGTAATTATAGCTGTGTTGGGTGCATGGTGTGTGTTTTAGCGTGCATTATATCCCAGTGATGGCTTCCCTCCCACTTCCCCCACCCCTAAATGCCCCTCAATTCTCCTAGCAACTCCCCATGCAGCGAGCAAACAAACGGAGAAAAGCCGCTATTGATTTGAATTTGTTTTGTTCTTCCTCAATTAGTGTTCTCTCCGTGTGTTGTTTGTTCTCGCTTTTAAAGAAGATCCCAAATTAACTGCAAAACAATTTGCTCTCTCGCACATGGCAAACACCAAAGCGCAGAGATATTCTCCTCCACAGAGAACGCTCTCGTTCTGAAGAAGAGAAGATGAAAAAAGACAAAGGCCCAGCGTCTGATATTTATTTCATTCATTGTATCTTGGAAAACGTTTAGGAGAAATGCATGACGGAAGGATTTATTGGATTTGGTAGCACTCGCTTACAGAGAGGTGGAGAGAGAGGGAGCCTCATGCTTTTTTTCCTTTTCTTTAATTGTGATAAGTGGTCCGGCTGTCCTGTCTTATAGAGGTAAAACAATTTAAAAAGCAATCTCCTGTTTTAATGAAAACAAGCATGCGGGCCCGCATGGAGCTAATGAAGCCGAGAGAGTTATTACAGAGGCTCCAGGGATCTTCCACACGGCTTGTGTACAGTCACAGACATGGTGTGGAAGGGGAGGGTTTCTCTCTCACTGTGAGCAGACAAACGTAGTACATGGAGAGGAAAAATACAAACCAGGAACAGTGTGTTCATTTACCTTTTTCATATTTGTAACACACTGCATAGGAGACAGTGAATGGGCAGCAGCATTGCTAAATGTAGCGAAGCTATTGGTTGAAATGCATTTCTCCGTAGCGATGATTACGAGATTCATCGCTATCTCGTATTTATGAGATTTTTTACGAGATTAACGCACTTGAACACCACCACAAAGTCGTAAATACCAGTGGGGAGCTCTGGATTTTCTTTGAGCCCCGAGTTTATGAGTTGGGGGCTTGTCAGTGAGAAATACTACAATACTTGGGTATTTAGCAGCGATATTAGGTGTGTTTGACTTGCTTAGACATTTTGTCTGAATTGAGACTGTGCCGACACCACGTGACTGTGACGTATACCATCATAGTACTGCGAGAGCGATTCAATAGCAGCCGGCTGGTGCTCTGATGATGACACAGCTGTTCCACGATTGGCCAGATTCATGTTTTGTGTTTTTTCTGACACAATCAGCTCAGCTGATGCTCACCACTTCATGTTTTTATAATAGTAAACTTTTTCATGTAACTTTAATGTTATCTTGTGTATATCTCCAATCAAACACACCTGATTCAACTCATCAGCTCTTTAGTAAAGACTCTAAGGCTGAATCCGAAACCGCCCCCTATACCCTTAAATAGTGCACTATTTGAGGGGACAGCCATTTGTAGTGGAGTCCGAAACAATAGTGGACATTATTGAGTACACTCATTCAATCCCACATTGCACTGCAATTACGAGTGTATAACCGATGTACACTCAACATCTGTCTGAATTCGCTCACTCGTTTTTTATTCACTCCTTCAAGTGAACAGTGTTAGTGGACCAAAGTAGGGAATAGTGAATTAGGGTTTGGGTGCGATTTTGGATTCAGCACAAGACCTCAGATGGGAGAGCAAATTCACACTAACGTTGTGTTTGTTTACAAAAGAGAGGGAAGATGCACATGTTGTATTGTTGAAGTGGTACTTGTGCGATCTAAATCGGGAAGAATGACTTTTCACAGATTCCCAACGTTTGAGCTCCTGCGCATACGTCATTATGCGTCAGGAAGCTTGTGCTTCAGACTGCCATTTACGTGCTCAGGACCGTTAGCCGAGGCTGTGGATTACAGGTAATATTGTAAATAATGTTAATTTTCTTGCACAGACCAATCGTTTTGCTTCACAAGACCTCAATGAATCGTCAGGAGCCAAGGGTACAAACTTTGTTTTGCCTGTTTGTTTTTTTGACTCTCAGAGTTTTTTTTTTTAACATTTCTACTGAATAAGAATAGACACCTACATTGGATTGCCTGACGGTGAGTAAATTAACAGCAATTTTTGGGGTGAACTATCCTTTTAATCATCGAAGTCACAAGCTGTTCCAGCATAAATGACTCAATTACACAACTCCGTTCCTCCAAACTAACTCTTTGTGTGTTTTGTGAGTACACACACACTTTAGTACTCTCTTAAATACTCTGTAACGACTTGACATGCATAAGGTAATGTCACATTTCCTCAAGACAGACAATATGTTTTTATTCTTATTTTGGAGATTTTCTTTTAAATAAACAAGTATCTGAACACATTGCAGCTTACTACATTTAATATATCACACATGAATGCAGAGTAACTGCAAGCTATACTGTTTTCTATGTAGCTTCTAACTATATAAACATTCAGATAAGCTTTGCTAAGTTTTTAGCTTTGGCTAGCGACAATTATATATATATATTTATTTTATTTTTTTGAGTAGCTTGCCCAACACAGATGGAATTTTTTTTCTATGCTTCTCTGAGCATCATTATAGGTGCAGATGGATGAAAGCATTCTCCTCTCCTGCTGATGTGCTCTTATATTAGCGGTATTTTGCGGAGAGATGCTGTTCATGGACGTTCTGTTCCTTTTCAGTGGATAGTGCCCCTCCACTGCCCTCTCCTCCAGCAAACTCAATAATATGGCATCATCGCGGACCCACTGAGAAGATTTAACCCAGACTGACTTCAGCCGCTTCGACAATATGAATCGAGCTCACTGCTGTGCCTCCCCTTAAAACACGAGGGAATTGTGCGAGGTATAGATGGAGAGAAATGATCCTTTCCGCTATTGTGATCAGTAATGAAACATCTGTGATGCTAATTACAGGGAGCCCAGGAACTGATAATTACTGGTGTTTTTACAGGGGTCTAGTTCATAACTCCCAAAATGATACGGCAAGAGAATAGTAATTACTTGCCTTCGAACACCCATGTTTGTCAATCAGTGATAATCTTCAGAGAGTGTGGTATAGCTCTGAGCCTTTGAATTATAAAACACTCATCAAATATAGAAAACTTCATAGGAAACTTTTTATTCTATAAATATTTCCCAGAGCACAGAATGAATAGATAAGTTATTCAGAAGGAATACACCAGCAGAAGCCTGGCTTTGTCTCTCTATTTCCCTCTCTCTGAGGAGTCATAAACTTTCCGGCACATTTAATTGGTATTCTTCATGTTTATGTAGTTGTTCTCCGACAGCAGCTCATGCTGAAGAGGCAGTGAGGTAGAGCGAGCGCTGCCTGATCATGATCCAGCCTCTGATTATGTAAGTGTCCTTTCATCCCTGTGTGAACTCTCCTCCCTCTGTCTGAGTCTGTCACTCACCATCACTGTTCCTATCTGCTGCCATCTCGCTCCAGACCGCCCTTTCTGCCCACGTCCTCCCTTTGCCCCCCTTCCTAGTTTCATATTCTTTTGTCACACCTGTGAGGGCTTTCTCTCTGCTCATCCTGACATGCTGGGACTTTGGTGTCTTCACGTTGTGTTCCCAGGGGATGTTTGGAAACATTTTTACTTGTATCCTTTCAGCTCTCACTCTTTTATCTTCATGATATCTTTCATCATAACCCTGTGCGGAGTGAAAATCTCTTCATTGTCATCATATCATTATAGCCATTAGTCATTCAGAAGTAGCTGCATGGTGAAAATCATACTCTAACTGTGCTGTTTATAATTAAGCATGTTGACAAGTCGTAAACATACAGAAATTCCTCTGCCTAGAAGAGGGTGTGTAATCTGACAGCTCTCACGTCAGATCCTCTTGGGTCTTTCCTCTATCAGTCTCAATTTCTTGAGGATTTACACTTTGAATCTCCCAGCATATCAAAATTGCACAGCATGGTCTCCGCCATTGGTTATCCACCATTGCTGACTGTTCTGGATCAAATTTAGCAATTTTCCAAGTGAGCATTTCCTCTCAAATAATATTTTTCTCATTTCTCAGGTTTAGCATAAAAACATGGACACGTTCCAAATAAAATGGTGTAAATAGAAGACTTTTTTTCACTGCAAAAATGGCTTTTAATCCATGTCTATTATCTCTGAGACAATCTGTATTCTAGTGTACTCATAAAAGTTGACTAAAAGTGACCTTTTAAATATACACATTTAAAAATACAGTCGAAAATAGTCATGACATTCTCTTCCAGGTAAATGGTGAGAAATATCGATGGCTTATCCTGCACTACAAAGACTTTTTTCAAATCAAATGTGAATTGAAGGGTTTGGAGAATTTGAAATGTGCATAGTAGTGTAAAGACATTTGTCCAATAAAAAACAAGTACTACTCGTCTATCATTAGTTCCTCAGGGATCTGTCTTGGGTCCTATGTTGTTTAGCATTTATATGCTTCCTTTGGGGAAGGTAATATGGAAATATGGTTTAGGGTATCACTTTTATGCTGATGATACCCAAATCTGATCTTACTGTCACCTCTGCGATTCTCTCGGAGTGTGTTCAGGAAATAAAAATGTGGATGCACCATCATTTTTTTACATTGAATTGTTCCAAGACAGAGGTTATTGGCACACCAGCGGCTTTTCATAAAAGTAGTCATTTTAATTTGATTATGGATGATAGTGTCGTATTCCCATCTACTTGCTTGTAACCTTGGTGATTATTGACACTCATCTGACATTAGACTCACATATTAAGAGTATCACAAAACCTGCGTTCCATCATCTCAGAAACATTGCTAGAATTAGGCCTTTCCTCACTCTGCCTGATGCTGAAAGGCTTATTCATGCATTTGTTACTTCCAGGATTGATTATTGTAATGCACTATTTTTTGGTTTACCTGCTAAATCAATCAAACGGCTGCAGTATATCCAGAATTCAGTAGCACGTGTTCTTACACATACTCCATTACGTCAGCACATCACAGGCGTGCTTTATAGTTTGCATTGGCTACCTGTTCAGTCACATATTGATTTAAAACTCTTACACTAACATACAAAGCTATGCAAGGAATAGCCCCTTTTTATATCTGTAACTTAGTCACCCTGTCCACGCCTTCTCGTTCCCTTCGGTCTGCTGATTCTCTCACTCTTCAGCAGCCTCCCATTAGATTCAAATCTATGGGGGAGAGAGATTTCTTTGTCGCTGCACCCAGGTTATGGAAATGCACTTCCTCTTACTGTTAGAGATGCTCCCACATTAGCCAGTTTAAGAAGTTGCTAAAAACTCATCTTTTTAAAATTTCTTACATAGGTTGTCATGATTAGTATTCTATTGTGCTATTTAGTTGTATTGCGATGATTATTTGTTTCTTTGTATTGTATTATTTTTGTAATTCTGCATTTTATTTGTTTTATTTGCTATTCTTTGTAGCGCTTTGGGTTTTAGAAAAGCAAATTATAAATAAATAAATGTATTATTGATAGAGGATCTAAACATCACAGATTGACCTGTGGCAGAGTGAAAATTGTCCATGTGAATACAGTGGTTCAACTTTAATGTTATGAAGTGACGAGAATACTTTTTGTAATTAAGTAACTACTTTTTTCAACAATCTCTTCTCCTCCATGTCAGTCTGCTACGCTGTAGTACGTGTATCACGTAGTGTAAACTAGGTCCTACGTCAGAACGCCGGCTCATTATAAATATATATTAATTTGTGTTAACGAAGATGAGCGAAGGTCTTACGGGTTTGGAACGACATGAGGGTGAGTAATTAATGACAGAAAATAAATTTTTGGGTGAACTAACCCTTTAATTTCACATTTAAAATTCTCTAAATCTACCAAAACACTTTATACATGTCTCAAATCAACTCGTTCTTCTATAACTTATCTATACGTTTTTCACACAACAAACACACTGTCACCACTCATAATACAACAACCTAAAAAAAAACTAACAATGGGTATTATACATTGTTTTCTTTTGTAAAAAAATTCTTTACAAAACAAGAATGACACAAGAATGACACTCTACTTCTTATAATAATTCACTGCAGTAGCCTATATATTACATAGTCCATGTTTACATTACAAAATGATTCCTAAGTTTTTCCCTTTTGAATGGATGGTAGCCTAATGAAATAAAAAAAACTAACACTTGTGTAGGTGTTCAGCTACATCTAATTGTTTTGATGGCATTTTATTTTTAGATTCAGAATATATTTTGGTATTACTGTAGAAATGGTGCAAATTCCTGTCTTATTCATTTGTGTGATATGTTTAACTTAAAGGACAAGTTCGGTATTTTACACTGAAAGCCCTGTTTTCAGATCGTTTCTGATGAAATAGAACGGTTAAGATTGAAATTTGGACACATGCTGCTGGCCCGAGAATTTTCGGTTTCTGTGGTAGTAGCACCCAATCCTTCCTAAAACGCATTAAACTTTCGTTTACAAAGACGTGAAACTCACCGAGTGGTCAAGGGTGTTCACTGATATGCTCACACAAAAAATCACTGCAAAAGATGCTTTCCAACAGGTGTTTTACCATTCGTTGTAAAACTGTGGACCTATTTTTCCAAACGCCTCACTGTCACAGTGTCTGGTTTGTGTTCCCTGGTTACCACTAGATGTCCTCCTTCCCCACGGTGTCTGTCACATTCTGAACTACATTCCCCACGATCCTTGTTTCCTCATTGCACTCAGCTGTCCCTTGTCACTAATCATTGCACTCAGCCTATTCCCCATTAGCATTGTCATTTCCCTGTGTATATAAGCCTGTCTGTTTTAGTGTTTGTCATGGAGTCGTTATTATATGTCACAACACTTCTGTTCTGCGTTTCTGGTCTGTTGTTGTTTGTTTCTTTTGTATTTGGACTGTGATGATGGATTTTGACCCTTGCATGGACGACTATGAGTTGGATTGCCCTGATATTAAAAATACTGTTCATGGATCTCTCTGTTTCCCAAGTGTGTTCCGTGACACTCACACCCGTAGCCTACATTCTTCCGTTGAGAGCTTGTGGTGCGTTCAAGTCATCTCGTATAGATCGTAATTACGAGTTGAACGCACTTGAACACCACCACAATGTCGTAAATAAGCCTACCAGTGGGGAGCTCGGGATTTTCTTTAAGCCCCGATCTGTACGAGTTGGGGGCGTGTCAGTGAGAAACATGGCGGAATCAATGGATGCAACGTCTGTAGTTGACGGTAAATTTTTATTGAGAGAAAAGTGATAGTAAAATATGTATCACAATACTTACAGGTATTTAGCAGTGACATTCTAAGGCTTTTTCATTTATAACAAAGTAAGCTTTCTGCACAAAATATGATATCATTGTAATATAACAATTATATAATAAGTAGCCTATATAATCATATACAGTTTACATTGGCTTCATAAGTTAATTAAAAACATAAAAAGAAAAACACACCTGATGCACAGTCTTTGTTCTTTATTTTCTATAAGCAGTAGTTAACAAACCTTGCTGTATTTTCGTGTAATCCATTAAAAGAAGGTACACCGCCATCTTGCTCCGACGAAACTTACTTGAACGCACCTCACGTCGTAAACACGACTTCCCACCTCGTACGTACGAACTTCACAGGATGACTTGAACGCACCATTGAATAATAGACACTCCAGCCCACAAACAACCCCATTTCCGTTTCCGGCGGCGGAGTAATACCGTACCTCACAGCACATCCAATACAAGTCAATTGAGTTGGACAAAAACTACGATAAAACCTGTTGGAAAGCATCTTTTGCAGCGATTTTTGTGTGAGCATATCAGTGAACACCCCTGACCACTCGGTGAGTTTCACGTCTTTGTAAACGAAGGTTTAATGCGTTTTAGGAAGGATTGTTCCAGTGCACCTATGCAGCCATTGTGGAGGTGGGGGGGTGCTACCACAGAAACCGAAAATTCTCGGGCCAGCAGCATGTGTCCAAATTTCAATCTTAACCGTTCTATTTCATCAGAAATGATCTGAAAACAGGGCTATTAAGTGTAAAATACCGAACTTGTCCTTTAAGTTAAACCATTTTGAAAAGAGTATGTAAACATATGCAAACTGGCCTGTATAAGTTAGAGTTATGGTGGTGTTTGTGTTTAAGTGAGAAAATAATTTATGTAATTTGAAAGAAGTCACTGAATGCATTTTGTGCCAAAGCAATGATAAATACTAAATCTACAGTTTAGCCCACATACTGCTGTTGTGCTCGCTGTGTGAAGAGTCACTTTTGAACAAGTGACCTTAATATCGAGAAATGTGTCCTAACGATGGAAAAAAAAAAAAAAAAAAAACTTTATTATTTATTTATTAATTATTATTATTAAAGTCTGCATGAAATTTTATTTAGGCTACTTTGTTAGTGCACATTAGTCTTGTGGTAAACAATTAATCCGTGCAAGTTAATCCACGATTTCTTTATATTACTTTTTTAATACGTTAATGAATACAAGACAGAAAGTTGTAATTTCATGGAGTCTTGAATGTTATTCACACAACAGATGTCATTCAGTAAATCAGATTCCAAATTATCGTCAATGCCCAATGAAAATAGTGTCAAAGGGCTGCTTTGACATGAACATACTGAAGTTCCAGCATGCTAGCTCAGTTTCTCAAAGTCAAAATAAAATATACATAAACATTGTGTTTTGTTGTTGTTTTTTGCAGTGGCTTAAACATTTAACATGTCGTTCTTTTTTTTTTACTTAAATATAAAGAATATACACTTAAAAGTACATCAGGATTTTTTTGTTTTTGCTCGAATTTTGCTTGTTGAGGGTTAAGGAATGAGGCCTGAACAAAAATTTTGGGCTAAATAATCTGTTGCTGCATGCTTAATTATTGTGGTTGGGCCCTGGGTCCCGTAGTCAATCATTTAATCTCTTAAAACCCTAACCCTTGCTTCATTTAGTATACGCTATATACGATATATGAATATGCATATTAGCCCCTCCTCCACTCACTCACACCAGCTCAGAATACCTGATCCTCTCGGTCATCTTTACTGTAGTAAATGCTACATGATGGCAAGTGGAAATACTAGTTTAATTCAGCCATATATGTTTGAACCAGAAACTGATTCAGAAGAAGAAGTGAAAGAGTGAATTATACAGGGTCATCGAAGTCGATGTATCAGAATGGTAATGCGTTTTATGGATCGCTCTTTACAACGACGGACACATTATGGTAGTTGATATGATTAGCCTTTGGCTTGACTACGTTATCAAACAGCTAATAATGTGTTGCTGATGTTACACAAACCATATTCCCGTTCCTTTCGCTATCTCAGAGTCAGACAGCTGCCTTCTAAAGATCAGCATCCTTAGAAATGCCTTGAACATCATAGAACGTCATAATATCGTAATATACATCATATACATAATTCACCCGCTATATTGCTAAATGTACACGATTTTTCATATCAACAGAAAAATATACCGGGATAACCTCTCTTGAGACTGCCCTGCTTCGCAGCATAGTAATGACGATATGCAAAACCCCATCCCACACGTTGACAGGATTGGTTACAATATGTTTGTGATGTAGAGAACAAGGGCGATTTCAAACCGTGTCTTTGGGAAACTGCCATTTTAAGGAGACAATACTCAGCAATGGTGCTGGCTGATGAATTTGCACATGGTTTGCCTTAAAGCATATTGAAAACACCACACAGACATATAAACAACATTAAAAACTTGAGTTTCACTTTAACACAATGCCTTTTCTTCCCCCTACTCTTTCAGTTATAATGAACAGTGGTGCAGTCCTCCTGTGGTCTGGCATGTGATGCTCCGCTGCACCAGAGGCTGTTCAGAAACATCATCCATTGCACTTGACAAGGATAAATTTGAGCAATACTGGAGCATGTGTGTTTAGTCCGGGGTCAATGCACTTCACAGATGATGACAGACTCCATGGCTGATATCCATAACTGCAGTGCCTCGGCTAGGCCCACCCAAGGCTGAGGCAGCCTGTTCACCTAATGCTACATGGCAATGCTGCATTTCTTGATGTAAATGCAAATTTAGCTCTGTTTTGTGGATGTTTGACCTTAATGAAGGTTATAAGCATTCTCAGCTGAAGCTCTGTTTAACATCTTACATAAATTGTTCACACGATGTAGCACTGTGCGACAACATTTGTCCGCGGACCCAATTGTTCTCGCAGCTCGACATGTTGGCTCGCAGACTGAAACGATTCTGAAGGTCTTTGATTGTGTGGGTGAGCAGAGGCTGCATTCTGGAGCTTTCAGCAAGCGCAGACTCATCCGCAGGGCTTTACCTCACTGCTACCTGTGGCTTTATTTATCATGTTCACTCTGCAGTGACTAAAACTACTTTACAAGCCACAGTGCGGAATTAATGAAGGATTCTGACACAGGCACCTTCCCCCAGGGTTCTAAAAATAATTACCAAGATAAATACAACGCAGGTTTTTGTCTTTCCTTATTAATTATCACATTACACATTAAAAGCACTTTTTTAAACTGGTTTGTTTATGTTCATTACAGAGTCCATTTTGGGGTTCTAATTGGCATGGGTAGTGCGGTTCTCTGTGGAGATCTTCAAAGTGCCTCTGTAGAGCATTGCATGAAATCATGCTTTGTCATTGCTCTGTTACATCAGCTATGGACTGGCCTACCTGGTAAGAGTTTGGAGTCTCCATAAGCTCTAGACTAAAAAGGCCTTCCTAACCTAAATCAGCCTAAGATGAATAGGGCGCCAAGTGTAATAAGACTAATTTCATCGGCTGAATGGATTGTGTGACACGAAAAGCAGTATTTTTTTAAGGTTTTTGCAAAAGCAAAATTCAGCAGTCCAAAAACTTTTATTTTTCAATACATACAGTAGAGCATGGTGCAAGCAATGCCACAGTCATGGGTTCGATGTCGTGGGAATGTAAGAACTGATTATATATATATATCAACTAAACAACTGAAGGGGGTGGATTGGAATGAGTGATTGAGTAATGAGTGATTATAATCAAGGTATTAATCAATATTTTTCCTTCTAAATATCACATGGGTTGAATGACTTCTCTGGAGATTTTACTTTGTTCTAGAAGTCACCAGTGTGATTACTGAAATATTCTTTTCATGTATTCTTTAATGTCAGTATTTGATATCTGAATGCAGTGACAGTGCTTGCTGATTTAGCCCGGCTTCAAGAAATGAAATAGGGAAATGGTTTTGTGTTTGAGAAAGGTCTTCAACGTGTTAAAACATATAGGGGTCATTGAAGTCTATAGTTTAAGGGACCATTTCTCAGTTAAAGCCTTATTTTACATTTAGACTAAAATGTCCTATATCCCTGAGAGAAAGAACTTGTTATCTTGATGTTTTGAGACGAGACTCCTGTTTATAGTTAGAGCCTGGCCAAATCCAACCTTGGAAAAGATGTGTGTCGGTGTGTGTGTGTTAGTCTTCTGTCTTACAGGTTGTTGTTCGGGACATGCTGGCACCCAGCAACCCAAATCTGCGACCTGGAAGGTCACGACGTGCCTAACTTCAGGGTCCGAGTGTCAGCTGCATAATCAATGGAGATATGCTTCAGTCTATCTGTATATGTGTGGAAAATTACTATGTTTATCAATTTCTTGGCCAATGAGAATCATTCAACCTGTAAGCAATGACGTAGATTAGACCTTGGAAATGGTATAACTGCTGTGATCTTTGTAACTGTAAGCGGGGCGGCCTATGAACTCCTGTGTGAGTCTTGAAGCTGACTTCTGCTGATGAAACTGCAAACTATCTTCAGTAAAACTTTTCTTCAATTTTTTTTATAATTCTGATAATTCAAACATCTGGTCCTTGGGTCCTAAACTGTTAACCCCTAACACAACTATGCCTAAAAGCATCGTCAAAATGCATACATGTAAATGTAAACTTCATTTAAGAAAATGCACGTGAAATAGGTTGTTCCAGATCACACAATATATATGTCAATCACCAAATTGGCAAAATCAAGGATTAAATGAATTTTGTGACATGCAAAATCACTAAATGCAATAAACAAAAAAGCTTTTGTGGACAAAATGTTGTGATCCAAATCCAGAAAATCTGTTTGATGAACAAAATGTATGTCATTTAAAGATTAAGCATGTTTTAGACGAAATGCATTTAGTGACAAACGGAGTGCATTTTTATCCACAATAGTCGTTTTCTAGTTATCCACAAATTAAAACATATCAAAGTTGTTGTGCGCAACAATTTTGTGCTGACTTTGCATTTCCATTGACAAAATGGCTTTTGTCTTTCTGTAGAACTACTCACATAGAACTAGTTGCTGGCTGGAGTCTTTATGCACCCATGAAAAAAACATCAAAAGAGAGCCGGTATCGCTTGGTTATCCAAATGACATTGTATTCCGCTTTTCTGTTCCTTTTCCCCTTCCCTCCGCTCCCTCTCGTTGCCCTCAGCCAGTCTTCATTTTTGTCTTTTTAGTCAACTTTTCCTCTCCTCACATCTTCTGTTTCTCTCCATACTAATGGAAAGAGAGAGTTGAGAGTTACCTGTGCTGGGTCCTGCTTCTTTGCCTCTGCCTGAAGTAATTTCTATGCTAATGAGACTCTCAATAAGATAAGACAGTCAGCAAGGGCTGCCTCTCCAACACAGACTTTATGATGAGAGGGGCTGCCGGCTTTGCCCTCTGTGTCTATCCGTTCATGCGGATATTTATCTTTTATTCATTCACTTTCATTCAGATTCTGTCAGCTTAACTGTTTGTAAGGTTTTCTTTTCCTGTCTAATGGCATTAGACGCTGTGGAACAATGCCCAAGATCATAGGCAAGGTCTAATGGGGAAGTCGCCGTACTCTTTCCTTTCTGCGTTTGCCTGTACGACATGGACTGCTGCATGGGCTTGTCTCTTGTTCGTTCTTTATTATTTCCCTATAGTACAACCTGCCTTTGAAATCATCAGAACTTATTTCTACGCAGCCGCTAAATGTGACAAATTACTAAAAAGTTTGGAAGCAGGTGTTGTTGCCACCTGTTCTGACAGTATGGAAATTCTTGTTGTCCTTGCCGTCCAGATTGGATGTTTTGTCCACAGTGACAGTGCCTTGCACTGGGACTCGCCATCGTGTTAGCCGAGTGTGATTACTGTTAGACGCGACTTAGTATGCATGCTGAAGCTGAAGTCTTTGACATTCAAAGGCATTTGGGTCTGCCATAGCAAATTAAAATGCGTTTAGTTTGCAATCCCATAAGAAAGGGTTGAAAGGAGACTTATAATGAATGGTAATGAAATGCTGATATAATGGGGAATGTGACAAATATCTGCAAAGAGAGCTGCTATTCCTCAAACCAAGAGCAGAATTATGATTGCATCCTCAGGAACAAGGGAGGAAGGATTATTAATACCACACTGCAAGAGTGTATCTATACTGTCAGGAACACAATCACAATAGATTTATAATTAATTCAAAGTTCTGTCATGAAACTCTAGATGGTGCAGGCTGATAAGAGGTCCTTAACTCAATCGGTTTGCAATCACACCATTCTCTATAGGGCACAGCTGATTGGTTCCAGCCGTATCAGTAGCCAATGAGCTCGCTGCTTAGCTTTCAAATACTTGGTCAGCGTTTGTTGTAGCAGTGTGCAGTGAGTGCACTTTCAGAAACCCTCCACCTTCCTCAGCTCCACCTGTATAGATCAGCTATGGGTAATTCATGTATGCTATATTGTACAGCAGCAGCATGTCTTACTTGCTCACAGCAGCGTGTCGTGTATGTGCAGTATTGGTCCGTACTTGCTCTGCAGCAGCAGCGTTGCAGATCTATTCCACCAAGACCAAACATATTAACCTTGTCATATCCATTAGCATGTCAAACACAATGAGAATTGTCATGACAGAATTACTGTTGTTATTATTATTTATGTTAATATCTACTTATAGCTTTTTATTTTGAACCTTGGTTGGGAGTAATCAACATTACAAATAAAACAATGTAAAAGGTATCCGGAAAATAAAATATACAACATTTAAATAAGGCAAAAATAAGGGAATCTGGCAAAAGCCAAAGTGTGCATGTGGGGAAATAGATGTTTGACCATAATAAACTGAATTTCTCTGCAGTCAGTTTCTTCTAAAATTCTTTATTTCAGCCATTAGCTTTATTGCTGAAGAAACAGAATCATTGTGCTTCTCTGTCACCCTTAAAGCTGAGTGATCTCACTGCATTCCAGCTCCATCAGCAAATGACACAGCTATGTGAACTGACCTTCATGGCACTGGTCCCTCTAACATAAAACCCCACATCCCCATTTAAAGACAATCTGGAGCTCATTCACGGGCATTCATACAGTGCCAGATCAATCAAGCCCAGTGCCTCTGTGGGGAACCACTGTGAATGAGAGGTTAAAGAGGGATGTGAACAGAGGGGTTATCGTAATCACTTCACAGGAAATGGCACATGGTGAATAAATGGATTCATCTCAAAAGCTTGATGTCTTGTTATTGCAATGTTCTTCTAGGATGGGTACGTTCAGGCATTCGGTTGTTTATTAGAAAGCCCTAAAAATTAGGCTATTATATTTTCTTTCTTGTTTTACTAGAATGTCACTCAAATTGAATTCAGGATCATATAAATTTAAATAAGATATGAACAATTCGTAAGTCTATACACACAAAGCTGTGTCAATGAGAAAGCAACCAAGTCTTGCATCACGGCAATCATTCCTTCGATTTGTACCATCTGTCATTATCCTTCTAGAGATTTGTGGCTGAGCATTTGAATTATAAAGCATTATTCATAGGATAACTTCATCCTCAAAGCTTATGCTGGCTCTGTCGGAGGAAAGCAGGAATTGCGGTTTGGGGGATAAAGGTGCTTCCCACTTGTTCACAGTCTTGGTGAAAAGGGCGGGAATCACACTAGTGTGTGATACTATGCATGCATTGTAGGGACCTAGTGAACAATAACAATAAAGTAAAACACAAATGTAATTTCCAGGCTATATTTAGGAGTTGTGAAGATGGATATGACATGATAAACGAAGGGAGGTTTTGTGAGAAAGCATATAACACTGTGAGCTGTAGTGAGAGGCAAGCTTTAATATGATCTTCACACAGTGTAAGAGGTGATGTGTGATGAAACGCATGTGTCACATTAGGTGTGACACGTGCTTTTTTTTTTTTATCTGCTCATTTCACAATTTGGAATAATGTGCAAAAAAAATGCACCCTGACCTAGTGTACTTAAGCACATATTTTTTTCACATTATGTAAGATTGTAAAAATAAATGGCAACATTAAAAATGGGCAGTTAAATTTGTTTAGTCATGATGTCAGTTTGTAGGAGTAGGTCAAGGCTGAAGGCTACTAGAGCACTGCAGTGATGATGTTTTTTTTTAAGGCTAACCCGGAAGTTAGCAACAACATGGTTCCCTAAACAAAAACACAAAAGGATTATTTCCATTGGCTTTTAAATTATTGCAGGAAATAAGCTCTGCAACCTGATTTGTGATTTGTTCATCATGATAATCTTGAAATGAACACAACTTTTATGCATTTTAAAGCCTAAATAGAACCACCATAAGTAAAAAGCTAAAATGACACACAACATCCCTAACGCCGCCTTCACACTGGCAGTTGAAATCAGCTCCGATACGGATACAAAACGACCGGAAGTCATTCATTTCCTATGGAGATTCGCAGCCCGCATGCGAATGGGTCCGAAGCGGGTCCGAAGCGGGTCCGAACGAGTGCGGTGCGAAAAAAATCGTGTCCGTTGGTCATCCGGATGCGTTCAAAAAATTGAACTCTTGCGAAAGGCTACGGACGGTTCCTATCCGACAATTCCAGCGGAAGTTAGCGTTGCTATGGTAGGCTACTGATAAACAAACCTGGGCTGCGTTCAGCCCCGATAAAACGTTGCACAACGTTTTTTAAACAGAAACGGTGATGCGTTGAACACTGACGCAAGAGTTGCAACTATGGCAGCTGAGAAGGCCATTCTTTGTGTTCTTTGCGAAGAATTTTCGGAGCCTGATGAAGTCGGTATAAATATGTGTTTAATACTACAAAATATGCCCGATGTTACAGTTACTGCACTTGCAACCCAGAACAAAAGAGAACATGCCAATCGAGTGAAGGGATTGCTGAAACTGAAGCACACATCTTACCTAATTCAGACTAAAACACATCTATTTAGCCTCACATACTGACTTTATTTGTAGTTCATACTGTTTTAATACCCTGTATTTTCTTTCTCATTTTTAGGAAAAGCACTTAATTACCATTGTTTATTTCTATACCAAATGTCATACACTTGCAATGAAGCTAAAAATATAAACAACTACATCATTATGTTGATATCCTATATTTTTACAATAAAACTTAAGACAAACATATGTCTTCTAATATCCTCAGCTGTTGCGTATACCGAGCTGCATCAAAGACATTTGTAAATTTTCTTTCCTTGAACCCATTGTGCGAGTTCACTTTAATACCGCGTGCTTTATATACATGTTGCTGCTGATTGGACTGCAGTTCTGACACACCTACCAAACAAGAGAAAACGCATCTCAAACCCCGTTGCACACCGTTTCCAGGAAACATGACGTTCAACCGGGAAACCGTAGCAAAACGTTGCGCACCGTTTTGAACTTGAACGTGCCCCTGAATTCTTAACTTTTAATAAAATAAATGATGATTTTATAACGATAAGTTGTCATGTCATTTTTTTTATTTTCATGATTTTCTAACGTTATTAGGGCAGTTAATACAATTAAAAGCCCTATACCACTATATCACATTTAGCCGACCTGACATGTCAACGTCCTGGGGAACTTTCTTCCACGCAGCAGCCTGTCTCTAACCCCCTCAACAGAGAGATCATACAGAATTGTACATTCTGACACTGACAAAATCAACCGTTAATCTCTCCGCCATTTTTGTTCTACTCGCTTCCGACGCTTTTCAACGGTGTAGTACGACGTCCGC
Organism: Abramis brama; assembly: GCF_963993115.1. Lineage (NCBI taxonomy): Eukaryota > Metazoa > Chordata > Actinopteri > Cypriniformes > Leuciscidae > Abramis > Abramis brama. The sequence continues at coordinate 33,052,411 of NC_139963.1, forward strand.
TGGGGGCGTATTGCGTATTATGGAGCTGGTTTCAACTGCCAGTGTGAAGGCGGCGTAAGCTTCCGACAATTCTTTCAGTTTTTATTTTAAAAACAGTTTGAGTTCATAGCTTGCAAGGGCGCGATTCTAAACACATCAAGGCTGTAAACGGGCAAGTTTTACTGTTCAATGATGACTATTAATATCTCTGACAATGTCTGTAGTCCCATTTATCCACATGTTAGCAACCACCTTTTTTAAGATGAGTAAAAGACAAAAACACTTGAAAGTATGTTGAGCTTGTGTTAACCTCAGGAATTAAACAAAAAACCCATTCAGAAAATACATTGACTTCCGGACGATGGAAACATAAGTGCTAAAATGCAAACATTCCATCCACAGTGGGTGTTTTTAATTTATTATTTGTGCATCCTCTGTTCCTTCATTTGCATCTTAGCTCCACCCCCTTAGGATGCGAGGGAAGGATACATCTCTGTATCCTCAATCAGGACTCCTCAGGAAGCTTCCTCACTCCTCATGGTGCAATTAGGGAATTGAGATGTCCTTCAAGATGGCGGAGTTTGACCAGTTTCCAGGTCATGGGCTTGAGGACGTAGGAGCGATGAAATGAGGAATCAATTTGAGAATTAAGTTCCCTATGTGGCCAAAACGGCATAATGGAGGCCTAACAAAATTCACCTGCTTCTGCATATATATGCATATCTGATCATAGTCAGAGGTAACCATTTAAGCCAATCAGCTTGAAGACTTCACTTCATCATCAAGGCTGATTTCTTAAGACATCAGGTGCAGAGAAACGTCCAGAGTAGCCAAAATATTAATGAAATCCTTATTCCAAGTGTGGGTCACTGCAAATCGGAAAAAAGTGAGACTAAACAACAGACATATACATTTGCCATAATGAAGGAGTGGAGGATAGACTCTCACCATTGTTGAGTAGGTGTTGGATGGAATGAGTCGCTCCAATTCATGTATAAATGTTTATAATGATCACAGCCTGAATAAGATGCATGTATGATTTTGCTGATTTACTAGACCATCGTTAAAAACTGCCGAGACAAGGTTGCGATCCAAATGCAGCTTTTAATAATGGGCAATCCAGACACGTAATCCAATGTACAGGCAACAGGTCAAAACACAGTAGGAAGTCCAAACAAACAAAACACACAAGGTTGGGAACAAGCCAAACGGGTAATCTAAGGCAGGCAGAGAGTCCAAAAACCGAAATACATGGAACCAGAGAAGTGCTCAGAAATGCAGTGCAACAACATACAAGACTTGGGAGTGAATGTGAAAACCAGGCTTCAGGGGGCCAGGGCGGATGTGACGCTTCAGGGGGCCAGGCAGGTGCCGCCTGGTCAGGCGGAGAGGCAGCCATCTTGTCCGAAGACACCGGCGCAAAGGCGGCCATCTTGTCCGAGGGCTCTGGAACGGCAGCGGCCATCATGGTCGAGGGGGTCACAGGATGGAATTGATGTGTGCTGCCCACACACAAAATAGCCGTGGCCATGATGATCAGCGCTGTATCATACGGAGCTGACTCTGGAAGGCTTGGGCTCGGCAGGCATAACGTGAAGACGCTTGGGCTCGGCAGGCATGACGTGAAGATGCTCTGGTGTAGAAACCTCAGGACGGGAAGGCACTAGAAACACAGGACTAGCAGCCATTATGGCTGGAGATGCTGGTGACTGTGGTGGGCCAAGCTCGGTGGCCATCAGAGCTTGAGGCATGGTGTCCCAACCAAAAGAAAGTTTAGAGGAAGAGTTCTCCTCAACAGTGAAGGAGGAACCAGCCAACAACAGAGCATGATCCATAAATTCGATGAGTGAACCTCGAGGACCATCACGAATGAATCTTGTTTGATAGAATTAATTTAGTCCATAAAATAAAAATAAATAATAAATAAATAAAATAAAAAAAGTCAATGAGTGCAAAATCAGGGAAGTCTGTGAGACTAGCCAGATTCAGAAAGTCTCGTGTGTGGTCCTCGAGTGCTCTTACCTTGCTTTAAACGGATGAGTTGAACTGCTGGATCAACAGTGGGTCTGGGTCTTAAGAAACTTGCTGCTGGATCTGAACATGGCGAAGTGTTCTGTTACGAACTGCTCTGAGACAAGAAGGTTGAGATCCAAATGCAGCTTTTAATAATGGGGCAATCTAGACACGTAATCCAATGTACAGGCAACAGGTCAAAACACAGGTAGGCAGTCCAAACAAACAAAACACACAAGGTTGGGAACAAGCCAAATGGGTAATCCAAAGGCAGGCAGAGAATCCAAAAACCAAAATACATGGAACCAGAGAAGTGCCCAGAAATGTGGCACAACAACATACAAGACTTCACAGGGAGTGAATGTGAAAACCAGATTTATATGGGGTGAGCTAAACAAGGTAATGACATTCAGGTGAATGTGATGATGGCTGATTAGTCTGGGCAAAGTATTATGGGAAATGTAGTTTGTGGATGTGTGGTGATTGTCTGGGTTGGACCCCTCTGATGGTTATCCCGGGCACTCTCACTGGTGATCGTTACAACTACAGATATTATGTTGGTGATCAGAGACTATGTCATTAATGGGATAGTTCACCCTAAAATAAAAATTAAGTCATCATTTACTCACTCTGCTGTTCTAATACCCTTTTACCTTTATAGGAACACAAAAGGTGAAGTTTTTATAAAAATGTCCTGCTTGGGCTCGTCTATATAATGGCAGTGAATACGCAATTATCACAGAATGATCCCATGCTACACGCCTCATATATTTAAAGTGTTCTGGGAGTATATGATAGGGTTTTGGTGAAAAACAAACCAAAACATAATGTATTATTTAATGATAATCCTGACTTTGGTCTTCAGACAGTTCACATCTACTCGCTCCAAAAAAAGTAAACAAGTTGTGAGAAATCATGATTTATAAAAATGCGACGTGAAATAGGCTACAGTATAGGCCTACTTTCTTTTCTGAGGTGAATAAATACGTTGTGTTCGTCGCAACAAGAAGTTATCGTGTTTATATCTGGAACTGTCATTCTGACTGCCATCAGATAAACGGAGTTCCGGTCTGGAGATATTTACCTCATTGAAGAAAGCACATGGATACTTTTCCAGGATTTCCAGGATTTCTAGGCGTTGATGTTCTGTTTTTATCCATCTTGATTGCTCACTTGTGTGAGAGACATAGGATACATTTTTTGATAATCGGTCCACATTGGTAAAGCTGTATGTTTAGTTATTCACTAAAAAGAAATGACATAAAGCCACGGTCACACTAGACTTGAGCATGCGAAATTTCTTCGGACACTGCAACGGTCCTGATATGACGTCACGCTCTGCAGCGTCTTATTTATAAACAGGAATTCAACATATAACATAGTAATACACTCAAAATGTAAAAATATACAATCTACTCGACTTTACTACAAAAAATATCGTTATTTGAATCGTTATCAGCCAAGAGGTCGCGCCGTGATGTTTCGATCTTCTACTGGTCACACGTGTTCACGTGATGCGAATTCTCAGCTAAGGGCCTTTTCACACCTACCTTGTTTGGTCAGGACTTTCGGACTTTTCAGTTTGGTCCGAATCAAAATTACAGGTGTGAAACCTCCCCCGGACCACGGTCCAGACCAAACATACGAAATTTGGTCCAACGAAAAGAGGTAGTCTCGTTCCGGATCAAACCGGACAAAGGTTTGGTTCGTTTCTAGTGTGAAAGCATTTTCTGTTTGGTTCGGACTTTCAGACAATTTACAGGAAGTTCCGGTGGTTCCCGCATAGCCTAAACAACTGAAGAAGAATATTTATGTTCAGATCTGACAGTCCTGCCCACAGCTTTCTTCCACGCGCACACGCACACACACATTTTTCCTGCGTCCTGCTGGTGACGACAAATGTTCGTACAACGAGGACGTTCATAATTGGCGAATTTGAACTAGCCTCGAGTATAGTTGGTACTGCAGGGAGTAATGCCGTAATAATAAAAGTAGTGACAACGATATGCGTCTGTTCATTCATTCTTGTCAAAGTTACTGCAGAATTGACAACACGCTGACGTCAGACGCACGTCCGTTTTCAAACCAATCAATGTCAAGATGCAGCCCATTTAGATGTTGACGACAGGACGCAAATACGTCATCTAAAGTTCTTTAGTGTGCTCGCATAATTGCAATGTGAAACCAAACCAAAACTAACCGAATGTATACAATGTATCAAAACATGAACTTTGGTTCGGACCTTGGTGCGGACTTTCAGGTGTGAAAACGCCCTAAGAGTGCACCAGACTAGAACTTTGGAACGCAGCGAAATGCAAAACTTTTCGCATGAGCTTCAGTTTCCGGTTTTACGCATTAGCATGTGTTTGAATGGAAGTCAATGGAACAAAAAGTGCAGTGTGACCGCCCCTTAATTCAAGTCAGCTAGTCGCTGTTTCGCGCTCCAAATTCAGAATAATCTGAACCTATCATTATAATCTGAAAGAACCTTTTTATTTTTACACCCAACCCTATTCAAAAATAATTAAATAAAACAAGCAAACAAAAAAAGGTCAATGGAAGTCGTGCAACTTTTAATTGTACTGTCATCATATCCCTAAGAATCCAAATTATCCAGTGATCTATAAAACTCTACAGAATTGCCCATATGAAGGTCTCCATGGAGGAAATCATCGAAAATGTCTGTGGCTCTTTAAGGACGTTCCTGTTCTCCAGGGTCCGATTTTTCATGCATCGCTTCTTACCCATATCTTTGCATATGAAGGCCTTAAGTAGCACATTGGTTGAGCCAGGGGCGCTGTGCGGGGAGAAACTCTGAGATTAGACGAGAGGCTTCGTCCATTCAGCGCGGACAGCAGCAGCCAGCGCGCTCCCTCTGTGGGCGGTGTTTCAAACCAGCGGATTCGGGAGGAACGTGGGAGCTGTCATTGCTGTAAAACACATTTGCGGGCACCAGCATCACGTTGACAGCAATTACAAGTGCTGGGATTATGTTCATTTAAACGACCACTTATTGATAGGGTGCCTTCATAACATGCTGCTCCATGTGTAATCCAATGTATTTTTTTTTTAATTCGCCAGATCTGAAGGGGCATTTTGGAGAGACGAGCTGATCATGAAGTGGGATATTTTACTCTTCTCTTGTCTTTTAGAGAAAAATACCGGATGCATCCGTTGAACGAAGGTATTTTCCGCTGGATTAACAAGGGACAGTATTTTTGATACTTAATCTCCGTGCATAAACACTGATCTATTGGCGTTTACGGGAAACAACGATGTTTTTTATGAAGTCACAGGCGAAACATCGTGTCATTCGTTTAGCCTAGTACCTCAATTGCAAAATGCTGTGGTGCTGATGAGAGACTGTTCCTCGATAACAGTTTGTTTTTTTTCACAACCCAGAATGAGAAACAAATAGCTCTCCGTTTAAGCGATGGAAACACTGTGAGGCTTCTACTGAACTTGAGAAGCAGCAACAGCGACTGCAACAGTCTCGACACCCCAGAAATCAACACATAATAATGGTATGAGCTTCTGAAGTCGATTGGAGCATGGAGTCCGCACACCAGGCAGGCTAGGAGGTTTTGCGAGACACGCTAAGAACCTTGTATTGACCCCCCATCCTGAAATGAGGCAAAATGTTGATGTGTGACAGAGGAGTCCAAATGCTCATCACTACAGTGGGCGCTTTCGCCGCGTTCAGCCTGATGACTATCGCTGTGGGAACGGACTATTGGCTGTACTCACGAGGAGTGTGCCGGGTCAAAAGTAATAACGAGAACGAGACGAGCAGGAAGAATGAGGAAGTCATGACCCATTCAGGGCTCTGGAGAACCTGCTGTCTGGAAGGTAAGACGTTTTGTGTGCAAGTCCAACTTATGTGCTATCTATCTATCTATCTATCTATCTATCTATCTATCTATCTATCTATCTATCTTAAGATTCTAGTATAGACTATAGCTTTTCTAGTATACACCACACTGGTCATTCTATCACTGATGATTAAACTGAGTTGTATTTAATGTGACATACTGGAAGCACTACTAACCTCAATCTATCACCAGAATTTACTTTTATACTACAATATTTACAACTGTTAACTGCTGTTAACTACAACTGCTACAATACCCTAACTGTTTAAATTAATTGAAGGCTTTTTGATGCTATTTTCCCACAGTCACAAATTGAGTCTTTTAAATAGGCAGCATGATGATTGCAGCTGTCATATAACCAATAGATCAGGGCTAAATTGTCTAATTACTCGCTTGTCAATCCAAAATAAGATGGGCAGTCATATTGATTACTTTATATTGCAGTTCAATAAAATCGCTTTATTCTACAAAGTATAAATCTCTCATTAGTGCAAGCTGTTGACACAGAATACCTGGCAATTGCTGTTGGTGTCTGCCTGAGTGCAAGATTATTACCAATATTACCAAATATATTTATTCTCTCATGAAGCTGTGATCAGCCACACCGTTCTGTCAATCAAGGTGCTCTGAATGATAGTGAACAGCCTGTTGTACCACCTCACACACAAAGTAGCTTTAAAGGGCTTTTTGAGGGGAAATAAAAGTCATTTCAAACTAGAAGCCCACAGCCTTACATAAGTACAGTGAGCTCAACAAAACACCCTATGGAGTTTAAAACATACCCTGTAATTCAAATGTAGGCTACATCACATACCCCTAAAACATGATGATGACTTGTTCCTTTTGCTTATCCTCTTCCTCTATTTTCCTAATTTTTCTCCTTATCTTCCCTCTCTTTCCTTGCCTTTGTCCTCTGGATGGATTCATTCTAATTCCATGCAGTTTAGTTTTTGGCAGCCCTGACACTGCTTGACTGGGAGCGAAATAATGTACTTCATAATGTCTTTTCAAACTTTGATTAATCTCCTGCCCCAGGGAACTCAGAGAGGTGACATGACTGCAGTGTGATGGGAAGATCCTCATCTTTAATTGAAAGGGATGGGCGCAATCCAATAGATGTGACCATGGCAGATTACACAAATCCAGTGATTGACTTTTCAGTATTAATTTAATTGAAGTGTATGTCACTGTCACCCAGTGCACAGATACCCACAGCCATATTTGATCCACTTTAAATCTCAAAAAGATTCTCATGATTTATTTGCTTAATATCAATGAGGGATTGATCCGTCTAAGTAGAAACCTATCACTCTGAGTCATGGTCTATGCTTGTCTGGACATAAATCTTTGAGGAAGGTAATAATGAGGCTTTCTGCTGGACAAGACTACATGACCAGCCTCTCTGAATATAACCTTCAAGTGTTGGGTAGGCTCTACAGCCACTTACTTCAGCATGTTTCTCCATGCATGACAGCTTTGCTTTGCCTGTTGATGTTGTTCACAATCATCATGGAACCACCATTGACCCTTTTTACTTTCTTAATGCACATTTCTGATCTCATTCTGAATGATTCATCAGTGGATATAATTTCATAGATGTTCATTTTTTTTTTTTGATTTTGTAATCTTTAATCAAAATATATTTTTTTTACTCTTTCTGGAAGCATCATCTAGACCAGACAGCCTATTTGATCATGTTAACCAATAGCAAAATAGGTATTTAGACACATTTTAGCGATTCTTTCTGGTATTAAACACCCACTTTTCACAATCCAATAGTATTTCTTACTCAGAAAGGTGTTAAATTCTGAAATAAAAAGGGTTGTGAATGCCAATTCAGATTACTTTAAATATTTATCTTCACTTACTAGATTTGGCCTCTTTGTGATTATTGGTCTTGTGTTTGTGATAGTGCAACCAAAAGTTTAAAGTTCTCTCATCATTTATTCACCCTCATGATGTTCTTCAGCAAAATAAGATATTTTGTAGAAGAACTTTGTTTTTGAGCATGCAATGAAAGTCAGTGTGGTCTAAAACAACGTTGGACCCCTTGGACTTTCATTGACTGGACAAAAAACACTGGGGCATTTCTCAAAAATGAAAAATGAAAGTCATACAAGTTTGAAACGACATGCGGGTGAGTAAATGATGTCATAACTTGAATTTTTGGGTGAACTGTCCCTTTGATGATGATAGTCTGGATGCTTATTATTTTAGGCTAATGCATCAAGAGAGACGTTTCCATTTTGAAAAAGACTGTACTACAGCTGTAGGATTGGAAGTGCATTGAATAGATTGAGATATTAGTGTTAAGGAGGTGTAAGTCGATGTTTGTTTGTGTTTTTAGTAGTCTGTCAGGTCATGCTATCTTTTTCTTCAGCCTCCTTACATGTCCAGCAGCCAGATGTGTTAAACGATCTGGGAGGAGTTCGTCAAGTACAGCTCTGTGTGCCAATATGTAAATGATTGTCTCTGCAGGACGCCAAAACAGCAAGCACTGATCGAGACTTCCTGGAAAAGCTGTGAACTGAAGTGCGACTTGAATTTGATGGGCCATAAGATTCACTTAAGATCATGATTTCTACCACGTAATTACAGTTTAAATGCCAAAGGCTGAAGGTACAGTCATATATTTAAAGCAAACAACATATCAGACTATTAGAATTCATATGAATAATATGAATCAGCGTGAGGATGTGATTCACTGCACACTGTTCCAATTTTTATTGAAACAGTTACCAAAAGGCATGACTTTATTAACCCTTGTGTTCTTTGGAAATTATACTTATTATTTTGTATATGGGTTCACATGTTTGGGATCAGTAAGGTTTCTTTATTTTTATCAAGTATGCATTAAATTGACCGTAAGCGACAGTAAAGACATTTATAATGTTACAAAAGATTTTTATTTCAAATAAATGTTCTTTTGAACTTTCTGTTCATCAAAGAATCCTGAAAAAAGAGAATCACGGTTTTCACAAAAAGCACAACCATTTTCAACGTTGATGATAATAAGAAGAAATGTTTCTTGAACATCAAATCATCATATTATAATGATTTCTGTAGGATCATGTGACACTGAAGACTGGAGTAATGATGATGCCGAAAATTCAGCTTTGCATCAAAGGAATAAATTACATTTTAAAGTATATTCAAAAAGAATTTTAAATTGTAATAATATTTCACAATATAACTATTTTTTACCGATTTTTTTATTAAATAAATGCAGTCTTTCAAAACGTTAAAAATTCAAAATTAACCTTTCAGAATTACTTTCATGTGCTCCTCTAGTCAAATCAATAACCCAGTCAGCAGATCATTTTAAAATCAGCCATCTGTTTACTAAAGTACAGTAGTACAGTTTAGTCATGCACTTATTAGATATGACTAGTATTAATTCCAGCAATTCTAGTAAGGAAAAACCTAAAACAAAACAAATCACAACTGTATGTGTACAGAAAATCCATTACATTTAATCATGGTTTATATCTTGGGTCTGTGAGACCAAAACAGAAGTGATATAACAATTTTCATTGAGGACATTTTTTCTGTGTTATGATATGAAAAGTCATGATGTACCAACCTGATACTCAAATATATTAAGTATATTTTTCAAGCTATTAAAAAGGCCTTGTGAGGCCTCCCAAACAGAGCATGAGGGTTAAATGTATGGCTTGTTGCATCACATGTCATCATAGGGAGGCACATTAGCGGTTATGCACGTAATAATAAGGGAATGCTCCGGTGGAATTCAACACGGGTTCATTTGCTGAATGGAGGTGTAAGATTAATGCAGTACGTCCTCAAGTGCAGGTGGATCTCAGGGGAACAGTTTGGCCTTGCTCAGGATAAATGATGACCTGGTAACTGAGGTGGGGAGGGAAGGGGGAGAGAGAGGCAAAGCAGGGAGTGATGAAGAGGGACTCTTCCTTCCAAATGTGCACCCAAGCAAAGCCTGTCTCATACACTCTCATCACGCACACACATCTCCTTGGAAACCAGCCGCTCCCGTCTGCGATATAGGCCTACTGCTCTATCTCCATACCTTCCCCCATCCTCAACCCTGTTTCCCATCCGCCTCCTCCTCCTCCTCCTCCTCCTCCCCTTGTTCACCAAGGCTTTGGAAAAACGGAAATACGGAAAGCCATGAGATGCTGCCCAGCCATCACACGGCATCTCAAACATGTGTCAAACATGCATGGGGAGATGCGCACGCACCAGTGTACATATCCTCAAACGGACAATGTGATTGGCTCGTTGGGATGTGAACATACTACTGTACCTCATAACCACTTACACTGCCACTCGGGACACTCCGCAGGCATGGGGCCCTGTTTTTTTGCCTTTTTAATGTGCACTAAAGGTGCGAGTGAGGGCTGTTAGACTGGGAACAAAAGGTTGGGTTAAAACACACGGCTACAGTGGACTTCATTTATTATTGCTCTACTAATGGAAGAAACTTGTCAGCACTTTGCAGTACATTGTGGAAATACACTTTTTATCTATACGCTAGCAGAATTTTTTTTTGGTGGCAATTTAAATGAGCAGAAGAAATTAATAATGAATGTTTCTTTGTGTTAAAGCCCAGTCAGTATAACAGTCAGATATGCTTTCACCATTTTCATTTAGTGCCTCTAACATGAGCTCCTACATATCTTTGTGTACAGACTTATGCGTGTGAAGAAAATTCCTGATTTTAAATGACAACAAGTAAGCAGCCTATACTTTCTGGTGAAGTATGTAAGCGATAATGCACTCCGCCCCAAGTCGGGGTTTATTTTTTTGCAATAATGACCAACTGGCTGTACATTAATATGGCCACTCGTCGAATAAATAAATATGTGGGCATTAAATATTGATTTGAGTTGAAATTTTTGTATCATTTTACTTGTAAATTATCTTAAAGCTTTTCGATTTAGTTCATTACAATGTACAAAACAATCGTATAAAAGTATATAGTGTGTTGTCCATTAGGAAATCTCTGACTGCTGTGAATGACCAATCAGAATTAAGTATTCCAAAGATCACTGGGTCTCAAACACTAATAATTCTGTGGATTATGTAGAAGAAAAGTTTCTGTCTAATTTGCCCTAATTATACAACATGTGTGTATGCACATTAATTTGTTCTTAACCTCGTTCTAATGTTATAGAATTTAAATAAGCAAATTGTACCCAAAGTTATTTGCATTGTTTGTATAAAACATGCCCAAACCATGTCCATATAAGGGCTTTCCACACAACCTACATATGTATATATACAGTACACTTAATATTTATATAGTGATTTTTGCATACATGTGGTTTCAGTTGTTCCTACATTTTTTTTCTCGTAAATTTAGAATATATTTTTCTGTGAAAGTCATTGACGGAATAGTCATGTCTATTCCAGTCTATTGTCTATGGCAGATGGAAACTCAGGAACCTTGCATGTTCCTTACTGTTTTTCGGAGTGTAAGGCATTGAACGAATTGCTGAAAATACAGCGTGCCCACCATGCACTTTGACTATTATGTTTAACAGCAGAATTTTTGCACTTTGTATTGGCTGGGCTTCTGAAACCATGCAACGTTTAGCAACCAATGTATTAATATCTAAAGCCATGCAAAATCAATACAATATTGATGCTAGTTTATCCCTCCGTGACAGTGTGTTGATTTGATGTGGTGGGTACATGGCGTCCTGTGAAGCCGGCAGGAGAATGTGGACCATAGTGAGTCACTGCTGTTCCAGGCTCCTGCCTGTGATGCTGCCTCTGCCCCTGGCTGCGATGACCTTTGTGAGGCAAATTACTCTTGATAGATCCTCTAACAGCATTGGTTAAGCTTGCAAAAATAGCTCCCTGCGTCTCCTCCCCATCTCAGAGGCTCAGCGACCAGAGATAACACGGCCGGCCCCCACTCCTGTGGGTCTGAGCCCGAGCTATAGGAAGTGAGGCTGCGGTGTGAACCCGTCACTCTGGTCTGCATTCATACGGGGCTGCGTCAAATTTTGTGAGAATGCGTTTTGGGTTAACTTTAATTACCCTTTCAAAAGCTGCACAATCAGTCATGCTTTAGTCTCAAAGGTAGCAGAACACAGATCAAAGACTGGTGACATGTAACTGGGTTTGCATCAAGGAGGATAGATGATATTTATATATGTGCTGTTATTTGAAAGCCATTTACTTTTAGTTTTATGGATGTCGCCAGGTCCTCTTATGACCCCAAACACTTTATTTTGGACACTTGCCCACTGTATACTGTACATAAACACGCACACATATTCACAGAGACCTGCCAGAGATACTAAGTGGCTCACATTATCTTGAGATGGAAATGCCAAGGCTAGGATGGATTTCGTATTGGTTACGGTGAAAGGGGGAGCGCGGAATAAAGTAAGAGACTGTATTATATTGATGAGAGGGACAGGGTGCCAGGAGAAAGCAGGCCTGAAAAATCTGTGTGTGCAAACACTTTTCAATGAGTGTTGATTTAGGTGATAACAGGGCTTCTGAGAATGCGTTGCTGGCAATCCATCTTTGTGTGTGTGGCCCATTTTCTCTGCCACTAGTTCTGTAACTTTGTTATCACTCACAAAGGAGAATGTCAAAGTGAGGTGTTTAAATTCATTAATATTAATGAATTCATTAATATTAATATTTTTCATAAATTTGATAGACATAAATATATGCTGCTCACAAACACTTACTTGTATGATTGTTACTGTGTTCTAAGTATATAAATACTTTTGCAGAGTTCAGAGATGCTTGATATACTGTATGGGTTCCATATCAATTATCAGCTGATATTAGAGATTTATTTTTTATGTAATTTATTGGTATCGGCCAATTTTGGATATTTTGGGCCAGATTTACTAAACGGCAAATTAGCACGAGAGCGCAATCCCATAAAAGCACTGATGGAAGTGGAAATTTATGCAGTGATTTACTGACGATGCGTAAATTAAAGAACACAGACGAGGCTGGATCATTTACATAATGATCAACGCAATCTACCAAGAGCAGCGCAAATGAGTGTCTGGTTTAAGACATGCTTTTTTGGACAGTAAATAATGGCGCAAATACCAGTAAATTGACTTGCGCAAACCTTAGTAAATCACCTTGCAGGATTCATTTAACACTCTCCTCCCATAAATGTTGCATCTGAAAGGGAAACTCTTACAAATGCATATGCAATTATGTCAGCCGCAAAAATAACCATGTCCACGCCTTTTTAGTGCTATTTTTCACTGTGTGTCTTTAGTAAATCCTGACAGTAGTTTTTAAACACTAAAAGAGTGTGGCTGGCGCAAGCTGTTAGTAAATCTGGCCCTAAATATTGTAATATTTAATATTTTTGTTCTTGCATTTTTTTGTCCTTTTAATCCTTTTTTTTTACATTTAGATTATCTTTGCCATCATGTAACACTCACGTAAAGTTATAAAAACACTTATCTTAACACTGTTAAACATAATCTTTAGCAAAGCTCAAAATGAAATTGATTTTTCATAGGCCTACTCTACATTGTAATGATGTGATGTCTAAATTCACAATTTGTTTTGTTTTGTTTTGTTTTATTTTTTGGTTATTAAGACTAGCATTGTTTGAATTTTGGCCATTTATTGATTATGAGTCATAACATAATAATTATTGGCTTATCACAGTATTATTGTTGAGAACTTGCATATTGGTGCAATCCTGTTTTTCACACAAATTTCACTCTAATGTATTTACTTCATTATCAAATGCATGTAATTGTTCCTATTGTGAACGATTCATCTGTGGTTTTTATTTAAAAAATTATAACTTGATCTTCTGGTAAAACGGTAGACTTCTCTCTGGTGATGTCTCCGGACTTATTGTGTAAATTATTTACTTAATTATTTGTTTACCCTGCCTCTATCTTACAATCGACTGCAAGCTCACATTCAGCTGACCTGATGGCATCCAATCAACAACCAATGGATAGAACCAAGTCCCAGAGACCAAGATTTTTTTTCGATAATCCAATTCACTCAGATGTACATCAAAATACGAAAGAAAAGATCTGCCGCTACTTCCGTGTCATGACGACATTGATATTGAAACACTAGGTCTACGACAAAAGTAAAATAACAAAATCTACATGAAAGGCACTTGTGAAAAGTTTCCATGATAGTTTTTATGCGAAATGTGTTAAGGGTGCCAGTAGTTGAAGAAACACTCATAAAAGACTACATGCATGCCCACACAATTGTTATATCTAAATGCTTAGCTTTATCTGACACTAACAACAATAGGTCCGGCAGTCCCAAGATCCTATGCGGTGTCAAACACAGACTTTCACACTCCTTGGGCAAACATTGATTGTGTTGGCCTCTGGGGTGTTTCTCTTAATGTACTTAGAGCTCAATAGTCTCGCTATAGCTCTTCAAAGTAGCAACCACACCGGCCTGTCTGCACAAGTCACCGAGAAAATTATTGTGGCTTTGGCAATGAGTAAGTGTCTTCAATATCTGCAGCATGTCCACCTGCGGGGGTTCATAAGCTCACCGCCGAACAATAGTTATGGCTGTGTCCCTGTTTTTATGAGCTATCCGTCTTGTGTTTCTGCGATCTCCTGGAGTATTGTGATTAGGAAGCCTGCTGAAAAAGCCGTGTTCCTCCCTTATGTTATTAAGTGCCGTTATCTCCCTTAAGCCCCGGTTGTTTACTCACTTGCATCCACTCATGTGGAACAGTTTTTGGCACATTGCATGTAGATGTCCAGCACTATTCCCGAGCTTTTGTATGTTACGTATTTTATTAGGGATAATAAGAAAGCAAAGGGATCAGGGAGGGATAGAACTGAATATTGATGTGTATGTGTCGACTGCACCTCTGCGTGAGCACGGGCAGCGCTGCTAGAGAGTGAACAAGCCAAATAAGTCCATTAAACTCGATGTTGGCCCGCTCCTGAGGAGACCCCTCTGTGGAGAATGGGCTGGCAGGAACCTTTGGCTGGCTTGCACAGGCAGCTTCTTCCTTTTCATGGAAAACTAAATCAAGCACATTGGCTCTGAATAATAGCCATGAGATGAAGACCATTCGATGTGTGTCAGAAAAAATGTGCTTTCACAGCAATCACAGCATCTGAATTGGCTGCTGTCGGATTCACATGTATGTACCAGCTGGCTTCCCTTACAAAAAAATAAGTAAACTTATTTTTACTACTGTATACTTATTAGTATACTTATTATTACTACTGTTAATTTAAGTGTAACAGTAGTAAACTTTGAGTACAGTAGAATTTGTATTAGTATACTTACTATTACGACTGTTACTTTAAGTGTAACAGTATTAAACTTTGAGTCCACAATTAAGTTTTTCGTTTGTGTTGCAACTATACTATGAATGGACTTATAGGTATACTGATAGTTTACTAGTCAAATACTTTTTTTAGTTTATGAAAGTACACATTGAAGTGTACTCTCGGTAAACTAGTTTTGTAGTTTTATAGTGCAAGTATACTTGTAAGTTTTCTTTAAGTGAACATAATGTCATAATGATTGTTTACTATTTATATATTATTTTTGCACTTTAAGTATTACTGCTATGTTCCTAAATAGGTATCCTATTTCGATGTTTAATGTTTGATGATCGCTTTATTTTACATTTTCATAAGCAATCTTCTATCACATGTTTCTGCTTCTTCTTTTGTTGCGGAGATTCTGTACCATTTTAGAAGATGCATAATAGGCCCCCTACCGTATAACAGTGAAAACATGGATAGCCGGAAAATTCAGTCAATAGCGGGGAACGAGTAAATAGATTATAAGTAAATTCCTATGTACACTACCAGTGGCTAGTCTACACAGAAATGTAGATATTCAGAATTAGGAACAAATCTGTTTTCTTTATAAATCAATATTCTCAAATTTAAATTTATAAGACAGTATGTCAAACTTTGTGGAAAAAAGTATTTAGTAGGCTACTCAATAAAAAGAGTAAACACTACAAACCAAGTATACTTTGAGTACCTAATTATACTTTTAAGTATATCTCGATCAAAAGATTAAGTGTATAGACCAAATATACTTAGACTTTTCTGTCAGTATAAGTACAAGTATACTTAAGTGCAATTTTAAGTATATTTCTGCAAAGTACACAAAAAGTAGATTGAAAGTATACTATCTTATTTTTAGTTTAAAAGAAGTATACTAATAGCACACTTGAATAAACTTTTTTTTCATAAGGGTTTGAGTCCTTCCCATACTTCCTGTAAACTTCAGCAGAACACTTCTCATCCCTCGGATCAGGCTCCGATGGTGTAGGGCAAACATTTATCGGCCGAACATACGGCCTTTTAGGATTAGCTCCCACACAAAATGTGTTCACTTTCATGGTTCTGCTGTCTTGTTTTGCACAGTAAGCCCAAATATTCATGAGCTTGGTCTTTGGCAACCAAAAGACAAGATGGTCTCATTGAATTACAAATCGGGAGCGCAGCCCACTTTAGATGAATACTGTCATTCCTCTGTCAAAGCACTTTGGCCTTTCTGGGGTGAGTTAGCAGTCTGCCACCCAACAAACTGGCAGATTTCAGGCTAGGTTTGGGTCTGTTTTTAACTATTTGGGTCAGGTTTAGTTTTTTTTTTTATGTTTTAGAAATAATTAAAGGAATAATTCACCCAATGACAAATGAAATACTTACCGTCATGTCTTTCTAAACATGTATGACTTTCTTTATTATGTGGAACACACACACACACAGACACAGACACGCAAACACACACACAAAAACATTTTGAAAAAATACAATGAAAGAGTGCCAGTATTGTTTTGGACCCAACTGAATTTCATTGAATGAACATTATATGAGTTGGAACATTCTTCAAAATACAGGTTAAAAAAAAAATATATTTTTTTGGGTGAACAATAACTTTATTATTTATTATTTATTAATTACTTTATTATTTACTTACCATTTCATTCCAAACCTGTATGATTTTTTGAGTAAATTCAGCATTGCATCACAAGAATAAATTACTTTTTAATATACATATTTAAATTTAATGCAATAACATTTCACAATATTGTTTTACCGCATTTTTTTATTAAATAAATGGTGAGCATAAGCGATTTCTTTCAAATGTTTTTTTTTACAAAATTCTACAATTTTGAACAGTAGTGTATATTATGAATGGGTGATTTCTTTGGCATAGCATTGTAGACAAATATAAAATTTTCTTCATTTATTTTAATTATCAAAGAAACAAATACTGATATGATATGATATGATATGATATGATATGATATGATATGATATGATATGATTTTGTCTTGGAAAATGCATTGCTAATCCACTTCTGAAGGGGCACTTACTTTGAATGGGCATGACACTTCTGGAAGGAAAGGAAGAGATATTGTCCTGGAGTGATGTAAACCTGAACACCTCAGTATCACTCACAGTCCCTGAGAGGCATTCAAGAGCCCCTGTGGTTCTAGAGAAAGTGGCTGCCTGTATCAGCTGCTGCACAACCCCTCTACCCGTCTTCTGAAGTGTGCTGTCGTTTGAAAAGACTCAATTTAATGGAAAAGACCAAAGCAGAAGTAGCGGACTTAAATAAACAATAATAGTTATTGGGCCCTGCTGAGACAACAGTAATAAGCAGCTAACTGCAGCCGAGTGTGCGGGCGAGCGGGGCAATCGACGCCACAAGTGGAAGAAGATTACCTCTTGTACAGTCTTTCAGTCCCGTCCCAGTTGTCTTAGACAGGCCACATTGCACATTTATTACCCCATTCTCCAGGAACATGATTTAACATGGACGCCCCATGTCTTCGCTTATCTCAGAGCTCAAATAAAGCGTTCCTTGCCTTGTCGTGTTTAGTTGAATTAGCGGGCTTGTAAGTGAGCTTCTCGTGTTGGTAGGAATATTATTGTGCAAAGATATTGTGCCCTGTGGAGGATCATTAAAACCATGCCTAATAAATGTGGATGACTCACCGTGTCAAAACCATTAGGCCAATCAGTCTGTCTGCAAGCTGGGCCTTAATTTTCAGCCCCTACCTGCAAAATTAAACGCACACAGGTCATTAAAAGCAGCAGAAAGAAGCAGCGCTGTCTCTGGAGCAGTGATTACAGTCACTCTCTGACTGGCACAAGCCATCGCTAGCTCAATAATCCAGATTTCATTTAAATGATTTCCAATTGAAATCCCAAAGTTGATCTTTCATTCTGTGTCTATTTTCAGTGGATGTGAATTTAATTTGATGTGTGTACTGAATGTGGTGCAAAAAAAAAATTCAAAAACATCAAAGAGAGCAGGGTAGACCATGACAGTGAATGTGATTTCACCACATACAACATGTTCCTGGATCAACACCTTTGTTGATCCTGGAACAACATTCCAATCAACCAATCAGATTTGAGGGAAAGTTAACAGTTTATGTCAAGTTTAGGCTTATAACCAAGGTTAGGTGCTTCTACACCAGTGCTATTCACCTATCATTTCCCTCTGATTTGAAGGGTAACTCATAGGGAATATTGTTCCAGGATCAACAAAATATGTTGATCCAGGAACATGTCTTACTTGGCAACGTGACCAGTATATATGCCACAGCAATCAATATACAACCAATATATATGACATTTTAAAGATGGTAAATAACACATGCATAACAATTGGTGCAATGAATTGTATATTTATTTTATGTAATATTTACAAAATTAGAAATAAATAATTTGAAAATGAATCATATGGGGGAAAAATGTGGCAGGCTAAATGCTCAAGAGCTAACAGCTGGATTTGCCAAAGTTTGCAAGACTTGTGGAATTAAATGTTTATTAGCTATTCAAAGACTTGTTCGAATTATAGAAATGCGTATTTGCTGAATGGCAACGGTATATAAAAGAGAATTTGCCTTTCTACTACTATTAAACACTGTAATCCTTCTCCATATAGCCTACCATTTACTTTATTTGGTTAACAGTTCTATCATATAATTTTTAATAAATATGGAGAATGAGAGCTACTGTGCATCTGCGTTTAGACACTGGCGTTCTCAGTGAGTCAAAATAAAACTCTTCCGCTTCTGACACTTACTGACCAAACAGAAAAACTAAAACTACCCAATGGCGATAAATGAAAAACAAACATATAGTATAAAAGTGTGGTCTGATTCCTGGAAAAGTGTTCTTATGTATTGGTCTTTTTTAGTTAATCAAAAACTGTGTAACCAGTGTAGCCTGCTTCCCGAAACGAAGAACAAGGTGATTCTTAGTTAGAAAGTCTGGTTAATGGTTTGAATCAGTCTGTTATTCACAGTATTAACATAAAGCACACAAAATACAAATATTTAGTAAAGTAGTCTGTTTTAAATATAATATTTAAAATAACATTTAAAAATATATTCATATTGTAAAGTATTTAAATAAAGCATTATCTAAACGCATCTGCCGTCTTATATATATTTGTATTACTTTTTTATTGCTGCATTGCACTTCTATGCTGCCCTATAGCATTTGTTCAAAACGAGTTATTCTAAACATAATTATGCTGCCTACCAGGGCCTAAAACTAACTTTTTGCAACACCTGCCAATGGCCAGTGTGAAAATTTACCAGCCATAAATATTTTTTTTTCTGGCCATGAAATTGTTTTTGCAAAAACAGGCAGTTATGACACCAAAATTTTAGATACCAGTGAAAATTCACAATTCTCTTCCAATTTTGATACCAAAACTAAAACTACTAGCCTAACTAATATACATTTAAAACATGATTAAAGACAAGTAACAGTAGTTTTGAGGTAGATACATTGCATAAAGTAATGAAATGTAAAATAACGCTGGATAGTCATCACTGTATAAATTAAACAGATTAATCCTTATTAAAGTTACAAAAGTTATTCAGTCAAGAGCAGTGAATTTTTTTTCATTGTCCTTTGTTGTTTTATTAACATTAAAAACATAGACAGCAGCAGAAACATTAGGCTGTTGTCACTTTAAGACCTAATGCACACTGGTACACATCTTTCTTTACTGTTTTACACTCACAGAGATGGGCATTTTTTACGAATTTTTTGTGAATTTGTCTGTTCAAGCGCAAGAAGACGTGAAAGAGAGCTCAATTCAGTAGCTTATTTGCACGCTGTCTGAGACGCAGCTTTCTGGTTGCGTGCTTCGGATGCGTGTGCACACAAAACTTTCCACACATTACGCTAGTAACGAATTGAGTTCCCTTTCGCATCTTCTTGCACAATATTTAAGTTGGCAAGGCTTAAACTCTTGTGACGATGCAGCGCTGGCCTGTCAACTGTCCCGAGCTTTGGTCATATTTGTTTATTACGTTCATGTTCTCACAACATTGCGATGTTAGAATTCATAAAAATATTACCGGCCAACTGGCCATTGACACAGTTTCATATACTCGCCATTGCCAATTTTTACTGGCATTTGGCGCTTGGCGAGTGTTAATTTTATGTCCTGCTGCCTACCGTTTGAGACAGCCTTATAGTGGCCATTCACACAAAATGTGAAAAAACATGAGACTCTTGAGCTGAACTTGAGTGCCACGTTTTTGCTAGACGCAAGTGCAGCGGTCAAACATGTCTGTTTACATAGAAAAACAATGGAAAAGCAGCACAGTGTAAACCAAAAGTCCAATGTTCTGTTTGAATGGCACCTTAGTGTCCTACCTACGGTTGGGTTTGTACATATTTAACCCAAACATGGGTTGAAACAACCCAGCATTTTTAAAAGTGTATAATGCTTGAAATGCTGTCTAGGTAGGTAGCTCACTACAGCATTATACAGCTAAAATGTCTTATGAGAAAATTATAATATTATTCGCATGTAGAACACACTAAAAAGAAAGGCTTTAAGATTGCCTCTAAAATCGTCACTGTATTTGGCCATCATATTCCAGAAACAGGATGAAATCTTGCTTGACTGGAAATTTTATGGAAATGCTGACTTCTGCTCCGTTGCTCTGTTCAGCACAAATGAAGTCTTTACACTTTGACTGTAAGTTCCCTTTAAGCTGAGGGTGAATGCATAGGCAAATTAAGCTGAGCATGTATTTCTCTGAAGTGTGACTAACCGTGTGTCAGTCAGAGCGAGGCAGGCTCGTATGCTATCAGAGGAGCTCCCAGTGGCAGAGCTCTTCACTGCGCCCACAGCCACCCACCCCTGGCCACACAGGACCAGCAGACGAGAGCGGCGATGCAGAGCAACACAAAAGCCCCTTTTCATTCCCCTTTCTCTTTTTCCTTTTATAAAAGTGTCGCTTTATCTGTTTAGAGGTGCGCTGAATGGGCCAGAGAGCTGCACTGGCTACACAATCCAAGAGGAGGAAGGGAAGAAGGGAGGGCTGGGTGGAAAATGTCTCCATCAGTTCCTTAATCTTTCTGGTCTCGTTCAACAAAGCTGTCACCTTTGAGGAGATCTCTGTTGAATTATTCAAACTGGAGGTGTGTCAGTGCGGCGACAGCCCCCAACCCACAGGACTCGCCGCTCTTTTCAACTTCTCTCCGATGCGGAGACCCAGAGGCTCGAATCAACACAACTGGATGAGTTGTTTTCTAATCCGCACAAGGGTAGCCTTTAATTGAAAACATGTCTCTGGTGATTTTACCTCAATATTGACTGTAAACTACTTGCTTTCCCCCTTCTCTCTCTCAATGTCTCTATTGAGCAGGAGCACTCCATTAGCTTAAAGTGTGAAACAGAGACTCAGATGTGACTAATTGTTTTAAGAGGGTCCATGGGTCCAAAAGGGTCAATGAGACCTCAAAGTAGTGATGAAGACAAATCTTTCCACCTGCAGACAACAACGCAGGCCAGGGGAAAAGTTCATCTGTGTGTGTGTGTGTGTGTGTGTGTGTTATGGAAACAATGTTCGAATTTCCTAATCAGATTATTCTGAATCATTGCATTGTCAGCATAGAAACCAAATTAGGACTTTTAATTCCAATACAAAGGATTCCTTGCAGGCGTTTTTCCAGGGGACCCTTTCAGCTAATAGCATCAGTGTTCTTTTTATTTATTCACAGGCTGTTTGTAATGATAGTAAACACAGAGATAAAAGCTAATGAAATACTTCCTTGCTAATGCATTCACCCGTCCTCTCTGACAGGTCTGCAACTGAAGTTGTGACAAACACGCAGTCATTCTGCAGGTTTGTTATGTTTAATGGAGACAAAGAGTAGGGCTCTAAATCTGAGTGATTGTAGGTAAAAGCAGATGCTGGGTCTTATGATGCTTTTAGCGCCGCTGTAATCCATCGCAGCTCATTGGAGGATGGAGACGCCTGATTGTACTTCACACTACGCTAGACAGATAAGTGAGGACACAGGCAGTGGACATGTAATTTATTGAAATATGATATGAGATGACTGTCTTTCAGTTGACATTCCAATAGCCAGAGTGCTAGAAACTACTGTTTATATGTGTGTATGTCTGCACCTAATTAATCAAATTTTGGGGACAAATTTGTACCCAGAAGTGAGCTAAATCTGACAAAAAACTATTTTTGGTCATGTCCTCATTTGTAAAAACTATTTAAAACATTTTAAACGTTTTTTTATTGTAAAAATTTGTTTAGGTTTTCTGTTCTGTTCTGTTTCAGTTAGGGTTAGGTTATAGTAGCTATTTGTAGTAATTTATTTTTTCTGCTGAGCAAAAGAAGATATTTTAAAGAATATGAGTAACCAAAAAGTTAATAGGTGCATTGTGGGATTTTTTGGGGAGCAAAAGTTTTAGTCCACTGGAAGGATTTTACGATCGAGACAGCACTTAAAATGGCCGACTTCCTGATCAAACACCCTCCATTTAGGGAGCTAGGTAAATGTGTAAGTGTGCGTGTGTGTTTAGACAGGCTATTTTAAAATGGCTTTGAATGTGGCTCATCTGGACAGCTAAAACCATTTTTTTTTATGTAATGTTAAGGGGTAAATCTCACAAAGAAATGCCTGGATCATCTTTTGCCTGAAAATCAAAAGAAAAAATATACAAATATATAGAAAATTAGTTATAATTTTAGGACCAGGTAAGACTTGTTGCATTGTCATATTATTTTATTTACTTTTTTTGGTTGTTGTTGTTGTTGACAAAAAATCTCCTCCCAAAAAGTCATCACTATAATGCCAATTTTTCATGAAATTTTATTTATTTATTTGGATGGATGGATGGATGGATGGATGGATGGATGGATACTGAGAAACTGCCAGGGTTATGTTTAGTAATGTTTTGTTTCATTGTGTTGGTTGTTTTGGTTTAGTTTTTTCGATGATCCCGTTTGCCTGTGTTCTCGTTCATTGTTAGTTTTCATGGTTCCTGATTAAGTTACGCACCTGTTTCTAGTTTTGTTAAACATCTTATTCTATGTAAATGAGCCCTTAGTTTTCTCTGTTTAGTGTTTGTTGTTGTCAGTGTTAGATGTGTATTTGCCTTGGTTATTTTTCCTGCGTATTCTTATGATTTATTAAAAGAACTTTAAATTAATTCTGCTTCGTGCCTTGTAGTACTATAACGTGACAGAACAACGAACCACAAAATGGATAAAGCAGCACCATTCATTGCTCTCGCTCATGAAGGACTTTCCTTGTTGAAATATTCTGCCCGGTTTTATGTTTTGGTACAAATCGCTAAAATCGATTTACTGGATGGGAGCAAACTATTATAACCAAATGGAGCTGCCAGAATTGGATGACCTAACATGGCAAGAAGCCATTCTTCGATGCCTGGAACATTTCTAACCATTTTTGATGTCTTTGCCCATAAGTCCAGAGCCCAGCCTGCTGCCTTTAATGTAAATTACAGATGAAACGCCAGAGCCAACCGCAGACGCAGAACCCGAGCCTGCCACGATGTCATCGCCAGAGCGGACGCCTGAGCCTTTCATCGCCCCGAAGCCTAAGTCCAACGAAGAGTCTGACCAGTTGCATGAGCCGGCAACATCGTTCGCCCCTGTGGTTGTGCTTGTAGAGTATTAGGGCATGGAGGGAAGCCCCACCCACACACCAGCCGCTGAGGGTGAGCTGCATCTGGCCTCTGTGAAATATTTTGTGGAATTGGAAGAGGTTATTCCCCAAAGTCTCCTGTCGCCGCTGGTCCCACCCAGCTCCAATTATCCTGCATCTCCGCTGGTCCCGTCCAACTTCAAGTCTCCTGCGTCTCCGCTGGACCTTCCCGGCATTAAGTCTCCTGCGTCGCTGGTCCATCTCCCTTGTGATGGTCCCACCGAGCCTCCCTCTCCCCCTCTTCTACGGAAGCCAGACAGTTCCTCAACCCTGCCTCCACTGGCTCCCTTCAGTTCCTTGGCTCCACCTCTGTTTGCTCCAGTCTGCTCCACGGATCTGTCTCTGGTCTTCCGGTCTCCAGCTCTGCCTTGGCAAGTGGATAGCTCCTCCTTGGGCTGCCAAGCCCATATCTCCACCTCAGCCCATTGACCAGTCGGCTCCACCTTGGCTTCTCCCTCCCTCAGCTTCACCTGGGACCATCATCCTTACAGCTCCACTGGGCTCCCTCGTCTATCCGGCTCTGCCTTGGTCAGTCGTCGCTCTCGTTGCTCCTCGGTCCCACTGGCTGCACCTCAGTTCTCCCGCACCCTGTCTCCACCTCGGCCGCTCATCATCTCAGCCGCTCTTCCTTGGCCTCCAGGACCTAAAGTGTCGCCTGCTCTCTGTGTCTTCTCGGCTCCGTCTGGGTCTCCAACTGCCCTGGCTCCACCACTGGTGGTCGGAACTCTGGCTCCTCCCAACATCGGTTCCGCCATGGGCCTTCTTCCTGGTGGTGCTCCGGGTCATTATCTGGTTCCTCCCTCCATCATCTCCTCCCTGGCTCCTTCCCTCATTCCCGTCTCCTCATTGGTGTTTCCCTCTGCCAGCTAGTTTTATCTAGTTCTGTGCAAATAAGCCCTTTTTCATATAAGAGTTTTCTCTTTTCAGTGTTTTTCGTCGTCAGTGTTAGATGTGTATTTGCCTTGGTTATTTATCCTGCGTATTCTCCTGATTTATTAAAAATAACTTTGTATTCTTTCTGCTTCATGCCTTGTAGTACTGTTACATGACAGAAATGGGGAGGTTTTTATATATTGTCACTTAAGGCGAGACACAGCAGGCAAAAACATAGATTTTTCATGCAGTGGTCAGTTTGGAGATTTTGGGCTAGTTTACTCCTTCAATATGTGTTCTTTCAAGCTGCTATAAAGAAAACGTTGAAAATATACATTAAGATGTTTATTTTATTACATTTTGTTTACTTGCGGCAGTAAGTTTCTCCCGAATTTACTAAGAAGTTAGCATTCCAACACGACACGCCGAGATCCGTCTGTTTACTGAAGTCTGTCATGACTGGTATCGTTGTAAAGCTCCGAGTCTCCTGCACAACGCTATGTAACCCAAATATGGGCATTTCCGTTCTATCAGTAACCAATCGTGAATGTCCAAAGGGGGATTTAAAGCTAACAACGAAATCTCATTTAGAGCTATTTAAATCGTTAATTGCCGTTTTCTCAAAATTAGTTTTTTGTCATTCTCCAGTACAAACATCTCAGCCTATGTAGCACCTATGTACACCAAACTTTCCAGTTATACACTTAGCAGTATTCTGAAGATATTTTCAGAGGGATTTGTTAATAAATCATTCCTGGCCTGATTTATGTGACATTTTAATAAAAAAAATATGGCGAAAATCGATTTTTTAAGGCAATGGACAGTATATTTTGATTTCATAGGTAATGAAAGCATATATCCTGAAATCCCTCTGAATTTTTTTTTTCATCTTGTGTGTAAACAAAATGAAAAAAGAATTTTGCACCTGGCTTTATCATATGTTCAGATCTATCTACCGAAAATATATGCAAAATCATGCATATTTAATGCCTAATTTGCATAATTAAACATATATATTTCTAAAACTTGTAATACATTTTTTTATATACTTGTGTAAGTAATCAACTGAGGAAGTTTCATGGTGATATCTATTATTTAAAAATTTTACCCTATTCACCTGTAGTGTCTCGCCTTAATATATTTTATTTTTTATAATATATAGTATTGTATTCATGAATTTCTGGCAACATTTAAAAAAAAAATACATTCTATAAAATAATATATACTGTTACCATTATATACAATTGCTCATATAGTGATACAAGGTTGTTTTTATAAAAGCTGTGTTTATAAAGTGCCATATAAAACCACTTTGTAATTATTCGTAATTCTTTAACATTGTACGTTGCAAGCTCTATGTGAAGACAATGATTGATCAATGATCATTTACGTGTTTTATACCACAATTTTCGATCTTATTAAAATTCAAATAATTTAATATCTGAGGACTCAAATCATGTTAAAGGCCTTCCCACTTAAAGCATAAATACGTCACCGCAGTCACAGTCACCATGACAATAACCATCCCTCTCTCAGAGCCCTTATCGCCTACTCTTTTTCTGTTCTCCCTCCATCTCTGTGTTATGAGCAGGCGATGTTTGTGCGCCTGTGTCTGTGTGTTCGAGGGAGTGAATAGAGCTGAATGGCTTTGAATGGCCAGTCTGTCAGGTCACCTGTAGACAGTGATGGTGGGAGAGGGCTGCGGGCTGAGCCAGAGGGCATTTCTGAAGGAGCCTGAGTGCCCTGATTCACTCTGAATCATTGAAAGCCCTCACCATGCACCACAGATACCTGTTCTGTCTCTTTCTCAAACAAAATGGCTAAAAGCATTCCATTGACACACAAACACACATGCAGACCCATGGATAATAAAGTCATGAAGTTGCTCTATACAGATTCTTTGGGTGCTGCATGTTCGATATTAATTCAGAGTCGTACACACATGTTCTTATTCAAAATGGTGTATTGATCAATATGGGTTTTCCAATGGCTGATTAGTTTGTGGTCTGAGATGCCAATGCCATTTTAATAAATACTTAACATTTGGTTATTCCAGTTGATACTGATTTTGTATTTTCAGGTTCAATAAAATTTTATATTTTAGATCTTTTTATATATGTTATTTATGAATTATTGTTTATTCATTATATTAATATAATAAATATTCAATAGTTTTGTCATGTCATTTTATGTATTTCCAAGTGAAAAGATGTTGGTGATAATGGTGATATTTGTAGACACTAATAGAAATACACCCCTGACAGTTGATTATTTTGATTTATTTTATTATATTTTTTCTACAGTGTGTTTTTGCTGTGATCAAATTGTGTCTTAATATAAATTGATACCAGTTTACATATTTGAGAATTGCATAATAGTTTTATGATAAAACAGAGGGTTAATGTTTCAGTAATATCTTTCAGATGGGTTTTGATTCGGTCCAAGGAGCACATCAAAAGCATTTGAATGGAAAATAAGAGGTTGGTTTTATTTTAAATGGTGTAAACCATTGGTGATCTCTGGAACCCCCCTGGAACTGGAACCTTTAATCTCAACATAAAATAGGTGTTACATATTTTTGGTCAATTTTAACAGTACTGTGCATTGATATTAGCTACAGAGAAGTTGATGCATCAGTATTGCTTAAAATGGTAACATTTCCAACACAAACCGAGTGTTTGAGCTGTGTACTCCTCCTTTAATGCAGAGGAGAATGTGACAGCGTGTGTCAGAATGGTTTCCCCCTACATAGGGCACATGTATTTGGTACGATAAACCTCTTCATTAGCTGGTCACATGTTACGCCCGAGGGCAGAAACGTTATTTTTGTTCATTTGTCATCTTGAGCGCACAGCCGAGTGAATGGGTTGTGAGTGAATGCACAAGAAGGCATGCATACGTGCACATACACACACATATACATATAGCAAGCAGCTTATAGCACTGTGCTTATTGACCTGATAAATGCATAAGAAAATCAAGCAAAATAAACACACCAAGACACATTTACACAAAAAAATGGACTCCTGGGCTGTGTGTATTTGTATGCACTCCAACACATGCATGCAAAAAAAAATAGACTAATGGTATTTTACTCTCTCTCTCTCTCTCTCTCTCTCTCCTCTGCTCTCTGTTCTTCATGGCTGCAGGAACATTTCGAGGTGTCTGTAAGAAGATTGACCACTTTCCGGAGGATGCAGATTATGAGCAGGATGCAGCAGAGTATTTACTACGTAAGTCTGTCAAAACATCACACATCAGGGGCGTTTTCTCTGATGAGGCAAGACAGCTCTTCAAAATAAATTAGATGAGAAAATAATCGACTACAAAACAAACAAATATTTCAAAATATGACCTCAAATACTGTGTAAATCACTATTTCTTATGAAGTAACACTGTCCAACAGATAAACTGGGAGGCAACCTCTCTTTTAGCTATGTTTGGGTCTTACTGAGACCCTATTGTGACATAAATGTGAGGGCCAGGGAATGGTATAATACTGGCGATAAGTCATTTGAGGAGACGTAGTGCCTCCATGCCACTGTGATTGGCTGATTGTGTAGTGGGTGTGATAATGCCTACCTATCATGGCCCACAAATTGCTTTAATGGGTCGAAATGCTAGTAATTAATTACAAACAATTCACCCACTCTGACATCATCACTGTTGGTCCCGTCTGAATCAAAACAAACTAAAAATTACTTAGTCGATTTTTAGCAAGCGCTCTTTGAGGTGCACCTTCATGCCTGACACCATTTTATGAGAAGGTCTCTGTTAATAATAATAATAATAATAGTAATAATAATGATAATAGCTGAACAGTTAGATGTAAAAAACAAAAGATACACAAAATATGATTGTTACTGTTTTTTTTTGGAGTTATCCTTTTTTAAGTTATATATAAATGTATAAATGTTATTTATAATAAACTATTCATGTTGGTATTATTGAAAAGTGTCAATGTACACTATTCAAATGTTTGGGGTTAGTGATTTTATTTCATTTTTAATTCATACTTTAATTAAAAAATGATGCATTAAATTGACGGTAAAGACATTTATAATGCTACCAAATATTTTTATAGAGAATCAGAATCAGAGAATCTTGAAAAACAAGATAATAAAATTTATAATAATAAATGTTTCTTGCATCAAATCATCATATTAGAATGATTTCTGAAGGATCAAGTGACACTGAAGACTGGAGCAATGATGCTGAAAATTAATAAATTACATTTTAAAATATATTACAATAGAAAATAGTTATTTCACAATATTACTGTTGTTTTGACCGAATAAATGCAGTCTTAGTGAACATAAGAGACTTCTTTCAAAAACATTAAAAAATCTTTCTGACCACAAATATTGAATGATAGTAATATTGTAGCATACAGCAATATTGTACAACCCCAAATCAGAAAAAGTTGGGACACTGTACAAATTGTGAGTAAAAATAATTTACAAATCTCATAAACTTTTATTTTATTCACAATAGCATATAGATAACATATCAAATGTTGAAAGTGAGACATTTTGAAATGTCATGCCAAATATTGGCTCATTTTGGATTTCATGAGAGCTACACATTCCAAAAAAGTTGGGACAGGTAGCAATAAGAGGCCGGAAAAGTTAAATGTACATATAAGGAACAGCTGGAGGACAAATTTGCAACTTATTAGGTCAATTGGCAACATGATTGGGTATAAAAAGAGCCTCTCAGAGTGGCAGTGTTTCTCAGAAGTCAAGATGGCCAGAGGATCACCAATTCCCCCAATGCTGCGGCGAAAAATCGTGGAGCAATATCAGAGTTTCTCAGATAAAAATTGCAAAGAGTTTGAAATTATCATCATCTACAGTGCATAATATCATCCAAAGATTCAGAGAATCTGGAACAATCTCGGTGCATAAGGGTCAAGGCTGGAAAACCATACTGGATGCCTGTGATCTTCGGGCCCTTAGACGGCACTGCATCACATACAGGAATGCTACTGTAATGGAAATCACAACATGGGCTCAGGAATACTTCCAGAAAACATTGTTGGTGAACACAATCCACCGTGCCATTCGCCGTTGCCGGCTAAAACTCTATGGGTCAAAAAAGAAGCCATATCTAAACTGGATCCAGAAGCGCAGGCATTTTCTCTGGGCCAAGGCTCATTAAAAACGGACTGTGGCAAAGTGGAAAACTGTTCTGTGGTCAGACGAATCAAAATTTGAAGTTCTTTTTGGAAAACTGGGACGCCATGTCATCCGGACTAAAGAGGACAAGGACAACCCAAGTTGTTATCAGCGCTCCGTTCAGAAGCCTGCATCTCTGATGGTATGGGGTTGCATGAGTGTGTGTGGCATGGGCAGCTTACACATCTGGAAAGGCACCATCAATGCTGAAAGGTATATCCAAGTTCTAGAACAACATATGCTCCCATCCAGACGTCGTCTCTTTCAGGGAAGACCTTGCATTTTCCAACATGACAATGCCAGACCACATACTGCATCAATTACAATATCATGGCTGCGTAGAAGAAGGATCCGGGTACTGAAATGGCCAGCCTGCAGTCCAGATCTTTCACCCATAGAAAACATTTGGTGCATCATAAAGAGGAAGATGCAACAAAGAAGACCTAAGACAGTTGAGCACTAGAAGCCTGTATTAGACAAGAATGGGACAACATTCCTATTCCTAAACTTGAGCAACTTGTCTCCTCAGTCCCCAGACGTTTGCAGACTGTTATAAAAAGAAGAGGGGATGCCACACAGTGGTAAACATGGCATTGTCCCAACTTTTTTGAGATGTGTTGATGCCATGAAATTTAAAATCAACTTATTTTTCCCTTAAAATTATACATTTTCTCAGTTTAAACATTTGATATGTCATCTATGTTGTATTCTGAATAAAATATTGAAATGTGAAACTTCCACATCATTGCATTCTGTTTTTATTCACAATTTGTACAGTGTCCCAACTTTTTCTGATTTGGGGTTGTATTGGTTGTGCACTGAATAAATGGTGTTCTCATAAACCATATAAACATCAAATGACATATGAATTTATACTTGAATGAAAACTCCAACCCAGAGAGAGAACTTTCAGAAGTCCACCGAACACACATCTTATTCACACGTTTTACTCTCTCACAATCACCCAGACTGATCATGTGCATAGAGAAGGGTCATATTGGTGAGATGGATTTTTCTTGTTTAGTCCGGCTAGGTTTCTTCAGTTTTTTGCAATGACCTCCACACTTTTTACCATCGTATAGATTAGGTGCAGCATGTCTTGAAATTGCTTGGTGACTGAAGCCGAACAAAGTAGATGCACGCATTCAAGCATGTCATGGTTTATGCTTAGTGATAAATCATGCTTACCCAAAAGCCTTTACACTGTCATGGTCATTTGGCTGTACTATTTAAGTGACATCTTCTTTAACTGGCTTCCCTATGTAAATTCGTACATATTCTTGGAATATGTTTGTTCTCTCAGTTGTGTGTTTTTCCTTGCGTGTTTTAATGCCTATGTCAATTACATAATTTATGATGAGGCGCCCAGCAGATTCCTGTGATTATGAATATCTGCTGCAGTGCATACAGTGACACATTAAAAGGATAGTTCACCCAAAAATGAAAAATCTTTCAATATTTACTCACCCTCATGTTGTTCCAAACCTGAATTCTGGATTTTTCCTGTGAAACACAGACGTAAAACATTTTTAAGAATCTTTACGCATGAATGAACATCACTGAGAAAACTATTGCTACCTTGATGGCGCAGCATCAAATGGGACAAGTCTTTTATTTAACTTTTATTTGTTTTAAAATTAATTATTTTCATGTGTTCCCCACCATCTAACCAGATTTATTTATTTTATTTTATGTCTGTTTTTTGTTTTTTTTATTAAAATTGCAAAAGGAAAAAAATCATGAAATTACCAGTGGTTTTCTCAGTTTTGTCATTCATCAAAAGCAGGCAAATCAATAGGATGTAATTTAAATAAATATGTGGGGAGAGGGAATACTCACAATTCTGCTAATGACCCATAAATACACCCTGGACATCTATAATTAGACCTTTTACATTAACAGGCATTTAGAGGTGCAATTATAAATTATAATGTTATTTGCATAATAATGATTTAATTATAATAATATATTTTCTTAATTATATACACTTTTGACAAGTATACCAGTTAAGTGGGGGCAAGTGATAACCATCCTTGCAATTATAGGGGTTATGCATTCTAATGAAATGTACCATGGACTAGTACCATAGGTTAAGCCCCCTATATGTTAGTAGAATGTAGTCACGTTCCTCTCATACTTTGTAGTCACACTGAAAACGGAAGTAGCAACAGTCAGATCTTTTTTTCCATATCATGATGTACAGATTATCGGATCTATGCATCGGTTGTTGTTTGGATTTTGAGATGTGGGCTTTGCACTCAAAAATGAAGGTGAGCTTGCAGTTGATTGTTGAGGGGGATTTTTTAGGGTGACTAAGGGTGTTTGCACATATGAACCAAACCCAGGTCAGTTAAAGTGAACCAGAATTTAAAGGGGGACTCAATTGAACCTCAAAAGAGAGTATGGTTCATTTTGTTAATTTGTGTAAATGTATATACACTGAGATACGCGCACACACACACACACACACAGAGAGAGAGACATATATATATGAAGAGTTCAGATGCAAAAGCCTCTAAGTGCCATCTGAAAATTTCTTCTAGAATGATCATTTTTATCAAGCTCGTATATTTAAGTTCAATAATTTCACTTAAATGGCAATGCAAATTACCTATTAATTGTCATTTAAGTGAAATTACTAATTACTAATATATATATATACACACACACACATATATTATGTAAACACACAATTGTATGTTTATGCAATTAATCGTGATTCATCGATTTGAAATTATATGGTCAAAAAAGAAAATAAAAATATACACAGATGAATCATTCACAATATATATTCTATAACATGTATTTTTCGTTCTGACAGCAACGATGTGCTGTTGTTGCATGTAGAGAGTAAAAATTCTTCAAAATAAAATTCTTCTTTGTGTTCTGTGCGAAGAAAAATACAAGCGTATGAGTTTGGAATGGCAAGAGAGTGAGTAAATAATGGCAGCAATGTAATTTTTCATTTTTGGGTGAACTGTTCCTTTAATAACGAGTCCAACAGCAGCCTTCCACACTGGAGATTTATGGCGAGACTGATGTGATGTGAGATCTTACTGCATGTAAACAACAAACCACAGCCAATAACTATTTACACTAGACGTCTTAGACTGAAGTTTCACTGGAGATGAGTCTAGCGTGATCAGTGTCGGCATGACTGTTTGTGCAAACCAAAAATACAGACATCCTACCCAGACTTTAAAGGCATGATAGAGAGAAAACAGGAGACCAGAGGCATAGTTTAAAGCTTTGCTTTACAGCTCATTTCGCTGCTCTGTTTATCCTGCTATTGGTATGTCATTCACAGTAAACAATGCAGTGAAATACATTCATGAGCACTATAAATATACATTTATGAGCAAAATGTGGAGCTGATTATGAAGGAAATGCAGTCAAAATGGTTCATTTCTCTGCCTCTGATTCCCTCGGTCTTTATCTGTCTCTCTCATAGCGTACTTTAGTTACCCTTGAGATGACTGTCTCTCCCTATGAGCATTGTTCTAATTTCTCTGTTATTCATTTGAAGCAGAGGGCCGTGTCCTCTGGCCTAACATGCTCTGCATGCGGGTTCAGATGGGCATTTCACATTCTGCCCTGCACATCTTTGTGTACAAAATGCCCACCGCACAGATTTCAGGGGATTTGCTAGGCTGATAACCTCGGCTTGTTAGCCAGAGAGGCCCATCCATCCAGTTTTTAAACTGGAAGTCTCAGCCAAGCACAAATAAATGTTTAAGTCATCCCACAGAGGTATTACCCTACGTAGATCTTACCTGTCAGCGAGGCGATGGACCCATCAAGGACGCAGATGTCATCCCTTTTGTTGCATGCTAATGCTCTGTACAATCCTCTTCAATAAATATCTCCCGTTTCCAGCTGTAATTAAGCACAGCTCGGCCACTGATCCATTTTTCAAGGATGGCAGGAAAATTGGATGATAGAGGAGTATTTTGTCTTCCCCTGGGCACCAATATATTAATGAGGTGTGCCATGGGAGACTGCTGATCCACTGAGGAAAGAGAGAAATGAAGAAGAGGGAAGGAGAGTGACATTTGTTATAGAAAGACAATGAAACCTACTGCAGTTGCCTTCATAAACAACTCACCCCATTTGATCATCAATGAATGCACATCTGTTTAATGCTCAAACAACTTTTAAAGTCATGTATTCTTTTATCATAGACTAAATGGCAAAAGTAAAAGATTTTTGCTCGTAACTCCACTTTTCAGAATTCATCATTTAAGAATTGGCTTCCTTTAACTGAAAAGGCCATACATGATATTGAATTGAAATTTCAATTGGAGTGATAGGAAAAGGAATAAGTGAACTGCAGTTCAAAGAAATTCAACACAGTCACACAGAGGGACTTCAGTGGTTTTGCAAGAAAACATAATTATGTCATTAATTTGGACTGGCACAGCAGATCATCCACATGTTTATTTGTTTTACAATGGAATCCCTTCCTAATAATTTTGACTTGTTATACCTATTTATTCCCTGATATATTTTAATGTATTTATCTATTAAAACGGTCAAAGCATTTAAGAGCCATTAAAACAAATAGTAATTTTGGCATATAGCGCCGTAAAATGTCAACCACATTGTTTCAGATATCTTTATAAAAAATAAGTATATCCAAATTTAAGGTAAATCCTTTTTTTTTCCCTTTTTTTTTCATGTATAAGTGCATTCTGTCAGCTTCCTTAATGCATGCAAGTCTGACTGTGTAACACTTCTTTACAGCGCATACAAACGTTAGGTTTTTGCATGAATGGTTCATTGATTTGCATTGTTTTTATAAAGAGTGGATTTACATAGCTATCAGTGTTTCGTTGTAAATATAAACATCAGTGTCAATTATTACATGTATGCAGTAAAGGATAATGTAAAAGCTAATTTCAGAAAAAGCTAAACAAATGCATTTTCCTATCACATTCACTGGTTATTTCATCTGTAGACATGATTGCCCCTCTTGTTCCAAAATATTTATTTCTTAGAGGATAAGCGCTCAGAAGGGCAAATGCTGCAGTGCTGCGGTATGCATAGCAATAGAGTACTGATAAGGGCAGTCAACTAGGCTATTGACATTGATCCTGACACTCTCAGACGCCCCTCCTTTAGCTTTTATCCTGTTTCTGAAGAGGCTGATCAAGCTTGATCTGAGGCAGAGTAAAGGAGCGAGGAGTTCAGCTATGTCTGAGAAGCCCCATGTGTGCTGCATTTTCTGATACAGAACTGTCCGCACATAATTGGATGGAAGTATGAGGCATTTTGGACAGATGCTGTGTGTTGCAGTGCTCAAATCTGCGACGACTTAACTGAACACAGACATTCTTTTGGCAGAGCACCATCAGATGGCTCAGTCGGGATGGAACCTTCAAATGCTTGGTTATTAGACCAAATACCTCTGTATTGCTTTTTAATTCTCTTAACATCTGTGAGAGAAGAGCAGAGGGAGTCTGATTTATACCATAAATCTAAAACATACCAACCTATGTGTATCATAAAATAAGTAATTATGTCAGTAAATCTTATAGGGATAGCTCACCAAAAATGTCATGATCTTTTCACCATCATGTTGTTTGAAATGTTTGATTTTTCAGTGGAACTCTAAAGGAGTTATTTAGCCGAATGTCTAGGTTGCTTTTTTCCATACAGCACAATTGAGTACTTTTTAGCGCTTTATTCAAAATACTTATTATCTAAAGAAACAACATTTTGAGCAAATTGAGTGGCATCCTTCTGCTGAATACAAAATATAGTTCCTGACATGTGAACTGTATTGTAAAAGTGTGATCACAAAAATATTGTGAGTCTCCCTCTGTACTTTTTACAGTGACACTAATTTGGTTGGGTTTGCTTGTATCATCCCTCAGGAGCGGTGAGAGCGTCCAGCATCTTCCCCATCATGAGCGTTGGGCTTCTGTTCATGGGAGGTTTGTGTGTGGCTGCCAGTGAGTTTTACAGGAGCAGACACAATGTCATCCTCAGTGCTGGAATCTTCTTTGTCTCTGCTGGTAAGATATTAAACCCACGGCCTGTTTATATTTTTAGCTTTAGCATATTTCACTTTTACCACAGTCAATTGTCCAATCCAGGGCTTCCCCACATGATAGAAAGTATTGTTGGGTTCCGAATACAGCATGTTGAAAATAGATTAGTTCACAGACAGGTTAGGATGTCGCTCTCCCCATAGACTCTGCAGATCCGTGTTGACTTCCCAGATTAACTCTGATTATTGACAAAGGAAATGGATGGGCCGGCTAGAGCAGTGTAAACAAACAGCAGGCCAGCATATTGACCCACTGCTGTAGTTCTGGCCTGGAAAGGGGTGGCAGACGGGGATCCTCAAACAGAACTGCATGTTGGTCAAATATTTAGAGAAGGCCCCATTAGGACCTCATGAGCACACAAATGAGCCCAACTCCCTCCGTTAGAACTGAATTATGATGAATCAATCCTCATGATTGCAGCGAACGCACTGCCGATGACTGAGCGTTGCTTTGTACACAACAATGTGCTTCAAATCGCCTCATCCTATTGGTTATGATCTAAATATTCAACTGCAAACTGGTAATTATTTATCCTTCAATGTGATGGCGATGATAAAAAGCTAATTAAAATGTTTCAATTGTTCTTTTTTTTTTCTTTGTTCCGCATGGCTGATAAGCGATGCATTCTTGTGTAATGATACGGAATGATGAGCCACAGCTGCGTGCTGAGCCATAACTTTCTCTCTCTCGCCCTCTCCTCTGCTTTTACTCTTCACACAGGCCTAAGTAACATCATCGGCATTATCGTGTACATATCTGCCAATTCAGGTGACCCGGGCCAGAGCGACTCGAAGAAGAGCTACTCGTACGGCTGGTCTTTCTACTTCGGCGCCCTGTCCTTCATAATGGCCGAGATGGTGGGCGTGCTCGCCGTGCACATGTTCATCGAGAAACACAGGAAGCTGCGTGCCAAGTCCCGCACCGAGCTGATCAAAAAATCGGCCTTCAGTCGCATCCCCAGCTACCGCTACCGTTTCCGCCGGCGTTCCAGCTGCCGCTCCAGTGAGCCCGCCTCTCGTGACGCTTCGCCCATGGGCAAGAGCGGGTACACGGGCCCTGCTGCGGCAGACATCTCTATGTACACCCTGTCCAGAGATCCCTCCAAGGCGGCAATGGGTGCCTTGCTCAACTCCGAGAGGGAGTTTTTGCAGGCTCACAACTCCAACGCTAAGGACTTCAAAGATGCTGCCAACAGGAGGACCACTCCAGTCTGAGAGAGTAT
The DNA here is from genome assembly GCF_963993115.1 of Abramis brama. Lineage (NCBI taxonomy): Eukaryota > Metazoa > Chordata > Actinopteri > Cypriniformes > Leuciscidae > Abramis > Abramis brama. The sequence goes on from NC_139963.1 coordinate 33,089,563, forward strand.
AAGCACAGAGGAAGTGCCATGGCCAAGACGTTACAACCACAGACTTGAGCTGGACCCCAGCAGGAAGAAGAATTCACTCGAGGCCTGCAGGGCTATAACCCTCTTTCTATAACAGTATATATAATATAGATGGTAATTGTTAGATCATTGGTGCTTCCTTTTAATCCTCATTTTTCAGTCACTGTTTCTGTTGTTTCTCCTGAGTCACACATCCCTTCCCCTAAGGGCTACTCGAGTAGAATGCTAGTCCTCTCCTCAGTGTCATTCATTTTGGAATTGAAGTTCCTAAAGTGCACAAAGGTAGCCCAGCGAAACTGTGACGCCCTCTGTGGGGAGGATTGTTCCGCTTCTGACTGATGAACCGAAAGGCTGTCCCGATACTCGCCTTATGCACAGCTCAGTAGCCCATAGCTGTGAGTGCCGCCTCACAATCACAAGATTGTATACAATTGTTGGTTTCTCTCCCGGGTCGTAACTTGAGCCCACAACTAGTGCCACTGTCTAATGCTGATCACCCCCACTCATCCCACCTACACACTGCCCACGGGCTACTTGGCCGGGCTCTGCATGCCATTCACGCAGTTATTTTATTTTTTTACGTTTACTCCCGATATTTCCATTTCAAACACCCCAGATTCCCCTGCATAAACTTTTATAACAGGGTTAAAGTGCGTGTTATTAAATATGATATTTTAGCCCACCAAAGTTTTTTGGTATTACATTGTTTTCATTGAGATTTAAAAAATAATAATATATAGCGAAAGGTTTTCTGTGAGATTTCCTTGATAACAGGATTATTGGAGGCCCTTGTGCTTATTAATATGGATATTGTGGTCATTATTGCTGTAGAGTTTTCTTCATCTGTTAGCGAAAGAAAAGCAGTTGGCTGCCAAATGTAGATTTCTTAATTGTGTATTGTTGAAATATTTTTAGAGAAAATATTGTTCACCAAAAGCTGGGCATCAAGAGTCAAAAGGACCTGCCCTATGTACTTGGATCCTTCACATATCATGAATAGACAAGCCTCTAAATGGGCTAATGGGATTTTCAGGTTCCAGTCCAAACAACAAACGCTATGCTTATGAACATGCAACACCTCTTTGAAAATATATACTGCTCATTCTATCTACATTAATGCTACATCAATGCTATACTGAACTTAACTACAAAATATAAACGTATACTGTACTTTAGTTGCTTAGTTAATGTTATCAATATCATACTGATTAATATTAAACTCCAAGGGCTTTTGGTTTTCAAACAACAAGCATACAAGGGCTTTAAAGAAGTTTAGCCAACAGAGAAAACAACAAATCTGCCCTTAAAATTGTCAAATTGAAAGAAAAAAAAAATTCAAAATGCAAAACACATTCAGACGTGATGATATAATGTATACTATAAGTTTTCCTTTGCATTGGTCACAATTATTAATCCATGTGTCAGTTAGGTAGAAATGGAAGTAGATCTTGAAACATCTATAACAATGTAGTTTTTCCAGAAATTCACCTCATTTCAGAACCCCCAAAAGCTGACGTGCATGTACTTTAGCTTTCAGATTCATGCAAGCCAGTCGCTCATCTCCAGTTTTATTTCATTCAGCTTACTGAAGTCATGCTAAAGATCTGCCGCCTCACTGGAAATATTACTGTAAATGTTGCCTTTTGTTTGGATCCACTTTATGTTGTGAAATCGTGCTGTTCTGGGTCCAAAACTAAGTGTTTCATATTTGAAGGAGTCCACCAGAGTGCGTCCGGCACAGTTGAACAGTTTAACCCTTCAAGTCTCTCTCAGAGCACCTAGTGCCTGTCTCTTCTGCCTACTCCGAGCACCCATCGCTTTCGCTCGCTTGCTCCTTCATCTCCATCACAATATCGCATCAGCTCCTCTTTACCAGGACTGTTATTGCTCAGCCAATCACATCCATAGAGTCTTAGGCCCTGTCACTCACCACTTAGGCCTGCAACATTGTGTACGTGACCTCTCAATGAAAACAGCAGTCTCAGCTCGATACGTGCTGTAGAAAAAAAAGCACACCTTTTAAATACAGTAGTTTACATCAATAAAGATAATAGTCGGAGAGATATTTAAAGATTTAGAAAAATAAAGTCAGTTTCAAGAATGCCAACAATGCACTCTTTGTCTTCTTCACAAAATGTGTGCAAACTGACCGTCTTATTTGAAATAATGCACAAACAGGGTTTTGGTTCAGAATCAGGGATGGAAAAATATTAAAGTCAACATGAAATCAAAATTGACCGATTTACTTTCTTAATTCACATTTCAGGTACAATCGGTGCACATTATTCCAAAGTAAGTAATATATATACATATATATATATATATATATATATATATATATATATATATATATATTGTGAATCTTTTCATTCAAATGAACTGGTTTATATGAGTCATTTGCTCATGAATCAAACATCACGGCTCGTACTGTGAATGAAACTTTGACGCAGACTCTAAGTCGCCTTTTCCACCTTTTCCATTGTGGATTAATACGGGGGCTGTTCTGATCACATGTGTATAGTGAATTTTCGGAGGTTTGTTTTGAGCTTCTGGTGTGTTGAACTGTGTGTGCAGCTGACTGACCAGTTGTAAAACTGTGAGCATGAGGTTAGAATTTTCTCTACAATTTCTCTAAAACTGGCATTAATAAATAATTATGTAAATATTAATTTTGTTGATTAGCCCTAGAAAGCCTACTATGCTTTTCTTTCAAATGTATTTTTGGTCATTTGTTTTGTGTGGATATATTTGAAATGTAACGATCGTATGTGCATGTTGGAGAAAGTGGAAAGGTGGCTTATCAAGATAATATCTGACGAATCTGCATATGAACGCACATAAAGCTTTCCCGGCTGTCACAAGCAGTAACTTGCGATCGGTTGTCACAATTTTTTTGCCGCATTTGAGACTATTTTAGTTGCAGTCTGGAGCCTTGAGGAATCACTTTTCATGGTATTTTTCAATAAACATCACAAATAAGACATATTATGTAAAATTTCATGTTGACTTTAACACAATGAGGGTACTCCCATTCAGTGACCTATTATATACCCTATTAAACAATTATATCCTATGTCATGATGTTTAACTATTAGCCTATCTATCTACATTGATTGAGAGGTCAGTGACAGGTATGTGTCTTCACACATCCGAAGATAAATTCTCCACAGCAAAGCCTAGAAAAGCATTTAAAACACTCTCTCAAAAAAAGCCACTCATCATCATAGACGGGGGTAAAAAGCCTCAAGAGTTTGCCGGGAAACATTTAAGTGACTCGCATGCACAGCACACGACGCACAGGTAAGACATTCATCTAGCTCAAGTGCTTCTGACAAGAGGAATGAGTGAGAGCTATCTGGGCAGTTCATCAAGCCCCCCTAGAAGGGAAGGGAATTTAGTATGCCAGAGAGAGCACAGCTTACCAGCAGCTTGTGCTATAAAATCAATAGGAGCCCTGTCTGTGGCGTATGAGCTCCAGGCTGCACCTCTTCATCTTCAATAGGGCAGCATTGCTTGATTCGGGCCAATGTGAGTGAGAGCTGAGCCGTCAGACTGAAGGCCCAGAGACATTGGAGCACATAGGACCTCCAAACAGGTGGACAGCTGCACGTCTGCGACGAGAATCATCCCACGGAGCCGAATAAAAGTGCAGCAGATCTCAGGTGTGCGACTGGCTGAATACAAATATGCAGGTGGGCTTTTTTGTCACTGACATTACCTGAGGCGAGTCTCTCAAGAGGCTGTGTTTTGGTGGATAGGGAGGGGTCTTCACCCTGTGGGTCTGCGACCCTGAGGTTGGTCCCTTGCAGGGGTGAGTGAGGGCATCCATGCAGGCGGTATTGAGTGAGTGTCTTTTGGAGATCAGGGAGATCTGAGTCATAGACACAGAACAGGGCAGGTTGATCGTGCAAAGATTACCAACAAAAGCATTGCTATTCCTCATGGGCACCCACCAGCTTGCTCCAACATAGCAGTAGATAACTATCACACAAAGGTCATGTTTTTCCGCCAGTGCTTCCCTTTCCCCTCCCTACCTGTTTGCCCCCTTTTGAGCCCTTTAACCTGACACCATCTACATTCTCAAGTAACCCTCAACCACTTGGAAAAACGTGCCTGTGGCGACATTTTTGCAAAATAACATTATGTTACTGCCAGCAGCCATATCACCCTGTAGCCCAAGACTGGTTGCCCACTGAAGCTAAGCGGGGCTTAGCCTGGTCAGTACCTGGATGGGAGACCTCCTGGGAAAACTAGGTTACTGCTGGAAGAGGTGTTAGTGAGGCCAGCAGAGGGCGCTCACCCTGTGGTCTGTGTGGGTCCTAACGCCCCAGTAAAGTGACTGGGACACTATACTGTCAAAGAGCACCGTCCTTCGGATGAGACGTTAAACCGAGGTTCTGACTCTCTGTGGTCATTAAAAATCCCAGGATGTCCTTCAGGAAAAAGAGTAGGGATTTAACCCCGGCATCCTGGCCAAATTTGCCCATTGGCCTCTGTCCATCATGGCCTCCCCATATATATACTGATTGGCTCTATCACTCTGTCTCCTCTCCACCATTAAGCTGGTGTGTGGTGGGCGTTCTGGCGCAATATGGCTGCCGTCTCATTCAGGTGGATGCTGCACATTGGTGGTGGTTGAGGAGATTCCCCCTTCCGTAAAGCACTTTGAGTACCTAGAAAAGCGCTATATAAATGTAATGCATTATTATTATTATTATTATTATGTTGCTTCTTGAGTGTTTTTTGAAACTTTCAAAGTGAAATGTCCAGTGAGTGGTGTTAAAAATGCATTCAGTTTTATCCAAAACAGATGAATATGAATCTGACAATGTTTTATAATGTCGGTTGTTGTACGTATCACAACGACTGGAAATGAAATGTCTGGTGAGAGGCACTAAAAGGTTAATGTTCACTCTTAAAACAAAGGTTCCGTAAAAGGGGTTTTTCTCGTTGATGCCATAGAATAACTATTTTTGCTTCCTCATTAAACCTTTCAGTGAACAGTTCTTAAAAGAACCTTTTTTTTTTAGTGTGAAGAACATTTTAATAATCTAAAGAGCCCTTTTCCATTATAAAGAACCTTTTGTGCAATGGAAAGATTCCATGGATGTAGAAGGTTCTTAATGGGACCATCAATGCCAATAAAGAACCTTTATTTTTAAGAGTGCTGTATTGAATTTGAAATAACATACCACCTAGACTAAATCCTACCTTAAGCCTTACCGATAGTGTCAACAAAAGCAAGTGTGAGATAAAAACATATTTGCTGAAGCAATCATGCCATGTTAACTTGCTTCTACAAGTGTTTGAGCTATTTTATCATTACTCATGTTTCAAGCTTGTGTTTACTCGCACCTGACAGCTCCGCAATGCAGTGCCAGGTGAGCTACCAAGCAAGTTTATTAAATTTCAAATGCTATACATAAGGAGCTGGTTATGTGATGCAAACATCAAAATCTATTTACAAATCATTCATTATGGTAAAGGTGTTTTGACATTGTAATGTGCAAGGAACCACACGAAAATAAGTCTTTATTGATCAGTAATCTGCCCCTATAATTACAATTTTGTTTTTGAACAGGAATAAAAGAAGTTGCACTGCAAGCTGGCCAGAGACCTTGCTCCTGACTCCAAAAACACACACTTCAATAGACTTCACATACACTCGTCATTAGCACTAGCATGGCAAACCTTCCAAGATTCCTTCAATTGCTTTCTCCAGCTTAAATTTCTTACAGTCAGCCAGACTTTTTACAATTCTCTCCACTGATCTTGGCAGAAAAATCAGTGTAAGAATGGATTGGAATGGAGTTGCGATTACAGACAACATTCTTATTGGTAGGTGAAAGTGTTTTACTGCCACTAGTGGTAATTTCAGTTGTAAACACCAGTGAATTATATGTATAGGATTTAGAATTGCAACAATGTAGGTAGAGGCACGTTTTTTCCCATTGAGCCTATGTTGATTACAAAACAGCTTGGAAACTTTGAGAAACACCATTTCATGTTGTCTGAAAAAGCGGCTGTTTTGCTTCCTGAGCATGTCTGTTAAGCAGCGGCAAGACTGATGGATGAAAATTAAAACAAGAGGATTTATGAAAACCTCATTTCTGCACTGAAAAGGATGAAGGGAATTTTGGATGTGTGCTTTCTAAACAGGCTTTGATGATTCACTGGGTGAGTTATCTACAGGAGCAAGTGCAGGCTGCAGATTGGCTCCTCTCTGCCTGAGTCTGGAGATAGTCAGCCATCCTCACCATAACAATGTTTTAATCTCTGCCTGTCAATTCCACTTCCTCCATCTTAACTCTCACTAACTCTACAAGTCTGAAGTTGTTTATAAGTGAAGCATTACAGGCAGTCATCTACGATACATTACAATAGCTGCTGTAGAGAGTAATAAAGTTAAAAAATAATAAATATGTAGCGATTATCTTGTTCAAAGAATTATCTAAATATGTCTACATATATATATTTTTAAACTTAAGTAGCCACCCAAGCATATGGCTATATTTAATTATAGCCAATTCTCACTGTTAATTAGTTGCTTATTAGCATGAATACTACTAGGATATTGGCTGTTTATTAGTACTTATAAAGCACATATTAATGCCTTATTCTGCATGACCATATTCGGCATCCCTTAACCCAATATCTAAACTTAACAACTACCTACCTTACTAACTATTAATATGCAGTAATTAGGAGTTTATTGAGGCAAACGTTGTAGTTAATAGTGAGAATTGGGCCCTAATCTAAAGTGTGACCATAATTATATATATATATTTATATAATTCCTATTCTATGGTATAATTTGAATTATAATTATAATTCCAATTCTATTTCATTCTATCATAGATTTTAATAATCTACGTTTATATTGAATCACAAGACTATCATCACATTTTTCATTGTTATAGTGCCTACTGATAATAAAACAAAAACTTTAAAACTAACTTTTCAGCATAGACATTTTACAATATTAAGTTCATTTTGAAATTAATATTCAAAATATTAAACAATTGATCAATGAAGACAAAAATTATTGGACACCTTCTGGTTTTCAAACTTTGAAGAACATGCATATATATACTGTTTATATACAGTGAACTACATCTGTGGTAATTCTACAACTCCTGTGTGATATTGAGGGGACCTGATTCATACATTCACGAAGATGACCTCAAGACCAGCTGGTTAAAAATAATGGAAAAACTGGCTCATGAATGTGAGGTTAGTGTTTGCAGATGCTACTTTGTTTGACATGTTATATCTAATGCAATTTCTTTTCTTTTTTTTTACTTTTGTGACAGTAAGTCACACTATACAGTAAATACAACTGAATTCTTAAGAGTCACACCCATGCACAGTAAACACATCTATCTTTCATGAAATTCCAATAAATCTTAAGCAATCATAACATTTAGGTGTCTGCCCATATTTCATCTATTTTTGAAGTCTTTATTATACAAAAAATTAGAGCACCTTTTATCGCAGAGCAGAGACAATGCAGGCCTCATCCAGCCTGGCAAGATTCTAATCTGAGCTGCTGTGTCAACATATTTAAATTACACACTTCTAGCGATAAAATATGCCTTATCTTCCCACCTTGCCCAAATATATTAACGTGCATGGATTGAGCCCCGGCCCGGGCTCAAATCCTCCCAGACTATTCCACACAGACCCAGACAGGAGCGGAGGGATCAGATTTAGTGTGACCTTCTCAATCACATCTTCAACTTCCTCCTGTAAGACAGGCCAGTGCACACCGACGGAGGCCAATGAACTCCCTCATTGTGACAGCAGTCAATCTATGAATAAAAGCCGCCCTCTGTGATGCTGTCTTAACTGGAAATGGGAAACAGCTTAGGAATGATTTTTTGTGGAGGAAACCCATTATTTCAGATTGATCTCATCATGGCCGATGGCTAAAGCTTTGACTCTTTGTTGACTTTACCGTGACTCTTCATTTCACCCGATTTTCGCTTTGGGTGGGTGTGCTGAACATCCTTCTCACTCTTCTCCTTTTTGTTGAGTAACACTGCAGTTCCTCATGTTTTATTTTCTCAATTCTAGACTTTTATTTATTCATTTTCTTCAGTGACAGCAATGCGGGGAACAGCTGAACACGACTTCATTTAAATAGGCTTCCTCCAGTACGAAGGCAACATTCAGAGCAGCTATTCATAACTACCAGAATAATTTTATTCACACTCGGCTTGAATTGCTATGGAGGGAGATAAGGGGCTGAGGAAATGGCAGAGTCAATTGGTGTAAACAGATAATGACTGAGCCACTTGCTCGAGAGCCGCTTACCGTATAGACGTAGGAGCGATGTAGCGCGTGCTGACAGCACACTTACAGGGATAATAAAAAAATAACAGACGAGATGCGGCTCTCAGATTAATCACCCACATGTTGCCAACAATTGCGCTGTCAAATTTATCGCGCAAAGAGACAAGAACTCACTCGTATTTGAAGACTAATGGCAAAGTACAGGGCCGGATTCACCTCATATTGCGACACAGGGAAACGAAACTTTGGGGCCCCCCCAATACCCCACCTGGAACTACATATACTACATATCGTCACTGTCGGGGGGAAACCAGCACACCCACTGAAAGTGAAAAGTCTATTTTTTATTTTATTTTGTAATTTCTTCTGAATATCAACATTTGTAAGATGTATTCACAGAATTGGCACAGAAGGCCCCAAGTACTAGTGTTGTTATTTTAAAATTTTATAATTATTGTATTTAATGGGGTTATTATTCAGTATTTCCATGAATTAGATGTATGTTTATTAGATGTACATAATTAGATGTACAGGCATCTTTGCTTCCATTAAAGGCATAGGTTAGTTGAGTGAAATCATTCAATTTCCATTCATAGTTTTGATATTATATCTTTTTAAAATATGGCCAATTATATATTTAAATAAACATATGCCTGTACATAAATCATAGAATAATTTTACCTTGTAGATAAATCTTTTTTATTTCTGTTTTATATTCTGCTTTTCCTGTCATCAGTTATTCAATTATTCTTAAATAATTATATAACTAAATTATCAAAACAAAATTTTAAATAGTATAGATTATTTAGTATTTTACATTAATGACACTTTTAATATATTAATATTAATAATTATTATTTCAAAAGTCATTTATAGCTACATTCTGTAAAAGTCAATCCAGGGGGGCTTCTTACCTTTCTTTTAAAGGGGTGGTTGATTATGATTTCACTTTTTTAACTTTAGTTAGTGTGTAATGTTGCTGTTCGAGCATAAACAACATCTGCAAAGTTACAACGCTCAAAGTTCAAATCAAAGGGAGATTCCGACTCTGGTTTGAACATAAAAGGCTAAAAGTTTGTGAAATGTTCAGTGTGTGTCTGTGTGAGGTAATCGGAGCTGCTAACACACAGGAGCTCTTGAAGCTCCTCCCTCTGTGCCAGGAGCAGCAGCTCATTTGCATTTAAAGGGACACACACAAAAGCGGCACGTTTTTGCTCACCCTCAAAAAGTGAAAATTTTAACATGCTATAAAAAAAATCTGTGGGGTATTTTGAGCTAAAACTTCACATACTGGGGACATCTTGTTAAAAGGGCATCATAGGACCCCTTTAATGTTTTACAGTTGGTGCTATAGCAACTAAATTAGCAAATGTTTCTATTTATTTCCTGTAATAACACATTGGCTGATGCATCAAAATAAAAAAAAGACAAAATATTGAGATACGAGGTTTCTGCCCGATATTTAAAATTGTGTTCATTTATATAGTAATTGCATTACAGTGTTTTACTATTAGAGTGAAATAATAAACAATAAAATGAAAATATATATATATTATTTCTGCTTATTTTAATTGGGTCTCCCTGGACGTGCGAGCATAAGCATGTGCATGCCTATGCATAAATCTGGCCCTAGCAAAGTGTGTGCTTTCGCAAACACCCGGCAAGGAACAAAGACACTCATGTAAGACACACAATCACTCGTCATTCAAGGGAAACAAAGCTAATTGCTGAGAGCTGGGCGAAGCTTTGAGGAAAGTACATACATATTTATAAATGGTGACGTAGGAACAAAACACCAAATTACAGAACATCTCACTGGGTGGTCAATTTGAAATGCATGATTCTCCTTGTGAATGACTAATTTGCCCAATTAGTTTAGTCTTAATTCCATTCTTTCTCACTAGTGATCACTATAACGTTTATATCTAATTATTTACACTGGTTTGTGGGCATGCTAATTGTACAATCAGATCTAATTTTCTTAATTGTCTCATTAGAAATGTAAAATGTTTGAAGTTGATTGTGTAGGACAGCAGTCTTTTATTTAAATTTTCACAACAACAGGCCCACTAAATCTATTCAGAAACTTCTAGATGTTGCGTTCATTGAATGCCTTTCACTTTCTATGGTTCAGCACAAGTACTCGATGGTTAGCAGCAGTTAATTTAGAGTGTAAGTGTTTAATCAGGGTGAAATTGTTCTTCTTCGTAATGGTCCCTGATAGAGATAAAAGTGATTGAGCGTAAAGACCTCCTTAAGCATGTGTTCATGGTTAAAGCCAGAATAAAAAAAGATAGGAGTGACTTACCAGTAGGGACAAACTGAACTAATTTAGTTAGTGCAGTACATCCGCAGAATTTTGTGTGGCAGACATAAAGCACTAAAGCATTCCAATGTGAAAGGGCAAAGACCTGAGTTTTATTTTCCAAAAAGGGCCTTTTTTTACTTTCCTTTTTGTGTATACTTATTTTTCATCTAAAGTGCCTCATAAAAGTCCATCAGTGTACACCGGGGTCTTCAGTCTCTCTCAGGCTAAAGATCCCTTGGTGTGTATAAAAATACAAATTGTATAAAACTGAGTGTTGCATTTTAAACCTGGACTCATTGTGTATACCATATGTTAGATATGCTATACAGCCTACATATCTGTCAGATGTATATATCAGATGCTGCATTTTAATGCAAGCACACATACACACACATACACACACACACGTTGTGTTTTCATGTGTTATGGGTGTCACGTGACGTAGACAAGAGACGTAGATTCAAATGCAGAGTGATTTATTCGGATGCCAAACTGGAAAGGTACAAACTCCAACCCTAGGCATAAATGAGAGGCTACAAACTGGAACACGTAACAATACAACGAATCGGCACAAGACTACAAACACAAGGAGACTAAATAGGGGAACAAACAAAGGAGGGTAACGAGATACACAGGTGGGACAAATTAACCAATAATCAGATAACAAGATGGGCGGGGTTGACAATTACGACGAGAGCACATGGCACAAGAAACAACAAGACACTCATGTGCTCACACAGGACCAGACTGAACATAAACACACGACAAACCGAGCGTGTCACAGCCCTGTCACAAACCCATAGGAAAATCCAGACCGAGGTGACAGAACTATGACACTACCCCCCCTCAAAGGGACGCCACCTGGCGTTCCCAAGGAAGCACACCAAAACCCAGACAAAACACACCACGAGCAAGACCACAAAGAACAAAACAAACAATTCAGGACACCAATACACAAAGGGGATAGAGGTAAAGGAACCAGGGAGGGACGGGAGGGCCTAGATTCCAGACTACGGGCCAGGATAACACAGATCTTGCAGGGCACCAGGATGAGAGAGACAGTTCATCTGGCGGCCAGGGCGGAGACGACAGTCCATCTGGCGGCCAGGGCGGAGACGACAGTCCATCTGGCGGCCACGGCGGAGACGAACCCTCGGGAGGCCACGGCGGAGACGACCCCTCGGGCGGCCACGGCGGAGACGACCCCTCGGGCGGCCACGGCGGAGACGACCCCTCGGGCGGCCACGGCGGAGACGACCCCTCGGGCGGCCAGGGTGGAACAGACAGTCCATCGGGCGGCCACGGCGGAGACGAACCTTCGGGAGGCCAGGGAGGAGACGACCCTTCAAGCGGCCATGGCACAGGAACCGACACCGACTCAGGAACAGGAACCGACACCGGCTCAGGAACTGGCACCGACACCACCGGCTCAGGAACTGGCACCGACACCACCGGCTCAGACACCACCAGCTCAGGAACTGGCACCGACACCACCGGCTCAGGCACTGGAACCGGAACCACCGGAACTGGCAGTGGAACTGGCACCACCAGAACTGACACTGGAACTGGCACCAACGGCTCAGGGACTGGAACTGGCACTGGTACCACCGGCTCAGGCACTGGAACTGGCACCACCGGAACTGGCACTGGAACTGGCACCACCGGCTCAGGCACTGGAACTGGCACTGGAACTGGCACCACCGGCTCAGGAACTGGAACTGGCACCACCGGCTCGGGCACTGGAACTGGCACTGGAACTGGCACCACCGGCTCAGGAACTGGAACTGGCACCACCGGCTCGGGCACTGGAACCACCGGCTCGGGCACTGGAACTGGCACCACCGGCTCGGGCACTGGAACTGGCACCACCGGCTCGGGCACCGGAACTGGCACTGGAACTGGCACCAACGGCTCAGGGACTGGAACTGGCACTGGAACTGGTACCACCGGCTCATGCACTGGAACTGGCACCACCGGCTCAGGCACTGGAACTGGCACCACCGGCTCGGACACTGGAACTGGCACCACCGGCTCGGACACTGGAACTGGCACCACCGGCTCGGGCACTGGAACTGGCACCACCGGCTCGGGCACTGGAACTGGCACCACCGGCTCGGGCACTGGAACTGGCACCACCGGCTCCGACTCAGGAACGGACACTGGCTCCGACTCAGGAACGGACACTGTGGGTCCGAAAGGCATCTCCAGGATTCTGGCCAGACGCTCGAAGTAATCTGACAATGTCCCAGAGGCCACCAGAATGGGCCTCAGGAGTTCATGCTCAGCAGGACTGACGTGGAGTTCAGGCTTGGGTGGACTGACGTGAAAAGACGACTCGTTGGGACTGACGTGCACCATCTCTGTCTGGGCAGACGTGACGTGAGCCGTCTCTGGCTGGGCAGACGTGACGTGAACCGTCTCTGGCTGGGCCGACGTGACGTGAACCGTCTCGGTCTGGGCAGATGTGACGTGAACCGTCTCGGTCTGGGCAGATGTGACGTGAACCATCTCGGTCTGGGCAGATGTGACGTGAACCGTCTCTGGCTGGGCAGACGTGACGTAAACCGTCTCTGGCTGGGCAGACGTGACGTGAACCGTCTCTGGCTGGGCAGACGTAACGTGAACCGTCTCTGGCTGGGCAGACGTGACGTGAACAGTCTCTGAATGAACCGGCGCCGACCTTCTCCTCCGTCCCTTCGGACGGTTGCATGCAGACTCCGAAACCATCGATGAAGTCCCTACGCTGAATGGAACCAGTGGCGAAGACCTTATACTGGACGAGATCAGTGGTGAGGGATCTGTGCTGGACGGTCCCCGTGGTGATGTCCTTCTAATGGGCGAACCCGACGGTAGATGAACCTCTGGGTCGAGGAGAGACCGATGTGAAGAGTGATGCTGGAACTCTCCTCTATCACCTCCTCTCCTACAGCCTCCGCGGGTCCCAGAAAATCTGGCCAATCGGGTTCCCTCAAACCACTGAAAATCAGCAGGGGTCTTAACACTATTAACAGTCATAGTACAGATCTCACCGCCTCCCGACCGAGGGCCGACTGCCCTGATCTCCTCATTCCTCTGAGCACACACGGAAAAATACTTAAATAAGGAGATCCCATTCTCCCTCTCCGCGGGACAAAGTTCGCTCCGCTGAATCCACATGATGGCCGATTCGTTCTGTCACGTGACGTAGACAAGAGACGTAGATTCAAATGCAGAGTGATTTATTCGGATGCCAAACTGGAAAGGTACAAACTCCAACCCTAGGCATAAATGAGAGGCTACAAACTGGAACACGTAACAATACAACAAATCGGCACAAGACTACAAACACAAGGAGACTAAATAGGGGAACAAACAAAGGAGGGTAACGAGATACACAGGTGGGACAAATTAACCAATAATCAGATAACAAGATGGGCGGGGTTGACAATTACGACGAGAGCACATGGCACAAGAAACAACAAGACACTCATGTGCTCACACAGGACCAGACTGAACATAAACACACGACAAACCGAGCGTGTCACAGCCCTGTCACAAACCCATAGGAAAATCCAGACCGAGGTGACAGAACTGTGACAATGGGGACTTTCCATAGACATAATGATTTATATACTGTACAAACTGTATATTCTATCTCCTTATACTAACCCTACCCCTAAACCTACCCATCAAAGAAAACTTTCTGCATTTTTACATGTTAAAAAAACATCACTTAGTATGATTTATAATCCGTTTTCCTCATGGGGACCAAAAAATGTCCCCACAAGGATAAGGATAAGGATAAGGATATTGCCATCTTTGTGTTTGGTCCCCATAATGTAGGGTTTACCAGGACACACACACACACACACATTTATTTATTTATTTTACTTTACATTTAAATTTAGATGAGCTTTTTCTGGTGTTGGTGTTGGTGTTGTTTAACATTTACTTAAATTGTTTTTAAAAACTTGACTGAAACCTTTGATACTGTTACACCGAATAATTCATTCTATGTCAGATGTCATCTAAAATTCTAATTAGATGAGCAGATCACTCCATGACCCCAAAACTTCATAATATTTCCATGTCAATGAGAATTAGAGGGGTTGATAGAGCATCTGGATGAGGGAAAACAAGGTGGGGTTCGCATCTGTCTACACCCAGTAGTCTCAAGCAAGCTGTCACCATACCATGACAGATGACAGAGACACCTGGGCCTGTTACCCCGCTGCGTGCACAAGGCTCATATACCTCCGAGGTTAAACAGAGTGTGTGAGTCGTTTGCTAAGTTGAGAATGACTGAATAAATGTGTGAGGATGGATGTACATGTACATTGTGGGTGTTTGACTATTCCAGCCTCGAAAATACACACACACTCACTCATCCTACTCCTCACTGCAATCAGTGATCCCATTTAACAAGGTTTATTGGGCTGCATAAACAAGTGAAGGTCTCTCTCACTGAAAAAAAAAAAAAGACTAGCCTAACATCTGGCTGGCGCTTTCCCAAACGCCAGGGGACAACCCATTCACTTTGATATCCCAATTAGCATCTTTTCAGGCCCTTTTTAAGTTCCTTGAACCGAGTGAAATGCTGTCAAACTGTTTACTTCCAAACTGAATTTTCAACTAACGTCAGAGAAAATTAGAGCCAAAGCAAACAATTAAATTTCCAAATCCACAGGGATGTTAGAAGACCTGGATCCCTAAAGATTAACACAAATCTGAGAAATGTATTTGATAGCAATTATTCCACACAGAACGTGTGAATAAAAATGTGAGATGCTGCACAGTGGATTTGAGCGGAACGCAGGGTCTTGAGACTTGAGACAGGGTCTTGAGAATTGACATGGCATCTTCAAAACACAGCACTATTGCGTGAGATGCTAAGGTCCTGTCCCAATACAGTCTTGGCTTTTTTTTTTTTTTACATTGATACTCCACACTCCAGCGCAGTTGGTGACGGTAATGCTCCGGATGCTGGCTTGTCAACAGCCAATAATGTAATAAGAAGAAGAACTTTGTCAATAAAACATCAGCCTCGTCCGAACTTAAGCAGCTGACTTGTTGCCTCGCTGCCTTATAGGCAATGTCTCTACAGGCAGCGTTTGCGCATGATGCCTCACGAAACTGATTTTGGACAGACTTCTGAGGCAGCGTAACAGTTTAATGATCTACAGCAAAATAGAGCGAGCTTTGGTGAGAAGTAAACAAACATTTAATTACTACAGTAGTAATTTCTCATTAGAAATGACATGAGAAACGGAAAACGTTGGTCAAAAACGTACATTTACACAAAAACTGAACAGCAACTGCATTTTGTTTCTAGCTCAACTGTCACCGAATGGACCGCACAGGATTGTGGGATATCAAAGGCAGTGAAGGATACATCTATGCTGCCTTTAAAAATCCATCAGATGAAGGTGTCTCAGGAGACAGGAAGTGAAGCTAACATTGGATTCAGACATGCCTTGATGCGTGGAATGCGTCCTCCGAAGGCAGCATTTTTAAGTTTTCGGATGCAGCTATCATTTCCATTTCATGTCGACTTTAAGTGCCGTGTTTCAGGAATGCTGAATCATGCTCGAGACGCTGCAAAAGATGTGAGACAAGAGCACAATGGTTAAAGACCTCTGTCTAGCACATGTTTACATAGAAAACAATTAAAACATCTCAGTGGGATGTGTTCTCTGTGAACAGGTCATTCATTTACAATTAGTTTTTAGTCAAAACAGCCACATGGAACAGGTCATAGAACAGGGTAGGTTTTTTGGGACTCAAGTACTAATGAAGATGGACAGACCAAGACTAAGGCATCATATGTTTGCCACACAAACTAAATCAAGCCTTTAACAGCCTGAGTCATGGTAAGTTAGACACAGTAATTTGTTATTATAGTTACAATTTATCTGTCTATGAGCCAGTCATGTTGTCCAAGGCTGTTAGCAAAATCTCAAGAGCAAGATGACAAGATCTGGACTCCAAATATGCCAATGAACATGGGCCAAAAAAAAAAAAATTACTTTCATAACAGCAGATTTTCTCTTACAAGCAACTGATTACCCTCTCTCAAGTGTGTTTACCAGGAACTAACTCGCCTTTAAAGGGGGATAAGGTACTGTGTGTAGACAAAAGGTCACAGTAACATTAGGTCATGGCAAAGTATTGCCCTGTCACTTCTGATTTTTGTTGAAAATGCTGTCCCTTTTTGTTTTCCCAGCATATATTCTGACCCTGAGCAGGGCGCATTGGGGCCAGACCCCTCCATCACTCCCGTCCACGGGCCTCCGAAGCCCCTGAGGTATGTGACACTGACACACATGATTCACCGCATGGGTTAATGTCAACTGCCAACACACATAGCACACTGCCATGAATCAGATATTTCATCCCACTCAGCTATGAAATGAAAAGCTTGAAGGCATCTCCACTCTCTGGGCTGCGCATGAATATATATGAGACCCCTCATGGCTCCTCTTGTCAAGTTTGTCACAGATATATTTATCAAGGTGTGATAAAGTGGAGGAATGCACATCATGTCTGGGAGTTATCCCGCACCTTTCAGACTATATGAGTCTGTGTGATAAAATGCTCAAGTTTTCAGGAATCCTAATGATTCAGCTATTTATTTCTGTCTGATGTTAAATGATCACACCAATGTCTATGTTTCTATTAAATACATTTTATTTATTCTCTCTTTAGGAGAGTATCAGCAACAGACTTTGGGGATGCATGATATACACCATATTGTTTGTATATTAGAGAAAAAATGTAGATTTTTATTGAAGATGGGTCTGTATCAGATGTTTAATTGTTCATGCTCATTTCCCCTATGCATTGAGATTACATTTGCAGCCATCTAACATTCTCTTAAAGGCAATTTTAAAACAGTAATAATTTAATAACACTGCAATGTAATCTTTAGCAAATCTCAAACTGAATGTACTTTTCTTTCAGAATGAGCATTGTAATGTTGTGATGCCTAACTTCACTGGTAGCATTTGAGACAGTTGATTTTTCTAGTTTCATTTTTAATTTATTTAGACAAAATAGTGTAAATAGTATTTTTAGCACATTTATTTACATGAAAATAATTACCAGCTTTTTGGTATTAGCTGGAATTTTAATGTCTGTGCATCTCAACAACAATTCTGTACTTTCTGTATAATGCTAAGCTATGTTTCTACTCCCAAGGTTTCATGTTGGGAATAATCTTTCGAAATCTCCACTTAAGATAAAACCCCACAGGCTAAAACAGGAGAGAGAAAATTGTTCTCCCTCAGGAGGTGAGAAGGAGCTTCTGGGATTCTATGGCAGACCGAGGGGGATTTTACCCAGGTGTTCACCAAGGGGCAAAGCTGGCTCCCAGCTGCCAGCTGTCACTACCAAGTGGGGAACCAAGAGAGAGCCAGTGACCCAAAAACCTCCTCCTTGAGCACAAACCCCCTCCTCTCCTCATCTCTCCTCTGCTTTTCTGTGAGTCTGTATTTGAACATAATATAAATTACACTGCAAGATGTGCAACAGGGACACTGCACTTGTCTTGCATCGTGTCGGAGATGTCCACGTCGTGTACATCGATTTCCATGTATTTGTGTTTGCATTTGCATTGGTATTCTCATTGACATGGGAGTAAAGCAGAGCTTTGTGATGCAGTTGAGTGGGAGGCAGCCTCTGTACACAATGGCTGATGATTTTGCTCTGTTCCCTCCTCCGCTGAAGTGCCAGAGCATCCTTCCTCCCCAAAGTGCACCTCTCCAAACATGCAATGATAGCACTGATTTTAATTACCTCTCATGACTGTCGAGGTTGTGGCTGCCTGACGCACAGCGGGGAGGATCTTTTGGATTTATCTCTGGAAACACCTGCACTGCTTTTACTCTCTCTCCCTCCTAGACAGATGTGTTCGGTCATCTCCTCTAAGCAATACTTAATGTCTGAAGTCTGAATAGGAAAAAATGAAATGGTAATACAAAAAGAGTTCTGCTAAAACTAACATTGCAAAGGTATTTATATACATATAACAATAATTACAGTAATCTGCCAGTGTGTTATGTAAGACATAACAAGTCTCTCCCTTTTTGCTTTCCCTTTTTGTATAAACACCTGCTCAAACAAATTAGATGGCATGATGAGGTCCTTCTTGAGCCGTTGTACCACATGGATACTCTTCACAAGAACCTCTGGGGGATGTGTTTGGGTCCCTTCACCTCATCAAACCCTGCTGCTGTCTTCATAGGAAGAGATGCACAAATGCACAATCAACTTGAAGGAGATCTTGCAAAGGTGTGATGATGTGGATTAGCAGAAGTGTTACATAACAACTTGTTTGTGAGTGAAGCATAGAAATGACACAGAGGCAAATTCATTTGTTTTATTGAATCATCGTGTTCCATGCAGGCTACATTATCGATCAAAGGTTTGGGGTCGTAGAAAGAAAGAAGTCTCACCAGAGCTGCATTTATTTGGTTAAAAATACAGTAAAACAGTATTATTGTGAAAAATTACAATATGAAAGATCTGTTCTCTATTTATTTTAAAATGTAATGTATTCCTGTGATGGCAAAGCTGAAATTTCAGCATCATTACTGCAGTCTTCAGTGTCATCCTTCAGAAATCAGTATAATATGGTGATATAGTGCACAAGAAACATTTCTTATTATTATCAATGTTAAAAACAATATTTTTATACTTTTTTTTTTAGAAAGTTCAAAAGAATTGCATTTATTGGAAATAGAAATTGCTGCCTAGGAGAAACAACTGGTATATGACATTAAAATATAGACTCACTCACAGACTTACCCCATTTAAAGATATGTGGGGGAAAGTAAATGAAATGTCAAAAAAAAAAAATAATTAATAAAAAATGCAGTGTCATTCTGTGAAGTGGAATGATTTAAATTTCCCCTCCCAGGGCTTACAAAGCCAAAACCGAACAATCAAATTCATGTAGCCCACCATGTGTTAAAGCTGCACAGCATATCCACGCACTGTGTCACCTGAAGGCCAGTGTTTGAGCAAAATGAACTGGATTTATAGATTGGCTGTGCAAAGCAGTCTGTGGTAAAACCGGGGTATAGAAAGACAGCTAGGGGCTGCTGGGGAAGAGATAGTAAATGGCAGACAAGTAGGTGACCATCAGTCACTTCTTCCTTCTGAGAAAATTAGAGTTTGATGTGACAGCTGAGAGCCAAATGTTCCTCACACTCAGGGGCAACAGAAGAGTGTGCATCTCACAAGTTCACATGGAGTGTAACCATAGAGAGTAAGCAGCCTGACTGAACCCATGCAGGTAGTCAGTGGACTTTTTGTTGTTGTTGTTGCAGTTATTATGCAGTTGGTTCAGGTAGATTATATATACATGAGTTAAACCGCAAGTCAAGACAGCCTCGAGCAGATAATATCGACCCTGAGGGGGATAGAGGAAAAATATGACTGGCTAGTATTCAGCCTCAAAAGACTCCAATGTGAGGCTCTAATCAAAGAAATTGGCTAAATGTTGATGATTCGAATGTGGACAGAGCTGTATGGCTGCAATATTCGAGCATCATTGTCGTCATGTGCTTGTAGCCAATGACTGCATTAGGACATCCTTAATTGGCATAATTGGGAGCATCCAGCACAAACTTACCAATAACGGTGCTGCACCTTTAAATGTGTTCTCCAAATGCCTGAATGGATTTGCACACACACATGAACACTATTGCATAAGTAGCCTAGCTCTAATTCGGACTGATGTTGCAAGTGTTCTTTGGTGTATCAGTCGCACACATTTGTAATTTATCAGATCACGGCACACAAGAGGGAATAACTATTCTCATTCACGTTCTGTATTTTAATTGTGCCTAAAGAACACAATAAGACTATAAGCCTGAGCAAATATCCATATACTGCAGATACATGCAGAAGAATAAATAGTGCACAGATGCTTTCTGAAAATAATCATTTTGCTGGCATTGGTTGACTTAGCTAGCTTTCTTGTCACGACAGATTAAATCCCACACATGAACAGGGATTGTTGAGCAAAAATGACTGTAATATTTTCTGAACAATATTGGAGTTATGCAGACTCTTTGTTTCTCTAAGTGCAACAGTTTGCAACAGATAAGCATTTTGATTAAAACTTGAAATCTTTAAAAGGCCATGAAAATTAAGAAGCCTATTCTAATGCATTGCTGTTTAACATTGTAGCCTGTGATTAACAAAGAACTAAAATAAAATATAAGTGTTATACTTGAAATCGTTTTTGTTTTCAGATTTAACATTAAAAATAGACAAGGGTGCCTGTTTGTTTAATGCTACAAGCAGCACAATATCTCTAGAATGACGTGAGCTACTACGAGAATTTGTGTAGTCCGCCATCTGGTGGTTATAAATCATAATTCCTCGCCTTATAAATTAAAAACAAAGTGTGTGTTTACACTGGAAAAGGTTTGGTTATTATCGCATTTATCTTTAGTAGCCTAATTAATATAGTAAATTTAAATGTAGCTAATTATTATCCCAAGCAAATAATTACCCAAAGAAATGTAAACGGATTTTTATGCGAAGTGTAACTTTTATAAAGTGCTGCTAACTAGACAGCTGTAGCCTACAGTTTGACCTTTTACCAAAACATTTTGTCTGATAATCTTTTATTCATGCATTTTATATATTATTTGGCTTTGGTGACCAATGTAAAGAAACAGAAAAGCAATGTAGCCTATTTATTTTTTTAAGTTGGGCCAAAATTATTTAGGTAATGTTGCATAAATCTACTAACAAACATGTTCTGTCATTTAATGAAACAATGCAATCTGAAAACGATCTTTACATTTACAAAAGTTATTTATGTGATTTGAGTAAGGTTTGTTTTTATTTATCTATTTATTTTATGTTGTCTTTTTTTATTATTATTATTAGATATAAACATATAATAGCCAACAAATATTATCAACATGTAAAACAAGAACCGGAACATACACCAGAGGATTAAAGAAAAAAAGAAAAACACCCAGACAAAATGTACAACAATAATAATAATAATAACAATACAAGAAGGTTTGTATTTATTATTTTTATTACTGTTGCCATTCTTATGCCGCGTTCCAGGCAACCTGTAACCCCTGGTTTTCCAACTCGTAACTGGGAGTAGGCTACATCGTTCCAGGCAACCTGTAACCCGTGTTTTTCCAACCTTATACCCGTGAAAGTGCACTGGAACGGCAGTCAAACACGTGACTTCCCACCCGTGAACTCGTACTAGATCGATGTACTCCCAGTTACGAGTTGGAAAAACACGGGTTACAGGTTGCCTGGAACGCGGCATTACAATAGATGTTGACGTTCCGCAATTGGTAGTCTCTGCGCATGCGTAGTCGTTGCCCCTCCTAGTAACGTCTTTATTCTTTGCCCCTGCGTTTTCTGCGGAAACCCCTCGAATGCGTGCAGTCGTCGAGTTGTTTTCGAAATCGCATGTAGTCAGCAGCACGGTCAGTCTGTGATTTAAACATCTATGTGGTCACCAGTGTTTACGACGGGGCGACTGGATTACCGCGGCAGTATTTTGATAAAAGGAGGACCGTTTTTCTTGCTCATCTTGTTTTAGCGTTTTGTAATGGTTTTGCTGTAACAGTTAGTCTTTTGTTGTTTTTTTTTGTATGTGTGATGGACGCCATTTTAGGTTGATCACACACACTAGCTGCTAGCACATTGTTTCAGGCCTTGCTTCAAACTAAGTCGGTGTGTGTTTTGGTGAAATTTGGACTACACCGAACAAACATTTCGGAGGAACTTTGACGCGGACACTTGGGCGACATTTTTGGCAGGACTCTACGCTTTCACCCATACGGACACCGTTTGAACTCTTTATTTCTTTGTCAGAGTTGGACCTTACGGACAGCTCACGGCTAACCGCCATATGGTCCTGGGACTCTGAGAAACCGCAGGAGAATTTCTGGCTTCGGCCGGGGAATTCCGTGGACTAAAAGTCACTTGCGTCATTAAGATTGCGTGTTGCACTTGATCACAATCTCTTTGAACACTTGATATTTTCAAATCGCAGTTATTCACTTGAGGCAAAATCCACAAGACCTCTTTAGTGGTGACTCTTTATTAAAGAGAGTGTTGAGATGAGCAAATATGGCTTTTATTATGCTTGAATTGTTAAGCTGATAAACTGACATTGAGTAAGGTTGATCGCTGGGAGAGCCCACGCGATCGTGCGAATTGTAGTTGAGTTTGGTTGTGTGTGGTGGTATCTGACCACCAGGATTGTTTAAACATGTCTTGTGTCCATTACAAGTTTTCTTCTAAACTTAACTACGATACGGTCACCTTTGATGGCCTTCACATCACGCTCAGTGATTTGAAACGCCAGATCATGGGGCGAGAAAAGCTGAAGGCCGCGGACTGCGACCTACAAATCACCAACGCTCAAACTAAAGAAGGTAAGCTGGGCAAATGAGTTGCTTGCACACAATTTTTGAGGTTGCTTAAAACTAAAACGAATATTTACGTGACCTGAAAGACTAACGTTACATGTATAATACATTTCAGTTTGTCTTTATTACTGTAGTAAGCTCGAAGCTAATGTATGCTAACGTTAGCTAAGCGTACGGTAACAAGGCCAAATCCTGAGGGCCAACAGCGTTGTCTTAGTTATTTAAGTCGAATTGTTACGTTTGTGAAATAAACTGTCATGAATATTACGGTAGTACATTTATGAATATTAATTCAATTTAAACTTTGATTTTGCCCGCATACTTGTGTAGTGAAGACTCCATTTTGTATTTACGAGTTTACGCGTCGTTTCCCCTCCGTGATATCGGTTAGAAAAAATGAATGGGAAATGTGGCATGTTGATTAATGGCTTTGTTGTTCTTGCCTTTGCTTACAGAATACACTGATGATGGAGCCCTCATCCCCAAAAACTCGTCTGTCATCATCAGACGAATCCCTATTGGAGGGCTTAAGTCGACAAGCAAAACATATGTCATGTAAGTACACTAACACTTTAATTTGCTTTTTCCATCTGCTCTGCAGTGTTTTATATTGTCTTTTGTAAGTATGTTCTCAAAGCAGAGCATTTAGGTTCAACAGTTCACCCCATAACTAATATTGCCCTAATATTAATCCAAACTTTCGTTCTCAAAAGTGTTTTTTAACTTAATGTGCTGTGATTTGATAAAAGTAGTGGATAAACAATGGCATTTGGAGTCAAACCTGCCCCAAACTGTATGAATATGAGCAATTGTGAATATTGCTACTGCTATTACCAAACTACTTTTGTGTTCCCTGGAAGTCATACGGGTTAAAAGGCGATATTCAAACGACAATTTATTTGAAGTATTCTTTAAATGTCTTAATATAAATTGGTGATCTTTATTTTTTTGTAGGCAGGTTGAAAAAAATCCAATAGGGGTGAATTCAGCGTGATTAGGATACTTTAAAGGGATTGTTCACCCTCTGTCAAAATTCTGTAATTTACTTACAAGTTTGTTGCTCCAAACCTGTATGAATTTTTTCTTCTTTTGAACAAAAAAAAAAAAAGATGTTTCGAAGAATGTTGGAAACTAGACAGTTGACGGTAGCCATTGACTTCCATAGTAGGAAAAGAATACTATGGAAGTCAATGGCTACCGTCAACTGTTTGATTACAGACATTCTTCAAAATATCTTTAGTGACAGAACAACATGAGGGTGAGTAAACGATGACAGAATTCTTATTTTTGGGTGAACTATCTTTAAAATGTCCCAATCACCTTGAATCCCTTTAAGATGACTTGGTTGGAAAGTGTCCTAATCGACCTGAATTCACCCCTATCCTTTTTTTTTTTAGCCTTAGCAGAGCGTAATTGGCAACTTAAGAAATGCACCATTTCAGTTAAGCAGTTTGAATGTGGCCTTGCAGTTAATATTGAAGAGTCATCAGTGTTGAGTAATTTTAATTGGAAGGTAACCTCTTTTTTTGTTTTGTTTTGCAGCGATCGATCTGAACCAAGTGGATCTTCAAAAGCAGTATGTAAAAACACCTCATTTCCTTGTCTCATTACACACATTTTCAAACTCCTCAGCAGTTGCTTTGTCTTGAAATAATTTAAGAAAATTCTAATGCTCCTCAATGTTGTCTTTGAAACCTGTTTGAAGATAACAAAGTGTGTTGAGCTTAATGTTTATATTGTGTGATTCGCTAAAGCTGTTGCATTGATTTTCATGTTTTATACAATTTCCAGTGTGTACAGAAGTCTGTGCGCATGCTAATACACTGTTTCACATTGAATAAGTCATCTACAAATATGAATTCTGTTGTACAGTCTAGTGTAAGATCATATTGATCTACATAATACTTGAACATGGCCAATGTTCAATTTGTTTGTCCTTAAAGTGGCACATCTGTAAAAAGCTGTGTTTTATTTTTTGTTTGTTTGTTTTTAAATAAAAAAAATACATTGTGTTATTTATTAACTTCACCTTGTATCATACAGCTTCAGTGTCTGACTACTTATGTTTACTCAATTGCTATTATAAGGCACAATAGTTTAATAGTTGTGTGGATGTATGAGTGTGCGAGAGACTGAGTTTTTTTTATTTTTTTTTATCAAAGTGTATTACCTAAAACATAACGAGCCTTGCCTTGGACTAACTGACAAGGTGAATCATGTATTTTTTACAGGCGATTTGTTCTTGACTTGGCTCAGTGTTTTGGAAACTGGCTCTTGGCGTTCAAAGGATAATCAAACGAGACTTGGCTCTTATGTAGTTTTAATTATTAAATTTCCGTTCATGGAAAACAAATTACCTTTAGTTGTACAACTTAATTTAAATTCCCTGTTCTAGATAAAACTGTACACTAAATTATCTGTGAATTCTCAATCTAATTTACGTTTATATAAATTTTTCAATTTTTTTTTTTTTAAGAGAGCCAATTGTTGCAGAAATTGTACATCTTAGGCCTATATAGACACTTTGACTACTGTAAATAAACAGTTGCTCAACTATAATGTGATGGCAATAGTTCTTACCCTTTGTAAAATTACATTGGTTCTTGTAGCTTATTGCTTTATTTTACAAAATATGTTGGGAAATGGAAGAAAACACATTTGGGTGAAATTCCAGACCAGCGGTTTATTCAACGATTGGGAGGGGAGGGGGGGATTGGTGTTAAGTCGTTATCAGTGAGAGGGTGATTTTTGGGCACAACTTTTGTGATTACAGATCGTTTCAGCTAGATTTTGTGTCATTCTGACATGGCGAATTGTGCTAAAGTGTGGTTATTCGAACAATTTATCTTTTTTTGAACATTGTATTTTAATTCTCCACAGAAATCTGCTTATTCATATTTGAATCATGTGACTTGTACTTTTTTTCCATATTTGATGTCTTCTTTTTAATGTATGCAAATCAGCTACTGGGCCAGTTGCATAAACTTGGCCACCATGTGGTTAAGACTGTGCCAAGACTGTGTCTTGAACTGGTTTGACCTACTTTTTCAAATCCAATAAGACCAATGTACCTTTTTATGTAACTGACTTAAAAAAAAAATTAGGACCAGTCTTGAAGGAAAAATTTAGATGACTAACTTTTAAGACTAGTCTAAATGGTTTATGCAACCGGCCAGTGTGACAGATGAACTATGCAAAAAAAAAAAATTCTTTGTGATAGCACTTTTAGTTTGCTTCTCTCCCATGTACTTATGTGATGTTGAGACCCAAACTAGCTATAAAAGAATTGACCCACTACAAGGCACATTATGTAGGACACTTATTTACGAAAGTACCTAATTCCAGTGAACAGTTTTAAATACACATTTCATATCCTATATGGCCTGTTGTATTAGTTATATTTTCTATATGAATAAATTGCATTTTTTATATGACTTACTGTACAATAAAACTTCAGTGTTTAACTCCCTCACATCTTTCTTAAGGCCCTGTGTGTTCACTTTCCATAGGGTTTTTTGATGAGTTACATCTTTCTTATATTACAAGTAATTGCCGTGGTCTGCGAAACATGGCTATGAAGCTATACTTTTTTCACGTGTTCAGTGATTCAAAGCTCAAAAATATCCATTAATTGGTTATGACTAGTGTTGTCAAACGTACCAGTCGGTACAAACAAAAATGTTGACGATACCAGCATTTCTCTAGTACCGGGTATATTCGGTACCCGCTGATATATGCTGCTTTCATACTCACTCGTTTGAGTGCTCTGAGCATCAAAGGTTTCTATTTACAACGTGTTTTGTAGCCAATCACAATCATATCTGTTGAGCATGTGAACACGATGGCCTATTAGAGGTGTTAGTCAGAATTTGCCTAACACCTCTGAAAGCTCACAAAGTTTGGATTTGTTCAACGTGAGCCGCATACTCACAAATCCTATCATTATAACCAACAGTGTAAACACGATGTAAATAAGAGATTCATTGTACAGTTAATACAGGCTTTGTTTGTTATAACATAACGCAAGTTTTCGGCAAGAGTGCAGAATTCAGTGAGCTTGCGCTTCAGAGATTGACAGTCTTAGTGATTATTAAGGGCTCTTCACAATCTAAATACAAATGAATTTTTTCATGCTGCCAAGTACACTGCAAAGTTTCTGGATTGACAGCTGTTTTTACATGCACGATTGAATGTGAAACTGCAATGATTTACAGTGATAATCAACGGACGAGACTTAACGGAACAAAACATTTTGAAGTACTCGATTCAACAGTTTTTGCTCTGGTACCGAGAACCGCAAAACGTTGGTACCGTGACAACCCTAGTGATGAACTTATTCAAGATAAAATATGTAATGTTCTATTAACTATGGTTTATATTTTTAAATGCTTTTAAAATAAATTTCATGTCTTTCCATTAGGATTTGGTTGTAATATTACTAATTGTGTTTATTCAGTGTTAACTTTGAAGACTTTTATTTGTCCAAATTCTCTCTATTGGGCATGATAGATTTGTGCCTTGTCATAGTGGTCAACCCCTCTTTGTTTTAATGTTTTCTTTCCGATGACAGATTGATGATTCTTCATCCATTTCACTGGCCCTGCTTTCAAAGGTATTTTAAACTCTGTAACTACTTGATACACTGTTCTACTGTATCTAACTTCCGTGTTTTGGATTTGGCAAGCCATAATGTAGGCACAAGTGTGCAATATAATTTTGTTTTGTCAAATCTTGTGGTTTGTCACATCTAGCTTATGTATGCTTAGAATGTTAAGTGAAATTGGTTGTGTAATGCTCTGTGAAATTATGTTTTGCATTAGTCAGAAACTTGCTTATCAGGAATTATATTGAGAATTTAGCATTTTGTATTTTGCTGCATATCAGTAATTACATTAATTTTAATTGTAAGATTAATATTGAGTTATTAATGATGTATGCTCATTGTTTGATAATTGTATAATTGTGTTGATACTTGTGTGAAAGCCTGGTCCTGTAAAGAGTAAGCCAACTGCCTTTTATCAGTGTGGAATGGAATACTGTATAAGCCTCTTGCCCACATTATGCTAATTGCAGGTGTTGATTTTTTTTTTCTTAATTGAAAAATGAAGCACTCTGGAATCCTGTTGTGATCTTTTTGTTCTCTTTTTCCCATTGAAGATCAAATCTCTGGATTTTTAAAATTCCCTCACTTGAGGATTTTTTTTTTTTTTTTTTTAAGATGAGCAGTCTTCACAAAACTATATTTTTCTATATACTGGGCTTTAAAAACACCAGCAGCATTTGCTCTATTATGGATACTGGTTAATTGTATTTATTCTTATGACAAAATACTTCACAATATAGTGTAATTTTGCTACAACAGCAAGTTTGAATTTCAGGTTGATCATGCCATTGTAATTTGGTACTGTGTACATGTCTTCTGCTATGACTGCATTTCCTGTGTTAGTGTGAAATCTTGTGTTCATCTGACACATCCCCAAGAGACATTCCAATAAAACTAAATAAATGGAGGAAAAAACTCTTAGACAATGGGCAATGCATGTGTGTAGTTGGTATTAAGTCTTGCATGAGTCGTCGATTGACTTTTGATTATGAATTTTATATTTATGCTCTTTTGCTATGGTTAATATGAAATGGGTGTTGTCATTTCAATTTACATTTTAGTATTTTTAAAGATCACGCACTGATAGAGGCAAGAAGCTGCTTCTTACAGGACAAGGTTTCAGTAAAACTCTGGGCTCGATTGAACGTTCCAACATTGATTTTATATGTGAAAACATTATTACCTGTTAAACAGACAGCCAATCTTGCTGAAACAAATGCTTCAGAGGAAGACAAAATAAAAGCAATGATGTCTCAGTCCAACCATGAGTATGACCCTATCCAGTAAGTATGCAATTCAAGACATTGACATTTTATTTAAATTACTCAGTGTCAATTCTAACATGAATCTCTATTCATTAGTTATGCAAAGAAGCTTGTTGGTCCACCTCCACCAAACTACACATGCTTTCGTTGTGGAAAAACTGGACATTATATCCGAAACTGCCCAACGAATGGGGTAATTGGGTTTTCATTACCACAGCTGTTTTAACATTACAATTGATTTGAACTTGGTGACGCTTACTATAACTTTTTGTGTGCGTAAGCATTTTATTACCATAGTATGCTTATTTGGTCAGAGAAGAAATTTAATCTTGCATATTAACCATGCGTTAGCAGGATCGAAGTTTTGAAGCTCCTCAACGGATAAAGAAAAGCACAGGAATTCCTCGGAGTTTCATGGTGGAGGTTGATGATCCAAACAGAAAGGGAGTCATGTTGACCAACAGTGGAATATATGCCATTCCTACTATTGATGCGTGAGTATACTTGGCCTTCCTGTAAGTGATTGTGTTAAAGGAAAATTTTCATATTTTTCACTTGACACAATTATGCAAAACCATCAGAGTAGTGGCCTCAACGTGCCAATTTCATTAATCATATTACGCTTACTTTTAGTGAGGCCTATGCCATTGGGAAAAAAGAGAAGCCACCATTCTTGCCCCAAAATCAGTCTTCATCTTCAGAGGAAGAAGATCCTGTACCTGATGAGCTGCTGTGTTTGATCTGCAAGGATCTAATGACAGATGCTGTGGTTATCCCCTGCTGTGGAAATAGCTACTGTGATGAGTGTAAGTGTCTGTACAAACAAATGTCAGAAAGGTGAAGTGTTTTTGATTTTTGAAAGCTTACATTCTTTTGACCGCAGGTATTCGGACATGTTTGCTGGAGTCTGACGAACATGTTTGCCCAACCTGCAAACAATCAGATGTATCTCCTGATGCTTTGATCGCGAACAAATTCTTGCGCCAAGTAAGAGATCCCTATCTTAATCATTGTTTAACTCCTGTGTTTTTGCTTCTAACTTAATAGTAGAACATTAACACAACCTTTTCTTTCCAACCCCAGGCAGTGAATAATTTTAGGAATGAAACCGGTTATACCAAGAGGATTCGAAAAGCTGCAGCTGCTACACAAGGAGCCCAAACACAGGCTACTGCCCAGCGGCCACCTCTGAGACTGGCAACCTCACGCCAGCAGGACCCTCTTATGGCCAATGTTCCGAGCTCAACAGCTGATAGCAGCCCTCCCCAAAGCACACCTGCTGCCCCTTTATCTCCTGTTAGCACTCATCAGCCCTCCAGTACCCCACCTTCTTCTAGCAGCTCTACTGTACACAGCAGCACTGCACCTGCAGCATCAAACTATAGCCCTGTGGTGAACTCTCCTCAGCACTCTGCTAAGCAGGATGACCCTCCTTCATCTAAGTAAATAATTTTCTAGCACTTCAGAGCATCCACTGGTTGTGTAAAACATGAGGTACCGGACTCGTATGTCTATGCACTTGTTAAAGGTTGTTGTTTTTTTTTGTTTTTTTTTTCAGGGAACCAGAGGTCTCAGCATCTACTGTTGTGCCGCCTTCAGAACCCTCTGTCCCGACAACTTCATCTTTTTCAAAGGTATTACCTTTTTACAGTGTTTTAACCCTCTGGGGACCAAAAACGCACCCGCGCGTTTTGCTTGTTTTTTTTTTTAGCAATGTAAAATAAACACTAAATGCTCTGTTAATTTTGATCTTTCATTTTCGTGTAATACATCAATCGATCCTGTTCAGTTTCTATTTTTTTTCTGTATACTCACAATAAAAATAAAGTGTTTTGCTTTTTGCCAAATAAAGAAAAATTAACATGATGCGATTTCTGCACTCTCTCTGTCAGTAAACTCCAATTTGAAACGCGTTCGTAAATGATCTATAACTCCGCGAAAATTCAGTCAAACAAACCCACGGGCATAAAGCTTGAGATCGCATCTTTTAAATGAAGTAATTTATATAAAAAACAAATATTCTCAGCTTGTGAAATCTATATTAAAAGAGAACGATTCCAGTCGAGCTCATTACGAGCTCATTCAAAAGTAATGTGACCACTCCCCGGAGAGCGCATGCTATTCAAACGCAAATTCTGAGAACCATTTCAGACCTGTGAAACGCCCACATCAGCTGTAAACAAAGCGCCGCGAGTGAGGCATAATATAGCCTACCTTATGGAGAAAAGTTTCCTCAGAACAGTGCTGATATGAGGAGCAATAGATCCCGCTGAGGAGTGAGGTAGGCTGTTATCTTTTCTCAAGTGTTAATGTGGAATAACGTTATGGAATAACGTTAGTGTAGGCCTATGTAAACCGTAAAAAGATGATTCGCGTTTCTATAATATTTCTGTGAGATGAATGAAGGGTACATATTTGTAAAGACTGTTTAGCCTAAATATGAATTGCGCGTCTGTGTGTGAAAGAATAAAGTGCTTTGCTATAGCCTACTGAGATGAGTAAAAATCGACTGAAATATGTTGAAATAAAATGTATTTGTATAAGCAACGTATTAAAGGGATACTCCACCGTGTTTTCATATTAAACTGTTTTTCCCTTAACTAAGACGAGTTGATACATACCTCTCTCGTCTCAGTGCGTGCACTCAATCGCTTTGGCGCGCGGTGACACTTTGAAAGCACTTAGCTTAGCCCATTCATTCAATATGGGCCAAGCAGAGAAGCTACCAAACACCTCCACGTTTTCCCTATTTAAATACAGTTACTCGCGTAGTGTAACTCGACCTAGGACGGTAACACAAAACAAAACGTTGCGCTTTTCTAAGCGTGTAAAATGGATAACTATATTGTATGGCGGAATACCATGGCAAGTGCTTGTAAGCACTTCGTCTTGGCGCAGTAATATCTTCACTCGTGAAAAATCCTCTCACCGGCCCCCGCTCCCTCTAGTGAAGATATTACTGCGCCAAGACGAAGTGCTTACAAGCACTTGCCATGGTATTCCGCCATACAATATAGTTATCCATTTTACACGCTTAGAAAAGCGCAACGTTTTGTTTTGTGTTACCGTCCTAGGTCGAGTTACACTACGCGAGTAACTGTATTTAAATAGGGAAAACGTGGAGGTGTTTGGTAGCTTCTCTGCTTGGCCCATATTGAATGAATGGGCTAAGCTAAGTGCTTTCAAAGTGTCACCACGCGCCAAAGCGATTGAGTGCACGCACTGAGACGAGAGAGGTATGTATCAACTCGTCTTAGTTAAGGGAAAAACATAGTTTAATATGAAAACACGGTGGAGTATCCCTTTAAACTGCAAATTAACATTCATATGCCCTAATATTTCATAAAAACAACGTTACAGTCAGGCGAAGTATGAAAGACAACATTTTGTTGACTAGATTTGGGTACAGTTTTTACTGATTTAGATGTTCCAATGTTGGCTATATTCAAACTAATGAATACATATGATAAAATGTAGGCCTATAATCTTTTTTTTTTTTTTTTTACAAATAAAGAGTACACTTGAAATATTGTTGAAATTGTAATTATTGTTGTAATTGTAACCTTTTTAATAAAATAGCAAAACATATTTACAAGATAGATGTAAGCGAAATCTTAAATGGTCAATATAAGTCTTCTTCTAAATATATCTTTTGTCCTTGCATTGTGGCTCAGTCAGTGTCACACCTGAATGAATGGCTCATTACACATAATGGGTGGGACATTGTATTCTCAGGTGTAAACCACTCCTCCTTCACGCCCCCCTCGCATATTGGCTTTCCAAGCAAAACCTGTTTTACACCATTTAAATCAATGTATTTTTTTTTGTGAATGATAAAGCAAGACTATTTTCACATAATTTTGAAGCCAGAACTCGTAGCAACAACATCCATTAGTCAAAAGTCTTGTGGACACATATTTAATGTTTTGTGGTCTTATTTCAGCAACTTTCATTTTTATTTTTTCCAATAACCACGCATAAACATTATTCTCTTAAAAATACAAACATCTACATACACGTTGCTTGCATATTATGGTAGCCCTGTTTGTGCTATATAGAGTGAATTTACACCTTTGCCATTAACATGTTTATAAATAACTGAAAAAAGCACAAATGTCAAGGCATGTCAGAACAAACACCTTGGTCCCCAGAGGGTTAAGTTAGCTAATAATAGAGAATTACATAGACTAATAGAGCCATATTACATGAGCAAGAGTAATTCCGTTAATACTAAAATATTGAGTAAATGACATTTTAGATGCAATATGCAGCATTTTTTTCTTTGTCAGATAAAAATTGTTCACTTACAATGTTGCAAACAATAGAATATAATTTGAATTCTGTTTTGCAAAAACAGACAAGCCAAGTAGGGAGATTTGGGGAGATTTACTGTGCAGCCTTTAACTTGTTTCCATGAGTACAATTTAGTGATTCTCCCCGTTTGTTTTGCCTAGGGATTCCATGTCCCAGTGATTGGGAAGCCGAATATGCCTCAGCACCACATGCACAGACCAGGTAAGAAAATATCGGCACTAGCTAGGTGTTTTTTTGTTTGTTTGTTTTTTGTTGACTTGGTGGTTTTTAATTATGTACAATTGTTCCCCTTTTTAGGACAGCCAAGGACTAGTGGACCTAGGCCAACTGGAAGCCGTCCTGCGTGGGATCCGTAAGTATCAGAGTAAAATCTTTAAATGCATCAGCTTGATCCAAAAAAGATAAATACTTGACTCCAGTCTATTTATCCTATCAGGTCCACAAATCGAGGGAGAGCTCCTAGTGAGCGACCACCAAGAACACAGCCTCCACCAGTGCAAAATCTTCCGCCTGTTATCCCTCCAGTGTATGGCCCTCCTGCTCTATTTCCTCCTCCACCACACCCTATGCCTCAGCCTCCTGGTGTTGTTCCTCAGCAGTATCCCATACAGTATCCTCCAGGACAGCAGCCTCCCCCTCCCTTCAACATTCCACCACCTGTATTTCCACCTGTCCCACCTGTGACAGCTCCGTGGGTGCCTCCTGGTGCCCAGCCACCTATAGCCAACCCTATCTCTTCTATGCCAGCAGCACCTTTTCTATCCAAGGAGGAGTTTTACCGCCAGCAGCGTAGACTTAAAGAAGAGTATGTAGAGTTCTAACACTATAATTTTTTATATTTATTTATTTATTTATTGATTGATTGATTGATTGATTGATTAAATGAAATGGTTACTTGGCTCATTCCTCATATAGATGAAAATGGTTATATGGTTGATTTGATTGAAGCATCATGATTTATTTGTGTCTTTTGAGTTACCTTTTAATTAAATATGGATTGTGTGGAGTATTGTGTGGATTCTTCCCGTCTCACTAATAATCATGTGTGTTGTAATGTATAACCAAATTTTAACTGCAAAGTTTTATTTCCTTCCTGTCTTTGATAAATAGTTCCCAATGTCGATTCGTTACCAGGGAGAAGTCGTCCAAACTTGAAGAGTTTACCAATGACTTTGCCAAAGAGCTTTTGGAGTATAGAAAGATCCAGAAGGAGAGAAGGCGATCCTACTCTAGGTTAGGATAAATACAGGTCCACCAGCAAACTGTCATTTTTGATGGGAAATGTTTGGCATCAACTAAATTGTCCTAATTTGCCTTCCTTTTTCAGATCAAAATCTCCATACAGGGGTTCCTCCTATAGTGGCTCATCATATTCCTATTCAAAATCTCGCTCTCGGTCCAGATCACCACGCTCCTACTCTCGATCACCATCCCGGTCTCGGTCAAGATCACGCTCACGCTCTCGTTCCCGATCACGCTCCTTCTCTCGCTCACCATACTCCCGCAGGGGCCGAGGTCGAAGCCGTAGCTATCGATCCAGGTCACGCACTCCTACATACCATCGCTCCCACAGTAGATCTCCATCGTATAGGGGTCGGGAGATGAGTGGGATGGGGAGTGGAATCTATCGTTCTCGCTCCAGATCTCCAATGTATAGAAATCACAGTCCCAGCAAGAAACTCCCTCCCCCTTCTCAAAATGAGGGTGAGCGCAAATACACAGGGAGGTACAGAGAGCTCCCTCCTTATGATGCTAAGGCTTATTATGGTCGAAACGTAGACCAGAGTGACCCCTATGAGAGAGAGCGATACAGAGAGTGGGAAAGAGAATACAGGGAGTGGTACGACAAATACCTTAAGAGTTATAACAACCCACCAAGTGGTCAAATGAGGGGCCGTGTTCCAGGCAGCAGAGATCCCTTTACTCCTGAGCGTTTTGCTCCTCCCCGACCAAGAGAAAACTCCCCCTACGGCAGGGGACGTCGGGAGGATTACCCGCCACCACCTCAGAGCCACAGTGTTCCTCCAAGAGGCAGAGTTGCCATGACATACCAAGAAAAATGTGCTGAGAAGTATGGCCACCTTCATGTCAACACCACTGGAGCAGGGAGAGGACTTAACAAAGAGTCTTCGAAATCTATCAAGGACAGAGAACCAAGTGGCAGCACCGCTACAGACCCCAAGTCCCTGAAACATAAGAAACATCGCAAAAAGAAGAGAGACGATGGTGATCTCTTCAGCCACTCCGACTCTATGGATGATTCCAGGAAAGATGATCGTAAAGGGGACTCCATGCTGATTAATTCAAGCCGGGATGATGCCACACCAGTCAGGGATGAGCCCATGGATAGTGCTGCAGTGCCCTACAAGAGTACCCCTGAAAAGGAGAAGAAAGAGAGGACTAAAAGCAAATCTGACAAAGGTAAACGAAGGTCTGAAAGCAGTGGGCAGAAGGAAGCATCAGGAAAGATGTCAAAGCCTGTTAGAGAGAAGGAATCAGATGCACCGCGAGAGAAGGGGGCTCCCCCTGAACCAGCCATTAAGAGAGTCAAAGACGAACCATCCCACAAATCTGAAATAAGTAAACCTCAGTCTTCAGAGTCCAAACTCATGCTCCCACGCAAGTTGATGCAGTCTAGGCCCATTAAACACCACCAGGAGCTGAAGCCCATCAAAGATGAGCTCAAAAGCAGGAAGGAATCGGTGAAAGACCTTCCAAAGCAAGACAAAGTATCTGACAAAGATGGGAAAGTCCCCAAAAAAGAGCCAGAGAAGCCTGTGAAAACTGAGGAG
The DNA here is from genome assembly GCF_963993115.1 of Abramis brama. Lineage (NCBI taxonomy): Eukaryota > Metazoa > Chordata > Actinopteri > Cypriniformes > Leuciscidae > Abramis > Abramis brama. Next base: position 33,125,562 of record NC_139963.1, read on the forward strand.
AAGATGCACACCAAGGCATCAAGAGAAGATACCAAGGCATCAAGAGAAGATGCCAAACAGGATAAAAAGAAACGGAAAGATGACAAGCCATCTGCGAAAGACCTGGATGTCCCTCCGGCAAAAATAGCAAAAATTGAAGTTGACATGGCCAAAAGCTCTCCAAAACCTAAACCCAGACTGGAGAGTGAAAGGCCAGTTGAGAAGGAGAAAGTAGCTATTCCATCTCTGATGGATATTAAGCCTGAGCCTGTTAGAAAGATTAAAATCAACAGGGAAATTGGCAAGAGAATATCTAGCATTGATCGGCCAGTTTCAGCTGAGGACTCTGCTCATGCCACAGGAAAGGGCAGGCTGGACAAGTCTAGAGGAAAATTGAGAAGGAAGGTGCATGTTCCTGATGGGTCAGGATCCTTATTGGTTGATTACACCAGGTGAGAGAAATTAAATATTAATAATTAACTTGACAACTCTTATTTTCTGTACCATCAATTTATTCATATTTGTTGTCTTTGGCAGCACCAGCTCCACAGGAGGAAGCCCCATCAAAAAGCATGATGAGAAGCTTGACCTAAAGAAGACTGTGATAAAGACCCTGGAAGAATACACCAATGATAGCTCCACCCCTGCTGAGGACGAAATCGTCATGATACAGGTGCCTCGTTCCAAGTGGGAAAAGGAGGACTATGAATCTGAGGACGATGATTCTAAGGTTGCAACTAGAAAAGATGGCATCAACATATCCAGCTCTGCTCCTTCAGGGGAGAACAGTGCTGCAAAATCAACTGACAAGGAGTCTCCCCATGCTGACAAAGCTCCTACTGCCTCCAAAGAGGCAGATGTCAAACCTGCCAAGGACCCCACATCGTGTGATAAGGAGAAAGATTCTGACAAAGACAGAGAGCGAGAAAGGGACAGAGGGAAAGAAAGAGACCGCTGCAGCACTGCAGATCGTGAGATAACTGATAAAAGGAAACCTAGTGTACCTAATCAGGAGAGAGAACATGTGCAGGAGAAAGGCAGTGACCATGGCAGTGAACGGAGCTCTTCTTCCCAGTCATCCAGAGACAGGCAAGCTGACAGGCCTGAACCAACCTCTAGAAAGCCAGTAGGTAGAGAGACAACAACAGGCCTTGCCAGTAGGAAACCAGAGCATAGAGATGATGCAAGAGACCACTTAGGCACAAGATCAAAAGATGAGAGAAGTCCAATCAGGAGGAGAGTATCGCCCTCAAGGGTAAAGGACTTGCACACAGACTCTGGGAGAAAAACACTTGAAGCACCACCGGAGTCGAATAGGAGTCCAAGTCCAAGCAGGAATAAGAGAGCATCATCGCAGAATGCCCCAGAGCCAAAACGAACTGGCCCAGAGGATCACAAAGGACACTGGCCATGCAGTAAGGAGAGCCAGGGTTCTAGGCATTCTGATGTGCGTCCTATAAAGGACCGGGAGCACAGGACTCCTCATAGAGCTTTGACTCCAGAGCCTAGGTCTGATGCAGAGAAAGGTGGCGTACATGGCGACCACGTCAAAATCCCATCGGCACGCTCCACGAGACTGTCATCAGATTTAGCACGGGAAACCGACGAGGCTGCGTTTGTTCCTGACTACAGCGAAAGTGACAGCGAGACGTCGGACACTGAGAGCAAAATGGAGCAGAGAGGACGAGAGCGGGACAGCAGTGGCAGCCAGAGTCCAAGCCCCTCTGGAAGCCATGGACACAGCAGCAGCCCCAGCTCTCCGGGCAGTCAGGACAGCAAAAAAAAGAAAAAGGACAAAAAGGAGAAGAAGGAAAAGAAGAAACACAAGAAGCACAAAAAACACAAAAAGCATAAGAAACATACAAGTAATGAGTCTGAATCAGAGCTCAAAGGACAGAAACACAAACATAAGAAAAAAAAGTCCAAAAAGAGCAAGGACAAAGACAAAGATGACAAGGAAAAAGATGAAAGTGAAAGAGATGAACATAAGGCAAAAGTATCTGTTTAATTCATTTATAGGTTTAACCATTGATTTAATTTACAGATCTTTAAGAATCTATTGTTCTGCAGAAAAGGACTAGATCAGCTTTCATTGTATTTGCTCATTCTCACTGGTTAACAACATGCTTTTTTGTGTCTGACCATGCTAACCTCTCCCACCAATGCAAGAGAATAGCTACTTGAATGATAAAGGTTATTTGGGTTCTGAATTTTCATGAATATTTTTGTTCTCATTTAAAATTGTTGCAGATTCTCATTACATCATGGTTTTGAATTAAGGCCATTGTAGAGGAAGCACTTTAGAAATGTGAATGTGATTGCAGTTTTGCAAAATTTGCAGAGTTGCAAAAGCCCTTTTGTACCTCATCTCTTGTATGTTTAAGTTGGATAGGAACATATCATTATAACAGTATGATAATATTGTTACAGACGTAACAGGAGAGTGTCATCCAGGCATTGGGCCACACTGATTTACAAATTGTATGTTTTTGCACTGTGAATATTTCCTCTACTCTTTCATTTTATTTGACTTCACCTTCATAAGAGTAATTTAAATTATCTGCTGAAATGGAATTGTAAATGTTCTGAGGATAATAAAATTTTTCAGCAAATATATATGGTCTCTCATCTTATTTTCTTGCTTTGGTAATAAAGATTTCCAAGGAACCACAGTAAACTATTTCTAATTTAAATGGTTATTGGTAACACTTTATTTTACATTGTTACATATATTACATGTACTTAATGTAGCAGTAAACAGTAAATTATGCATGCAACCAACCCTAGACCAAATCTTATTCCTAATCCTAACCCTATAGAAAGTATATATTACTCTGTACTTAAAGGTATAATTACACTGCAACAAGGACACCTTAAAATGAAGTGTAACGGTTATTTATTGTATGTACACCAGTATCAACTATTACATCTTTGGGGATTTTTAACTACTCAGAGAAATTACACCCATCTGATGTCCATATCCTATTACAATGTGATAATTATTAACACAACAGGCATTTAAATTACTGTTTATGGCAATACTTTTTAAACAGTTTTTAAGTGTTTATTTCCTAGCCCAACTTCCATTAAAAGTGCCTGACTGTGCTGGAACTTTTATTTATTTTAAAGAAGAATCTGGCATGAGTTGGAAATGTTTTTGAGATAATCGTAATTGTGGTTGTATGACATACCACATTTTAAAAAATGTACACAGGGAAAACTCACTTTTTGCTGGAAAACTTAAAATAGCTCTAACAAATGATCAGTTCAGAATTACGCTCAGTCACACATTTTTCATGACTTCTGTGATGCCTTTCCTTTCTGTATTAGAAGGAATTTGTATATCTCTTATTTCCCAGATGTCTACAATTAATCTTCCTCAAATATTTTTTGTGATTAATGTACGTAAGGTACTTATAACTTCAATGAGATTTGATTGATTTTTAATAACTTAGTTCTACATAATTAAAATGTTTACTGAAATGATTCATATTAAAATGTATATCTTGAATGTTGTGTCAAAGAATAGCCTCAGAAAGGGGTTGAATACACTAATGCTGGAGAGGGTTAAGGTGTGGTTTAAACTAAATTAAGTCAACTGGGAGTTTTGTTTAAACAAAACTTGCATTTGGTGGATATATGCATTAAAAATTTAGTCTTTCTCTGATAAAACCAGACTAAAGTGTTGATACCTCATCCTTCACTAAGCAGGTTTTTTGTCAAATCAGGGGCCCGTACCATGATGGTAGTTGAACAAACTCAGGGTTACGGGATTAGTTTTAAGTTGGCAAAACCAAACCAACCCAATCAGGCTTTGTTGGTACTATGATGCTGATCATCAACTTTCTCTGTCAATTCAGGCTTTGATCCTGAGTTTATGAGGTGTATGTAGTGGTTAAAGTGGGATTTGGCAGGTGTGGAAACCCTCAAATTTTGTGTTAGGTGCAACAGGGAAAAATGACTCACCGTGGGACAACATATTGAGTATTGTGGTATAGCAATACTTTTTTGGGACAAGAGTGTCACTGTGGCACAATACTTATTTACTTGATATTTCAATGGTTTTATTTTGGTCCATCTACATCAACACTGATATGATGAAAATACTATGTTAAAATACACAACCTTGTTTTTCACAATGTAAATTCAAACATAAAAATGGCTGAAGACAACTATAACAGAAATAAATCACAACCACAATTATGTAAATTTGACATTAGCCTACTTCACCTTTGACTTTTGACTCCACTGCAACATCCACTTGCTCTGGCTAGAACAGCAACACTGTCAGGGGCGGACTGGGACAAAGCTTCAAGAGCTTGCACTCACACAGTGTGACGTCTCAGCCTAGGCTGTGCGTACATGTGTGTGGTTGGTGTGTATGTTTTTAGGTGCCGTCTGGAGGGGGCGTGGCCGACACACCTGACACTTGTTGGATGCAGAATGAAATGTGGCTGAGACTGCTCGTGAGGGGGGCTATTTTGGGGCGTTTGTCTCCGGCATGGAGTTTGATGGTCTGCGCTCATGCTGAGTGTCCTGCCCGACCCTGATACATCTCTTTATTTATGTTGCTTCTCTTTGTTTTCTCTTGCGTTAAAAGAAATGGTTTGCTGAGAATTGACACGTCTGGTCTCCTTTTTGTTGCAGCCCGAGAGCCAGCTGTAACACACAGACATGCACTGAAAATTTCAAAAACTTTTAGCCTTTTATGATCAAACCGGATTGAGACAATGATGGAGAGACTCAAGAAGAAGTGACAACATGTAGAATGCAACAGGACATTTCTGAATGGTTAGTTGATGAATTTATGTAGCTTATGTGAAGTTATCTTCTAGTCATTGATTAGCATATTCTGTTTTGATAATCTGTAAATCGTTTTCAGGGGGCGGGGTTTATGTAAATTCTAGGGTTGGTGATGTCACTAACCCTGGAGGAATGTCGTTATAGTCCCTACCAGCTGTTTGTTGTAGTCCTTAAAAAGCAATTTCTTTAAAAGCAAATATCTCCCTTTGCTTTGCTCCCTTTGCTTTGAACTCAAACAGCAACATTACACACTAACTAAAGTTAAAAAAGTGAAATCATACCGTAATCAACCACCCCTTTAAGGTCAGGATGGTCCCTTTCATCTTTGGCACTGAGGGAGAACTCAATGTCCCATTTTTCCCAAAAATAAGCTGAAACATGGATTCATCTGACCGCAGCACAGATTTCCACTGTGTTTTGGATCATCTGAGATTTAAAAAACTTCGCAGCTTTGCAGCATTTTGCAGCAATTCTCTGCATAGAATTAATGTAAAGCTTTCTCCTTGCGGAACAGAGATTCAAGCTGCATTTATTGATGCAGGGGCAGGCTGTGTTAAAGCTGCCGTCGGCAACATTTTTTTGATCATATTCAGTGAAATTGACACTATAATCCGACAGAACAACATAAATAAGGTGGTTTTAATTAAAAAAAACGAGATTCTAACTCCACCTGGAGCGTGTTATTTGTTTTGCAAAAATCCACCGCTCCCGGATCATCGGGTCCAATCAGCGCAGGAGGGTGTGAGATCTGACTGTCAATCACAGGTCGTGCACACGCCACAGATCCCCCCTCCCTCGCGCACGTTACAATATCGCATGCACACGCCACGCCTGAAAATTGCATGAAGCGTGATGGCGGAGAGAAAATCTACTAACAAGCTTCCAATTCCTCGGTTATTGCTTTCTATGTATAGATTAGCCAGGGCAGTCTACCTCCGAGTCCATGGTGTTGATCGATGCTGAAGAGACGGACGCGTTCACAGAAAATCAGGTAGGCTACACACGCACAGTGACGCACTGACGAGCACGACCTCGATGGGAGGGTGCTCGCTGGTAGTGAGGGAGGGGCATGAGAGTTGTAAACATTCAAAATTTTGGCTAAGTCGACCCAATCTGCCAGACTTGCCGACTGCAGCTTTAAGTGACTATGGTTTTCCAAAGTACTCCCACCCCATGTGGCTATTTTTAACACAGCATAAGTAGCATGATGGTTTCTCATGCAATGCCGTCTGAAGGGATCAAAGGTCACGCTCATTCAACAGAGGTTTCCTGACTTTTAATGCATGGAGATTTCTCTGGATTCTCTGAATCTTTTCACAATATTATGTATGGTGAAAGACCTAAATACTTTGCAATCTTGCATTGGGAAATGTGATTTTGAATTGTTTGACAATTCTCACATGAAATTAGGCATAAAGTGGCAAGCCATGACCCATCTTTGCTTGCAAAGGCTGGGATGCTCCTTCTACACTCAATCACAATACCGTCATCTATGTTTCAAAACAGTTTAACTTGGATATTCATTTCACTGTTATTTTGCCTCTGTCCCAACTTTTTTGGAGTGTGCTGCAGCTATCAAAATCAAAATTTGTTTACAAAATACAATTAATTTGCCCTGTAAAATTTTGCCCTGTAGAATTTTTTTTTTCTTTGTATTTTTAAATAAAGTTCAAGAGAAGTAAATCACAGAATTCTTGATTTTATTGCATTTTACACAATGTCGCAACTTTTCTGGAATTGGTGTTGTAATTGTTTAACTACACAATTGCTCATGTGTAATGGATTAAGGGTATACAAATGATTTAAATAATATCATAAAATAATTATAATAATTAATCATTGCTATGATTTTGTCTTTAAAAATCTTTAACTATATAGTGACATTTATTGCATCAGAGATGTGTCACTTTGCTCATAGCTTATTGGTTCAGTTTCAGTTTGATATCTCTCTCTTACCCAGAACATAACCTGTCCCAGAGCAGGTTAGCCATGGAGAGTAAATTACTATGGCGAAAAGCCAAGACACTTTCATGGTGCCTGAAACTGAGGGCTGGCACAAACTAAACTAAAACATACCTGATAGCCACCTAAACGGGCTTCATGGTATAGACCCCAGATGTTCTCTGGAAGGAGAACGTCTCTCCCACTAATACCACTTATACCACCAGCCATGAACACTTAAGAATCCTTCAAACATTTAAATATACTCTAAAATAATTATAAAAAAACAAAATATAAAAGGTAGGCTATCATAAAATATTAAACCATTGTTTTGCCCAGAGAAAATGTTATTATTAAATTTTACTATCTAACATATAAAACAGACATAGGCCTACCTAAACCTGATATTTAAGCAAAATACCCTTGATCTGAAAGTGTTGCGCTTCCTCTGACAGCCACTTGAGGACGGCAAACATCTTATATTTGTACTCATTCCCTTACAAAAAATGGCCTTCAATAATCCAGAGGGATTGTAGTTCTCTGTGCAGGGATAATGCCGGAACCCTGCAGGAAAAAAACAGAAAGCCCACAGGACAGTGCACATTACAGGCAGGGGAGTCCGGCTCCCCCTCTCTGGACGTAATGAGTGGAGCTATAAGTTCCAGCCACAACCTAATCCTTGTTGACCTAACAAGGTTTAGGGATAGGCAGAGCCAATGGCTCTGCCTATCCCCAAACCTTGTTAGGTCAACAAGCTCCACCCATTAGGTAGACAGAGGAATGCCTTGTCCAAATACCCACACTTGCGGTCTTTGCACTTGACCACTTGTCTACTTCCATGACGTATTTCCTCTATTTGACCCAAGTGTTCAAGTAGGCATAAAGACTGCAAGTGTGTGTAGAACTTTTGATTAGGCTGCTCAATGGGACAGACTTATAGTCTTACAAAATATGCAAGTGTTTACAGAGCTTTTATTTGTTATATTTTCAATACTTTGCATTTTTAAATAAACTTCTACATGTCTGTTCAGTAGTTGCAATGTAACTAACAGAAGACACGAATTTAAGTCACAAACCGCTAGTGATGCACCGAAATGAAAATTCTGGGCCGAAACCGAAACCGAAAATTTAGGATGCTCTTGGCCGAAAACCGAAACTGAAGCCGAAAATGGCTTCTTTTAAAAACGTATATATACTGCTTGAATTTAATGGATCTGAAATGAAAAATCACAATATAATTATAAAATTTTATTAACAGTTACATAACAAAACATAAAATATTTTTAACAATAAATATAAATAATAATACCAAATAATATTATTCTTCAAGTTTTATGTTCCATCAAATAAAATAGTTTTTTAAAAGTTGTGCAAAAAAAATCCACAATTTTGGAGATTTTTGCAGAACAAATGTTACATATTGCAACTTTGGTGTCCTCTCGTATAGGGCTGTCACTTTTGTGAAAAATAAATCCTGTTCGATTTTTGAGACATAGGCTAAGTGTTCAGTGAATCGTTAGTAAATTGCCTATATTTGGCGTTGATCCGTTTTCAACGCCAAATATAGGCAAATCCACGGACAACTAAACAGGCATTAGGACGACCGTAAAGAGGGCGCACAAGTCAGCAATGTGGACTGCCATAACATCAATGAAAAGCATTACTGAAGGCTACATATTATGCACTATATTATGCAGAAATAGGCTATGTGTGTGTGTGTGTGTGTGTGTGTGTCAGAACCTGCAGTTGCTGTGTGACGCGCGTTCGCTGCGAGCGTATACTGTAGTGACGAGCTGGACGCGCTCCGAGAGAAGGCCGTTAAAATCGATTCCCTATTTTCGTTTTTGAAACTTGTGTTGGTTGGTCCGATCGATTGTGCAGTAGCCTAAGTGACAGCCCTTTGAAATGCTTAATCTTTGATAGGCAGACGCGTGATAACAGCTCGACCGTGAGTGAAACCTAAGAGCTTGTGCACGGATGGGAGGGGCGGGTGACATTCATTTTCGGTTAAACGTTTTCGGCTGTTTTTTTTTTATTTCGGCCCGAAACCGATAATGCCATTTCGGCCGAAAATTTTCGGCGGCCGAAATTTCGGTGCACCCCTACAAACCGCTCCAAAGCGGTATTCGAGATAGTGTGGGTTTAGTGTGCATTAAGGGCACTGCATTTTGGCATTTTTAAGACATGGGACAGTCTTGCGCACGTACTTCCTGTCATGTGCACACGCTCTCAAGTGGCCAAGACCGCAAGTGTGGCCCTGTCTCAAATGGCGCACTTCATGCGGACTTTCGGTCTCGTGGACTTGAATTGCGCGTGCTCGCTGAGTCTACGAGTCCGTAGGCCGTCCCATTCAGCATTTTACCGCTCTGAAGTGTGCTCAGCAGCGCCCCCTTTGTACCTTTGTCTTCCGCGAAGCCCGCATAGAAGCAGGCTCCACGCACTTTAACTACCCAGGAATCCTTGCGAAAGGCCAATCAGACAACGGATGGGAGGAGATTTCACTCACGGATAATTGTTGACATGGCTGAGAAGAAAATATTACGGTTTTTATGACCTAAATGTACATTTTACCAGTTGTTACCTACAGTTTATACAAACATTATGGTCATCGACCAGTGGTTGATGTCTCAAACATAATAATAGCGCGTTTAATAATACGATCGCATTATGATTCATTAAATAAATAGAACCGAATGTCAGGGCTTTACTGAGTCATATCAATGTAAACATAGTATGAATATTGAAACCTGTAAATTGAAAAAAATATGTTTAAATTATGTTTTAAAATTGTAATCTTAGTTCAAATGGAACATTATGTAGCCTATGATTATGTACAACTGTATACATAATTTAAATAAGCATGATGTATCTATTGTTTAATGCCCAGGTGATATGCACAATATCAAAATATAGAACTGTAAAATTAGGATGTATAGTTGACATGCAGATAAGACGTCGGAGCGCAAAAATGTGATTTCTCCTGGCCAACAACAACCAGGCCGTTATTTCCGGCGTGCCGATCGAGTCTGTCCCAAAAATACCTCTCAATGCGCCCTCGTGGACTCGTGCCAAGGGCCCTATAGGTCTGCACTACATGACGTCACCAAAGTGTGGTCTCTGAGGAAGTCCACAAGTCCGGAGTGTGCCATTTGGGACAGGGCCTGTGGGTATTTGGACAAGGCAGAAGAGTTGAACTAGGCCAAGGTCCACCCATTATGTCCAGAGAGGGGAAGCTGGGTGTCATTTGTCTCTACAGTGAGCACCATTTGGGGTGTTTCTCAATTCTTAAATTGATGCCTCCTCGTTAATCCGTCCTCCAGCCTGAGATCAAAGTTAGCCACCTTGAAGGAATGAGGAGTGAGGACGCTTCCAGAGGAGCTATGAGCAAGGAAGCAGTCAGAGGTGCTCATTTCTAATGTGTGCATCCTGGTTCCCTTTCCTCTCTTCCTTTCCTCTCTTCCTTTCCTCGCCTCTCAGCTCCATTGTATTGCCCTTAGGATGAGGGAATAATGCAAGGAAAGAAAATGAGGAAGCTAAGGAAATCTTGAAGGCCTATATTAAAACATTCTTGATCAAGTGTCCCCAAATAAAAAGCGTCATACGCTGGAGGGATCTGCCCTGTTGCTGAAGTTTGGTTATTTAAAAGATTCATAATATTGGGCTAATAAAACAAGATGCCCTGTTGAAATATGTGACATGTAGCCTTTATTTAAACCGCAAAGGTAGCTAAAACAAATTAAAAATATTTGCCGACAAGAAGCAGCATGATAAACCTGTTGTCTGTGCCCGTAAAGTTATTTTGATTTAAGATAGGCCTATATGCAGCCAGGCAAAGAAAATAAATAAGTAAAATAATGTGTGCACGAATATATGATCTAATAACACTGCATATAATAAATACTAGCTTAAATAAGGAATTAATTATAGGCTATTTAATTCATTCAGTTAAGACTACGCAGTGTTTTATTTTACATTTGATTAGGCTGCCTACATTATTAAATTTCCGCAGTAGGCTAGGCTATTTTTACCTGAATAGGCTACTACTGTTAAATAGACTTATTGTTTGTATAAGGTTTGTCCAGTAAAGGCTTTTCCAGCTAGACTTAATTTCAATCTAGATGACGAAAATTTTTAGGAGTGAAACCTCTTATACTGTCTATGAGTGAAACAGATCGCCTCATATTTTTGTATGTTTTCACCACAAGAGGGCGCACAAGGTTATTCAGGCCCGGAAAAAATGTGCAGCATTCCAGTTAGTAACATGAAGGCACATTGAAGCATCTTCTTGTGTGGAGAGCAAGTTCAGAGCGTGTCAAGTATTTAAGGTTTGTTAAAATTCTCATCCCAAAATGCTAATTTTTAGTCACATTGCTCACATCAGAAGGCAAATATAAAGGGGACCATTGCTTTATTGTTAGCCACATTTAAGAAACAAAGATGGTGCTTCACATGTTGACGACAAACAAGCCAGCAGTCATATTGAGGTCATTATTGACTCATAGTATTATTGTATTATTAATTCTTCCTTGATGCTCTCTTCTCAGGTCAGTTGAAGATCAAAATGTATTTCTTTAAGAATTGCATGCAACTAAAGTGTCTTGTATGGATTCCAATAATGTGTCAATGATCTTAAAAAAAAAATTCAGCCTCATGTATTTGGGTCAAACTGATGTAATGCATTATTTTTGAGTCATGAACAATGTGTTAAAACAAGTTTCAGTTGTTAAATAACATTTCAAAGTATTTCAATTCATTTTTTGACTGTTTTTATGTCAGGTGGAACAACCAAAAAATGTAATGTATAAATACTGTATAGTTGTACCACCTGATATGGAAAGTGTACCAATATACCCATACTTGAAATTAGCAGTTTTTACCAGTATTTGAGAGAAATCTTCAAATCTTTTCACTCTGCCACAAGGATCATTTGAGGTCCTCTGGATGATGCATTATCATGTTTACTGCTATTACCTTGTCCATTCATAATAAAAGAGCCATGTTTGCAGTTGTGAACCGACTATTAATAAGATATATATATATATATATATATATATATATATATATATATATATATATATATATATTATTAATAGTCGGTTCATTTGTTCTGACAGATGCACCACCTGACATTTTGGGGGTTTAGGATAACAAAACATAAAATAATATGTATTATTTAAATGTACCAAAAATGAATTCAAACTAAATAGGTTTTATAGGATAAAGTGATATCATGAATTTATCAAATTATTTTGCACACAAAAATATGCATGTCATATTATTGACCCATTTATATTGTTAGATGAAACAAAGTAAACATGATAACCAAAATGCATCAGTTGTTATTGAGCTGAAAAAAGAGCATTCCTTTGGTGAGCTGGCACAGTGTTGTTGGTTGGCACCAGCATATATGTCCTGTGTGTGTCCTCACGAGAGGGTTTGCCCCCTCATGCTGTTGCTTCTAGTTTCCACCAGTCTCCCCCTGCCGCCATGTCTGGCACTGCTTTCGGTGTGCTGAGTGTGCTATAATCTGCTAAAACCTGCTGCCTACACTGCGCTCTGGGAATCCTTTCTGCTGCGTGCCAGGTAAGGGCAAATCCTCCATGCATACATACATTCATACATACATACACATTCAGAGGAAAAGAAGGCTATATATATGGGCCTGTCCCTCTTTTTTTACATACAATCGTATTATAAATAGAATTAGTACAAATCATATGGTGTGAGAAGCAAGCAAGAATACAGGGCAACTTTGCCCGTTTGCCAAATGGTGCAGTTGACGTGTTTCTGTTTGTTCTTAAACGTTGTCCAGGATTTGGCAATATGTGGTGACATAGTTGCATATTCCATTTTTGTGGCTGTGCCAGAGGTTCACTGCCATGGTACATGCAGCCACAGGAATAGGGCTGGGTATCATTCAAAAAATTTCGATACCAATACCAATACCGATACCTTGATTTCGATACCGGTTCCTGAACGATACTTTTTTCGATACCAATTTTATGAAATCCATTTTAACAAGATTACATAACACATTACCTCAGAAAAACTTTGGTTTTATTTTTTCAGTTTGACTCATGCTCCTTAGCCAGTGCACAAAGGAATTTTTTTTGTATAAAGAGCTCATGCTCACCAAAGCTAAATTTGTTTGATCAAAAATACAGTAAAACATGTAACATTGTGAAATAGTATTACAATTTAAAATCTTATTTGAATATATTTCAAAATGTAATTTATTCCTGTGATGTCAAAGCTGAATTTTCAACCATTAAAATCATTACTTCAGTGTCACATAATCCTACAGAAAAATGAAAACAGTTTGCTGCTTAATATTTTGGAAACTATGATACATTTTTTCATGATTCTTTGACGAATAAAATTTTCAAAAGAACAGCATTTATTTGAAACAGAAATATTTTGTAACATTACACGTGTTTTAAGGTAATTTTTGATCACTTTAAATTAATGCATCCTTACTGAAAAAAAAATCTGACTAACCAACACATTTTTGAACGGCAGTGTACATTTAGTAGGTCATTATTGCAATATAAACACTGTCAGAGTGATCAACAAGGTATCTCTTCATTTACCAGTCAAAGACGGAGCAACTTTCTGCTCTTATGTTTACTCCGTGCACTGTCAAGGTCTTCATCATATCTGTCGTGGTACCGGTCTTTGCAGCAATTATTTTACCGCAAATACTGCATCGCGCGCTGTTGGCATCGAGCCTGGAGAAATGTAGCCACACTTTCGATCGACTTTTCCACATCTTTAGGGTATTGTGTGTGTGCGTGTGTGTTCGCGTCGCATATGAGTATGTGCGTGGAGAGTTTGTGTGTGTGCTCGCGGCTCATATATGCGTGGACAGTTTGTGCGCGCGCGCGTCTCGTGTGTGTAGAGTTTGCGTGTATGTGCGTGAGCGAATTTAAGTGTGTCGTTGTGCATTTCATATGTATTTGTTTGAGCACTGACGTTGACGAGTTAACCCCTTAGGTATCGAAATCTGGTACCGAACAACGAGTCATTTTTCGATACTCGATAGTATCGAGGCAATTCGGTCGGTACCTAAAAAGTATCGAACTCGGTACCCAGCCCTACACAGGAATAATGATTCTGTATAAGTTAAAATAAATATGACTGATTGTCACAAAAAAATGTGACTTTGTTCCTGACGGTTTAGTACATTGACTTCCAAAAATAATTTTTATTTTCTCATTTATTTATGTATTTTTTAGCTCTGATCTAGGTCTTTCACCCTCTTTTGAGTCTCGTTTGGTACTGTGTCCAGGCTCCATGCCAAGTCTACCTCATTAAAATGAAGCATATGCAGATCTGTCTTGTTTAAGATAATGGTGACACTTAATTGTTGTGTCTGGTCTTCAGTGATTGGTGAACGTGCGAGTATATTTCTAAAGGTGGATGTTTTCTGTTTTCCTTCATGCTCTTGTCAGGAAATCTCTCGTGAATATGTGTATTTGCATGTATTTTCTTGTGGGGAGGTGTTGTTTCTTTCACATTTCCTCGTTTGTTTTCATTTGTCTTGCAATTGATTCGTTCCCTCCATTTACTGAATCAGCGCTGCTATAAAGGCAGAGGTCGGAGGTTTTTTCTGAACCTCCAAAACATGGAGGTTCAGAAGAGCTGGTGACTCACATACAGCAGCTTCTTTAATGAGTGTGTCTGGTCTGGCAGTAGATCTCTGAAGGGCTCTCCACTCACCTGGCACAGTCACACAAATTCAGTGCCAGAGTCTGGTAGCCTCCATATGCTTGCCCTGTCAGACTCTTAAAGACTTCCACATACTGACAGTAACTCTTTATCTTTATTTCATTTTCAATCTAACAGTTACATAAGCCAAGAAACTTGCATGGGATTCATTTAAAAATCCAACAACCAATAGTTTCAGGGCTAATAGCTAATTGTTACTCAACAAAACAAGAAAATTGACTTAGCACATGTTATGAATGGAAAAAAATTCAACAATATTTGGCAAAGGAGATCCTTAAATGTATTGTTGCAGTAAGATGCATATAGAACTTATTTTTGCAATCAAGATATACACCAAATTGATGTATTATGTAAAAATTAAACATTACTAATTTCGAGGGATATTTTTTAAACAAAAAAACAACAATAAAAAATCCCCATAAATGTAAGATTTTTTTATTGTAGTCACTAATGTGATGCTGTCATTTTCACATTATGTCCTTATGCAAGCTGTCAAGGACATCACTTACCAAACAGAACATGATTTAATGGTAGTAATGTGTAGTGTCAATGTGTCAAAAACTTTTAACTATTTTCTTTTTCAACACCACAATTTAAGTTAAAAATGTATAAGAAAAGTGTATGCTTTAGCTTATTTTGCAGTTCACTTAAATAGTACTATGTTGTAATATGAATGGTGTGACATAATTTTTATAAGTATAAGATTTTATAAGATTGAGAATTTAATAATTTGGTTTACTCACCCTGTTGTTCCCAACTCAAGATGAAATTTCAGAGCTTCAGCAGAGAGGAAGATGAGTGAGTAATGAATTTTGATGTGTTGCTTGCTTGTTATCATTTGGTGTCAAAAGACTTAGGAGCACACAAGTCATATGGTCTATTTTTATTTTTGTCCTTTTTAGAGCTTGACAGATGTCATTATGAACTGTCAATGTAGGTAAAACAGCTCTGTGAAGGTTAAAGTCATCATGAAATGGAAGATGCGGTTTTTTAAATAAGAAAAAATGGTAACACTTTACAATAAGGTTCATTAGTTAACATTAGTTAATGTATTAACTAACATGAACTAACAATTATCAATACATTTGTTACAGTATTTATTCATCTTTGTTAATGTTAGTTAATAAAAATACAGCTGTTCATTGTTTGTTCATGTTAGTTTACAGTGCATTTACTAATGTTAACAAATACAACCTTTGATTTTAATAATGTACTGTATTAGTAAATGTTGAAATTAATATTAAAGGTGCTCTAAGCGATGTCACACGTTTTTTAGGCCAAAACATTTTTTGTCACATACAGCAAACATCTACTCACTATCCGCTAGCTGCCTGTCCCCTGAACACACTGTAAAAAAAAAAAACACGGTCTCTGTAGACAGCCCAGGCTCCACAAACGGCAACAAAAACAAACTGGCCCAGCCTGGACCGAGAAACATAACAAACAGTGTTCCAGCCAATAACCGACAAGAATGATTTGGGGGTGGGGGTTGAGGGGTTAGTGCGTGTGCACATGAAGAGGGGTGTTGGGAGTGGAGGAGAGGGAAGCATGAAGAGGGAAGTTAGCTAGAGGAGAGATGTCCTAGACAACGACTAACATTAGCATTATATTCTCTTGAATTTTGATATGGCCGACACACGACCAAAGAGACGACATTCTGATGACCAAATAGCAAAGAAGAGGGAAAAAGGAGAAGGAACGCGCAAAGTCCCGAATTTACATCGGAAAAGCACGGAAGGGAGGGGACAGGATGAGGAGGGGGGAGGGTCGAGCTAGCCTCCATTTTGTTTGACGATACTTTGAACGTCAACTAGAAGTGACGTCACCCAACATCGCTTAGAGCACCTTTAACTAAGATTAATAAATTCTGTAGAAGTGCAGTTCATTATTAGTTTATGTTAACTAATGTTAACTATTGAACCTTATTGTAAAGTTTTACTGAAAAATGAAGGGCGGGGCTTGCTTGTGAATTGATTGGATTGTTGGTTGCTATTGCTGTGATGTCATGCGAGTGACAGGTTGTCACTCACTCCAGTGAACACATCATCAGAGAAGAGATAAGATGTTGTTGGAAGGGGAAGTTAGTTTGATTAAAGATTACGAGGGCACGTGTATTTAGTAAAAATGATGTGCACAGACAAATAATTTATAATAAAGGCTGCAATATTCCATAAAAATAAGAACTGTCCGTCGTGAATTCATGGTGACCTTAATCATTTTATGTTCCACAGGTTAAAGAACAGCATTCAGGTTTGGATGACACGAGGATAATGCATGCTGACAGAATTAAAAAATTTTTTATAAACTATTCCATTAGCAATATGTACCAATTGTACCAGTGTGGCGAATGTAGTGAATGATGCAGAGGGCAACCTCTTCTGCTTGATGCAATCACAGGACTCTGAAGGGTGCATCATAAAGATTTCTGAACCATTTCTCACAAAAACGAAATTTGATCTGCTTTACTCGGTTTACTATAGAATAACATGGAAGTAGGGTGATTGCTTAGACACTAAATCAGTGCTGGGTGGCGGTATTGTCTTCTGTGCATAGGTTCATGCAGGCCACAAAGCACTATTACGTGTGCGGTTGCTCTGGTATTATTGGAGCTGTTCTTGTGGCTGCAGTGGCGAGAGGTGCTGATTGCATCTCCTGTATGCCTGTATGCCACCACTGCTGCCTGGCCCGCCCTTGACCAGAGCTGTGCACAGAATTTCAATGAGCTTTGTGAAGGAAAGAGACGTTGTCTGCCTCACTGTGTGTGTCTGGTTGGTTTCATAGCTGGTTCGGATGTTAAGAGGTTTGTGCAAGCTTAGTGTTCCACTAGTTTATTTTATTTTGCAAGGCAAACAGGGATGGACACTGCCAATAAAGGGACAGGCTTCCTTTAGATGAATCTAACAAAACCTGTCAATCTGTTTCACCTCAAATGCAAAAGAAAGAAATACAGTTTTAAATGTAAATTAAATAAATACATAGTGAAATGGTATGTTGTTAGATGTTTTTGATATATTATTGAAATTGTAAAGTACACTACCTTTCAAAAGTTTGGGGTCAGTAAGATTTTTTTTATGTTTTTGAAAGAAGTTGCCAAGGATGGCCAAGGATGCATTTATTTGATCAAAAATACAGTAAAAACAGTAATATTGTGAAATGATACAATACAATTTAAAATAACTGTTTTCTATTTTACTTTGTTTAAATGTACTTTATTCCTGTGATGTCAAAGCTGAATTTTCAGCATCATTACTCCAGTCTTCAGTGTCACATGATATTTGCTGCTTATTGTTATCCATGTTGAAAACAGTTGTGCTGCTTAATATTTTTGTGTAACTGTGATCATTTTTTTCCCCAGGATTCTTTGATGAATAGAAAGATCAGAACAACATTTATTGAAATACAAATCTTTTGCAGCATTTTAAATATCTTTACAGTCACTTTTGATAATTTTTAATCATTGCTAAATAATACATTTTTCCAAACCTTTAATTTAGGTTGTAATTTAATTAAAATATTCCAATAATGAAAACCAATTTGAGAATGAGAATTAACATAAAAAAAGTTTCTTAACAAATATTAAAATATTTTTATATTTTTATTCGTCATAATTTACAATAATATAATGTAACATTATTTTTTATTTGTCATTTTATATTATAATATATTCATATACAATCATTTAGATTATTTTAGCAGTGAAATGTTATTCTTGTGGATGTTCAGTTTCGATCTCAGGCACGTCTTATGAAGACTTATGCAGATAAATGCCCATCAGATCATCAGCTGTTGTCCAGCAGAGCAGATTGTCTTAAGGTGCACCAGATTGGGGTATGGAGAGTGTTGAGGAAGAGCAGAGTGTCAGAGCTGTTATCTGGGTGCATGACAGTGTGGAAAAGTGTCTGTGCATTTACACAATGGTTGCTTTGTCAGCCTCTCACCCTGAAGCAGAGCTAGTTAGTACAGGGACAAGTGTGTCTGTTTGCAAGGAATCCATTGCATGTGTGCCGCAGTGTAGAGTGCGCCTTGCAGTAGCTCAGGAGTGGCAAACGGCCCTGCTGATTTAGCTGTTAACAAAGGCAAGCATTCAAATGAATTAGGCTCTGCTCCAAGAAGGGGATGGGGGGGGGTGGCTTAGCTGATAAATATTCATTGAAACTCAGGCATTTCTGCAGTGTTCTCACTCTCTCACGCCAGGGTTCTTTCTCTGTCGCAGCTCCTTTCATTCGCCCTTTTTCATTTTGATCTGCATGCGTGATGCCACCTGCACAGAGAGGCTGAGGAAATCAAAAATGAACCAGAAGATGGTGCCCCCTGGTGTTCCCCGATCATTCCTCACCATCTCACTGTCCCCCTATATTCCCCTAGGTAGGCTACTCCTAGCTCGGGGAATCTAGGTTTGTCACGTGACTCTTTCGCCCACGTTCATGTGACTGTGTGGACTTCTGCTCGGCACCACGTGTAATTAAACTAATAAATGGAAAAATCCTGCTTTTTCACTGCATGTCCCCCATTACCTGTCGTCAGGCACAGGCAGGTTGTTTGAGTGTATGCATGTGTGTGTGCGTGTGTGTGTCGCTGGAGCGGCGTCTGTGAACAGCCTGACTCTGATTATGTGCTTCATCCACTGGCACTTGGGTAAGTTCTATGACACTCGCATCCATTCATTTGTGCTTCTCCACAGTGAAGTCATTGTCATGCGTGGTGTGTATGCAGATCCCCCATGTAAATATTGTTATGCTGTCATTGAAATCGAAAGCGTGGCGCAGTAACAGCGGGTTTGCTGTTAGGCTCTGATGGCACGCTCGATCGCAGACTCTTTTGAAATGGACAAAAAGCCCTTTTGTTTAACCTCGCAGGATTGTTTCTCTCCTGCTTTCGGGTTATTAGCCTACATGCTCCGGTGTTGTTTATTGCTAGCTATATTATAAAGATAATTATGTCACTCGCGCTATATTTTACAGAATTGCATGTGTTGTTTGAATATCCACAGAAACGGGGGTAGAGAATGTACTGTTGTTTGGAGGTTGGGACGCAGTAAGTGGAAAGTTTGAGAGCCAGTAGAACTAGTGATTATTATCTCTCATGGGGGAAGCATGTGCTCATTGGGTGAGCATTTTCAGATTAAATTATACAGAGCTGTGTGCGAGCATTTATGCCAATTAGCATTCATTCTTGTGGATGCATTGTTGTGAATGGTATTTATTTTTCCAAGATTTTTATAATCTGGGTTAATTTTACACAAGACAGAGAAAGTGTATAGAGCATACACTGCCACTCAAGTTTAAGATCTGTAAGATTTTTTAAACGTTTATGAAAGAAGTCTCTTCCTCACCAAGGCTGTTTTTATTTGATAAAAAATACAATAATATTATTATAATTTAAAGGAACTATTTTGTATTTTAATATATTAGAATGCAATTTATTCCTGTGATGGCAAAGCTGCTTAATATTTTTGTGGAAACCATGATACATTTTTTGAATATTGTTTGATGAATAGAAATTTCAAAAGAACAACATTTATTTGAAATATAAATCTTTTTTTAACCCTATCAATGTCTTTACTGTCACCAACTTTACTTTGTTTACTTGACCAACTAAATGCATCCTTGCTAAATAAAAAAAATTGAAATCTTACTGATCCCAACCTTTTAAACGTTAATATTCTTATTTTTTGTGTAAATAATGTTATATATATATATATATATATATATATATATATATATATATATATATATATATACAGTACAGGTCAAAAGTTTGGAAACATTACGTTTTTTTATATTTTTGAAAGAAGTCTCTAATGCTTATCAAAGCTGTGTTTATTTGATCAAAAATACAGAATAAAAACAGTAATATTGTGAAATATTATTACAACATTAATATTTTTAAAATAATAGTTTTCTATTTTAATATATACTTTATGCAAAGCTGAATTTTCAGCATCATTACTCCAGTCTTCAGTGTCACATGTGACATCCAGTCTATCACATGATCCTTTAGAAATCATTCTAATATTCTGATTTATTATGAGTGTTGGAAACAGTTCTGCTGCCTAATATATTTGATGAATAAAAGGTTAAAAAGAACTGCATTTATTCAAAATAAAAAAATATTTTCTAATAATATAAATCTTCTTTACTATCACTTTTTATCAATTTAACACATCCTTGCTGAATAAAAGTATTGATTTATTTTAAAAAAAAGAAAGAAAAAAAAATTACTGACCCCAAATGACTGACCAGTAGTGTATATTGTTGTTACAAAAGATTTGCTTTTTTTTTATTTATTTTGTTTTATTTAATTTTTTACATTTTTATTCATCAAAGTATCCTAAAAAAGTATCACAGGTTATAAAAAAAATTTTAAGCAGCATAACTGTTTCCAACTTTGATAATGAATCATCATATTAGAATGATTTCTAAAGGATCATGTGATAGACTGGATGTCACATGTGACACTGAAGACTGGAGTAATGATCCTGAAAATTCAGCTTTGCATCACAGAAATAAATGATAATTTAAAGTATAATAAATTGAAAACCAATTATTTTAAATTGTAATAATATATCACAATATTACTTTTTTTAATATTACTATTTTTTTCTGTATTTTTGATCAAATAAATGCAGGCTTGATGAGCAGAAGAAACTTCTTTCAAAAACATTAAAAATAGTAATGTTTCCATACTTTTGACCTGTACTCTGTGTGTGTGTGTGTGTATATATATTTATATATATACACATACATATATTAAGGTTTATATATATATATATATATATATATATATATATATATATATATATATATATATATATATATAACCTTAAAATCCAGTTATTTAAAGAAGAATTTGGTGATAAAATAAAAGGGGGAAAAAATATCCATTCATTTATTAAAAAAAAAAAAAAGTTTTTCTAAAACAACAAAGAAACAACAATAGTTAAAGTGAAAAGGTTGCTGTGTCAACTATGTTTCTAGGCAATATTGATGTTGTGCAAATAACAAGCATACAGAACTCGAAAAATAAAACTGATGGCAATTAGCAAAAAAAGATTATTTGTCAACTCAATTGACAAACAAGCCATAATTGGACTGCCGAACACAGGCCCTTCAACTAAAGCATTATTAGGAATATTCCCCTGCTGATCTAACCAGCAGCATTGAGAGGACAAAACGTCTCTAGCACTGTAGGTGTGTGTTTGTGAATGTGTGTGTTGGCCTTCCTGCTCTGCTCTGATTGTTGTTGACATTCAGTCAGATTGTTTAGTCTGTTTTAGCAAAAGCCCTGGCTGAGGAGCAGTCCCTTCCCTGTTGGCCATTACTGAGTCAGGGAGGAAAAATGTGCTCTTATGCTTCAACCCAAGTATTGAATGTCATGCAGAGCTGCCCAGGGTTTTTATGATGCAAAGTTATGTAACTGAGTTTGAGTTGATATGCAGACTTCCCTGTTGTTTAATTGTTTCAGTGTGGTCAATCAGGCAGAGGATTTGTTGGAAGGTATCAAACAAAGCTGGTCATTGTAAATAAATCTCTGTACATCTCTCTCTCTCTCTCTCTCTCTCTCTCTCTCTCTCTCTCTCTCTCTCTCTCTCTCTCTGTTTCTCTTTTTCTCTTTGCGAGCTGGGAGTGAGAACGTGTTCGCCCTCATTTCTGGGAGCCGCATTTGAATATGTAAATGTGTGCTGCATGCATCAACAACAAAATAAACACACAACAAAAATAACAGCGGTGAGCAAACAACAGTTAAGAAAGCATCTGGTCATAGTGACATGGACATGTTTGCATGAGCTCTGCAATTCAACACTCCAGTCAAGTCACGTCACATTTATTAATATAGCACTTTATACAATAGATTGCTTTAAAGCAAGCAGCTTTACAGTATTAAACATGAAAAACGGTGTAAGTGTCGATTTCAATTAGAATTAAAATTTTTACTCCTGGATGTCTGACTGTGACGGACTGAACAGAAGAAAATTTAAATGGGCTATATGTAAGAAATGTTGTAGCAAAGTTAAAGGGACAGTTCACCCAAAAATGAAAATGCTGTCATCATTTACTCTTCCTCAAGTTGTTCCAAACCTGTATGACTTTCTTTCTTCTGCTGAACACAAAAGAAGATATTTTAAAGAAGGTTGGTAATTAAACAGTTGCTGGTCCCCATTGACTTCCATAGTATTTTTTTTCCTACTATGGAAGTCAATGGGGTCCATCAGTTGTTTGGTTATTGACTTTCTTCAAAATATCTTCTTTTGTGTTCAGCAGAAGAAAGAAAGTCATACAGGAAGAGTAACTTGAGGAAGAGTAAATGATGACAGCATTTTCATTTTTGGGTGAACTATCCCTTTAAAGGCTCAGGGAAGGAGGAGGCGGGAACCAACAAACAATCAACGCAAACTTAAATCACAAAATAAACAACAAAATGAAAGTAAGGCGGTAGGCCCTCACAGATGACTGCCGCCTATAA
Source organism: Abramis brama (assembly GCF_963993115.1). NCBI lineage: Eukaryota > Metazoa > Chordata > Actinopteri > Cypriniformes > Leuciscidae > Abramis > Abramis brama. Next base: position 33,148,476 of record NC_139963.1, read on the forward strand.
ACATAATAAAACACAACATAAAGTCCAGGTCTGGTCCTCTCTTGTTTTGCACCGTCGTCACGGTAGCTGCAGCACCTGGTTTAAGGACAGACGAGAGAAAAGGAGATGGAAGAATGAGGAGAGACAGAAACGAGAGAGGGAAAAATTATTGGTCCAATTCCCAAAATGCACTGCTATCCGGCCCTCCACCAGCTGGAGGAACTCCTATGCGATGCCTGGCGGTGGCGCTACCCCTCGATGGACGGCCCTCTGACGACTCCGCCGCCTGGTGGACGGCGACAGCTTCGGGCACCCCCATTCCTTGCTCCTCCCCATCATGGCGGACAGCAGCAGGCTCCTGCCTCAGGCAACAGGTGACAGCTCCTCTGCGCCCTCTCAGACTGCAGCCGCCCCTCCACAACCCACCGCGTTCCTCCTTCCTCCCGGATTTCGGCACCAATGTAGCAAAGTTAAAGGCTCAGGGGAGAAGGTGGTGGGAACCGGCAAAAGATCAACGTAAATCTCAAAATAAACAACAAAATTAAAGTAAAGCGGCAGACCATCACAGACGACTGCCGCATATAAACACAATAAATCACTACGTAAAGTTCAGGCCTTGTCCTCTCTTGTCTTGCACTGGTGTCAGTCCTCCTTTTATCCTTCCGGAGCTCCTCCGTAAGACTCTAGACTGGTGTGGCGCACAGGCCTGCTCTGTTCCCACGGCTCTCAGCTCCGCCCTGCTTACCACATATGTATTAATCACTTTTTTATCGCCAGTGTGTGAACGGCTTGTAACGAAACTTAAAAATCAAGACCTTCCCTGACTTCCTAGGTTGTTTATGAAAGCCTGTAGACTGTTTTTTATATGAAGGGCTAAGGACATTTTGTCTGGAAAATTAAAAGGATGTGACTTTTAGGAGCACTCCTGAGAGCCTCTCTTCTGTTCCATGACACGTGAAACGAATGCTTATACAATTGCTGCGTTCACGCCATGCCGTAATTGGCGTAATTTCCAGATGACACGTAAAGTTCTACTCAGAGCTGTTCATGTCCTCAGACTAGGAATTATGCGTTTTTTATGGCAACACTATCAACACCTAAATGAATCGGTCAGGTGAGCCAACAGTCACATGAAACAAGTAGGAGCTTACAAAATTCCCTCTGAGGACGTAAACACTTTTTACAAGTTGAAATCTCATAATTACGGGATTAATTCAAACTATAGTCTATAGTCTCAAATATACTTTATAATCAAACTATCTTAACTGTTATTTTAATTACCTAATTTGTCGACATTGCCGGTGAATTGCAGCGCTTGTGCAAACATAAACCACATCGCTATGATCAGATGCTTTCTCACCACCTTCATTTTTATTGTGTTTATTACTAGAGGAAAGCACACAGCACATTTTTACATATTCATCTAAATATCGCTCTCAGCAGGGTGGATGGTGTGTGGATGGTTAAAGTATATCGCTGCAAAGGTATTTCCAATTTTTTTTACTTCTAAGCGGAGAAAAATAAAAACTAATTTTGCCGTGAGTTTATCGGGACCTTGAACATTCACATTCAGTCTCTTTCACATTACATGTGCACGAGTGTGTGCAATGAGAGATACGTTTCTGGCTGCGGTTTACTTAATGTCCACCGGTGTTGCTAGGGGTTTCTAAATTCTACATATAGCCCCTTTAAGAAAAAAGCAGACCCTCAGAGTACACCTACCTACTACGTAATTGCCACAGAGCAAAGGTAGTTCGAAGGTGTTTTCCAGCTAGAGTGAACTTTTTTTGGAATGTTCGCCTTGGTTGCTGTTTTGAACTCCAAACAAACTTTTAGTTGGAAATTGTTACATCAGTCGTTCTTCTCACATCGATTTCACTTGAAGTATATTGGGGCCTAGGCAACCACTGAGAATGTGTATCGTGCTAAAAACCATTGAGAACAGGTTAGCAACTGCATAGTATTAAGATATAAACCACTGAAAACATCTTACCAACAGCGTAGCACCATGCTAAAAACCACTGAAAACATCTTACCAACAGCGTAGCACCATGCTAAAAACCACTGAAAACATCTTACCAACAGCGTAGCACCATGCTAAAAACCACTGAAAACGAGTAGAAAATATAAAAATTAAGGATTTTTTTGTATTTACAATCCATTACATTTGGCTTGCTAATACAGAGCATTTAATTTACACCAGTAAAAGGAAACTTGGTGAAAATACCCCAACCTTTTCTTTATCTTGTGGGGGGAAAAAATTACCCTCAAGCTCGGAACATTCAGTCATCAGTGAAATATTTTAATGAAAGTCATTCATCCAGAGCGCAGTCCTGTTTTCTATCTTGCAGTGATTATGAATGTGCAGAATCCCCACTTGGACACGTTATGTATACAGTGCCGTCAAGACAGATTTACAAACCTCAATATTCAAGCTATTTTCAGCGATGGGATGAGGGATTGATTAAAAACAGCCCTCTGGTTTTGTCTTTGCCAGCAAGGAGTACCAACAGTGCAGAAGTGTTCTCACAGTTGCATATCTTGCTAAAACCCAGTCAATAAAGCCTGTTTTTAAAAGATTGTATGGCACGTTTGTACATAAACCATCTCGACTGATCTTCAGGTTTTCAAGAACAGAGTTCATCCAAACTCTGAGTCCTGTAGTCATGTCCAGGGTTTGGTACACCAGCACTTCACACCACACATCCTGAGTAGTTGCTTTTCTCAGAGACCTGTGTTTTTGTTTAGAGCCATAAAGGCAGCACTGAGCTTTTGTTCGTTACAGAACATGAGCCGATCGCAGCTTGGCAAGCTCCCAGCAGCCTCCCGAATCTAAATACAGAGAGGCCTTTCATCCCTGCTCCTTACAGCAGCCAAACATTGCACAGAGCTACAGCCAAGTGCCATCACTCAGTCCGCACTGTGATTAATGCGCTCGGCAGACAAAACAGCACCGCATCTGGAAACAGCAGAAAGCCTGTTTTATTGCTCATGACCGTTTAAAAATGCATTCTAATTAAGTGGCTGGTCAGTGCTGTTTTTAGATTAAAGGTGATCTCTACTGTGTTGCAGTCGGTGGGCATTGATTTGCTGGTCCATATAACGGGTGGCATGTTTGGGAAAATTTGTTCAAGTTTCCAGTGTGGCACTAAGTCCCAACTAAACAGAAAGTGGCTAGTGTTTGGCCGCACACAAAGGCAGAAACAGCCCTACTTTGGCCATTGTACAGACAGCCCAGTTCTTGAGAAAACGGTCCTCACTTTCCCACAGAGAGGTTTGTGTTGTAATATGAGAAAGAGAAAAGAGAGAGCTCCTTCCATGACAACCATGACATCATCACAAACCAAACACTCTCTCTGCACTGTGCACATCCTCTTGGTGGCCTCAAGGAAATGGAGATCAAAGAAAATGACGCCAGGTCCTAAGTGCTGTTTAATTTGGACTGCATTCGTGGCCGACTGAATGTGTAGGAGTATGCAGCGGCCTAAAAAAACACAAAAAAATGCTTTAGATACAATACTGTTCAAAAGTTTGGGGTCAGTAAGATTTTTACTTATTACTTAAAAGATTTTAGATGTAGATAGATAGATGTATGCTTTATTTATCCCGAGGGAAATTCAAGTATCCAGTAGCATATGAAAACATACATTAAACCTATTCAAATTAAAATAAAATTAACTTAACACAATAGCCACAATAAACAGTGCGGTAAAGAGTGCAGAGGGAGGTAGAAATTATCCAATTGTCTATTGTCCTCCCTGCCATGACTAGGAGCTGTTGTACAGTCTGATGGCCAGTGGGACGAAAGAGTTTTTAAATCTGTTGGTGGAGCTGGACTGGGACACTCATTTTATACCTTTATTAATCAAAAGTGACAGTAAAGACCATTAAATTGTAACAAAGAAATGGATTTTTGAACATTCTACTCATCAAAGAAGCAATGGTACAATATATAAATACTGTAGTTATTGATTTTATACATAAAATATTTTGAACATTTTATCCATTTCTATAATTTTTTTAACTTTAATGAAATGTTTGCTTGTCTTGCACATATTATACTCACAAATATTTCCCTTCATGTGTAATGTAAAAAGTGAACCATTGGAAATTATCTGTGTGTGATTTATGTTGGCTTGGGTCTGAGTCATTAGTGAGAGGAAACTAACAGCTTTCCTCTCGCTTCATTGTTTAGATTTTAGAAGGACCACTGTTAATATTGAATAGAGGTTAGTACTAAAAAATAAGAATTAAAGGTGATGTGTATCATTTTATTGATGTCTAAATACTCCATCCTTTCCCATGAGTCAACTAAAAGTAAGCCATTTACAGGTTGATCTCTCCCAAGAAATACTATAATTATGTGGCTCTGTTGTGCTTTTAAAAGATTGCTTTGTGTGTTTGAGCAGCCTGACCAGCCCAGCCGAACATTAACCAAAGGTGTGAGTTTGGGGCGGGACTATCTGTTTGTCTGAGCAATGGTAGACGGTGAGTGTTTGGGGAAACCTGTTTTGCAGAAATTTTTACACTTCACCTTTAACCGCCCTTGTGGCTTGAATGTAACTTATTAGGCACATTGTTTAGGTATCAAGTATTGTACTTTTGCTTCAACAATGAGAGTGATTATGAGTATGTGTGTTTGTGTGACTGCAGAAGTCAGTAGTTCTTAGGCAAAGGTTCGGTCAAGGGTAAAGGCCACTTTGTGCTCAGACACCAGATCAGACGGGCATATGTGATGGGGTCAAAGGTGAGCTTATTAGGCTCAGATCAGTTGCGGTTTAGCAGAGCAAAGTTACAAGCAAGACATGCAACACCAAGAAGCATCAAATTCAAACAACACACTCTCTGTCTGAAGTCTAGCCAGGACTATTTACGGGACCACTACAATTTACTTTAGTTTTTAATTGATGAGTTGCAGCCATTCAAATTACATTTTCTCTGTAGTTTATGCCAGTGTTAGTGTAAAATGATTTAAATGTTTGATAAGGTCGGGGAAACTATCATAAATAAATCAAGTGACCTTAAATCATTTTGATTATCTTAACTGATTAAAACAGGCAAATTTGATCACAACAGGTTAGTTTGTTTACAAAGGAATTCATAAATGTAAATGTTTAGCCACCCACTTTTTAATTTTGTTTCCCATTCACAGGGTTTTAAAATATGGGAAAAGATACAGGTAAAATATTGTGCTTCAGTTCTTTTGTAAGGTAATGAACTACTCCAATTATGAATTGCATAATAGGACAAAATGGTTCAATATAAAACTATTAATATAGAAATTGTACAGCATTAAAGTTATTCTTTATTTGTTGTAATATTTTTGTATTTTATTTATTAGTCTAGACTCTATAGCAGGAGTGTCCAATCCTGCTCCTGGAGAGCCACTGTCCTGCAGGGTTCAGATCCAAATCCAATTAAACACACCTGAAGCAGCTGAACAAGCTCTTACCAGGCATACTAGAAACTTTCGGGCAAGTGTTGTTGAGGCAACCGACCATTCTTTCAAAGCTATTTATGTTCTTTCAAGACAGGAAAATCTCTTTTGTAGAACTCTTTGAATTAACTTTTTTTGTATTGTAGTCCAGGTTAACGTTACATACTTGTATTACATTGTATTACTCCTTGTGGCCACATTAACCAGGTTAATGGTTAAATGAATGCAGGTACTCCATGTTGTCAATTTGCCCCTTTAAACTACCTTCACAGGAAAGATAGCTCCTAAGATAGCTGAAAGATCAAATAAAATGTAATCAGGCTTGGCATTTGTTATGTGTTCCCGTTTATGTGTGCTTTTTATAAGAGCATGGCCCTCATAGGTCTCATGCTAGATATGGGTGTTATATTTTACTCATAGGGTTGAGGATGAGGTGAAGAAAGAGGAGACGGGATCGTGTGAGTGTGTAAGTGGATGAGATTATGTATACGCCTGGGGCTGAGAAGAGCGAAAATGAAACTGGCATACAGATGGATCTTTTCCTCTGCCTACAGCTGTGCACAACTAATGTAACCCAGTTACCATAATGAAGTGAAGTAGCTAGCACTAAATAAAACCCAGACCGGGACCTCAGCTGTAAACTGGCAAGAGAGCAGGGGCTTATTTTAATCAATGGTGATAATGCAGAACAACATTAGCCTCAGTGCTGGTTTACTTTGTGAGTGTGTGTTGGGTGGGGAGGTTTGTGGGGTATGTCTAGACTGAATTGTTCTCTAGAGAGCGAAGGAAGTCTTGAAATAGGACCAATATTTGACTTTCTGAATGTTAGCGTCACTCAATCACCCATCATTGCACTAAAGATGCTAATGCTAATTCTTCTGCTATACAATGACAGGTTTTATTTACTATAAAATGATTACTTCGAGTCATAGCACACTCTATACACATTTTTTACAAACTTTTGAACTTTATTAACCTTAGTGAGGTACAAGCGAGCCATTTTTCTCTGTTAAATTGCAAAATGCATTAAGAGCATTTTGTTTCCCTGCTCTTCTAAGCCTTTTTCCTCAAAAGCATATTGACTGGCTTTACACTCTGCGAGCTGTAATTTACATGTTAGATGTTTGCTTAGCAAAACTGTGCTATTTTTGAATATGTTGAGCGGGGGAGATGCTATGGCTGGTGCTAATTTAATTATCACAGGAGTGTGGATAGTTGAGACAGTGGATCACAGCCCTGAAGTGCTTTTTGATTAATAGTCACTTATGAGGTTCTGGGCATCAAACACAGCTCAACATGTGAATTAGCATCTCAAAGAGAAGATAGGCTGATGACATCCTATTGTTAGGGAAATGACTGCATTTCTGCAGAACTGTCCTTTTGACTCTTCACCGGGGTCCATTACAAAAGAGAAACATGGCACTGTGTGTCTCCTGCATACTATGTTTGCATTAGAACTCAGTTGGATGTATCGTTATATAAAAGCCTTCCAGAAAAGGGAAAGGTGTTGGTATGTGAAGGTGTTTGCGTCAGGAAATGTTGCCCCTGGCATGCTGTTGGGTGAATGATCTGAGCTTGTCTGCGCAAGTCAGAATCACTAAACAACCACATAACCTAGAAAATCCAGCTTAAGCTAGTGTTATACTATCATAGTATTTATTCATATTTTGAATTATCTTTTATTTTTTTAAGTTTTCAGTTTTTATTTTAATATTAGTTTAAGTTTTAGTAATGTTGTCTATTCCTATATAGCTTAAATTAATTTTGATTTTTGTCAGGTTTAGTTTATTAATTCTAGTAATTCATCTTAAACTTAACTTTAATTTCAGTCAGTTACCAAGGCAGTGAAGGCACCATTTCTAATTTTCATGTAAGTTTTTCTTTTAATATTTACATTTTCTTTTATTTCAGCATTATTTCTATTACAGAAAATGATATAGTCATATTGATATAGTTTTAGTTAACAATAACAACACTGGCTTAAAGTCCCCATGAAATTAAAATGGAAGTTTTTTGGTTTTTAGTAAGAATATGTTAGCCTTGCTGTAGTGTGCTCCAAAACAATGACAAAATTCAAATTTAAAAGATATAAGTGTTCAAAACTTAGTCTCTTACTTCCACCAATATGGATCAATGATTTTGATGACATCACTCTGCACTTCAGCTTCTCATCAGATTTCCTGTCCAATCAAATGCTCTCTAGAATCTAATATACATTATAAATAAGTAGGGAGGCTGCGGCTAAAATCAGTCACTTGTTCACACATTTACTATTTTCTACATGCTGAATGGCACATAGTGCACTATATAGGGGATAGGGAACAATTCAGACAGCAAAACGTATCGGACCCATTTGAACAGAATGCTGTATTTTAAAGCGGTATGGAGGAGATTTGGAGGAAAAACTGTTAGAGATTAGGAGGAAACTGCAGCTTTACCAAGCTCAACGACTCTGGCCGAGCTGTGATAAATGAAACGCTATTTGCTTTTTTTTTTTTTTTTAAATGTCTCGCTCTTTCTTCCTGTTTCAGTGGAAATTACGCCAACACATTGAATAATGCTGTGTGTTTCAAGGCACTTCAGTGGGCCTTTAAGCTGATTTTGGAGCATAATAGATCTAACAATTAATGTTACATTTGTTAAATTGATCAATTAAAGGGATGGTTCTCTCCAAAATGAAAATTTTGTCATTTATTCACCCTAACGTTGTTCCAAACACAAAAGAACATATTTATAAAAAATGTGTTGTTTGGACACCGATGTTCTTTAAAATAACATCGTAATGCTGCCTGGATCATAATCATACACTGTTCGTTCATTGGCCAGAGGAGAACTGGCCCCTCGACTGAGCCTGGTTTCTCCCAAGGTTTTTTTCTCCATTCTGTCACCTTGATGGAGTTTTGGTTCCTTGCCACTGTTGCCTTGGCTTTTGGCTTGCTTAGTTGGGGACATTTAATATTTAACAATATTATTGATCTGCCTTACTTAAGGTGGACGATGATGCAATTTTCTTCTAGAAACAAACTTTGTTGTATTATTTTCATGTTATCACTGTGAAGTTGCTTTGATACAATCTGTATTGTAAAAAGCGCTATAAAAATAAAGGTGACTTGACTTGACCAATACAGAATGAACCTCTTTCAATCTTTCTTTAGTTTGGACCCATGCATGCTGTAGCTGGGTGGTGTGGCTTTGCCATTGTCTTTCTGTTCAACCAGACCTCACATCATACATAAGCAATTCAGGCCAAATCATGGTCAGCTGCAGGGCACTGAGAGTGATTCAGCACACAGTGGTGTCCAGGTTCGCCTTTCCCTTTAATCAGGAGAAAAGGCCTATAAACAAGTTCAACTGGAAATGTGTCATCATCAAAATACTGTCCACAGCTGTAGCCTGGTAAATCTAATAGCAGTAAAATGCCATTACTCCCAAATGGCTGCTTAGTAGGTCCAGACTAGTGAAAGGATGTGATTGAGCCCCTCACCCAATGCCTGACACTTGATGAAGATCCCATGCTACATGAGGGAAAAGTTTCATTCTTGGATATCTTAGATTATATGATTAATACTTCAATTAGGCTCTGATTTAAAGTCCACTCATGAACTCAGATCCACACAATTGAAAGGTTATACACATTCCCTACATATGTTTTTATTAAAATCATTTTCAAAATTTGATGATGTGTATAAGAATGTTGTGCATTTATAAAATGTTTTTATATTTAAAATTGTTTAGAAAAATGTGAGAATTAGTTTTTTCTCAAAAATGTAATATGCTTTTTGCTATTATTGCACACACCTTAACATTTTCATATGTCTTTCGTATTGTATTAGTTCTGCACTTCTGCTTTTTTTTGTAAAAAAAAAAAAAAAAAACTTAATAGCTCTTCCCCATGGAACAAAAGAATGTAACCATCCTCCTTTTGAAATCATTAGTCTGGCTTCTTTTTCCTGTTCAGTCTGATTAAATCAAACACTTCATGCCAGAGCTCATATCAAGGCCTCCATCTAACAACACATAATTAGCCCTATAGCTGTGGCCTCTCCATTGTCCAGGCAGCATGTGCGCACCCCACAGTGAGGATGGATTAGGGGAATATGTGCCAAATTAAAATCCCACTGAGGAGTCAGCCCTTTTTGTTTTCCTTTTTTAACTCCAATGCGAGCCTTCTGAACACAATGCTTAAAGCTCTGGCCATGCAGCTCATAGCAATGGGGAGTGGAATAAGGGTTTGGTAATTGCCTAATGTCCACTCAGACTTAACATGTCCCTGCTCTCTACAGGTTTGTGTACAGGTTGATACGTTTCATAATCAGTATTTTTTTAAGATGATGTGTTCAACAATTAAAGTAAGATTCCTCAGAGAGGTTTTTCAATGTTTTTTTTTAAAAAAAAAAACCTTTTATGTGGATTTTGTGTGTACGAAATATTTATTATTAGCAATATTGAAAACATTTGTGTTGCTTAATATTTTTCAGCAATCTTTTGATGAATAGAGTTCAAAAGAACAGAATTTATTTGAAATATAAATCTTTTTATTAACATTATAAATGTATGTTCTATTGCGTTCAAACAATCTAATGCATCCTTGCTCAATAATAATATTAATTTCTGCCAAAAAAAATTGTTTTTTAATGGTAGTGTATAATTCTGGCTTGCTTTTATTTGTTAAGAAGCTATAGTGCAGTCCAAAATGTAGCGTTCAAAATGTCATTTAAACCTGGAAATAAGTAGTTTTAAGATTTTTTTTTGACAAGTTGACAAAATATTTTATATAAAATATTTATATAACAATAATAAATATATATATATATATATATATATATATATAATAATATATATATATATATATATATATATATATATATATATATATATATATATATATATATATATATATATATATGAAGAGTTCAGATGCAAAAGCCTCTAAGTGCCATCTGAAATTTTCTTCTAAAATGATCATTTTTATCAAGCTTGTATGCTTATGTTCAGTTATTTCACTTTAATGGCAATGAAAATTACCTATTAATTGTCATTAAAGTGAAATTACTGAACCTAAATATACGAGCTTGATAAAAATGCTAATTTTAGAAGAAAATTTCAGATGGCACTTAGAGGCTTTTGCATCTGAACTCTTCAATATATATATATTAGTGCAGACTGTGCTGTGTGTGTGTGAGAGAGTGTGAAAGTGTTGCTGGTTGTCCCAGCAGATAGCATGTGGACCTCAAAGCAGAGCATGATCAATCAAGCCAATCAAAACAAAAGGAGTAACAGATATTGGAGAGGGAAAACAAACAAATGGCGAACAGACGGAAGAGGCTCCTTAAAGCTGTTTCATTATTACAGGCTTATTTACAGCCTAGCAGAGCTACACATAATGAATTACCATTTGCCATAGTGTGCCGTATATATTACTCTTTGTGGGCTATCATGACCCCCCCATTCCTAAAAAAGAACGTGGTGTTTGTAGAGGGATACTTATGTAACGATTTACTTGCATTCATTCAATTGCAGTAGATTCTCATTCATTTATAATTAACCACAATACATTGCTTCTGTAATTGCTTAAGTAGTTAAGGACACTGACATTGCCTATTGAACAGATGGAAGCTCCTGTAGCTGGCTGCCTTCAGTAAACAAACACTTCAGGCATCCGTTTCAGTGGTCTGCGTGTTAATACGTAAATGCAATCTGCATCATCTGACGGCTTGTGATTGGATCACCTGAGATGGATGTAAATACCAGTTATAAAAGGGACCCTTGACAGGCTATGGCTTCTGCAATGGGACACCTGCACACCAGGGGCTCAGAATAGAAATGCTTCTGTCTATGGTCCTAACTGACAACGTTGGGAAAAGTTGCGTCACTCCCTAAAAAAAGTAATTAATTGCATTACTTTTTATGGAAAGTAAAGCGTTACATTACGTTTGTGTTGCTTTTTCTTAAGGCCCTTTCACACCAAAAGTGAAATGAATAAGCCTCGGTCTGAAGGACCAGAAGCGCAGCTCAAACAAAACATTCAGCTGTGCTGCCATTCTGGATCACAGAAGAATAGGATCAGAGAAGAAAGTTCAACACTCTTACTTCAGCTCTTATCTAAAGTCATTTTTGCTTATTGTCAGCAGCAAAGACATTGGTTAATAAAGTGAGATTAAATGCATTAAGTAGCCTATATTTGTATTATTTAACATGTAATTATTGTAGGTTTGCGTACACTGCATTTGCACTTTTTTTCATTTTGAGGAATACTGAATCTATGAATATGCAAATGAGATTAGTAAATGCATGCTCACATTTAGTCTTTACACTGTGTACATGACGCTTCTGCACTTACTCCTAAATTTCTCTGTCAATAAATGGGAAAGCAAAATAACTTGCATTACATATTTGAAAAAGTAACTCAAATATTTTGTTCTTTTATATAATATATTAAAATAGATTTTATTTTAAATGGTAATAATATTTCACAACTGTATTTTTTACTGTATTTTTGATCATATAAATGCAATCTTGTTTAGGTTTTTAATGTTTCTGGCTTACATTAAACATTAAAAATTGTAATCCCAAACTTTTGAATGGTAGGAATCAACACAGGATTGTGGTATATTATAGACAGCGAAGGATAAATCCTTTTTGCCTTAAAAATTTGATCATATAAAGGCGTCATATTAAACAATATTAGCATACTTTGGATTTGGATGTGCCTTGTTGGCTTAACCTCTGTACACTGGCTGAGAAGGTGTTTTCTAGATTTTGGACATGAATTGCATTGTTTTATTGTTTTATTATGTTTCCTGGGGTGCACTTATAATGTTTGTATGCTTTTTTTACATCAAAATTTGTCATAATTTAGAAAATAAAAGGCATTTTTTCTACCCTGATTTTAGCCCTCTGGTTTGCACGCTCTGTTTGAAGGGGCGTGTCTGCTGTGAGACGTCAGTGTAAACGCCCACTGTGATTGGCTAACATCTTTGCATATGAAATAAATATTACATGTGGAACTCTCTCAAAAACTTTTAGCCCGTTTTTACTATTACAGCTCTCAAGGTTAACCAATCATGAAAAGTGTTGATTATAGCTTTATATTTAGATCTATAGCATTATATTAAGATCATGACATGAAAGGTTGCAGTGATGAGTATTGTAGGGTGACCATATTCCAGGACATGTCCGGCCGGGGTTTCGAGATCGCCCAAAATATCCGGGATACGGCTTTTGCTTTATCGTCGCCATTCATTTTGTTTACATGCACACCTTTTGATTCAGTAGGACTGAATTAATTCCGATTGGTGAATCTGAATGTAGTGTTTACATGAACGCTAAACAAGTGATCGGTTGATGTGCGTTTTACCATTGCTAAGAAAATTCCTGTGTTTTCGTCTCGATCGGGATCCGTGTGAAGCAGAATGCATGACCAGCAAAGCTGGCACGTACGTGTCAGTGTCAAATGATGTAATAATGTAAACATAATGAATGGTGACTGTAGAAAGCAAAAGCCGAATCCCGGGCATTTTGGGCGATCTCGAAATCCTGGCCAAACATGTCCTGGTTAAACAGGACGTATGGTCACCCTAGAGTATTGTAGCTGATAACAGACATGTTGAGCGCATGAATGCAGTGATCTCGTCATTGAAACTCGATTTCTGCACTCAAGAATGCTTTCATCATAACTAACAGTGCAAACACAACTAAGAGATTCGTTGATTATTAAGGGAGTTTTGGAGTGAGTCCAAAACTCAGTCACTGATAAACTTGCGCTGTTTGATTGACAGCTCCAGCGATTGTAAAAGGGAGCGTTCTTCGATTACTTTCTAAACAAAGACTATCTGACTGTATATCATATAAGAAATCACTGGTCACAGATCATATCAGGCATTAGAATTAACACAGTTAAGTCTGTTTGCAAAGCCTGCGCTGAAATTGCGACTGATTTACCAAAGAATACACAGTAAAATGTACCGAATACAAATAAATAATGCTCAACTGAGACATTTAGATGTTTGAAAATAAATAACCACTTTCCTGGAATTAGGATACTTTGACAGGTAATGTTATTTTTAGTCCATTTATCCTGTATCGCTCTTCTCTCCTCATCATCTCAATACGCCAGTGGGTGGGACCAAAGTTGCGATGATGAAGTAGGCATTGATTTTCTTCTGCAGAGGCGGTCTTTCACCATATGACCGTTCTCTGAGCTTGGTTACAATAAAAGCTGTTTTTAGAATAACAAGGAAGATTTCAGTTCTGAGACTTATTCTCATAGTATGTTGACCTCTTATATGTCAAAAGCTCAAGGAAATTTTGATTTCTCAATTCATGACCCCTAATTGGTTGCTGATGTGGTGAAGGCACTTAAAGGTTGACAGCTATACTTGCAGAGTGTGTTTGCTTTTGTTTGGCTAGCTTGGTGAGAAAGTGAGCAGACAGACAACATTTTCTGATGCCCAGCAGGCATTTTGTCTAATTGTCTGCCTCCACATTCTTTGTTTTTGCTGATACGTAGCCAGCAAATCTGCTGCTGTCCCGTTTATGACAAGCATTTCAGTGTGCATTTTAAAGCGGATTTTACAATAATGCCTAAACCTGACAAGTCTGTATAAGTGGATATTTGAAGTCTATTGCATGGTAATTTGTTAGACATTAGATATTTGTTTCTGCATGATAATTTGTAGGACATTAGATACATTAGTGCCCCTGTGAGTCGATTTAGTGACTTTGCATTATTAAAACCCTGATAGTGCCAGGAAATTAACTTTTTTTCATTTTGAGTCGGTACCCATAGTCAAGACGGGGAGGTGAGCAACCTTATCCTTCACATGAATAAATAATCTTCTCCTGTACAGCCTTATCACTGCTCAGTATGTCAATGTTCTGGAGAAAACACGGAGTGGAAATATCCCTGTTCTCTTTAGAGGTCTGGAAAGCAATCCAATGCTGTTTTTCCACTATGGGTTCAAACCTTTGTGTCTGAGGTCCATCTCAGATGGACATTGTTTTCCATACTAGATGTTTTCAAGTCAATAGTCCTGCACACCCACACACAGCTTATTCAAGTGGCCTTTAAAGTCAGCCTGTAATGGATTCATGAGACAAAATGTGGGCTTTATGTTGGGACTGAAATTAGAAATGTTTATAAATATGAACACAATATACTTGGTTGTATCATGATGTTCTAAACAGTTTTTGAATCAAATTAGACAGGACATTTTTAACTACATCCACTAAAATAGTTTTGGAGATAGTAAGAGTAGTATCTCATTACCAGCTCTGGTTCACATGTCCTGAAGAGATTTCACAGAGAAAGAGGATGTCTTATAGCCAGGGCATCTGCTAGCATCTTACCTGTGCAGAGTAATACCTGGGATCTACTCATTAAAAGCTTTGGAGGTAAGATGCTCATTAAAGGAAATTCACAGCCACCAAATCTCCCTGTGAGCTGCTGTAAGTGGAGTATCATAGCATTTGGCCTGTAATGAGTGAAGTAGTGATGAAGAGCTTGTAATTAAGCATCTGCTCAGGTGTGAGACCATTGTGTGCCTGTCTGCCCTCCTAATGCCACTATACTGTACCCAGAGACTAAAGTCTCAGTGGGAGAACTACAAAAGGTTCAGATCTTTTCAAGCTGTTGATGTTAGTAGTGGTTTTTTGGCATTTTGGATACCTGACTCTTTAAGATACCACAGAAAAGTAAAAAAAAAAAAGTCAAGTTATTTTCTTGTGTCGAGAATCTCAAGATCTTTAAACATGAATCATTATGCAGTTTTTAAAAACATTCTTGATTTGACTTGAAAACAGCTTATAAATCATACTAAATGAAAATGTAAAAATACAGAAAGTTTTCTGTGATGGGTAGGTTTAGGGTATGGGTATAAAAGAATTTATAAAAATCATTGTCTATGGAAAGTCCTCATAAAACATGAAAACCCAACGTGTGTCTGTGTGTAGGCCTATTTATCAATGCATTGCTAACCTTGCCTTTTTGATAAATAAGGCATTATTATATTGATCTCCAGCATTTCACTCTGTTGTCATTTTCTGTTTTATATATTTTTTTCACGTAACAAAACAGCTTCCCTGCATGTTAGTAATACTACAATAATAAACTGCTTCCCTGCATATTTAATTAAAATTAAAAAGGGGCTAAAAAAGGCAGTGATCATCAGACCAACTGCAAAAATGAGTAAAGACATTTTGAGATGATTTTAGGCAAAATAGTTAAATGTCCATAAATACAATCTCTTGTAATGTGACATACAGTGGAGAAAATAATTATTTGATCCCCTGCTGATTTTGTAAGTTTGCCCACTTACAAAGAAATGAAAGGTCAATAATTTTTATGGTAGGTTTATTTTAATGGATAGAGACAAAATATAAACCAAAAAATCCAGAAAAAAAACACATTATATATAGGTTACAAATTGATTTGCATTTCAGTGAGTGAAATAAGTATTTGATCCCCAAGCAAAACATAATTTAGTACTTTGTGGAGAAACCCTTGTTGGCAAGCACAGAGGTAAGACGTTTCTTGTAGTTGGTCACCAGGTTTGCACACATCTCAGGAGGGATTTACAGATCCTCTCTAAATCCTTAAAGGGATATTTCACCGCTGTAAAGATTAATGTGTATTTAAATTGGGTCATTTATGTAGTAGAAATGTGAAATTATTTTAGAAGTTGGTGCCTTCTAGACTGAGAAAAGCCAGAAAATGTATTTTTGGCTCATGTGAATGAAAGACTGAACAACTCCCAAAATGCACTTGCTTCGCTGCCCTACGAGGCCACTCCCAAGCCACACCTACCGGTTACAGAGGCCAGTATCGGAAGAAATGATACAACCAGGGACGTGCACAGGAATTTTGAGGGGCAGTTGCTCTGACCTGAAAAAAGGTCTTTATTAAAATATATATACACTAAGAAGTAAAACACTGAAATACAGCACTCAATCACCTTAACTACTACTAATAATTACACAGAAAAACATGACTTGAGACATATTATGGTCTTATTATTATTTATAAAGATTGCAAAACGTCAGAGATGACAGGTTTATGATATACAACTTTGTAAACAGTATACAGAATGTATTAACAATATGTTAAATGTCACCAAAATACACATGAGAAAAAGAGTTCCTCATATTATTGTTTGGTTTTTTTTTGTTTTTTTATTTTTTATTTTATTGTTTTAAATTTGAAAAGAAATAATATGGATTGAATTGACAGATGGGGAAAAACTCGCTTCTAATAAATAAAAATAAAAAAACGCTTAAATTTCGGGGGAAAATACAATCCTTTTTTAACCTTTTGGCTTCCCGTACAATCAGTTGTATGTATGGTAACCGTTTATATACTGTCTATGATGGTAACTGGGCAACTACGCATGATTTGTAGTATGATTGCATAAAGGGAACAGGAATTCCGGTAGGGAACAGAATCGACTGCTACACCGGTCGCGTGCAGCGCTGCAGCCACGTAAACAGAGTTTGCCCTTCCCCTACTGACTTTCACTTTCGGTGCCCGAATGGAAGTGAATGAGGCTTTGTGATTTTATTTATTTATTTATTTATTTATTTTTAAATCTAGGCCTACGTGAAATTCTGCATCCATAGTACGATTTTATTTTATTTTTCCTCGGAAGGGCAACGTGAGTCGAGAAGGGCATATGGGCAACCGGGCAACCAGTGCACGTCCCTGGATACAACTATTAGTTGACTCAAAACTGAAAAGATGCTGTTTTATCGTGAGATCCCACCTCCTATGGGCGGGTTGAAAACATGTGGAACGAGCTCCTACTACTGGCTGTAGTCTCTCGCCTCTAGACAAAAAAGCCTCCTATGACGCAAAATGACGATTTTTGCGTCATCGTAGGTTTTATTCCAGACACACAACAGAAATCTCTCGTCTCAGGGGGACATGAGGGAGGGAAGCATGGTCATTTGAAAATACTACAGGGTTTTGATACAAAGCTTAATGCTAATCAGTGAAGTATCCCTTTAAGGTTTCTTGGTTGTCACTTTGCAACTCGAAGTTCAGCTCCCTCCACAGATGTTCTATAGGATTAACGTCTGGAGACTGGCTAGACAACTCCATGACCTTAATGTGCTTCTTCTTGAGCCACTCCTTTGTTGCCTTGGTGGTATGTTTTGGGTCATTGTCATGCTGGAAGACCCATCCACGACCCATCTTCAGTGTTCTGGCTGAGGGAAGGAGGTTCTCGTCCAAGACTTGATGGTACAATAACACATTGTAACACAAAAAGTTGTGAAATTCAGCACACAAATAGAGGACAGACTCAACATTAACCACAGTATTAACACATGTTACAATGTAACACAACTTTTTACCATACAGTTCTATGGGCTGCCATAGACTCAAGAGCTGAGGAAGAAGAAGAAGAAGAAGGAATAATAAGAACACTAAAGGATATAATAGGTTCCTACTTCCTTCACAGCTTCTGTGCTTGGCCCCTAATAAAAGATCATGCTAAACTACTAATGCCAAGGTTTTTATTTTAGGAATTTCAGTCTCTGGACAGTTACATAACTAGTTTGGCCACAAAAAAAAAT
The DNA here is from genome assembly GCF_963993115.1 of Abramis brama. Taxonomy (NCBI): domain Eukaryota; kingdom Metazoa; phylum Chordata; class Actinopteri; order Cypriniformes; family Leuciscidae; genus Abramis; species Abramis brama. The sequence continues at coordinate 33,166,462 of NC_139963.1, forward strand.
CTTATTCAAAAACTGGATTTTGTGCATAATAGAAAAGCTATATTAAAGTCATTAGCTATATTATACCTATAGCAGCTTGGATATTTTTCTAACATAACAGCTGAATAAGGAAAAATGTGCGCACATCACTATTGACGCCTTGCTCCGTGGCAAACATCTGGATTTGAATAAAACCAATTTGTGCTGGACAATGAATATTTCAGTTTCTAACAGACAGCGTTAAAAGAAAATCTGCATGGAAAGCTGATGGACTCATAGCAATTTATTTCTGTAGTACCAGCTTTCCCCTGCCTGCACTCACCCCCCACTTACAACCCAAAGATTGGATCTGTGTGAATTGAATTGAGTTGGTCTGCTGAAATATGATGCATTACGTTGCCTGTCTGCTCTACTGTTGCCACGGCAACGGGCATCACATTGGTTGGCCTAACTGCACACACATTCTGCGGTAATGAGCAGTTGGCAAGATGCCAGGGCAACATCCAACCAACCTCAGTCCTGGCTGTTTCTTTTTCCAGCGTTTCCTGCTCATAATTCACAGATTCGCTCTGCATATTTCACCATGAAAGCGTGCTCACATCAGGATCCAGTGATGCACTCTCTAGTCACCTTTTTGTCTGTATTAATTACTGTCACCCATGGCTCACTTTAGGATCAGTCAGTAGGGGGACATACCTGACTTGATTTATTATTCCTGCAGTGTTTTTGGATCCTTCACCATTGTTGAACCATGAATTAGTTTAGATCCTTTCAAACAATTTTAATTCCGTCATAATTTACTCCTGTATGACTTTCTTCTGTGGAATACAAAAGAACATATATATTTTTAAATGTCAATAAAATCCCAATGCAATGTTGTTTTGGACCCCGTTCACTTCCATTGTATGGACAAAAAAAAATGTAAACACTGTACACTATTTTATTTTGTGTTCCTCAAAAGAAAACAAGCCATGCTGGTGTGAAACTGTCCACTTAAGACCTCTTTACTTGACAGATAAACGACTTATCTAAAATCAAAATCATGTTTACTGCGGCAGCTTGATGATTGAATCGAACTGAATCCAAATGAATAGTTAACTGTAGCTTTTTGGCTTTTTCTGGAATCCCAGTAATGTTGATGCTAATCAAGTCAATTAACATGTCAAGAGTTTTCTGTGCTCCTCCTCCTTGCATGCCGGACAGTGTTTCTCATGGAAGCCTGCCCTGTGGTGAAGAGTCTTTTGTTATACTAAATAAAAACACATGGTATTCAGGACCTGGGGCTGTGAGGAGACCCATTTGCTACCTGACACCCTGCCAAGCACATGCATGGCTCTGTATAATGCACACGCTCTGCTGCATAAATAAAGATAATAAAAAATCTAATAAAAGATTCATAGGAGGCAAAGCCAAACACATTATCAGACATGCATACATTTTTAAAGTTTGTAGATGGGGTAAATCTTCAACAAATGGATGTATTTTATCTATAGAAACTTTTAAAAGAGATAAACCTACAGTTTTTTTTTTTTACAGAAAAAAACTATAAAACTAACTAAATTGGTTAACTAACTTACTGTAGTACAGTGAAATTTTTTAAAATAGTTTAACATTGCATTATATTTCATTTTACTGTAAAATACTGTCAAATTTAGGATTTTTGCAAGTAAAAACTATGAATTGCTAAATAATTTATGGCCCTAAACAGGAAAAGAACATTCTCAGATGTCATTGCACCTCACATATGATTAGATTTTGTATAAATTATTTGTTTTCTTCTCTATGTTTCTTGTGTCTTGACCCTGTGCACCGTCTATATAGTATTGGCCATGTTTTATAGACGTATGAACTCTGATTCATTATGTGGCTTTATATTATTATGGTGGTTATCAGTACAATTTAAGGTAGAAAGCAGATTTGGGTCAAGTAGATTGGTATAATAACATTACATCACTTAATGGAATAAATAGTTGTAAAATACATCGGGATCAGTGTTATTTCATATTACCTGAAATATTGTCACCTTATTTTTTTATTTTTTGAGAGAGAGTGTCATCATTATGGCCTCCAATGAGCTCCACTCATCTCTCCAGTCTTTGGCCTTGTATATTTCCTTTTTGTCAGTTCTCCCCATGCAGTACATATATTTAGAATACATATATTCATAGTAGATCTAGTAAATCTCAAGCAGATGGTCAGCACAAAGTTGTGAAAGTCAGGTAAAAAGATTTGTTTCAAATAGCATGCGGTTATTTCAGTAAAATACTGTAACGCATATGGCTACATGCAGTTGTCAGACACATTCCGGCTAGTTGCTCTTGCAGTTAAGTTAGTCAGTCTTCCGGCTATAAAGGCCAGTTTAGACCAGCATGAATTTAAAGCTGTTCCGTGGCTGGTCTGATATGAGGAAGTGTTGCTGGTTAAGCTAGTTTAAGACCATCTTTGGAATGCTGTGTTAATCTTTGGAATGCCAGCATCCTTAACACAAATATATGCTGTTGGACGAAACCTTTTTTATTTTGAAATTGTGTCACGTCACATGAACACAAGTACATAGGTTGTACCTGGTACAACTTCTTGTTATGGAGAAATGGGGTGAATAGTCAGGACACTTCCTTTCTGTTGAGTTTTATTTCATTTACTTTATTTTGATTCCATTTCATTTCATTTTCCAGGTTGTAAAGTACCTAATTCTTTCTACATATTGTTGTTCATTCATTATCAACTACTAGCTGCTGCTATAGGGGGCAAAAACTATTTATGGGCAGTGGAGGGGGGTTTACAGGGCTATAAGGGAGCAGGTCAAAGTTTCTATTTAGTCAACATGGTCATGGTACGATTTCATTCAAAAACCTATTTTGTGTTATTACCGACCTTCACTGCACTGCACAGGGAGAGCTGTTCCTACCCCTGCCCACAGAAACGCCCCCCGTGAGACGGAACAATGCAGGCCACAAGGGTGTCCATCTACGCTATGGATATTATTTGAACCAAGCCAGATCAGATTAGCAAAACTACAATAGCAAAGAATTCATCTTTACGCATGGAAATTGTTTCCATGAAAGACGTGATGTTTCTCAAATCTTGAATTTTATTATTATGCTTCGGGGTTCCAGGACTTACTTTTAGTTAAAGTGACATCTTTGAAGCATGTATGACATTTACTTTTAAAATGTATTTCTGTACTTTTTTCCACACAGAAGACTGCAAAGCACAGTGTGAGACGCCTAGTAGATTTAACATGTCTAAACTCAAATGCATGCCTTGTGGATGAAACACATTACACAGGTGTGAATTATTGAGATGAGGGCGGGATGGGCACATGCAAATAAGTCTCATTTGGACCAGAGCAAAGTTTCTGAATGGAGCTCTAGCAGCTCTAGTATAGGTGAAAATGCCTCTATCTAAAATATATACTGCATGCATACATGAATGACAATAAGATCGCTCTTCTGAGCATCATTTGCATCTTTATATTGCTTTTACGTGACTGGAGTGGGTCTAAAACAAGTCAAGCTGTGAAGACCGAGATCACCACAAATAAATGGGTAAATGTTAAAGCATGGAGCTCCATAAATATATTTTGCTGTGTTAATCAAAATGGTCAGGTTTAAAATGTTTGTTTTAACATACAATCTTTAATATGTTGCTAACATGAGAAACATTTCTCTCATAGAACATCTTAAGTCTTCTGGAAGTTAACTGTTTTGTATTATTGATAGTACCATGTACCATGATATTAAGATCTGATACCATCACTTCATACAACAGTATTTTATTGTAATGGATGGATACAAATATTTGCTGATTATATATTTTGTGCTATTTTATACAGTCAGCACCTTTCTTTTGAGTTTATATAATATAATAAAATATAATATAATATATAATGAAGAAAATAATACTTTTATTCGGCAAGGACGCAATACATAGATCCAAAGTTTTTTTTTTTCAAATAAATGCTGTTCTTTTGAACTTCTGAAAACCATGTATCACGATTTCTTTTCCACAAAAATATTAAGCAGCACAACTGTTTTCAACATTGATAATAATAATACTTGTGCACCAAATTAGCATATTATAATGATTTCTGAAGTATCATCTGACACTGAAGACTGGAGTAATGATTTTAAATATTCAGCTTTGCATCACAGTCTAAATTACATTTTAAAATATATTAACATGCAAAACAGTTATTTTAAATTGTAATATTTCGCCATATTACTGTTTACAGTATTTGTGATCAAATAAATGCAGCCATGGTGAGCATAAGATACTTTTCTCATAAACATTTAAAAAATCTTGTTTTGTTATATTTCAAAATAAAGGGTGCTGACTGTTTCCATAAATTAGCACAACAGAGCAAAAATGGTCTCTTTAGGTTTAATAGTTGATGAGGCAGTAGTGTGTATTAACATTTATAAATGACAGTGTGCATGGCTTTGTGAAAATGATAAATGCCTTGCAGAATAGTGGTCTGATAAATCGAGCCTGGAAGCACGGTGGTGCAGGCTGACCTGCGAACGGTCGGACAGGTAATTGGTTGGATCAGGGTGTAATTCAGCTCCAACAAATCCCTTTCACAGCTGGCACCCTGTCTGAGACAGTCACTCTAGGGGGATGGGTGAGAGACAGATAGAGATTGAATACAATGATGAGGTAGTGGAGGAATTAGGCAAGAGCAAATGAAACATACTGCCCTTGTTGGTGAGATTCTTGGTACATCTGGGGACCAGTGAATAAGGAGGATTAGGGGGACAGAGAGGTAAAGACGAAAGAAGGGGACAGCTAACCAAAATAAAGTCAAATACTGTGAGTGACATGCAAAGTTTGTCCTATCACGGCATGAGCGTAGTTTTGCTAATTTTGACAAGCTACAAGTTTTGATGATTGAAATGTGTATATTTTGACCATTTTGAAATATAACACCAGCGTAACAGAGCTCACTATTGAGTTTGGAAAGCGAGTCTCTGAAAGCCAAAGCCAGCCATGTATTTGTCATGCAAAGCTGTTCCCCTCCTCCTGCCCTGTCTGCCCGAGCACAATGCATCTGCCCGCGTTCCCAGGCTCCACTTGCACTCATCGGTCTGGGAGGGGGAAGAGCAGCCCACTGGCCTGACCAAACTGACCCTTGTCCTACTGCAGCTAACTCACTCACAAGCAGCTGGCCTCGGACCTCCGCTGATCATCAATATTCATGCCTCATACAAAATTCATTCTCAATATCACAGACGCCGAGGCCTGAGCTGTCCCGAGCACTGTGCGCTGTTACTTTCTTGTTTTATTTTAGGACATTTGTGACAAAACAGACTTGTTAAAGAAGAAATATGTCTTACATAATATTTGGAATGATTATGAAAGGCTAAAAATGCTAATTATTCTGTGATTTCATACAAACAGTTGTTGACATAGTTTAGCAACAACGTCATGCAAAATATCTTTGCATTGTACATCTGAACTCAATGGAATGTGGTTCTACCTGCTCATGTATTTTTAGTATACTATTTTTGTGTCAAATAAAATTAGGTAAATTATGGGACCTGACGGATATACATCTGACTATAGCGATCAAGTTTATAAATTTAAACCAGGTTGTTATCCGCTTGAAACAGTTTCAATCGGTAGCTACTTCTGTGCATTTCCTGCCTAGTGAGGCAGAATGAGTGCCTTCAAAAGGACAGCGTAGCCGAGCCATTTTCATCCCGTGTGCCACTGCTTTGTCTTCAAAGTGAAAACGCAGGCAAATTCCAGACTAAAAGCTGGTCTGTATCTATATTGTTGTAGATTTATTTAGGTTTTTCCCAGTCTGCACTTGGTTGGCATTTTTGTCTTGTGATGAAAGAGTTGTGTATTTCATGGTGAGGGTATTCACTGTCAACAAACATCTGAAAAAGAATGAGGAATCGATTTTGTCTAGTTAGTTTCCGACTGCAACGTTTTCATAATACTTTGATGGCATTATCAGCACATCAAACTACTACAAACTGTATTTTTATAATCAAATAAACAAATTTTAAATAGCCTATGGAATCCATGAGAACACAATATTATTTTAAAATTCAGTCTGATAAATATGGCCCCTAAATGGGTTAGATTTAATAAAGTGAAACAGCCCTGTTTGAGATGAAATCAAATGCTATTTGACTTTTTGATGGCATCTGTGTGACATTAGGAAATCGTTCACATTGTCAAATCATTACAATTTACCTAATGTAGGCCTATATTATTTGATTTCACATTTTACTTGCACATCGCATTATTTTTGACCCTGTTGTCATACAAATTTATGTTGTTTAAACAGTGTTGGTTTCTTAAACTCTGACTGTATAATTGTCATTTTTGTTCCTATCTGTTTGGATTAGATAATGATATATCATTCTTGTTTATTTGTCTATTTCTGTTATGAATTATGTTGTCATTCTCGCTATAACCCAATTACTTATACATTTCCCTCCAATATTTGACTTTATATCACGTTGGGAAAAACACATATTGCAAAGCCATTGTGACAGTCCTGGTTGACCTGGCTGTGTTTCAAAACCTAGCGAGCTGCCTACCTAGACAGCATCTTTGGGCATTGAAATCAGTTCAGCTTACGCATCACTCTTCATAACTGTTTTAGAACGATGCTTACAATTTCCTACGATGTCCAAAAATACTGCATGCGCTCTTGAATCGCAAAAATGCACTATAGTAGGCAGCTCGGTAGGTTTTGAAGCACAGCCTGAATGTGGCCACCATTTTGGAGGTGAGTGTGTAGAGTTGGAGGAAGTGCTCTGAGAGCAGCGCTTGAGCTCTTCCTGCAGTTACGGGGATGAATGCATGAATGCGAGAGAAGAAAATGGCGATCGAGCAGGACAAATGTTTCCCCTCCTAGACTCTGCAAATGTGTTGATTTTCTACAGCCTTATTATTTGCTTTCATTTCATCTCTGCTGCACTTTAAACTACAAGAGGTGAGTTTTTCGAGCCGTTCGTGTGTGTGTTTTTGTGGTTTCCACCTTGTAAGCAAGCATACGTTTATCCACCGTATCTGCGATATATAAGCTGAGCTCAGCACTGGAAATACACGGTTAAATGTTTTACTGTTGTTTGCGTTTGCATGATAGTTACACATTTTAATTGTTTAACAAACAATAGTGTCTACTGTCTGCATGATGTCTATAAAGCACAAATGCATCTCTGTTGTAGATTTCTTGAACATTGATCTCCTGCTTTCACATAATGGCATCGAAGTGACATTGCAGTCGGCGTGTTTACAAATATAAAAGTCGAGTTAATTAATGTACTATATTTAAATATCAGGTTTCGTGCGTTCTGAAACTCTTTACTGTAGTGTATTTTGGAACGATGTTTTGATTAAATTTGGATGTTTAATTCGACGTCCTGCAACTTTTCTCTACGTCTACTTGAGTTGGTAACGTAGCTAACGTTACATGGAGCATTCGCTCGATAATAAAGCAACAACGAACGTTACGATAAAATACGGTAATGTAACACTTCAGGTGTTGTGAGCAATTACAAACCATTTTTGATTCGTTGAGCAGTTAAATGAGAGAGCCGTTAGTAGCCAGCTGGTTTGTTAGCATTCTTAGCTCAGCTGCTGAATTGCGCACATCGAGTAAAATGGTCTTTAATAACTGGATAACCGCTAGCTTTCATTTTAACCGATTTATTCGCTTTAATAACATAATGCAGAGGCCAGCGTTAAATGCTATGTGTTTATTTTGTCTTTAGCTTTTAAAGTACGCAGTCACGGCAGCTAATTCAGAGGGAAAATGTCAGAGAAAAAGCAGGGTTTCCTTTTCCCAACCCAGAATGAAGGACATACAGACGTCCTGAAGTCGCTCTTTGAGAGAAAAAGTTGTTTAGAAACGTGTTGAGAGTGTTATATTGTAATGTTTTTGAGGGCAGGTCAAGGTTGCTGCTGTTAGCATCAGCAGTAGCAGCTGAAGCCAGAGGTGGGGGAGGAGGAGGAGGAGGTGTCCCTGCTTTTAACCGTCTGGATAAAGTATAGCAAATGTTGAACTTTATAATTGTTGTTTTTAAGAAATATATTCGTATTATTTCAGCTCAAAGGTTAGCTAATGAATGTACACTTTAAAAAAATTATATGATCAATAAGTTGACAACATATGTTTTTAACATTGCATTAACTCATCATAAGCAATTTTCAACTTTTTAAAAAAAGTTATATAATATTCAACTAATATTGTAAGTCAGTTTAATGTAATTTATGCTAAAATGACTTAAACATCCAAGTTGAAATTTAAGGCAGCACCTTTTTTTTTTCAACAGTGTAGGCTGGTCTTCATGCATATAATGGTGCTGACTACTGTGACTTACAATCAGAAGTGTGTCCATCCATCTTTTCCTCATTTTCCTGTTATGCAACTATGGAGAGAGGCATAATGAGTTGATTTTGCTTTCACATTGCAGTGTATGTTGTGACGGGATGTTTGTGGTTGCCATCAGATAAGTCACCCAACTATGTGAAACTGAGATCTTTTGGGGGGGGCTGAGTTCTAGATCTATTCCATTTTAGATTGACTGTTTCTAGGCTGTATAGTGCCAAAGCATTGCCTTGTTGTCATTGCACACTTCAGTGTCATTCACACAATACGTAGTCTTATGTACAAGAATGGAAGGTGCCATTTGCATTCACCTCTTTTAAGTTAAATATATCAAGCTTAGCTAAATAATTCAATTCCACTCTGATTCTGTCAGATTTATGCTTATGCAATAACTATTGGTTTAGTCAGCATCATTTATGAACTAGAGAATGAAAAGTGGATGTCAGTTTATTAGTTTAACAGCTCTGTTTTATTTCCTTATTAGAGAACTGGATGCTATTGCCACCAAAGACATTGAGGAGAAGCAACACAGGTCAGTAAGTATTTGTAGTCATTTTCAGTAATGTAGATGGGTGCTTGGTTTTTCTGAAGCTTGGTCCTTCTGGGCTTTTCCTATTCATTCCTATGCTGGGCAGCACTAACAAAGCCGGGTCAAAGCAGCTGCTGCTGGTGTAAGCAAATGCAGTTCCGTTTGAATTAAAGGGGTTCCCAGTGCTGAGTAAGCTTTGCTTTTTTTAAATGTTCAACAAAAACAGTGTTTGTGTAGCTCTTTGTGACGCTACTGTATTTCAGTCATGAGTCACAAAACCCTTACCTGCACTGTTTATATCTGCCTGAGTTTGTTTTAAAGTTCATATGTACCAGATAAAAACTACTGATCAAGACATCAGTAACACTTTCAGTTTTATTTGTTTTCGTTTTGTTGTGATGCCGATAAGCATCAGTATATTGCTTAACCGGTTTGTTTTTAACTTCAAGTTAATCATAGACAGGTTTTGAGTTTTTCTTATCAGGGAAATGAACATTGCCCCTGTATGGTCATAACCACGTCCACACCTAACAATGCCAGGGACTAGATTATAACACGTTTGCTTTCACTGAGTTTGATGGCATATCGTTGTATATTTCTAGCATTTAGGCCTAAACTATTCATGTCATTGTTTCATGATTATTTCACAATGTGCTTTTCATCTGTTGATGCATAATGAGAAAAGTGTCATTTAGATCATCTTAGTGACTTAGATCTAGGGCTGCATGATGTGGGTAAAAAATCGAATTGCTTTCTGATAAAGATTGCGATAAAAAAAAAAAATATAAAAAAAATTGCAGGTTTGCTGTGCTTGTTTGTAGGGCTGCACAACTTGGCCAAAAGTTTGATTTTTATATAATAATTATTATTATGCAATACGCATACTAAATAGAAATAGTAAACAAAATAAGATTGTATTACTGTAATATTTCACTGTAAAATGGAAAATTTACAGTACAACTTTAAAACAACAATACTATTACTAATAGCTGTCTTAATTTCTTTTTCATATGTTAAACAATCAAGCTTTTATTTTGGTGCAGGGAGCCCTTAAAAGGAAAGTTCATCCATTTACTCACCCTCATGCCATTCCAAACCCGTAAGACTTTCGTTCATCTTCGGGAACACAAAAGAAAATATTTTAATCAAATCTGAGCTAGTTCTGTACTCTCCATTGACAGCTACACAAATACCACTTTGACACTTTAAAAAGGTCATAAAGAGATCGTAAAACTAATCCATATGAATTGAGTGATTTAGTCCAAATTTTCAGAAGAGACACGATCGCTTTATATGATTTACAGATTGAATTTAGGCTTTTATTCACATAAACATTGATCAGTGAACATAAACAGAAGCTCAACCAGAACCTGCTTGACTTGCGAGAACAAACCTCATTGGTTATTGCGGAAGCTCAAACGTACTGCGTAACACATGAGAATGAACCTCATTGGTTCTTGAAGCTCAAACGTGCTGCGTAAGTATTACACTTATGACGTTTCAGGAAATGCCTTATATGGATATAATAACATGTAAATAGAGACTTTTTGACTGATGAAACATGAAGACAAAGACATGATAGCGAAAATATGCTGTGTTCATCAAGCTATCTCAAGTATTTTCATAAGAATGATGTATGTCTTTAAAGGGGTAGTTCACCCCAAAAGGAAAATTAGCCCATGATTTACTCACCCTCATGTCATCCTAGGTGTATATGACATTCTTCTTTCAGACGAATACAATCAGTTATATTAAAAAATGTCCTGGCTCTTCCAAGCTTTATAATGGCTGGAGCACAAAAAAGTGCATCCATCCATGATAAAAGTGCTCCACTTTTACTCCAGGGGGTTAATAAAGGCCTTCTGAAGTGAAGCCATGTGTTTGTGTAAGGAAAATACTCATATTTAAAACTATAATCACTAGCTTCCACCAGACGGCCATACGCATCGATTTATTTGGAGTATTGTGGAGTATTTTTTTTATCATGTATGGATGCACTATTTGGGGTTTAAAATTTTTTTCGTCTGAAAGAAGAATGTCATGTACACCTAGGAGGACTTGAGGGTGAGTAAATCATTGGATAATTGTCATTTTTGGGTGAACTAACCCTTTAATGCAATGCTAATCAACATAGCCTGTATAATAGAATTTAATAAAATAATATATTCTCACTCTATTAAGAAGCAACATGAAACCACAGAAGTAATTTCAAACACGACTGACATGTATTGTGATTTTGGAATAAAAAATATTAAACTCATAAAGTGTTTGACGGCATGCTAAGCAAACATACTAGCTTTCCCTGTTGTCAAGAACAATTGATTTATTACTAATTTTGAAAAGTAAGTCCAGGTAAGGTAATTTTAATGTTTTCATTTGAATCATTTCATAACTGAAAGCAAAGAAGGGTTAAGTGAGAGGTCCGGTAAAAAAACAGAGATGTAGGCCTACAACAATATGAATAAAAAAAGTGCCAAAAAATAAAATAAATAAGGGGGGTATTTTTAACATGTTAAATGAAATGCTCTTTTTTTTTTTTTTTTACGTTCTACCAAAAATGTGCTGGGAGCCCACTGTTGCTATAGTAACGAACTACACTTTTACATGCATCTGATTGACAGATAAATCATGCAATCTTATTTCACTGTTATTGAGGTTTTTTCAGCTTTGTACAAAGTTTGCTTCGTACATTTAGTTTAACTGTATTGTTAAAAGAGGGAGAGCTTTACAATAACTACATCCATGTTATGAGCCGTGATTGAATGTCAAAGCGCGGTTTGAAGACCCCGCCCCCCAGCCGAATTGGCCGTTTTGGCTCCACCACAGTTTGAAAAGTGCCTGTCAAATGTCAGCTCGCCCTGTTGCTCCGTCAGCACCTTTGTCAAAGTACTCTGTACTTTTGGTGAAAAATAAATGTAGCGAAGTTGAATACTTCATTTTTATTCTACTCAAGTAAAAGGTAAAAGTACCACAATTTAATTATGCTCAAGAAAGTAGAAAAAATCTACTCAAGTACTGTAACGAAAGTATTTGTAATTAGTTACTTTCCACCTCTGGTTTTCTCCCTCAACGAAACTTAAAGGAAGCATATGTCTCAAAATCATTTTGCTATGATAAGTGTCATTTCGGCTCATGAATGCAGTGAAGGACAGCTGTCTTTCCTCATTCTAGTGTTTGGATTTCATATGATTTCTCAATTTTCATCTAAAGCCCCTTTCACACAGCGCTTTGAACCCGGGAAATTGCCGGCAAATTGCCAGAGCGCCTTCTGTGTGAACGCAAACTCGACCCGGGATTTATGCCGGGATCGATGCCGTGTTGGGGACCTAGTAACATTGCCGTGTTCAGTCCCGGAACGCGCGCTGTGTGAACAAAAGCCGTAATAATGCCGTGTCGTAGTGATGACGCTGAAGCCGGGATCGTTCGCCAGCTGTGAAACGGTACGTAATGCGCAAGTTTATGATCGAATCAGAGAAAAAAATGCACAAGCGTAGTTTCTTATGCGAGAGAGAGAGAGATCGCAGCTCATAAGCAAACTTAAGACGCTGCTAAGATTACAAGTCACATCGATATCACGTGTCTTAAGTAATTTCAAACTTGTTAACACGCTCCCCAGCGCCACCCCCAGGCATTTGATTATAACTGAGTTAGTGCTTGGGATTTATCATGGATTCACTGCATTTACGGCCAGAAAAGCAACGTAGTAAAATTCGAATAGTATTTTATTTTTCGATTAATAATTACAGATCGAATATTCGACTATTCGTGTACACCCCTACTTTGAATCAGCATGAGGGTGAGTAAATGACAGAATTTAAATTTTTTAGTGAACTAACACTTTAAAGCTTCTCTAGTTGACAATAGCCGGTTTATAAGTGGTTGTCATTAGAAGTTTGTTAAGGTGGTTTGTGCATGTTGTGTTCACAAATGCACACAATAAACAGCCCAAACTCAAGAGCAGATGAGTTTGTGTGGAGCAGCAAATACTGCAAACTGAGCCGCTCAAGACACTGAAAACAATGGATTGTGAGCTGCTCGCGTGTAAATGCTGCGCTTCACACTGAAACATGCAGTGCAATTATTTATTTAAATAAATTGCAGCCTTTGCAGTTTAAAAATTGAATTGTACCATTATCGCTATTTCGATAGATTTTTGCAGCCTTACTCATATCAACAATGTTACAATTACGTGATGCATTTATTTCTTTAAGGTCTTGCGGTGAAGTTGTATGTGCTGGTAGGATTTTGACTGGTCATCTTTTAGCTGAGCTTATGTCGGCGCTTCATAAACAGATGCCCCTGTCTTTGTGTTTGTGTATGGGAGGATTCTGTTGTTGAGATGGCCATCTGGTTAAACACTTTAAGGAGAAGAGGTTGGGGGAGGGGCAGGGCTGTGTGGCTGGAAGTGGCTATATTCTACTTTTCCCATCAGATACTTGTTTGGCCCTCTCACGTATTTATGTGATGCTGTAGGCTTATTTTATGAGCTTGAAGGATGTTGAAACAGGAGGCAGTGTAACTCTACCCCCTACTGTTGGTAACTGCTCTTCTTACCAGGCTGAAGTCACAATTGTTATCTCTTTGAGTGTCAGTCGTTTTAGCTGTCACTTGATATGAGCTATACCAATTCATTAATTGTTTTTGTTGACTTTCTCAGCTTTTCAGTGCTGTAGTTCAAATTTGTACCAAGATAGTGATTACTCTGTGACTTACAGGTGGAAGTGTCCATCCATTTTTTTTCCTCATTTTACCACTATGTAACTATAGAGAGAGGATGTGGTTAAATTTTGTACAAAGAGCAAGAGTGGTTTTGTCATTTGTTTCATATTTAATTTTTTTTTTTTTCAATGACCTAGTGGCTAAAGTCATTGTGAAATCAAGATTGTTCCGTTTTATTTTTTTAAAACGCATATTGCTGATTTTTTTTGTGAATGATTGCGGGGACAGGGTTCGGCTGGAGGAATCTATCGGTCACATTTCTTTTAATTTACTTTCAGACTCAAAATACAAGTGTAGGCAGGTGTACAAAAACATACAAAAAGAACTTGCTGTTAATTGGCACTTCCTGCAGACTGGGCATCTAATAGGCTACATGCTTTCACCTTTCATGTCATACACGTACCGAGTTGAAGTGTCAAATTAACAATCGATTAATCATTAACCTTAACCTCTCAAATCCAAAGCTGGGCGCTACTAAGTTATCACGTTACTTAACAACCACTTGTTTAACCAACACAAAATTGGTGTCATTTTAAAGCTTAGAAGCTTGACTTTACAGTAAATATAGGGAATATGACCATCACTTAACAAGTGCTTTTGATTTTGCTCACATATTACAAATGCTCTATTTTCATAGCGTGGAAAAATAACAAAAAATGTGATCTGTAAAATAATAGTACATAACAAGATAGACTTATGATTGAAAAGGTCTCAACCAGCAGAATACAACATGTTGGTTTCACTTGAAGGGTCATGAAACCCCAAAACATATTTTTTGAGTTGTGAACGATGAGGTAGACGATGTAGACCAACAATTCAAAGAACAAGGGACAAAAAAAGTAACTATGCCTTTATTCTTTCAGTTGGACTGACACGTCATTTGTTTTACAGTTTGATTACAGTGCTCGTAAATGTAGCCTAAAGAAAATATTATTAGACCGTTTAAATGTTCTTCCGCGTTTCTCCCTTGTTTTAGGGTTCAATTTTTAACCCTCAACTCTGTTTTGTTTTTTTTGTCTGTATAATGAGTGGGTTGCCGTTCTGTGTTTTACTGGTTGTTTTCTCCCGTCTTCCCACCCTCTACACTCCGGGAAGTCACCTGTGGGAGAAAAAAAAACAATCCGTGGCGACGGTTTTGCAATCCGTCCGCTCAGTTTATAAACCGTGCTCACGAATTCTCAAACTGTTCCCTCGGTTTAACAAATCGTGCCCACGGATTAATAAACCATACCCACGAGTTTCTAATCCGTGCTCTCAGATTTGTAAACTGTGCCTTCAGTTTTTGCAATCTGTACCCACAAATTCATAAACCGCGCCCACGCTTTCGCAATCCATTCCCACAGGTTTGTAAACTGTACTCACGGATTTGTGGCGCGCCCTCATTTTAGAAGAACACCAGGAGGTATGTTGTTAACGAATCTTTTTATTAAGTGGAATACATCAAATTGTCTTAACTGCGTCTGCATGCTTAAAGTGATTCTCAATTGTACGATTTAATATGAATGACGTGCATCAAAATCTTTTGTTTATTTGTGATAATCTTAGCACTTTATTATTATTGTCTAACCTGTATTATGACTGATATTTGACAAATTGCTTTGTTCCTTTTTTTGTAAGTTTTGGACAAAAGCATCTTCTAAATATGTAGCCTAAAATGTAATAATAATAATAATAATTATTATTATTATTATTATTATTAAGAGCCTATTATTATTATTTGAGTTAATAACTATAAATGAGTTAACTTAAGACAGTAATATGTTTATCATAAAATAATTTATGAATGCTTTATTTTTAAGCAAAAATTATGCAAAAAATTTAGGCCTATTTTATCCAAAACTGTAAAAGATTAGGTTATAGCCTATAAAAATAAAGCATTGATAAATTATTTTATGACAAACATATTTGTACATATAACACAACTCATTTATAGTTATAAACTCAAATAATAATAATAATAATAATAATTATTATTATTACATTTTAGGCTACATATTTAGAAGACGCTTTTGTTTTGCAAATTCGTCAAATATCAGTCATAATACAGGTTAGACAATAATAATAAAGTGCTAAGATTATCACAAATAAACAAAAGATTTTGATGCACGTGATTCATATTAAATCGTACAATTGAGAATCACTTTAAGCATGCAGACGCAGTTAAGACAATTTGATGTATTCCACTTAACACACAAAAAGATTCGTTAACAACGTACCTCCTGGTGTTCTTCTAAAATGAGGGCGAGCCACAAATCCGTGAGTACAGTTTACAAACCTGTGGGAATGGATTGCGAAAGCGTGGGCACGGTTTATGAATTTGTGGGTACAGATTGCAGAAACTGAAGGCACAGTTTACAAATCTGAGAGCGCGGATTAGAAACTCGTGGGTATGGTTTATTAATCCGTGGGCACAATTTGTTAAACCGAGGGAACAGTTTGAGAATTCGTGAGCACGGTTTATAAACTGAGCGGACGGATTGCAAAACCGTCGCGACGGATTGTTTTTTTTTTTCTTCCACAGGTGACTTCCCGGGCTCCGTAGTGAAGCACGGCTCTGTGATCAGTAATAAATGCTGCTCCATCTGAAAGCCGCTCTTACGCAGTCACTCCAAATATGCCCCGCAGAAGTAGATAACGCACGTCATTCCAGAAAATCCCTATTGACATCATACTATCGCTGTAGCTGAATAAACAGAAGGTCGAAACGCTTTGATTAAACATGACTAATAAGCACATGACTTCAACAATATATGGTTTATCTGAGTTCTTCAAGCCTTCTCGGGTATTTTCATGATGATAAAGTATATGTATAATGCTGTGCTAATCGACATAGCCTTTATCACTGTATAGAATACCAGGGTTTTTCCTACATAGAGAATTGAGGCGGCCGCCTCCGTCAAATTCCGTGCCGCCTCCGGCTCTCGACAATAAAAAATAACTAGGGAATCACCGAAAACGTGAGGATGATTCTGTTTTATTTCATTTAATGTAAGTGGCGATTGACAGCCTATAGTTGATAATAATATAGGCCTACCTAATGTACTGACGGTAACAATGTTGCGCTGTTGAGGCTCGCGCAGTTATTTATAACATATTATAGTTAAGAAACAATATATAGCCTAGGCCCTAGGCTACACGCGACCAGAGAGCTGTTTTCCTGAATGCCATCAAGATTGAAACCGAGACTGATTTCATAAGTTCAAAAAACAAATAGTTAAAATTAAGTCACTTACATTTTAGATGTAATGACTGTTTTTGTTCTGTTTCAGCAGCGAAAATAGTTCCAAACAAAGATCACAGCAGAACCATAGGAACAAATGTTGCATCTGAATAATGTACAAGAGTTAGTTTCAAAGTTATAAAGCCTCTAGTGTGGACTTTACGTTCCAGTTTGAGTAAGAACTAACGAATGGCTGGTGCAACCCTACCCAGTACACTAATTTAATACCATGAAATAATTAGAAGCCAATAATTCATCCTGTTAATTGTGCAAAAGCTAATTGTGTATAATTATTTATATTATTGTAAATCTATGCTGCATATTGACAGCGAGTTGATGACCTCATTGATCTCACTTACTACATAAACATTGTGCATCTTGCATAGAGTAGCAAATCTTTGTGCATCGAAAAAGTATTTGCTTGTGTGACCCATAGAGATAGTTGTCTGTTTATAGAGGAGTCATTTCCCAGTGTAATCCGTTAAGGAGATTACCAGAAGCTTTCTCCCTTTTACTAAATGCCTTGCTGCATCATTTATTTGGAAATGTAGCTGTGGGTTAGAGTTGCTAAAGATGAAGCCACGTTATCATGTCTTATCTGCCATTTAATCCTTTTGTTTTCAGGGAAATCATTCGAAACACGGATGGAGAGTGGATGGAGAAAAGTGTAGAGCTCATTGGAATGACGATAAGGAAGAAGGGGCTGGTATAAAGGTAAGAATTATTGTCTGTGTACGGGGCTAAATATTAGTTATTTTAGTTATTTTGTTAACTATTGTTATTGAGTTATTTTGAGCTCAATGCATTGTCAAGGCATCAGCTATCAAGCCATATTCATTAATGATATTGCTCTGTTTGTTTATTTCTGATTGGAAAAGAGAAGCAAAGCCATTTATCACAAGTGACCATACTTTGCCTTTTATGCAGACCGAGGCACATCATAGAAACTTGTCAGTGGGTGTAGCATTTTTCCACTGAGTGATGTGGAAAGGCTGATAGCTCGGGTCTTTATCTCTTGACCTTGTCTTCGCTCTCACAGTAGCTTAAGGCCAGTGGTGTGACTGACGCTTGGTTCAGTCTGGTAACAGCAACTTAATGCTCTCTTTGGGAAAAGTTTGCAGGTGTGTCTGTGGTCTTGCTTATAGAAAGTCACAAATTAAAATGTGTGGAAATGATGAAATTTTATGTAGGAATATGGCTTTTTTGAAATCCTCTTAAAAAGTAGTTTGAGCTTGGGAAAAGACCTTAAAGTATTGTGATGTAAATACTGCATCTACTTCATTTGGTATCTGGGTGACGCGCTACTGCTCAGAGATTCGCACGGCAAATATCCAAGAATCATGTTTCCAGTACCCACCCCTCCCTGGTTACCCCGGGTGACTTTTTACTTATCTGTTGGCCCAGATGTCCTTGTCTTCTTCATGATACCGAGTAATACTTAGGCAATAAAGTTGACTTTGCTGTGTGCAAAACAATATTTTGCTCCTTTTTTATTTTGACTAGATAAGTAACATTCACTCGCACAAATTATATTTCATGACTTATTCATCCAAATAAATACCAGCTGGAAACTATTTGGTCCTCATCTAAAATTTCAAAACACAGTCTACCTTCCAGTTTTTCCTTGCACCTCTCATTTTGAACCTCTCAGTCTATGAAAAAGTCAAATGTTTATCATTATCTCTTTTTTTTCTTAGCAAAATCTTAGGGTCAGACAATGGAAAACCCTTCAAGAAATGATTTGTAGCATCTGTGTTTTGCGACGATGGTTTAGTGTGTTGACTAAATCATCTAGCTGTTGCTTAGCAATGACCATGCACAATATGTTTGCTTTCAAGGAAGAGCCACTGACAAAGATGGCAGGCATTAAGTCATAGAGGCTGGAAAATCACTTAAAAATGACAAAAGCAAAACTTCAGACATCTAAAAGATAGTACCTTGTCTTTTTGGCTCTAATGGTAATAGATTACTGACATAGCTGGCACCAAATATGGAAAGGCGTTTCAAGTCAAGACCTGTTCATGCATACTTGTAATTTTAAGACAAATGGCAGACCTGATCATGTCTGCAACTTCTTTTGGGAGTGTTCAAGAGAAAACTTGTTTTATTATTATTATTATTATTATTATTATTATAATTATATATTTTTTTTCTCCACTTGATTTCGCTTTTGACATTTGCACAAGCACATTGTCATTTTTGCATTTCAGCAGTGAAAAAATAAATGCACTAGTATTTTTAGTATTCCTGGAAAGTTGCCTTCCGATACTGCATCAAACCAGAAAGCATTCATTCTTTCTCTAATTTTGTAGTCATACAGGCTTGCCATTGAATGCAGCACCGGTTGTTGCAGTGCAACAGATCTGCATGGTAGTCTGCTTGTTGCAACATGACCACCTGACTTCCTGACGGTTGTCATTCCACAACAAGCGAGTCGAAGCTGTCTGAACAGGAAGTTGCCCCTAAAAAAACACAGACCTGTTGTATGGTTGCAGTATTATTTCACACTTGTTTCATTTTGAACTCCTCCGCTAAAACATTCAAGAGATAAAGTAGACTTCAAAAAATGAAAGCCCCCCAAAGAGCTCCCCCCTCACAGAGCCCCCACTACAGGCAGCAGGAGGAGCTGGCAGGAGTTTCAACTCAAGCAGTAAAATGACACCATGCCCCTCCATTTTTTTCTTCTTATGAAATGCAAAGAGAAGAAACAAAGCTGGATGTGTTTGAAGGCTTCTGGTAAACCTGGATAGGAGGGGAAAAGGAAGCTGTTATCTAATCCTGTATTACTTGAAGGTAGAGTTTCAGCTTTTATAATAAGCTACAAATATGTTTTACTTTTTATTTTGAGTTCTTCTATTCCCTTTTATTGTTAAATTGTTGAATTTGTAAAATCTTCACGGCTGTTTCGATGTGAGAGGAATAATGTAATTATACTAGTCTTTTTATTAGTAACTCTATTCTAGACTGGTTGACGTTCTGGGAATGTCGGGACGGTTTCTTTTCTTTTGTTTATAAAGCATTTATCTAGTTCTTTTTTTAATGTGAAACTGAATTGCTGCACTGTGAGGTCATTCCTGAAGAGGAAATTCCACAGCCAAAACAATGTCCATGAACAAACTGCTGGATATTGCAAACAGTGTAGCTGATCATACAATGGTACATGTCCTCAAAACATGGCATTACCATGATGCATTTTGGTACTTTATAAGTATCTAGTTTGTAAGAATAAAAATACTGCATTAACGGTGTTAAGAAGCTGAATGTGCAGTGGTGGTTAGTGATATTGACTGTCTGCTCTTTAGAACTGTACTTTTTCAAACCTGAATGCATGAAAAGAAGTTATAGAACAATTCAATGCATTGCTTATTTTTATTCTTACGAACTAGATACTTATAAAGTACCAATGCATCCTGGTAATGCCATGTTTTGAGGACATGCACTGTATGCTTTGAAATACTGCAATAGCATCCAAATATGATGCCGCACAAATATAGCAGTGTTTCCCATAGGATATTGTGTAACTGGTGGGTGGACCGTGGTCCCTTTAGGGTGGCCCGGGGGCATGTCCCCCGGAAGAAGATTTTGTACATTTTAAAGTTAACTTGATCAATCTGGTGCACTTTGAGAGTTCAAAATTAAGAGCTCCAACCCATATTCAGTGTGCAAAGAAACAAAGAAAAAGTCTGTTTCTGGACTTTAAAGGAGACTTGAACCTCTTTTTCATTGTGATATTGTCAGTCTACATTACACTACATACTACTACTAGTACTACTAATAAATAATAATAATAATAATCTTATAATATTATTCCTATTATGAGCTATATTGGAAAACAAATGCGCTGAAAAATAAATAAAACTTTCATAATTAGTTTTGTCTTAATTTCTATCCATACAAGAGATAAACCCGTGAGCTTTTAGTTTAACGGAAACTGCAGTTGAGCTTTTATTTTGGTGGAAAACAAGTTTACAAACACTTCTCATTACAAATCTAGTGAAATGCTGTAAATCGTGAATTATCCAAATGTGAAAAAAATGCGTAACTACGTTCCCAAATTCACGCTAAACTCAGCACATGCACAGATGGAGTTCACTGCATTCATTCACTGAACTGAATGTGCGCACTTCTTTTTGCCCAGCACACCTTTGATAAGGACACAAACCCTTATCGTGCTTTTGATTTTAGTTTGTTTGACAGTAATGGTGCAAAACACGACATTAAATAGCGTTTGTTATTATGAGAAGTTTAAAAATATTTTTTGGCCGCAACAATGTAGTTAATGAATGGGAAGCACTAAAATCTATTTTATCTATGTTGATATTGTTGCGGGCCGATACAAATAAATCTATGTATGGGAAACACTGTATAGTAATCGTTCAGTATCATGGTATTGGCATATGATGCTGTACCAGTGCGTTAAGTGGATATAACAAATCTGTAATTGAATTTCAGTTTTGAAAAGATGTTATTACATCTTAGTCAGTATTGAATGTTCAAGACACTTGCAGGGGACACTGTAATATTGGAAAGTAATTTTACTGCGCGTTTACTGTCAATAGGGACTGTGTTGTCTTTGCTTGTACTTTGCAGTCCCCATTTTACATGTAATGTGAATTATTACAGAATTGAAAGTGGATGTTAATTGTGCTTGCTTCTGAGGGAAAAAATTGGATTCCTATGGTCCCTATAGACCTTATGTAGCCCCGCCCCTTTTCAGCGCTGCGCTCGTTGTCTTTTGACTTCCGGTCTGTATTTTCACAGTGATTTTGCGTGTTTATTAATGAACGGCTCGTTTTAAAATCTTCCCGGTCGACTGACATTTGTTTCGTCATCTGCTTTAAACATTACAGTCCTCATGATAACTTTCGTTAACTTTACATTAAGTAAATCCACTTCAAAAGCTAATTACTCCTGGACAGCAATGCCATAGAAATATACAGAGCGACCACAAAACGGAAGTTAAAGACAATATTCTAAAGATGGCGGCGCCCTCGTTTCTCTGGCGCATAAGGTCTATATGACAGGCATTTAAGGAGGGATTTAAATTTTAAATTTAAATTTTAAATATAAAGGAATATTCAGTTATTTTAAAGAGATTTTTGGATCTGGATCTGATTCATAACGATGAAAGTAGATTGTGTTCATCAACACCCCCAAAGCATGCACAGTCCTACAACTCTTTGTGGGTTTGACATTATATTCGTTTAAGTTAGGCAGTTTTGATCTATATGCGGTTTAATGTTTGATGATCGCATTAGCTTACGTGTGTGGGGTGGGTGATATACCTGTAGACACAATTAAACGGTAGAATACAGCATGTGAGTTCTGAACTTAGCAGGAACACCTTACTGGGCTTGAACAGTCAAATACACTCACTTATGTCAAAATGCCCGCCTTTGCGAGTGTCCTTATAAACGCAGTCGTTAATGTCTTAAGTGAATGTAAATGGTTGAGAAAAAAGCGTATGTGTATTAGTATATTAGATCATTGCATTTGCTTTTAAAGTGAGAGCAGCCTAATAAACCTGCTTTTGTTCTATTGTAGTTTTTTATTTTTCAGATTTTTATTTTCCTTGTTCCTATTTTATCTCTGACTGTTTACTAGTCTTCAATATGCAATTGTTGTTTTTTACTTGCTACTTACTGCCCATTATGCCTCTGGCATGTAGGGCAGCAACGAAGGTCCTCCACTCTGGTCGATTCTGGGCTATTTTCTGGACATCTCCCCATGTCAGGTTCATAGATTTCATTTCTTCCTCTACTGTGCAACGCCAGGTGATCTTTGGTCGTCCTCTCTTTCTTCTACCTTCGGGTGTCCAATGAAGGGCTACGCTTGGGATGCTGTCTTGCTCTCTTCTCAAAATATGGCCAATCCAGTTCCAGCGCCGCTTTGTTACAATGCTACCCATGCTGTCTTGTTGACATCTTGTTAATAGATCCTCATTTGATATCTTGCTTGGCCAAAAAATCCGACAGATTCTTCTCAGACTCCTTGCGTGGAAGACTGACAGTTGGCATATGTCACTTGCTGTCATTCTCCAGCATTCTGCGCCATACAGTAGGGTGGATAGTACGCAGCTCTGATATAATTTGAGTTTTGTCTTGGTTCTATACTGCTGAGACTTCCATATGTTGTTTAGCATTCTGAATGCATTTCTGGCTTTGTTGATTCTGTTTTTAATGTCATTGTGTGCACCCCCATCATATCATATTTTACTTGCTAGTTAGGCTATTATTAGTTTGTAAAACTGGTGATGAGATTTATGAAATTTCAATAAAATTTTTATATCATAACTTTATTTAAAGCAAAAATAACTATATCGTGATGTATAATGTTATTGTGAAATTATTCATATCGTGATACAAGATTTTGGTCATATTGTCCACCACTACATGTGCGTAAGCAATGCTTCTATCGCTTGTTTCTGCTGCTGCTGCTTTGCTTGTTTTTGGATCTGAAGATTCTGTACTATTTCAGAGATGCGTAATAGCGCCCCTACCATAAAACAGTGAAACCATGAATTGCCTGAAAATTCCATCAATTGCAGGGAAGCTTTGTCATAAATATAGATGCACCAATACTAAATTTCTCCACTGATACCGATTGCAGATTTTTCAGAATGATATCTGCTGATACTGATTTTTGTTTGGTAGTTTGGTTTTCCTAAGGGAAAAAATCTCTCCCAACTAATTCTGTAAACTATACAGGGAACCCTCTCATTTGGTACATTACTATAATATTAGAGGTTAAAATTAACAACATAGCCCAAACTATTCAACTGCTATTTTTTATTTTTTTAATAATTACACTCAAATGAAAACTGAAATGTTTGCAAACAACTTAGTTATATATAGTTATATGCGTTCATAAACGCTTGTCTTCATGTCAAATTAATTAAAACTTACATGTATAATTAACAGTAAATCTCTTTATAGCTGACTGACGAACTGGACATTGGAAAACTTCCCTAAAGTAAATGCAAAGTTAAAGGGTTAGTTCACCCAAAAATGAAAATTCTCTCATGTTGTTCCAACCCTGTAAGACCTTTTGTTCATCTTCAGAACACAAATTAAGATATTTTTGATGAATTCTGAGAGCTGTGTCACTCCTTCATAGGCTTCTAGGCAATTTCATTCTGCCGCTCTAGAAAAGTTAGTAAAAACAGCGTCAAAATAGTCCAAGTGACTAGCTCAACCTTAAGTTTATCAAGCGACGAGAATACTATTTGTGCGCAAAAATAACGACTTTATTCAACTATTCATTTTCTTCTGTGTGGGCCTCTGACGTGAGTTCACGAGAGCGCCATGACGCATGCGCGAGAACTGAGAAGATGAAGAACTTGAACTGAGGAACTACAGCGATCTGTCATGTCACATTTAAGTGCATCAAAACACCATGTATTGTTTTGAATTTGACTGTTTCTTATTAGAAGTAACAAAGCACAAAGCTCTTTGCGATCATTAGATGGGAGGCACACTACAATTAACGTTTGGCGTAGGGAAAACCCATGGACCTACCAGCCCTGGTAAAATAGAGCCTGCTTTAACGTTGCTATTTTTAACTGTTAATGCATTATAGTTGTTAACTTCAATATTTTTTTTATATTTATTTGTTTATTTGAAAAGGGACAATGTACACTAATCAACATTCAGATGAAATGTAAGAGTACCCGAGTTAGCCACAGGCTAGTTTTCATCGGCAGTCCCCTTGCCAGATGTTATTAGGCATCCTAAAATAAAACTGTTGTAATACAATAAAATTCATTATACAATAAACAAAAGATAAAAGAAAATTAGACTGTGTAAAATCACAACCAATCGAGTAAACAAGATAAACAAATAAGATCTAAAAATAAATGATAATAGATGATACTGTTATTGTTAGTGGATGGGACCAGCGTCAATACAGCCCTAATTTCAACACTAGATATTTTCTTCACACACAGTATAAGTTGCAGTATGACATGTTTTTCTGTCCCCTTTTGATTGACAGGATATAACTGGCCCTGATCATCGGCTGTTTTTAAACAATCGGCTGATGGTTGATAGTGAAAATAATAATGTAATAAATCCTGGAAATGTCTCAATGAAAATATTGTTTAAGTCACAATTTACATGGACTATGACTCTTATGGAGATTAAGTATTGAGGTTTTACTGCATTTTACAACCCACTATCTGTTGCAGTGTCTGTTGCAATTGTGCAAGGTTGTATTTATGAACTGCTAGACTGACAACAACTGAACTATTTGTATAATGGTAGTAGCAAAACAATACTACGTTAGCAACATTAAACAGTTTTGAGTTTGTTTTCAAAATTTTCCTCAATTATTCAGCCAATGTAGAGGAGGCATAATTAACATAAGCCCCTTTCACACAGAGATTCCGGAAAATACACGGATAAAGTGACCCAGGATTTGACCCGGGTTCGTTTGATTTTGATTCATTCACACTGCCAGTGATTTTCCGGAATCAGAGAGTGCGTTCACACACAACCCGTAAAAATGCCGTAAAGACACGTGACATCGATGTGACTTGTAATCTCTTAAGTTTGCTTATGAGCTGCGATCTCTTGCTGCGAGAAACCACGCTTGTGCATTTTTCTCTCTGATTCGATCATAAACTTGCGCATTACGTACCGTTTCACAGCTGGCGAACGATCCCGGCTTCAGCGTCATCACTACGACACGGCATTATTACGGCTTTTGTTCACACAGCGCGCGTTCCGGGACTGAACACGGCAATGTTACTAGGTCCCCAACACGGCATCGATCCCGGCATCAATCCCGGGTCGAGTTTGCGTTCACACAGAAGGCGCTCTGGCAATTTGCCGGCAATTTCCCGGGTTCAAAGTGCTGTGTGAAAGGGGCTATAGTGGACTTAACGTGGTACCCATGAATCTGTATGGAACTGCTCTATATGTTCTATAAGCAAACCACATAAACAACTTAATCTCTCGAATATTGTTTTATTCAGATTATTGGCCTTCAAAGTGTTTTAAATGAGGTCAGTTTCTAACGAGGTGCAGTATTTATTTATTTTTTGTAAGGTTTCCATAGTTTTTATTCGGGCTGTGCGATATGACGATATATATCGTATGGACGACATAAAAAGTCTATTGTTTAATATTATGCTCTATAGTTTATAATCATGGTGTCGCAAAAAACATTGTTTACGACAAAACTTTTTCATCATTTGGATGACTGCAATCTTACACGCCAACCATGGGGGATGCAGGCTGAAATGTGAATAACATGGCGGGGAGACAGAACCAGGTGGCTCCAAGCAGGATAGCGCGATCACAGCAATTTTTGTCCACCTGAGGAACCCGTTACTCCACAATTTATGGTCATACGGATAGAAGCAAAACATGATTCAAAACTGTAAAGCTTTTGTAAAATACAGAAAACAAGCACGATGCCGTTTTCTGCCGTCTCGGTTTCCTTTCCGTGAACTTTGGACCCCGTCGCATGAACCGAGATCAGCAAAAATTTTCTTTTGTTTTGTTAATCTGTAATTATTTAAGCGAATAGCTTATACTTTGCATATAGGCCTATATATTAGTTTTATATATTTAGTTTTATTCTGTTTCCTCCGTTCACAGAAGCGCTTTAAGTGCGTGATGTGACATTGTGTGAATCAATGTTCTACACTATCCTGGAATTTTTGCTGGTTTCAAAAAACAAAAAGTTGCATATTAGGCTACCTGCTATTCATTTTCACTGAAATGTAGGCCTAATTGTTTGACATTTGGTGACATATACAGTATATCCTTGGGAAAACTAACGCCAGCGCATTGCCATTGCGACTTAACTACGATGACTTGACAGCTGAGCGCAGGCATTTCACTCACGTTGATATTGGCTATCAGGGAACTACACTAACCTTTTCCACTGGTGGCACTTGCGCTACTAACTTTTTCAGTTACTGGCGCAAAACATGATTTGGTCGCACAAATTATTTATAGTAAGCCGCTATGGATAATAATGAACAATAATGAAACTGTATTGCATACAGATGTGCTTTTTATTTTACTTGCCATCTTTTAAACCACATGCCGCCTTGTTTTTGTTTTCTTTAACATTGGTTGGGATAGATTTACTGCAATAGAAAATACAGTACACATAGTGCAAAATGGATTTCAACATGCTATGGTTGGCACAGATGGGCAGACTCCTGAACTCTTAAGTAGTGATGCTCCGATGTGAAAATTGTGGCCGATACCGATAATAACCGATATTAATATTGCTGTTATGGCCGATACCAATATCTCTGTATAGAAAACAAATTTACTGATAATCAAATAGAGATTTTCCAAAACACTTCTTTTTTTTTTTTACTTTAGAAATGACTTATGTTGGGCACCTTTACCTGTGTGCAAAATATGTCACAGATAGGACACACATGCATTATATTGCATTGCATTGCATATAATGTGTGCTGGTCAACTTGTCTAAAATTAAGAAACCCCTAGAAAACAGTAAAAATAAAAAAATAAAAACAGGTGTACAATTAAGATAGGCTACTTAATTTATTATTCCAATATCCAAATATGATACTAAATAGCACAGGGAAAAGAGCTTCTATTTGTGACGTGCTGTCTTTGCGTTTGAACATTGCACATTTTAAACAGGAACTGCATAAATGTTAGCCAATACAAACATATTTATAGAAAACAGTTGACAATGAATATACAGGAGTCCAATAATAGCATAACGAATCACTTATTCTAAAAATAATATCAAGTAGGCTAAGTTAGACGAATCCGACATACAACGAGGGCTGTGTTGTAAAACGTCCGTCATTTAACGAATTTTAAAAACACGGATGGATAATACAAAATGCTTTCTGACATTTTGACAGAAAAAAAAACAAGCAAGAACAAAATTTAAACTATAGCCCGTCAATTTTCATTTTACAATTATCTTCTCTCTCTGTGTGCGCGTGTTTGTGAGAGAGAGAGCTCGCGCAGCACTGATACAATGGTACGTTTTAATCTAAGTAACGGTCGTGGGGCTGAAGCCAACTTGATGTGTTGAATGCTCAGAGCATGTTATAAAACGTATTCTTAAAATACGCATTTCTGTTTTAATAAATGCTCATAGTAAATCATAGCATATTGCCTAAAACATGGGTACAAAAATAATCAGTGATACATTTGCGACCCATTAAAAATTGCAATGGCATTTCAAAAGGTCGCATATGTGACCATTTTGGTCGCAGTGTAGTTCCCTGGCTATGCGTCAATATCACATTTGCACAGTCTGTACTATTTGAATTCGTGATTGGTTGACTACCAAATTAAAATATGTAACAGAATGATAAAATAACGTTAATAACCGGTTAATGGCCATTTCAAATAAGTGTGTCTGTTTTGATTTTGTTTCTGTTTCCGGCTATGTTTGTCAATTTCGTTCGTTTCGTTCATTGAACAGATTTGGAGCCTTGATTGCTGCTATATTTTAAAGGTCCCGTTCTTCGTGATCCCATGTTTCAAACTTTAGTTAGTGTGTAATGTTGCTGTTAGAGCATAAATAATATCTGTAAAATTATAAAGCTCAAAGTTCAATGCCAAGCAAGATATTTTATTTAACAGAAGTCGCCTACATCGAACGGCCCGTTTGGACTACATCCCTCTACTTCCTTCTTTAATGACGTCACTAGAACCGTTTTTTGACTGACCTCCGCCCACAGGAATGCTCCCTCAACTCTACCGAAATTCGTTTATGCACTTGCGCACTTCTTATAACTTACTGTGTTTACGGTGTTTACTCTTACGGTGATTTTCTGAAGTAAAACTGACGCTTCATCTTTTGTGTGATGTACAATAAACTTTATTAAACTCATCAGTATATGTTTGATCATCATTCAGACAGCAGACTTGTAGGCTATTAATAAATAATGGATACATACAAGCAGATGACAAATACGTTATAATAACCGTAATTAAACTACTAAACTATACCTGTTATACAGCACTCTGACTCTGTAGGCATTATTGTCCGACTCGAAATGAACACCGTTACTGAGAGTTTCTGATATTATCATCATTCCGTGAGATGAAATTGTCCTGACAGACTAAGCGCGAGCTCATGAAGCTCCGCCCCCTGGGTCGTCCAGCAGCAGCTTATTTGCATTTAAAGGGCACACACTTGAACAGCCCGTTTTTCTGTGCCCCAAAAAATGACAATTTAAACATGCTGTAAAAAATGATCTGTTGGGTATTTTGAGCTGAAACTTCACATACACACTCTGGGGACATCAGAGACTTATTTTACATGTTGTGAAAAGGGGCATAATATGGGACCTTTAAACGTGACAGTACAATGTACATTCTCACTCAAAGAGAAAGTACATTCTTAATCAAACATTTGCCCAGAAGTTCTAAATAAAGTTCTAAATCTCTCAATCAACTATTCTTTTAGTTTATATATACTAAACGAAAGTATTTTCCATGTGGTATATGTAAGGGTTAATGCCCGACGAGGTGTCCATTATCAGGTATTAATGGATGACGGCGAGGTGTGAACCTCCGCCGAAGTCCATTGATACCTGACAATAGACACCTCGAAGGGCATTAACCCGCTTATACCATGGTCACTTACGAAAGAAAGCAATATTTAATCAATTAATAATACTTTAATGTGTTTTAGAGTAAAAATCGTGAGGGTTTTTATTTATTAAGTCGAGCGCACTATTTAATATCTCCCGTATACAGGCGTTGCCAAGCAACGTGGCCACAGCGACCCGACCGCAGCAGTTGATCAGTGAGTTTGAGCCAGCGCAATCATTTAGAACTGTCATCAGGCAAATTGACGGGACGCCTTTCCTAGGTGTACATTATCACTTTTTAATGGACACCCTGCAGCCAATCAGAATCGAGTATTCACCCAGACCATGGTATAAAAACTATTAATTGATTGAATTTACAGAAAAGGTAGTATATTGTGACCTATATCGTTATCGGGATATGAGATTTTGGTCATATTGCCCAGCCCTAGTTTTATTATTCTTTGTTTTACTTTAGGGGTGGTTTTTATGTCTCTAGGTAAGGAAAAATTCCACAAAGAAAAACTCTTCTTTAGGCATCATTATTAAGCTGAAGTAGATATTTGTTGATTAGCTTTAAATTGTGCAGAGTTGTGTAGGATGGAAATATTGGGGTTTACAGTTTTTGATACCTGTTATTGTTTTGATTTCAGTGCCAGAACATATCAAGTCCAGTTTCAGCCAGCCTCAGTCTGCCAATTAGAACAGCAGCACCTCCACTGTAACCTGCGCCATCAGCAATGCCAAGAGGGCCCCAGCCAGCGGCCAGCCCCAAGCCCTGCCTCGGTACCCGCTCCGTGAAGTTCCGCCGCATCTCTGTCAGCACAAACAGAAATAGCTGTTGAAGTGTGGGCAATCCCT
Organism: Abramis brama; assembly: GCF_963993115.1. Lineage (NCBI taxonomy): Eukaryota > Metazoa > Chordata > Actinopteri > Cypriniformes > Leuciscidae > Abramis > Abramis brama. The sequence goes on from NC_139963.1 coordinate 33,196,670, forward strand.
CACGGTCCTCGCTGCCACCCTGGGAACTCAAGTGCAGCTCAACTCCAGCCAGCCAGGGGAGCTTACAACTGAGAGGTCTGTCCTACACTGCGCCCAAAGCCACCTTTCAGGTACTAGTCCTCCACAAGATGACCTTGTTAATTACGGATCAGCCAGGTACACTGAGAGCTATGATGTATATGTTTAAAGTTAGCCATTGGTGATAGACGGAGGCTTTTCAAGTTTACAAGGACAGATATGTGTGTGTTCATTAGGGGTGGGGGAAAAATCGATTCACATGAATAGCGATTCTATCTTCTACCGATTCACAAATTTCAATTTTCTAAAGTATTACACTTTAACTTCACAGTACTAAAAGTTATTGGCACGTTAGTGTTGTTAATCACAAGCCGGTGAAGTAGAACTCAATGTAATGCTCGCACTGACGGACGCAGGCAAAGCGTGAGCAAAGATGCTGCCTCTTAGATGCATGCAATCCCAAATTTACTTCTCTTTCACAGCTTATTGTGCTTGCATGGTCGAATACACACACAATTATGTCAAAATGCACATCAGGTGGAGTATTCACATAAGCACAGTCTGTTATGTCCTAACACAGGAGGAAATCGTTATGTGTAATAGTATATTAGATAAAATAAAATTGTCTGCCTTGCTTTATTACAGAAGACTGCCAGTCATGTGTGTAATGATTGCAATCAGCTTAATAATAATATTGGGTTGATTTAAAATGGGAAGAAAAAGGTTCACATTTAATTCAGTGGGTTTTTTTCTTCAAGTCCTATCTACCACAGTCAAATAGGAAAAGTAACACAAAACAGTAATTTAGAATCAAATCTATGTATATTCAAATTTTATTAAAAATTGAGAATTGATTTTTTTTAATCTAATCATGACCTCAATAGTCGATATGAATTGGAATAGTGAGGTACCAAAAGATTCCCACCCCAAGTGTTCATAAAGTACTGTTGTTGTTTTTTTGTTTCTTTGGTATTTTAGTAGTCATGTTGATAAATTGGCTAATATTTCACCATTTTCAGATTGTAGCATTGTCTAAAGTGTCTAAACAACAAAATAATTAGTTTCAAGTGTTTTTTTTTTTTTTTTGGTAATGCAAGTATTGTGTAAAAATATCTGTGCTAGTATATATTGGCATGTGCATCTCCCACTGAAAAACCCATATTAGTCAAGCACTAATTTAAAGTCCAGTTCAGTTACCTGTAAAAGTAGCAGTGATAAATTGGAATCGTTGGTCATAGCTGTAGAAATAAGCAATATTATTTGTTAAATGGTCTTAGTGTGTGGCCTTTTTATTGGTGTGACCTATTTTGCAGCTTCATTTAGTTATTTTTCCTGACTGTGTTGCTCTTGTTTTTTTGTAGGCATGGCTCCCATTCGGGATTCTGTCAGCCACTCCCCTAACCAAACAGGTGGCTCACTATTTCTTTTTTTCTCACCATGTGCTGTTGTTTACCATTTTTGTTTAGTGTGTGTGTGTGTTAAGTCCAAAAGTCATCTGAAGACCTGTTCATCAGTTTGTGTTTAGGTAGATTGCAAGTTGTTGTCAATATCTCTGTGGTGCATGCTTAAGTGTTTTTCATGAGTAGCTTTGATTCTCTCTAAATTTAGCCATTTGCTCTAGAGCTTCTTGTAAGAATTATGATGTTTTGGCATAGGTATACTGACTTTCCCTGTTTCCTGCCAAATCTGTGTTTTTCCTGTGTTATATAAGACCAGACTAGTAGTGCTGCCAACTGTTTCAAAGTGCTAACTTTTCTTAATTCAGTCTTGCATTGTAAGTCAGAGATTGTACCCTCTGTCCATGACACAGTATGTCTCCCATTAAAGGAACAGTTCCTCCAAAAATATTAAAGACTTCCATTTACTGACCTTGTGGTTCTGAACCTGAATGGCTTCTTTTTTTTATTTTTCAAAATATATCCTTTTGTGTTCAACAGAAGAAGTCATATAGGTTTGGAAAGACACGGTCAGTAAATGACAGCCTTTAATAGGGTGAGTGAATGATAGCGGAATTTCCATTGTTCTATCCCATTAACTTGTAGACTACAAGTCTCTCCTTAGTTGACGTCTCTTTTTGTCTCCCCTGGAGAGATGAAATATGAGATTGAAATGTAATATAACTGTAATTTTCCTTTACCTCCAGTGACCTTCAGCAGAATCTCATATTTTACTGAGTCACTCTTAAACAAACAGTTTACTTGAGACCAGCAATGAGACCAGCAATGAGACTGTCTGTGCTGCTTTGTCTTCCCATATCTGTTGTTAACACAGCCGGGGAGAAGGATCTCAGACTTGGCAAGAGAACAGTGCTCAAAGAAGCTTGGCAGCCATCTTGCAGAAAAATATGAAAACAAGAGCAGGCTACCAGAAAATGCATATTTCAACGAACACAGCAGTTGTGTTATTGTTAGAATTTAGTGCCACCATGCTTGCCGCATCAAAGCAAAATTAGCAAACTTGCAGAGACACTTCACACTTAGTGTTGCTGCTTGCAGTCGTCTGTCTTTCCCTTCTCTTCCATCCTGGCTTGCAGCATGATCATGCTGCGGCTACAAAATGGTGGCAGCTCTACTACTGTTTCAGTCTGGCTTGAGTGAGACACCTCTCAGCAGGACAGAGACAAGGACTATGGGCAGTTAGCCATTGTACAAAACAATTTGTAATTTGTAACCAAATGTTTGTAACCAACACATTTATATACGCCATTTGGCTTGTGTTTTAGGTTGTTTTATTTACTCATGGGTGTATTACAGTTAATAACTCAGTTAATAAAAGTATAGGGATATTTCATTGCATGGAGTCTGTGGAACTGAATGTGCTGAATGTCTAAATTAATGTCTTGCTGAATGTCTAAATTGTCCCAACAAATATTTTTTGGAAGGAACCTTATATTTTAAGTCACCACATTCTTAAGTCTTTACTAAACAAATACAGACTGTGTCCAAATTTTTTCCCCTGTTTGCCATCTGAAATGACTGACCTTTTATTTGCGTTCACAGGTTTGGAACATGCTGGTCTGGAACCTCAGTATGAAAGTTCACCATGGAGCTCAGGCTCACCTTGCAGCGACTCAAACAGCAACTGGGGAAAAGTAATTGTAGATAAGGGACCCTGGCCCTCTATCACTGGTAGTGATCCAGAGTTAGCCTCTGAATGTATGGATGCTGACTCTGCCTCCAGCTCTGGGTCGGAAAAAAATCTTAGTATGATGCCGTCTGGGAGCACTGGGGGTGACAACAATGGCAATAGACAAGGTTCTCATTTCATGGTTGCAAATGGCAGCAATAATGTGGGTAATGGGAGTGTTAAGGGGCCTTGGGGTGTATCCAATGGCTCAATGCTAAGCACATGTCAAGGCTCCGGAGATGGCCCCAGTGGCAAGCTGGCAGAAAGCAAAATAAATGCATGGGGTACCCAAGTTTCCTCAACCAATATAGGTATAAATCCAAGCACTTTGAACCCAAATGCCAACCATGGTGCCTGGCCCGTTCTTCAGAGCACTGGGCCCAATCCCCACGGGCCGGTGGGGAACGGAAATGGTGGCACCAACACTCAACAAAGCACCATAGGTCAAACACCCAGCATGCAGAGTATCAACTCTAAGATGCCCTGGGGATGCCTGCAGCTGTCTGAAGCTGAAGTCAATGGTACAAACAAGGTTCCAAGTGGGCAGCCTCAAAACCTTAACACTGAATTTAATGGACCAAATAACACTACTAACTCGATGACCTCTAGTTTACCAAACTCTACAGGTTCAATACAGATGAATGAACAGCCCCCAGGGCACCGAGCTTGGCCTATGAGTACAGGGGGCTCCCCTCAGCTCCCTATTTCTCCAGTCTCTAATGGCACTTCCATTTCTCAACACGGCAACAGTGAGGGAATTAACAGTGGGTCTTATGGTACAGCATGGGGCATTACGCCCAGCACTAATTACTCTGGAGACAAATGTCCCATCCCTAAAGGCCAAGCTGTGGGCGACACTGTGAATGCAACTCTAATGCAGTCTGGAGCCAACAGCTCCTCTGTGAGTGCTGCTTTAAAGAATAATAATAATAACGGGATGGGCGGTCGTGAAAGAGGTTGGGACTCAACCCCCGGTACCTCACAAAGTATGTCTTGGGGAGCAGGTAATGGTGTGGGCCCAGCTGGGATCCCTCGCCCCTGGGGGAGTGCCTCCTCCTCCTCTTCTTCCTCTTCCTCATCCTCTTCAAACACTGGCACTAAGGTCTCAAACGGGGAGTGGAACACTTTGCCCAGCAACAGTCAGCATTCCAATGATAGCACGAATGGAAGCAGAAAGGGAACTAATGGATGGAAGTCTTTGGAGGATGATGCTCTTGGTATAGGGAGCTCTGGTCAAGCATTGCCAGGCAGCACGTGGAACAAATCTACAGGCAGTGAAGGTAGCGGAGAGAGCTCGGGAGGTCGCAGTGAGAGGGACGGGCAGCGTGGTGGCAACCGAAGGAGGGGAAATCCGCAGGGGATGGTTAATGCAGCTCTCTCTAGAATTGATGTGGACCCCAGGGTGCTGTCCAACACTGGATGGGGACAAACTCCAGTCCGCCAGAACACTGTCTGGGATGTTTCAAGTTCCGATAAAAAGACAGGATGTGGACAGACAGGCTGGGGCAGTGCTCCCAATCAGGGATCTAACTCAGGTGGGTGGGGAGATGGACCCAGCACCAACAAAAGTAGCGATTCTTCAGTGTCTGGGTGGTCTGAACCGAAACCTTCAACTGGCTGGGGAGTTACCAAAGGCCCAGTTGGGCAAAATGGATGGGAGGATGCCCCTTCTGTTACAATGAACAAAGGCGGTTCTTCATGGAATAGCACCAAGGATGAGAAGTCCTCTTGGAATAATGCGCCAAAGGCAAAGCAAGGCTGGGGCTCTGCTGGAGAGGGATGGGGTGGAGAAGGCCCAAAGGGAAACCATTGGGTAGAGACCCAGAAGCCTGGTTCAGGTGGCTGGGACAGCGACAGCGACCGCTCTGGATCGGGCTGGAGCGAGCCTGGGCCCTGCGGGACAAGCAACACCTGGGGAGGCAGTGGAGACACCAACACTCCTGACCAGAGTGGTTCAGCCACAGGATGGGGAGACCCACCGAAGACCAACAATCAAAATCAAACCTGGGGCGAGCCAATCAAACCAAGCCACTCCAACCCTGCTTGGGGCGACAACACAAAAACGAACAACTCTTCAGAATGGGGCAAGTCCCAAGATTCCAGCATGGGAACGTTCAGGAGTGGGAACACCTCTCAGACTGGAGCCCCTAGTCAGAACAAGCCTACAGGATGGCGGGGGGGCCCAATACCTGCTGCCTCCAAAGAAGAATCATCCACTGGATGGGAAGAGCCATCCCCTGAATCCATCAGGCGCAGAATGGATATTGATGATGGTACTTCAGCATGGGGAGATCCCAACAAATTTAACTCCAACGTAAATATGTGGAACAAGAACAATGCTGGAGAGCAGGATGGCATGGCTGTTTGTCAGCCCCCACAAGCCCAAAGCTCCATGGCTCCAAAGGAAAAGAACTGCAGCCCAGGTGGGTGTCTTCCTTTTTGGCAGTGCCTTGGCAATTATTACTCACCCATTATATTTATCTTTAGTCATGCACTCATCCCTTTGGAATTTTTCTGGATGTGCTTTTTCCACCCACCCCTTTCCTCTAATACCTCCTGCACTGACAAGTTCTGAACTTATGATTGAGTGTTTGTGTGCATGTCTATATATAAATGTATTCATGCAGTACATTGAAATTGATGTACATTGTATAAGTGCAGCTTTTTCATTTTTGTTATTTGCTAAATGGGAACTGTAAAAGGATAGGTTCAAATAGTGTTCCCAATTCATTTGATATTGGCTGTATATGAGCTTGTGCTCAGGGAAAAATAGGCTTGGGTTACATTCTGACCGATGGTGCAGTCATAAGACAGCAACTTGAGCAGGAGGGCACACATGAACAGGGCTATTTTTGAAGGAAGTATTCAGGGCATATGCTGGATGGTGAAAGTGCATAAACCTTAGTGGTTAAATGTAAGCTGATCCATTAGAAGGACTTCAGAGTAAACAAAGCTTACATAAGCATGTTTATGCAAGGGTCGGATTTAGGCCATCGGAAAGTTTGCAGGTGCTGTCCAATGCCACTTTGGAGTTTATTTGTACATATTAATTTGGTATTAGTAATCCTTGGTATTAGTTTTTATTTTTTAAAACAATAACCTTTCCTTGTTTTAAGTATGTTAAATATTTTGTTTAGATGCAAATGAGTTGCATAGTCATTTGCCATGTAGCTAATAATTCACACTTTTGATTCTTGTTTGCTCTGACGATTTAATTTGTTTGCAAAAAAAAATACTATACTATAAAAATAGTATTATTTTGTGTACTGGTCTTTTGATCATGTTTTTTGATGTCTCCTCACAGGGTGGGGAGAGACGTATGGTGGGCCACAAAAAAATGAGTCCTCTACCTGGGGTGAGCATGCTGCTTCACCTGTCACTGTGGACAATGGCACGTCTGCTTGGGGAAAGCCTGTTGATACAGGTTCCAGCTGGGAAGGGCCAGGGAGGGAAAACTCAGGAGGCAGTAGCTGGGGCAATGCTGCTGTAGGACAGCAGTCACAGCACAAGTCTGGTATGTCATATCTCCAATTAAGGCAAAGAACTTTCTTTGATTTATTTGAAACCCATTGTTTATTTTTCCCCAATGTAAATATCAGGGTGAAATCAAATTAATTTAAATGTAACTATTCAGTGATTTTATTTTTAATCACTGAACATATAATCACCCTTTTATTTTTCATTTGATATTGTTTTTGTCTTTTTAGGATCCAAACCTATGCAAGACTGGTATGGAGAGGAGAATTCTATGGCAGGGCACTCGAACTTGGAGGAGGAAGAACAAGTAAAGATTGGCATGTGGAACAACAATTCATCACTGGAAATGAACCAAACTGGAAACTGGTCCTACAAGAAGATGCCTCCAAAGGTAAAAATTCAGACCTGATTTAGCCTGCAGAACTACTTAAAATATCATTCACTGAATTTACTGTTTTATTGCAAGGACTTAGTGACAAAATTGTGTACATTTTGGTTGCTTATTTCCTTAGCTGAACAAAGGACCCAACAAGCAAGATGATTCTTCATGGATGAATCCGTTTGTGAAACAGTTCAACAACATGTACCCTGTAAGGATTAATAGTCTGATTGCTACAATTCCCAGTGAAACCTGATTATTTTAAATATTAGGTGACCACAAATCCTTTGTGAAACAAGCTCATTAGTTAGCATGCTTACACTTCTGTCTTTTTACAGAGGGATTCTGCTGAAGATTCCATGAAGAGCAATAAGATGGATATGTCTGGAGGTAGGTCACATTCACATGCTCTTCCAGTGCTGATATTGAGCGATATTTGTTGCAGTCCATGAATACTAACATGATATTGTCAAATCTATAAATTCCTCTCATATTCTGCAGGAATGACAGACAAGCGCATTGATGTTGACAAGCATGTTCTTAATATGGGAGAGTACGGAAAAAATCCTGCTTCACGCCACCAGATCCACAAAGACTCTACCATAGACCGTAATCCCTATATGGATAAGGTCAGTTATTTCCTAGTATCTTGTAGCAATAATGGAGCCTTCACTTCACACAGTGACTGTTGCTTTTGCTTGTTGGTTACTTTAGCACCCTCTGTGGGAAAGAAATGCAACGTAAAGACCCCATGATGTAAAATTGATGTTTAGTTCAAATTAAACTATTCGTGAAGTTAAGAGCTTTGAGGGTGGGGGAGACATTTAAGGGAGTAAATTAAATTAAAAAATATCTTTTAGAATTTATTTATTTTATTTTTTTGCTTAATTTTAAGCTTGATTTTTTTTTTTTTTTTTTTTTTTTTTTATCATTTTAAGTCATCTTGGGGCCCCATTGGAAAGGCCAAATTTCCAGAAGGAAATGCCTCAATCAATTTCATGGGGTATTTAACATCAAGTCATTCAGGAGTCGTAGTCTCTTTCTTATCCCAATTCCTAAAACATGCCAAAGAGGATGCTAACATAGCCTTTCTGACACCTTTTCTGTGGCTGTTAATGTGTCTTTCTCTGGTGGCCTGGTGTTCCTTCTGTTCTTTGACCAACTGCTGTTGTTCTCTGCGTCCTGCTTCTCTCTCTGCTTGGCCTGTGATTGTGCTTCAGCTTTCACTGCCCGTATGTAATAGCTCTGTAGCTGAGTTCCCAAACTCACCGATCACTTCCATGCAGAATATCTGCTTTTCCCTTACGAATAAAGGCCCGTACACACCGGGACGAATATCGGTGCGCGTTATTCGCCAGCGTTTTTCAACGCGTTTTTTGTGTTCACACCCAAGCGATTTTCGCTGACGATGAGCCGAGTGAACATGCAAATTCATTCCCTGACATTAGATGGCGCTTAATGTAAAACAGAAATACCCCGGTGGCGATTGTCAAACGTTTGTGGGAAAAAGTTATAGCCTATGTACATGAAAGACAATTAAGTGAAATGAAACTAACCATCAAATTCCCATTTGCTCTGCAATACCACTCCATAACAGTTCTCTTTTATCAAGATTTTTGTAGTCACTGTCGCGTTTGTCATATAGTTATTTATGTTCCGACACCAACGAGACCAGCAGCTCTACATTCATCTTGCCTTGCATCTTCCTCGTCTTATTTCTTCCCGGCGGCAGTGTAGAGGTGTAGACACTACTTGGCGTATATCTTCTTCGCCGTTATGTATGTGTGCTCGGCAAGACCGTTTTGTGTTTGAGCGCCCCCAAGTTGTGTTTTACTGTAACTTCAGAAGCTCCGGACACGTGAGCAAAAGCACCAATCTCATTGGTCGGATAGTTTTTGACGCGGCGCGTCAAACCAAAAAAACGAACCCGAGGCGTTTTTTAAAAAGTGACGCTTTTACGCGTGCCGTTTTTCGCGTCGGTGTGCACACTCACATTGGCGCCCTTTGTTTAGTCACGAGGCGTTAAACGTCGGCGAAAATCGTGCGCGAAATTCGTCCCGGTGTGAACAGGCCTTAATGCACAACAAAACCAATGCAACTGGACTGCTGAATGCTTATTATTTACATGTGTGTTGTTTGTGTTTCTCCACAGAATGTAAACATGTACAGTGTCGGTAATGCAGCAGCACAAGGCCGGAACGCCCAGCAGCCTCCAGCACAACCTATGAACTCCGCTCAGCCCAGTCTACGCAACCAAGTGCCTCCTCCACTACTTCCCTCTCAGGTAACTTCAATTGGGTTTCTAAAGCTCAGTTCAATTTAAGATTAAAGGGTTAGTTTACCCAAAAATGAAAACTCTGTCATTAATTACTCACCCTCATGTCCTTCCAAACCCGTAAGACTTTCGTTCATCTTCGGAGCACAAATGAAGATCTTTTTGATCTTGATTTGAAGATCTGCACGATTTGATAAATTTTTTATTTATATTTTGAGAAATTATTTTCAATTAAATTTTTAAAAAGACAGAATAAATGTAATTTTGTAAACCAGAATAAACCATTCAAATATGTATGTCTTTTATTTTCATAATGAATGTGTACAATCTCTCTGCAGGTTCCTCCACCCCTGTTGAAGTACTCTCCCAATAATGGAGGTCTGAACCTGTTTGGCCCACAGCAGGTGGCTATGCTGAACCAGCTGTCTCAACTCAACCAACTGTCTCAGCTTTCTCAGATTAATCAGTTACAGGTATTGATCCCACTGGAAGTAACAGCCTAGAATATATTTAACTGATAAGTTACCATGTTCCTAGCGATACATATTACATCTTTTTTTCTTTTTTTTTCGGTGCCAGCGTCTCCTTTTGCAGCAAAAAGCTCAAAATCAGAGGGCCATGCCTGTTAACAGCCGCCAGCAACAGGAACAGCAGGTTTGTGATCTCTTGGACCAATTTGTGTGTGATTTTTGTTTCTTTCTCTCTTGGCTCGTTTATGTAATTTTTCCATTTGTGATTGTGTAGGGTCGTGGTTTGGGTCCGTCCCAGCAAATGATCCAGACTCCTCGCCATCTCGATCCCTCCCTGATGAAGCAGCAGACTTCCCCTCAGCCACCCTCACTGCACCAACCCAGCCTCAAGTCCTATATGGAGAACTTCATGCCCCCCAATGCCTCTGACCTGCAGAAAGAACAAAGTTCCTTGAGCTCGTTCAGTAATTTCCCTTTAGGTGGGTGTCCTCCCCATCTTAATATAGGCCAGACTGACTCTATGTTGCACCAAGCTGCCAAGCCCAACTCAATGTTTGCATCTGACATGTCAGGCTATCTGCCAGCTGGCATTAGTCAAAGTCATAGCCTCCTAGCCCCACCTATGAGCAATGGCCACATGGTGCCAGGCTCTCCCATCAACCCTCGGGTAGGAAAGAACTTCTGTCCTGACAGCAGCTCTCTGCCAGCAAGAGGTGAATACAGTCTATCTATTTTGTTGTCCCCAGCAAAGTTTCTTCTTGCATTTTGTATTAGAGGGAAAAGGAAAAGAATGCAATGTTGCAAAACCTTCTGATTTCAGACCCTTATTATTTGATTGTAAATCCAATGTTTGGCTGGCATACGTATGGTGCTTGTACTTATAATTTCTGCCGCTTGACAATAATCAGGTTGTTTTTGCTTGTCGCCTTTGTTTTCCCAGTTTTTGTGCACTCTGTAATTTTTTTGTTTGTTGGCAATCAGTGTTGGCAACAATGCGGCTTCCATGGTGGTGTGAACAGTGTTACACAAAAGCCAAAGTATTGAGTTGCGACACTGTCACCGTTATAAATAATTAGAATTAAAAAAAAAATCAATACTTTGATATATCCAAAACACTGGGTGCATTTAAATTGAATGTAATGTTGATATGATCTTTTTGTTAGAGCTGCTGCTGCTGCTAATTCCTGGATACCAGAAATGTTGTTAACTTAATTTTCTATCAGGATGTGCATTTTCTTGTTTTTTTTATTTACTTTTGTTGTATTCCTCTAGGTTTGAACTCAAACTTGAATGTAAGCAACCTCGACATAAGTAGTGTTGGTTTTAAGGAGCCACAGTCCCGTCTGAAGAAGTGGACTGCCATGGATATCTCCGTTAACTCGCCACTTGATCAAAACCCCAGCAAATCTGGTGGGTTTCCCCATTTGATAACCCCTTTTTTGTAATCAGTCATAGCTTCACAGCTAATATGAAAAAAATATGACCGTGCGATTAATTGTGACAAGTGTCAATTAGTGCATTCCATCTAAATGTTGTTCTGTTAGAATTTTTTTTCTGTTTAATAATGCATTATATTATCAAGGATAAAAATCAACAGTAATCATTTTTAGTCAGTTGTGCAGCCCTAATCTCATCTCATCAAACAATGTGATTGAAAAGTCTAATGGATATGATTTTACTATAGGTGCTATAACATCTGGCCTGAGGCTTGAAGACTCGCCCTTTGGTCCATATGACTTCATGAATGCCAGTAACACTCCCATCAGTCCTCCTGGCTCTGTGGGAGATGGCTGGCCCAGCCGTGCCAAATCACCTCATGGTTCCACTAATGTCAACTGGCCACCAGGTTCAGACCCATTTGCTTCATAAATGATTTACATGTTCCAATCAAATCTTTCACTGAAATAGAATATTACAGAGAAGCTCAGCTGGTTAAGCATGGCGTTGTGCCATTGTGGCATGAACGAGCTCACCATGTTATGTTTATTTGACAGAGTTCCGTCCTGGTGAGCCCTGGAAAGGATATCCAAACATTGATCCTGAAACTGACCCATTTGTCACTCCTGGCAGTGTGATTAATAATCTCTCCATTAATACAGTCCGGGATGTTGATCACCTCAGGGACAGGAACAATGGTAAGTGATCTGTTAAACCAGCTATATATCATTATAAAGTACTGTTCAAAAGTTTGTGGTCAGTAAGATTTTTTTTTTTTTTTTTTTTTTTAAAGAAATACATTTTTATTTAGCAAGGATGCATTAAATTGATCAAAAGTAACAGTAAAATCTTAAACTTGAAATATATTAAATTAGACAAGTTACATTCAGTTGTAAAATGTCACAATATTTCTGATATTGTGATCCTTATTTTATATTTTTGATTAAATAAATGCAGCCTTGGTGTAAGAGACTTTGCTCAGAGACCATTAAAGAAAATTTAATGGTACTGTAATTTGCTGAGTTGTATGTATTTGTGTTTTCAACAATTAAATATTAAATTTTTCTGTTCTTCCAGGGCCATCCTCATCACTTAACACCACGCTGCCTTCAAATAGTGCCTGGACATCCATTCGTGCCTCCAACCACAATAGTTCCCTCAGCAGTACAGCACAAAGCACTTCAGGTTGGTGTGCAACTATTTAGGCCGAGCCACACAGGCCTATAGTTCAAATATAGTCCATTAACTTTCTGTTTTCTTCCCTGCAGCCAGAAACAGTGACTCCAAATGGTCTCCTGGTACAGTCACCAACACCTCTTTGGCTCATGAGCTGTGGAAGGTTCCTCTCCCTTCGAAAGGCATCTCTGCTCCGTCCCGCCCTCCACCTGGCCTGACTGGCCAGAAACAGCCCTCATCTTGGGACAACGGTTCTCTGAGACTGGCAGGCTGGGGTGGCTCTGAATCCAGATTCAACTCTGGTTAGTCACAGTTATATTCCCTTTCACCTTTACAAACTCTATTAACAGTGTCCGTACTGTAGAGTTTGAAGAATTGAGAGAGACCTGAAATGATCGTTGTTCACAGGTTCCAGCTGGGGTGACAGCAGCTCAGGGAGAACTAATTGGCTTGTTCTCAAAAACCTCACACCTCAGGTAAGAAGTTTAATGATTTGGACTATTTTAACAGTCCATAGCATTCACATTGCTTGTTTCAGCACTCATGATTTTTGCAGTGCAAAACACATTGAATTGTGTAATCATTTATTGTGTAACATGTTTTGCAGATTGATGGCTCCACCTTGCGAACTCTGTGCATGCAGCACGGTCCACTGATCACATTCCATCTGAACCTTCCCCATGGCAATGCTGTGGTCTGCTACAGCTCTAAGGAGGAGGCGGCAAAAGCCCAGAAGTCACTGCACATGTAAGTCTATCTTTTTTTTCAATGCAGGTAAAGAACAGAAATCATATTATGATTGCTAATAATTAATAATAGCAGTGTAAGAGGAGGTGAGTGCATTAAATTTAGCTATACGTAACTTGGACCACTTCTACCTTGAAAACCTTTCCAAACTTCTACCTTTCCAAAGCGCTTGCGCTCCCGTGGCGTCTTTCGTTGCTATGCAACCATGAACTGCGCTCTACACATCATGTTGACTGAAGGTGCGTTCCATTCGACCATGATTCGTAAGTGGACTGCGAAGTTAAATATGGCGCGACCACCACAACGTTGCCCAACATCAAATGGCAAACGTAATGAAAGCGGAACGAGAACTGCGATACTCGTTATTTTGTTTCACGCTCAGTTTGGACCAATGTCACTGCAGCGTGAGCCGATCTTGATCAAGCGACACTGTTACTACACAGCGCTAAGAGGTCCAGTAAAGAAAGCATTCGAATTCGCCGAACGATATAAAACATTATATCGTGATACAGTTTTTAGCTATATCGCACAGCCCTACTGCAAGTTCATGTTTTCTTTTTGTGGTACATGGCTACTATTTTTGAGGTTTGATACATTCCTATATAAAATTGAATGACTGTCAGTTGATCTTCAAATAATATTTTTCTTATATTTAAAAAAATCAGCTTATGCAGTTCAGTATTGCCATGGTCCTGAACCCCTGCCCCCCTCCCTTAATTTGAAAGATTAAAGAGAAGAATTTTAACTTGATGAAATATTTTTGTTTAGCACAGCTAGAAAATGTATATTCATTATACAATTGCCAATGGAGCATCAAGTTACATGACACTTCCTGAAGCCCCCTTTACAGTTTGCCCCGGCCCCCTGGTTTAGATCCACTGCACTATAGACCTTATTCACATCTTTGATTTTTAACAAGAATAAAAGCGAGCCTGTGAGGGATAGACATACATCTCTTCAGTGGGTTGTGCTGTTATGTAATATGTTTTTGGATTGTTCAGCCGACTAAACACTGAAAAAATGTCTTTCTGAGAAATTTCAGTAGACAAGAAATCCCAGACAATATGAGCTTTGGAAAATTATAAGTGATCTAGGAGCTTTATAGAGCTTTTAACAGCGGATGCCATTTAAAACATGTCTATCCCTCACAGCCCCGCTTCATACCTGGCATGGCGCTGCTCTGAATAAGATCTAAAGGGGATATGCATGATACTGTTCAGTCATGTTTTAATTTTAAATGAGTTTTAAACTGTGTGTGTGTCTATATATATATATATATATATATATATATATATATATATATATATATATATATACTGTATATATATATATATACTGTATATATATATATATACTGTATATATATATATATACTGTATATATATATATATACTGTATATATATATATATACTGTATATATATATATATATATTGTATATATATATATATATATATATATATATATATATATATATATATACTGTGTGTATATATATATATATATATATATATATATATATATATATATATATATATATATATATATATATATATATATATATATATATATTATAGTATTGGAAGTGATTACAATAAAGGGTTAGTTCACCCAAAAATGAAAATTATGTCATTAAATACTCACCTTCATGTCGTTTCAAAACCTTAAAGGTTTAGTTCACCCAAAATGTAGATTTCTGTCAGTAATTACTCACCCTCATGTTGTTCCAACCCCGTAAGACTTTCGTTCATCTTCGGAACACAAATTAAGATATTTTTGATGAAATCTGAGAGCTGGCTCACTCCTTCTTAGGCTTCTAGGTAATTGCATCTGCATCTTAAGTTTATCAAGCGACGAGAATATTTTTTTGTGCGCAAAAATAACGACTTTATTCAACGATTCATTTTCTTCCGTGTGGGCCTCTGAGTGAGTTAACGAGATCGCCATGACGCATGCGCGAGAACTGAGAAGATGCCGCAGATGGGTCTCGATGTAGTGTTTAAAATGGTTCTAAAGTGTGTATTTCCTGGATGTCCAAATCGTGAGAAACCAACGAGAAAACGTGAAAGTGCTTTACCAGTGCCGCAAAATGAATGGCTTACCTTTCACACTTTCCCATCAAATGATCGTGAGCGGCATCTTCTCAGTTCTCACTTCTCAGTTCTCTCCCCACCCCCACTAAAAAGAACAACTTCATTCAACAATCTCTTCTCTTCCATGTCAGTTTGCTAAACTCTTTCTACGTCAGAACGCCGGCTCATTATTGGCTGGCTCCTGCTTCAGCATCACACATGTCGTGGTGTGTGGCACTGTTTACCATGTGATCAACGTAGCAAACTGACTTGGAAGTGAAGAGATTGTTGAATAAAGTTGTTGTTTTTTTATTTTTGCGCACAAGAAGTTTTCTCGTCACTTCAGAATTTACATTTTTGGGTGAACTAACCCTTTAAGGGTCCTGACTGAAGTTTATCAACCCGTTTACTTTTAAAGTTTAAAACTATAATAATGTAGCGACCTCTATGCAAAGCGGTTTCCAGATTCTCAGAACCGCATGCCGGAGTTCACACAGACTTGTATGAGTATAAGGTACAATACTGATAAAGGCTCTGTTCTTCCTCTTCCTCCTCAGGTGTGTTTTAGGGAACACTACTATTCTTGCAGAGTTTGCTAGTGAAGAGGAAATTAATCGTTTCTTTGCACAAGGTCAGTCAATGACTGCCTCTCCCAGCTGGCAGACGCTGGGCTCTTCTCAGAATCGGATCGGATCCATCGAGGGTTCTCACCCCTTCCCAAACCGCACTGATCCAAATCACTGGAACGGCAGCGGGCTGTCAGGAGCTGGCAGCGGAGACCTGCACGGCTCGTCTCTCTGGGGCGTTCCCAATTACTCCACGAGCCTGTGGGGCAGCCCCAGTGGTGGTGAGGGAGGGAGAATCAACAGTCCCTCCCCCATCAGCTCCTTCCTTCCTGTTGACCATCTGATGGGAGGTGGGGAGTCCATGTAGAGCATCTTTCACCTTCTGACTTAAAAACAAAAAAAAAACAAAAAAAACAAAAACATACAAACCCGTGACCTCAATGTGGAAATAGTTAATCATAATCATATGACCATATATATATTATATATAAAAAAAATCAAATGGCACTAGTTAGACTTTCTTCACTTACAAAAAAAACAAAAACAATGCGGGGTCACCCTGTGGAAACAAGTTACGTTTTTTTCTGCACATATGTCCACTTTGTTTTAGCCCAAAACATATCAGTTTGAATACTTGAATCATGCAGGCCAATTCTATAATGTGAAAGGATGTATTTACACTTCCAGGTAGTGCTCTTCATACAGAAAAAAAGCTTCAGTTGAGCTCATCTGTTTATTCATCATGTTTATTTGAATTCCAATTCTTTTCGTTTTGTTTTTATTATTTGCATTTTGTTTGCTGACAATGTTGGAGTTTGAGCTTTTTTAACTTTGCACTGAATGTGGTTTTTCTCAGTATAATCTGCAATATGGAGGGAGCCGACAGTTCCAGTGTAGTTGTTTACTCAAGGATGTTCTTAAAGTGTGCGCTCTACTATGCCTTGATGTACGCCTACCTTATTGTGGTATTGTGGAGTTTGAGATCAAGATATAGATGCTGACTTAGGATTATTTGATGATATTACAGAAATAAGTATTGCACCAATTTTGTTTTAAAACTAAAGAATTTAGCTCTGCAGTGTAAAAAACTGTAGCCACAGCTGTGACTTGCAAACCCGACCTGCAAGCCAGGGGGAACAGCACTTTCAAAATAGGCTTTCAATTTTGTTTTGGAGGCGTCACATTGTGCCCTCTTGTTTACAAAACGTTTTGAGGGGGAAAGTATGGTCATTCTTCCTTTTATTTTAAATGGAAAAATAAAAAAAAATGCATAAAGAATTTTTTAAAAATCATATAAAAATGATAAAATACAAAAAAAAGAACAAAAAAAGAACAAAAAACGACAAAAGAAAACGTAAAAAAAAAAAAAAAAAAATCTTGAGGATGAAGACGAAGCTTTCTATCTCTGGGAATACTGATCAGTGTTTGGCCATGTCATTGGTTATTTTATCTATTCCTCTTGTCTGCTAAATAACCAGCATGGTTCTCAGGAAATATAGCCAGTTTTCCCCCATAGAAACTCCTTGTAGGAAAATCCAACTTTTAGCACTGAAACTACTTATAGCTCTGTAAGTTTTTCTCTGCCAAATAACTGCTTTAAGCTGGAGACATTCTACATACTGCTTTTCGAATATGCTGTCTTTTTATTAATGAGTGGATATGGTTTGCTGAATCACTATCTAGTCCTTCCCTTTTTCCCACTGAGTGGCTCAATGTTTTTCGCTTTGTGACTGTCGAAGTAACTGTCAAAAGTCATAAGAAAAAGCAGAAATCTGTAACTATGCATACTGTGGCCACTGACTCGGCCTACAGAATCGCTTTTTCTTTGTCTGAAGTAATGTTTTATATGTTTCCGCAATTTGCATATACATTGTTTGAAAATATATATATATATGTATATGTGTATATACATATATATATATATATTTTCCTCATCGCCAGAGCTGGTGTTAAAGAAAATCTTGTTTGGTTATTTTAACAGTGCAAAAGTCGTCCACATTTCATTGCCTTGATTCAAATTGTGTCCGAAGATGCAACAAGTCAAGTGGCTTTTAACTGTTTACAAATAGAAAATGATTGTAATGTGTACAGTTTGGTTGTGTTAATCTGAAGTTCCTTACAATATTAATAAATTAATGTTTTGGCTGCTCATTACCATTTTATTTTAATTTAATTTTTTTTATTTTTTGTTTTCTTCTTCCCCTTTCCCCTCCCCTTTTCCCCCTTCCTCAAAGCTGGTTTGTCATTGAAAATGGCTTGCCTCTGTACTTGTGGCCAAGGAAGGCTGGATTAGAGGTGAATGTAATCTATTGCTGGTAGTTAAAATAATGTGCATAGATTTACAAACTATTTACCTTTTATTGTACTATATTTTAGGTGCACAATGTATGAGACGCTTCAAGAGCGAGAGGGAGAGAAAGATGTCAGCATTAGGCTAAGCCATGGACCTTAATATTTGTTTAAGCTGTTGTTGTTGTTGTTTGTTTTTCTCCAGTTTGTTTTATTTGAGAAGTAGAACTTGCGTGGTGTTAACTTGTCCATATTTAATGACTCATCGTACAAAACCCTGAGTATTACCCTCACTTTATGGTTGCGTGCCAGTATTGAACCATTTTAAGTAACCGCTTTACCAAATATACTTCAATCAAAGGATTTGTTTACTTAATTCCAGACCTGGCTTATCTCATTTTGTTTGTCTGACTAATTTTAAGTGGAACATTAGAGAGAAACTACATAACGAAAGCCGAAAATGAGTTTTTGGAATTGCACTTGGTGTACATAATGAACTAGAGAAGCTTGTACTGTATTTGTGTTCTGGAGGCAGACTGTAGCTTTGGAGACTGGACGGGCCTTTTGTTTGTCTGTTATTCTTTGTGTACATTGGCTAGACTCTTTAAAGCGTGCGTTTGTGCCTGCGTGTTTGAGTGGTCCACTCCATTCCTGCGCATCAGGAGCCCGAGTATTCTCCTCTTGTTGTATGGGGGCGTATAACTGCAGGTATGACCGATCGGATTGCCGTGTCTTTGTTTACTCCCTCGATGTGGATTTCTCAATCTTTTGTGCTTCAGTTACATGTTCGTATGCATCCAGGATAGCGTGTGTCCTTTCTGGAAGTGCGGCGCTGAGCTTTACCAATGGTTCTGAATAGGTTCTTTCCTGCCGTCTTGGCAAACATGCTAGTTTCCCTATTCTTCGTGGCTTTGTTTTTCTGAAGTGAACTGTGAAAGCATAGGGAAAAGCCATTGGCACCCAGTTTGTTTCCACTTTAATTATTAATTTTGTTTTTTTGTTGTTTTTTTTGTTCTTTCCCCCCACCCCCTCCTCTTAATTTTGTTTTATGTATGTGCAGCTGTTTGGTGTTAGACCGAACTGTCATGCTGAGACATTTTGATAATCCACCGTCATGCCAAATTATCAAGTAGGGGGAGGAAAGGGATCTGTTTTGTAAAAGCTGGACAATGTATATGCTTCAAATGTCACTTGCAAAATGGATGTTTTGAGGATATTCATGAGCAATGTACAATCCCCATTTTTATAGGTTGAACGTAGAGGAAATGAAAAAGTGACTTGGCCTGACATTCTACTTTTGTACTGAAATTGTCATTCTTTTCTGATTTATCCTGTGAGCAAATATACCCATGTCTTTTAAATGGTTCCTACTGTTGAACAATGTGCTAAGGCAATTGACTTAAACTGTGAGTATTGCTGTCATGTTATTATAAACCCAAAAAGCTTTAGTAAAACCAGCACAAGAAATGGATGAACGAGAGTTTAAATCGAAGCTTCCACCATGGGGAAATTCTAAGAGAGTCTATGCAGTGTAGAGTTGAGGCTTCCATGTTTGTGTCTTTGCTTAATGAAATCCTGACCACGGTAGTGGTTCGGATTTAAAAATACGATTCCTGTAATGTGCCATGATTCAAAAACTTCTTTCGTTTTTGTCACAAAAATTGGCCAGTTGTAGCAAATGGAGGGTTGCATTAACATTTCCTTTTTCACAGCGCTCCTCACTGAACGGGCTGTGGAATAGCAAATTCTTCTAGTGGTCTGTCCAGAAATAGTTTTGCTCACATGTAACCTATATGCACACTGCTTTGATAGACTGTTTGAAAATGAATAGAAATAAACATCAATAAGATAACTTAAATGAGCAGGAAGTTCTTTTCAGCGTCTTCCTGGGGTCATCTTAGAATTTTAACTTGGGGAACTGCACTTTTTGAAGGACAATCCTTATTTGTATTGGTAACAATTGACACAAGGTTTAGTCTAGTAATACATGGTAGATACTCAAATGTGTAGTGATGAATGTTTCCTGTAATGCTGTTTTTTTTCTTTTTTCCTTCTTTGTTGCTTGGTTTTCAATTTTAGTACCCTTAAGTGCATATGTAACGAGGTAGTGGAGGTAATAGAGTAGTTTTTAGGTCTTTTGTTGGCTGTACTTGTAGACTGATAACTGTTTGTAAAGTCCTGATCTTGATATCGGAATACAAAGCTGTATAACTTGGGTACAACCCGCAATAAAGCCTAACAGTGACATGGTGTGAAATGGGTTTTTTTTTTCTTCTATCCACTGGTCATTATATAGATCAGTGTTTCTATCTCTTTCTTTAATATACTTTTACTGCAAATGCAATTGGAAAACGCTCAAAAATCTTCATCAAATGCCACATTTTGCATTAGACCTGTAATCAAAAAACATTTCAGGCCTCATCACAAAACATTTATGTGGAGTGTAATTAATATTATGCTTTATGATAAAGTTGTATTGTTAGGGGGGGGGGGTTTTCCCCTCTGGAGAGCTCCAAAAGAAAATGTTGAAGACAATCACCACTTATTTACAGGATTATTATAGTTACCTAAAGCCAAAAAACATTTGTTACTTGAAATAAAATCCCCCCCAAAAAAACAAGCAGGTACCAAAGCAACATTTCTGGTTTTCATAACTTGATGTTCTAAAATAACTGTAGACATATTCAAAAAGCAATAATAAAATATGATAAACAAAATTACTAGACCTTTAAAATGAATATACTCAAACTATAATTTTTATCTCTATGGTGGTTGAGGAGAGATTACCTGATATGATTGTAAAGCGTTTTTGGTGTACAGTAATGCATATGAAAGCGCAATATAAATGCCTCATTCATTCACAATACAATTAACACTGGCTCATTAGCGCACATTTTGATTAGCATGCATGTCTTGTCCACTGGTAGTATAAGGTAGTGATTACAAAAATAAACAGTGCTTTTAAAAGAGGCTTATCACATATGTTTACATGACAAAGACTCTAGTCAAACAGTGGCCTTGAAAAAGTAGTTTTATTTTACATAAAGTTGGACTATCATGAGATGGCTTTAGTACTGCTGCAGTACTCAATCATAAATCAAGGGTGATGTCATTATGGAACAGTTTTCTATTGGCCAGTAAAATGTTAAAGATCTAATACACCTTCAACGGTGCAGTATAACTTCTGTGCCACCAAATAAATCTCCAAGGAATATTTTTCGAACATGACTTCGAGGCCTGAACAAGTTGTGGATGTGAACCAAACTGGTCCTCAAATCAGTCCAAATTATTCTTTAGTGAATCAGCCTGAATTTGAATGATTTTTAAAAATCTTTATCCAGTAATCATAAGCAGATGTCATGGAAACTTGCTGGTCAGAGAGTGTGGGACCTTGAGGTTTCCTAAACACTCACCTACTACCTGCCTCAGTCAGTATGTCAGGCTGCTCAAAGTAGTGTTGAAAGCACCACACATTTCGAAACATCTTTTGCATTGCTTACAGACGTCTAAGCATTTTAAACTGGTGAAGGATGCAATTTTTCAATGGAAAAAAACCAGCAGCTTTAAGGATCTGCACTGACATTCACAAAGTGGCCCTGACCTTGTAAATTAAGTGGCCATTTTACTGCCCTTCCACTAGAGGGACCAGTGAGAGGCTTCACTTGTGGCATGACAAACCAAAGAATTACAATTTAGTCTTGGCTTTATTTTCAGCTCAAGTTCCCAAGAGTTACTAGTGACATTTTCATTAAATACAGCAGTACACATGACAAGGCAGTTGACACCATAAGCAAGAGACAGAAACTGGACAATGAGTAGATACAGCTGATCCACATCCATATTGTTTAATACAGAGTCAATCCTTCAGCCTGTGAAAATGAGGAAATAAAAACGATAATTTAGGATCATAAAAATACAATTACCAAGCATGCATGAGTTACCTACAATCTAGGCATTATAGCTCATAAGACCATAAGACTTACCTCTATTCATACACATCTTTTTTATCCGCAATGTACTTTACGATCTCCTCAGGAGTCATAAGCTTCTCTGCCTCTGCATCTGGGATCTCAAATCCTGTGTTATTTGAATTCAGAATTCAATGCTTTTATAAGATGTGACGGTTGTTAAATGCTTTAATACTAGAGAAACAAACCCCTACTAACCAAACTCATCTTCCATAGCCATGATAATCTCCACCTGGTCCAAGCTGTCCAGCCCCAGATCTTTCATGAAATGAGACGATGTTTGAAGCTTGAGGAAGGAAAAAAGGTCAATCATGTCAGAGATTGATGCTGGGAATATGCAAAAAATGTAAACCAAGCAAATGCAGTAACAATAAATCTGTATATCCACACAGAAAAATTAATGAAATGTGGTACTAGGCAGGTATGCAATTTACAGGTAAACTGCACATAATTGTCCTTCAAATTTCAGTGCACCCATGCAATGTTACAGTACAATATTTGTACCTCTCAAATATTAGTATCTCTCACCTTATCTGGACTGATCTTGTCATACAGCTTAAGGACGTACATAACACGGTCTTGGATGTTCTCTAAAGTGAGGGGTGGAAGATCACCGTAACGCCGACACAGATGAACAGACGGGCCTGAAATCTAGAGACATGCAAACATTTACATTATGACGTGAAAATGAGAAACATATCAAGCAATTTGCCACATAGACCAAGGATGTATAGTACACAATGATCATTAGAATAAAAATAATCTCCCTCTACCAAGTGAAGGTATGAAAACTGTCATATGTGTCTGCTTTTGTTTCACAGCAATGTTGGACAGAATGTTAGAGACTAATAGCTTTGGTCACCATTTACCATACAGTCAAGTGAAGAGGCTGTGAATATGTCCAACATCTTTTGTGTTCCTCAGAATTAAGTCATACACGTTTGGAATGACACGATGATAACATTTTCATTTTTCGTTAATTATTCCTTTAATAATAGCTACAATAATAGACGCAAAGAGACTGGCAGAGCAATAACCGCCAGTGAAGATGCACCGTTAAAATGTATTCTCCTAGTGCGTTTTATTAAGTTAACTTAACTAGTTGCTATTTCTACTATAAATAATTATGACATGGGTTTAAAATCTTGCAGGTCACACTGATGTGGTAGATGTATGCTGTGAATGCACACTATTTTAACTGAGACTATGGCTGCCCGCTGTCATGCATGAATAGATTGTCGGAAAGACACAGGTAGGTCACTGAGTAATCCAGCACCAGTAGGCCACACACACAAACATCCCTGGTCTGCAGAACTCTCACCCGCACTAGGTCAGTCCACCTCGTCCGCTGGCCGCGTGAAACGGCAGAGAGAGCTCGCTGGTTTGAGGCGAGGGGCGCGCAGGCGGATCTTGTTAGCATGTTGCCATGATTTAACCTTGCAGAGGAGCGAGCGACGGAGCGCACACAGTGTGCAAGCGCACGGGACGCCATGTCTGTGAATTTCTATCCCACAATTCACTGCGACAGTCACTGGACATAAGTTTGACATGCGCGTGCGCACTCTGTCAGCAAGTGCGACTTTTTTCCGCGAATCGGTTCTTTCGAACGGTGGAACAGTGCTAACGAATCCAATTCATTGAAAAGATCCGACTCAAAAGATTCATTAAAACACGAATCGGACGTTACAAGAATTTACTATTTTTTACCCTCGTTTAATTATTTATTAAAGTTATATCGTCACCTTCCTAAAATAATTGCCTAAGTCATTTTTTGACAAAAAATATTTTTTTGCATAATTTTTTTTTTCATCTCCTCACCAGCTGGCCACCTCTGGTAAAATCGTCCACATCCTCAGTTGAGCAGATCATGCAATTATACCCCTGTAGTATAATGGCCTATGTCAAGAGTGTGACTTAGGCGTTTTATTTTGCCTAAGACAAAAGACAATGAGACTTGAGAAAGTCTACTCAACCTCTGAAGTTGGGCTCAGTTTTTTGTGTTTTCTGAGAAACCTGAAAAAATGACTTGGGCAATTATTTTAGGAAGGTGACAATATGTAACTGATAAATATATATGGCCATTTAAATTATGCAATATTGGATATGTGTAACATGAAATAATAAGGCTTTTATTTTGAAACCAATCATGGTAGGATATAGTGAATTATTGGAAGTAAAAGGGAATGGGGGTGGAAACTGGAGGAGCTGAACACGCAGCGCCAGTGTTGTTGTTGTTTTGGTTTTTTTATGTTGTGGGGATGATTAGAAAGAGTTAAGAGGAATAGGAAAAATGTTTCTGAGCCAAGCTACCCGATGATGGCAGTAATGCACTGTTTAGTGCGGTTGCCAATAAAAGACAGAAGAAGAAGAAGAACCAATCATGGCTGTCAGTTATGGTCCATCAGAGTAAATTTATTTGCTCTACCCTAATAGCTAGAAACGTCAAAGTACTTTTTGCAAGATGATTGAAGAAACCGTGTACGAACTAATGCTTTCTCTAAAGTAGAAGGTTTGCTTCGTGCCGAGACAAAATAAACTGAAGACTGACGTAAATAATCCACAACCAGCATGCTGCACAACAACAGTTAAAGCAGGTATTTGTTTTTTTTATAGCAGTTTTATATTCAAAAAGAGACATACATATGGAATATTTTAATATGTTACAAATAATGTAAAAACGTGTTGATATACCATGATACAGAATAACCTTGGTGTTGCTTTGCAGAAGATATAGAGACCATGGAGCCTGCGAGCCTGGAAAACTTGTGTGTTTTGTACCACAGTGCAAACTATATAGTTGTCAACAAACACTGGGACATCCGTATTGACAGCAAAATGTGGTATGAGAAGCAGACGGTCCAGAGTCAGCTAAAGCATCGCTTCCCAGAGCTTGCAGATCCTTACACCTACTACGGCTTCAGGTCTTTTTCTTGGGTGTTTGTTACTTTGCCATAAGCTGACACCAACAATAATTTAAACCATCACTTGTCTTAACAGTAGTTCATTGATATGCATTGTTGTATTCTGCAGGTTTTGCCATCAGTTGGATTTCTCTACCAGTGGTGCTTTGTGTGTGGCTCTGAACAAGGCAGCAGCAGGACATGCGTACCGCTGTTTTAAAGACAGACTTGTTACCAAAGCTTATCTTGCACTGGTACATCCTGGTACATTTCAGACATCCTGTGAATATAGAAGGTTTTTCCTAATAACAGTCTATTTATATGTCCTGTGCAGGTCCGTGGTGTTGTGGCTGAGGAGAAAATGACCCTGGACTTTGCGATTGGCAAGAACACAACAGAGGGCAAGACCCATATGATGTGCATTGAAGGAACAGAAGGTCAGAATCTCTTTTGCTTCAAAATTAAACTTTACAATTAAACTAACTGAAACGCATTCATGTGTATATTTCTTGCCATATGCGGTAGGTTGTGAGAACCCCAAGCCCTGCCAAACAGAGCTCACAGTTTTAGAGTATGGAGCATATGACGGAGATCCAGTCACAAAAGTGCTTCTACAGCCTCTGACAGGTACAGTACCATCAACAGTACAGAAAAAATATAGATGTGTCAAATAAAAAAAAGTTTAAGTATCAAAAACTTTGTAGGACGGACGCACCAGCTCCGAGTGCACTGCAGTGCCATTGGTCACCCTATAGTGGGCGACTATACCTACAGTCTGCGCACAGACAATGCCCCGTATCGCATGATGCTGCACGCCTACTTCCTGCACATTCCTCTAGAGAATGAACCCATCCACGTCATAGCCCCAGATCCCTTTGTACCCAGCCTCGACTCCAAATGGGCACCACAGAGATGTGTGAACATTCTGGAGGATTTACTGAAGAATATTTTAACAAAGCCACAAGCTGAGATCCAAGAAGAACCAGAGCCCGTGCACAGGAGCAGCAGCTACCCAGTGGAGAGTGAGGAGCAACAGGCACAGTGTCAGCAGTGGTTATGTGACTGGAATCTGGACTGAGGAATTGCGCTGTTTTACCAGTAAACTGCTAAAGCTATGCTGCAGGCTGCTTATGGGGTACCCTCTTCTTTAAAAGGCCAACCCTCCTTAACAACAGTGTACAGCAGAGGTCTTCAATCCTGCTCCTGGAGGGCCACTGTCCTGCAAAGTTTAGTTCCAACCCTAATCAAACACACCTGAATCATCTCATCAAGCTCTTCAGAATCGCTTGAATATTCAAAGGCAGGTGTGCTGAAGCAGGTTGGAACTAAACTCTGCAGGACAGTGGCCCTCCAGGAGCAGGATTGAAGACCTCTGGTGTACAGAAAGAACTGAAGGCACGAAGGAGTGTTAAACCATTTGGCCGATCTGTGTATGAAAAAGATCACTGAGAGTCATTGTGCATTATGGAGACCCCCCCCCCACGCTGGCGTTCAAAAGTTTGGGGTCTGTAAGATTTTTTTAAATGTTTTTGAAGGAAGCCTCTAATGTTCACCAAGGCTGATCAAAATTACAGTAAAAACAGTAATATTGTGAAATTATTACAATTTACATTAACTGTTTTCTTTACATTTTAAAATCTAATTTATTCCTGTAAAGCGGGAACTTGGCAAAGCTTAAAGTCCCCGTGAACCGGAAGTTGCAAACGACTTTTCTCTGCAGTTTTGTGACGTATTTCCCAGTGAAACGGAATATTGAACAGAGGGCAGGGTTTTACTCTAGCGCTCCTCCTCTCCATCTCTGCTTATAGCAGACTAACGGTTTGAGGGGAGTGGTTAAGCGTTTTCAACCCAAGCCGTCAAACTGACATCATAAGAAAAGGAACGCCATTCCACACCAGAAGTAACTTTTCAGATTTTGATTAAAGATTACCACGGCAAACTTTTTTTTTTTCAGCAGCCGTTACTCCAATCCTTCATAAATCATTCTAATATGCTGATTTGGTGCTCAAGGCAAATTTCTTATTATCAAAGCTTATATTTTTGTGGAAACTGCAATACATTTTGTTTAAGGACACTTTGAATAGGAAGTACAAAAGAACAGGATGTATTATTTGACTATTTCTTACTGACCCCCAACTTTTGAACAGCAGAGTATACTTAATTTGAAAAACAAAAAGTCAGAAGAAAGGTAGCATAACATTAGAGAGCTGAGAAAAAAATCCCAATCACGTATCTTTACCTCTTTCAAGTATGCTATGTGTACAAATGGTATTGTTCATTGTATGAATGCATATCTGTATGTTTTTACCATTTTTGTTTTTAAATCAATTGTTTTTCAATAATTTATGATTTTTTTTTTTTTTTTGCAGTCTAGAAGGGGCCAAGACTCACCTTTTTTTCCCACTAGATAAACAGGCAAGTTATAAGTAACACTATACATGGATGAAAGGTCTTAATTTCTGTACTTGAATTGTGTGAAGCATGTTTGTAGAAATCCATTGCTACTGAACGATCCCTACCTCAAAAACTGAAAGTATAGCTTTGAAAATGAAATTTAGTGCATCTATCTACAGAGTATGTTTCTTGCATGTCATCCTTTTCCTTACACCGTTAAATAACATTTGTACACAGCTACAGTGGCAGGCAGTCATTAACCGTTGTACAGCGAGTTTTGAAAATCCAGTCATTTCAATAGGAATCCACATGATGGAGAATTTTGCTTGAGGGAAAGATCTTTCAAAAGGTTCCTGTTGGTCACGTGGATTAACTGCTTTGACCGACAGAAAGTTGCTGGATTTGAGCTGTGCTTCATACATTGTTACATTATTGACAATAGACCTTTTTTTGCAGAAAAAATTTCACTAATGTGACCGCACTTTACTAAAGGAGCGTGTTGTTTAGTAAAAGCCCCCAAAACATGCTGTGACCACTTAAAATGAGTCAGTACATATGCTCTTTTCTTTGTAAAAAACAAAACATTTATTACCATCTGTAATCTGTCTTTGCACACAGAAAAGGTTTAGTGTTGCTAAATTTTACTGTTCAATAAATAAAGGTCCTTCAGTCTAACAACTAATCACTGTGTTGTGATATTTTTCCCAGCCACGCAAACAAGACAGTGGTATGAGACATTAACAGAAATCTAAAAATTCTGACATGAAAAGCAGGAGATATGTGATGGTTGCATATAATACACATATTCTTACATTTTATATTCTATGTTAACATAGCCATGAACACAGCAAGGGATTTTTTACTGCAACTGTGAACAGAATTAAGTAGCATTTCTTTGTTGTTCAAGATTTACAACTGTGACCTAAAGCAAGGGAAGGCTGGGGAATATTAGTCCATATTAGTTTCCTTTGGTCCCAGAATGAAAAAGTGAGCGAGGCACAAACTGAAGTTTAGTCCTAGATCTGGCTGAGAGGGAGAAACTTCTGGTAGTAACTCTTGGTAACGTCGATCATCAGTTCCTGGGTACATTCAGGGAGCTCTCCTGAAAATAAACCTGAAATACAGAATAACAAAGAAGCTTACATTTAGCAAGTGATATTAATTCACTTCTAAAATTCATTGTTGGCATAATATAAATAAAATAAATTCACTTCACTACATTACATTACCAGATTGCAATAATAATTAACAGGATTTATAAGTAACAATAAACAATTTATCACATTCATACCATTCTAAATTCATATAAAATAAAACATCTGAAGGTGCTGACCTGGACAGCCAGAGAATACTGTAAATGGAGGAACCACTGTCTCTGGGGGAAGGACAGTATTATCCAGTATCTTACAACAGTCCTTCAAGACACAGCGTCGACCCTGAAAAAACATGCTTTATCACTGCAAATGTCACACCCACAAAACAAATGAGAGGATACAGATGAGGGGGATACTTACAATCACACAGTTCTTCCCAATGTGGACGTATGATCCGATCTGAGCGGCGTTGACAACACAGTCCTCCTCTATGAACACATGGTCCCCAATATGCAAGGGGAAGAAAGCCACTCTAATATACACAGAACAAACACAAGCAAGTTAAATCATACAAATTCAATTTTATTAGGAAGAATACAGCCACGTCCTGATTTGACGCGTTCCTGTGTCAACGTATTTTGTTGATCCTGGAACAACATTCCTGTCCGAAACCTAATCATATAACTACCCCTACACCTACCTAACCCTACGCTGAAATTCAGAGGGAAATGATAGGTGAATAACACTGGTGTAGAAGCACATAACCCTGGTTGTAAACCTAAACTTGACATAAACTGTAAACTTGTCCCTCAAATCTGATTGGTTGATTGGGAATGTTGTTCCAGGATCAAAAAAGATGTTGATCCAGGAACATGTTGCACTTGGTGAAATCAGGTTCTGCGAGAATGCACATGCTTTACTCACCCTTTGCTGAATTTCTTAAACGGTGGTCTGATCACACTACGACTTTTAATGACACAGTGGCGCCCAACTCTGACATTAGCAAGATCTCCTCTGATGATACAGTCATTCATCACGATGGTCTGGAAAAACAAAACAAAACAAAAACAGCCAATTTCACAAAGTTTACACACTGGGGAAAATAACAGAACGAAACAAGGGAGGGGTTCTCAAACTCACTTTTCCATTGAGGACGATGTTTTGACTGCCACAAAGCACCGACTGTCTGCTGACTTTGTTGCCTGATGCCTAGAGAGATCAAATGTGAACGTTACCATCACATGACGGTCCAGCTCTGGGCTGATCTGAGTAATTAAATAAACAACATATGCAACTGATACAGACGCGTTTACTGACTGGTAAGTTATGTCAAACCATCACTTTGTTTATTAGAAAACACATTCGGTTTGCAGAGACAAACTAGACAGTCAGTTAATTCTGAATTTAATATTTGCAACCGCTTGATTCATCAGAAGGATATTATCGACGGTATTCACATACCGTCTCGATGTATTCAGCCTTGTTGTATAATATTTCACAAAGCTCCATTTCTGCACAATTTTATTGTTTTGTTGGCGAACCCCTTCTGATGATGTCCAGCAGCTGTCAACCGCTCCCTCGCTATTTCCGCTTCCGGTTAGTACCAAGACACCACTTGTAGCATAGAAATATAGATACTAGATGCCTCGTAAGCGGCTGTTCAATAGGCCGCGACTGTCTATGGTTCGCGTTCGCGATACATAAGTAATCCGCCATATTGGAACGGTCAAAGCCGGTCCGTGAACATTCGAGAGCGAGTTGACTGTGCGTCCGCTGCGTCGTTGACTCTGCAATCGTTGTTAGACGACGAGGCTGACTATATCTACAATAGACTCTAGCAGATGATTTTGCTCAACTAACACAATACAACAAGACGAAGGCGTTAGCATTAGCAAACACAACTTTAAAAAGTTACCATATTAAAAACCTGTAAAATTTAGTTAATGCATAAAAAATACAAACCAACACAATCTCACCTGTGGAAGGTTATCCTATTTCTTCAGGAATTTAAATCTCGGCGGTTTCACAAAGAGAAGCTGTGAGTGACGACCTATTTTTTTTTTTTACAGTCTATAGTGACGACCGTTCCAACATGGCGGGCGCGCCGACGTGTCTGAAGAGGTCGAATTTGACTCTACGTATACGTTTCTATGACTTGTAGAGCATCGTACAAGGTGACAGAAATATTTTAGATTTATTTTCCATTGCATATACAAAAATGTCAACGAGATAATTAAATATGTAATATTCATTATATGCAAGATGCATACAATCATCAAACCAGAAATATGCAAATGCTATGTTGTTAGTTTCTTTTTTTTAATCTACGTTTCCGGTCATTTATAAGAAATTTTATATAAATGTGTACGCGTTTTATGCTTTCAAAATGGATTGCACATCAAATTAGATTTTTCGGGGGTTTTTCTTTCTTTCTTTTTCTTGAAAATGTGTTATATATTTACTTATTTTACATGCAAACACTGTTTGACCGCATGCTAGCGCTGTTGTATCGTTTCACAGTTTTGACTCCAGTACGGACTACGGAGGCGGTATTATTTTAAAACGTGCCTAATTAATCCATAGCGGTCTGTGCTCCATCAGTACGTACGTCAAAATGATTAGCCTATGTCAAAATGATGTGAACGTTTACCATGCAAAAGTTAGTGTAGTATGCACACTAATAATAGCCTGTAAAATCGTAACGGATGCATCATAGTAGGCTATGCACAATGAATTTAGCTTGCACTATAAAACAGTTTAATTTTTTATCTTTAATTTAATTACCATTTTCAATGTTTGTTTTTTATCACATAATAAATTCTTTGCTCTGCAGTATTTCTGTTTACTCTTGAGCCTGGGAATAGCCTCCTGAATACACACAGCCCCCTCACCTTGACTGAAATGTGCTCAAGCAAATGCAGTGTTGTGTAAGATGGTCCTGTAATCCCTCGCTGACCACATCTGTCAGCTTGAAATTCTCTTATAGTTATACAATAGGCTACCACAGATCAGTTATCACAATGTCACAGCAAAGGTCACTTTGACGTTGTATCGACTAGTTATTAGATTGTAGCCTATACGCAGCTGTGTGTGTGTCCCCACAACTAACTAACACAGCTAAAACACTCCCTATCACGGCCCATTGCCCTTCGTGGATCTTTAACAGAAGCAGTTTACTAAAAATCTATTTTTATTAGATCAGATAGAGAGATGTGTTTATGATTGGCTGCTGGCGTCTGTGTGGGAGGATTTGTCTCGCCCATTTTAGTCTTTATCGATAGATTTACATCAGGAAAACATATCCAGCATTTGAACTCAAGAAACTGTTTATGTTTCCAAGCACTGAGGAGGAGCCTTTATCTCCTTGTATATCTGTTGTTTTGATAGTCACATAAGCAAGACTTTCACTGTTTTCATCACCTAATGTGGTATTTTATTCTGTCTTGTCTAGAGATGACTTCCTCTACAGTGTTTGTCGGGGTTCTTTAAATAACAAACTATTTTCATACTTTTCTGAATGCATCTCTTAGCAGTGAAGTTCTCAGCACTAGCTGAGCTAAAAATAGTTCAGGGGTCATAGTGTCTAGAGAATGTGCTTTTAAGTACTGTGTGTGTGTGTGTGTGTGTGTGTGTGTGTGTGTGTGTGTGTGTGTGTGTGTGTGTGTGTGTGTGTGTGTGTGTGTGTGTGTGTGTGTGTGTGAGAAAGAGAGAGAGAGAGAGAGTGCGTGTTCTTGTATGTGGTTTATGTGGACACAAATTTGTATAATGACATGGGTATTACAATGAAAACATTGTTTATGAGGACTCTTCATGTCCTCGTAAACCAAATACAGTCTCTAGACACTTCTGTCCTGAAATTCAAAAAATCCAGAAAGTTTTGGGTGATGGGTAGGTTTAGGGTTTGTGTAAGGGAATAGAACATACAGTTTGTACAGTATAAAAATCTATGGAAAGTGTGTGTGTGTGTGTGTGTGGTTGTGTGTGTGTGTGTGTGTGTGCACAGTATGTGTGCACAGTAAGATGTGGAGTTTTGCCATCATCGTATAGTCATCTCTGCAGCGGACAGGGCTTCAGGAGGGCTTTATATAATACAGCCTCCATGTCTGTGGGCGATGGACATGCTATCTGTTGAGAAGAGCCAGTGGAGCCAAAGTCAGGACTGTATCGTGTGTGTTGAGATCATTTGTTCTGCCTGTGTTTAAAGAGAAAAGGAAAACTGGAGGCACTGTTAGCATGCCTCCTTTCTTTCTGTCCTTTAATTGCTATTTCTTTCTCTCCTGATTCGGAGTGTGGAGTTTTGTCTCTGTGGAGCTGTTATGTAATTCTTCCTGGGAAAACGCTATCTAATGCCATCCTCTCGCAACCTGGATCATATGTATTGAGTCATATAATTACTTTGGTGTAATGCCAGTTGATATGGTTGGTTGGCATTACATTCTGTATGCAGTAAATATATCAACACCGTTCAAAATTTTATGTTTTTGAAAAAGTCTCTTATGTTCACTAAAGCTGCATTCATTTAATCGAAAATAAAGTGTAAACAGTGATACTGTGATATAATATTAAATATAATTTATTCCTGTGATATCAAAGCTGAATTTATTTTCAGCATCATCACTCCAGTCTTCAGTGTCACATGATCCTTCAGAAATCATTCTAATATGATGATTTGCTGCAAGAAACATTTTTTATTATTCAATGTTGAAAATAATTGTGCTGCTTTATATTTTTCTGAAAAGCATGACAGTTCTCAGGATTCTTTGATGAATAGAAAATGTAAAAAAACAAACAAAAAAAAACACAGCATTTATATGAAATAGAAGCCTTTTGTAACGTTATAAATGTCTTTACTGACACTTGATGAATTTAATCTGTCCTTCAGCTCAGACATGAATTTTGAGCTCATATAGTGTATTTCCTGGTATATGTTTCCTTGTTCACATATAAAAGAAATATTTGTTTGTAATTTACAAATGTATGTTTTTAGCGACACAATCAACTAATCTGACTAATTTATTTATAAAACCTATGACTAAAACTGTGAATAAAGAGATTTTGCCTGAAAAAAGGGATGGATAGAATGATGATATACTGGATATGCTGAACAGGAAGGAAATGGAAATGCAGGAGTCATATTTATTTATTTTTATTTCAACATGTTTCATTTGATAGGTATGATGTTGGTGTGTTCTTAATTTTCATTTTTAAATGTCAACTACCCATACAATATTACACCTATATGTAACACAAATTCTAAAGCACTGAGAAAATTATCTTGACCCTGATGGCAATTACCTAATAAACCTTGCAGCAACAACATGGTTAAGTTCATGCTCTTCATCTAGAGCAATTACTAGCATCCAAATTGCAAAACATTCCCTTTAAAGGCCTTGTTCACACATTATAAAATATCAAGTTGACCTTCTAATGGCGTTCTAACTTCAGCATATCTTTGTCTTCATTAGCCATGTCTGTCTATTTTAGCATTCCTATAATCTTTGCAAAATCTGACAACATTAATTACCCTACTGAAAAATCCAGCATTGCTGGTTTTTGCTCAGTTTTCATATGTTCCTAATCTATAGAGAGTAAAAGTAACACTGAAGCAATGTTGCAGTTAGTGAAAGAAAGTAAATGCGCTATACAAGTGATGATTGAGCATTAGACCCCTACAGTTAACAAACAGAATCACTGAAGATAAGAGAAACAACAAGAACAGAAAAAAGAGATGAGCAGAAACACAACAACTACAACTGACTCACAGCCACACAGCCTTAGATGAAATCAACTTAAAATAAAACCAATATCTCACCAGAGGATGATTAAACAACTCCTATAACAACATTAAAATATTCACTTATTACAAACCAGTTTGGCTTTATTTATTTGATATGGTACATGCACATTGCTTGAGAACAGCATGAATATGCTGGTCCACCAGCTAGACCGGCACTAACCAGCATAAACCACCAGACTGGACCAGCACTATTCCAGCACTAACCAGCATAAACCAGACTGGACCAGCACTAACCAGCAGTATACCAGCACTAGACCAGCACAAACCATCATAAACCAGCCTGGACCAGCACTAACCAGTACTATACCAGCACTAACCATCATAAATCAGGCTGGACCAGCACTAACCAGCATAAACCAGACTGGACCAGCACTAACCAGCAGTATACCAGCACTAGACCAGCACAAACCATCATAAACCAGCCTGGACCAGCACTAACCAGTACTATACCAGCACTAACCATCATAAATCAGGCTGGACCAGCACTATACCAGCACTAACCATCATAAATCAGGCTGGACTAGCACTATACCAGCATAAACCAGCCTGGACCACCACTATACCAGCACTAACAGCAAAGACCAGCACTATACCAGGACTAGCCAGCATAAACCAGCCTGGACCAGCACTATCAGCACTAACAGCATGAACCAGCCTGGACCAGCACTAACCACTAACCTGCATAAACCAAGCATAAAGCCTGGACATGTTGGTTTATGCTTGATTTTTCAGCAGGGAATGAATCAGATTCAGTAATGAAAAGACCAAACAGAGGGGACAATTATGTGAAATATGCTTTTGTGTCTGAAAAATAATGGACACCTTTGAGGTTTCACCAGCACTGTGAGTCCTGTCCTTGCTTTGGCGCTCTACAGTGAGGTGACCTGATTTTGCAGGCACTGAGGGAGAGGCCTTTCTCTGTGGAGGTTAAGACAGCTTACATCAACTGCATTTATAAGCACCATCACGCTTACCATCCTTTTCCTGCTTCTGACATCAGTTTAAAGGAGGGTGTGTGCTCATAATTTAACAGAATCCTATTTATGTTAGAGGTGGAACAAACGTTTATACAGCACTGTCTGGATAAATATAATGGACCCTTACAAGTATAGACCTTGATGATATTGATCAAATAAAACAACTCTTTTAAAATATGTTTTAACAATATGTCATATGAAGACATCTTTTCATGTATAAAAACCGCATTACAAAAATAGAACAGTGGCTTTCCAACTGGGTTCTGGAGAATTGGTGTTAACTTCTGATATTATTGAAATATGAAAACACACTACTGATATTATCTATATTATTAGTTATTTAATATGTCTATTGACATAGGACTGTTTGGAAAATGGATGGATGGATTCAATTACATCTTTGTTTGGGAAAGTATGTATTTTATTTTAATAAGAGGAAGAAGAATTGTTGTGGTTTAAAAATGTGTAAAAATATCCCAAAATGAATCCCATTCTATCCAAGGAGTGCAGGCAATTTTGTCTGATGCATAAAATGTTACTAAGAATTATATAATCACGTTATGCAAGCATAATCCATATTCCAGATTTGGGAGGTGATTTGTGGTAACGAGGAAGTGCTGGCTTCAGGTATTAGTCGAAAACATAGTGTGATGTTCCCAAACAGTGTTGCATAACATTTAAATTCAGCCCTGTGCCATAGCAATGTTACCCTTATGCCACCTTGAGAGTGGCTTAAGTCAACAATCACACACAGGTAATAGCCTTAGGAGTTAAAGGCTGAAACACACTTTATGCTTGATGTTTACTAATGATGCCATCAGAGTTCTGCATGTCTTTGACGTAGGTCACCGTGTCTGCTGTCAGTCTGGGGATGTCCCTCCTAGATTCAGTAACATCTGGCTGGAGTGTCACACTGACAGCTGTGTCTCGGTGCCAAGCTGAGCGGCTAGTGGCAGGTGTGTCCTGCCAAAAGGGACGCATTCAGACACACACTTCCAAACAGTCTCTGGACTATACTGCTAACGCTAAGGTCACTTCTCCCTGTCTCCTTCTCCGTCGGCCACCGGCACAATGCATGGCTCTTTTCTCCAGGCCCGCTGCGAAGACCCAGTCATGACCACAGACTGGGGTCTTCCTTTGATCATCGCTCTTCTGCTGCTGGGGCTCCTCTACGTGTTCCTCTACCTGCCTGCTATCACGCAAAGAGCCCTGCTGGAACAGGCCCTCACTAACCAGAGCGCCGACTTGGACTTCCTTCCTAAAGAGGACTGAGCAGAAGTTCGTCCGTTTAGGATTGGCACAGCTGTTTATCATGTCCTTTTATGCAAGTGACCTGAACCTTGAAACCTGTGAAGCAGCATTTCCTTATCAGATGACGATAATGATGATGAGACACAGACGGCCCCAGTGTTTCTTTTGAGTTTTTGTTTTATGCACAAGATTAAGACACCAAGAATAGCTGCTTCTCTAGAGATGTGAATGGTGAATCATATTTTACCACAGTTGGAAGAAGAGGATTGTGCAGCTCTGAGATTTCTCACCACATAGGACAGCCTTGTGTTTCCAGTCCAGCCTGAGGGAGAGGAATTAGTCATACAGAAGTCATCATTGCAGCTTATCGTGTCAGCCAGAAAGAATCACTATGATATTAGAGCTTGTAAATATTCTGTTTAAAATCCCAGCAATCAAACCCGCACGAAACTAATCTATTCAGCTCGAGGAAGGTGGGTGCCTTTGGACTTAAACCAGTAAAAAAGAGAAAAGAAATTGTAATTGTTGTAAATATATAATTAATGATTATGATTGGTTGATAATCTGTATTTTTTTTGTGTGAAAATATTCCGTCTTTGAGGAGACTTTTCAGATTGTAACAATTAATGCATAATGTGATTTATGTGCCCTTTTTACCACCAGATGTAGATGAATTTCATACATAATATTCAACAAATTGCATGTAATGTATTTGAACCCAATGGACTTTGTGAATGCTTCACATTTATATCAAGATCTTATTAATACAATATTAAAAGTAATACAGTTTTAATTGTATTGTATTATGTAATCTAATGATGTGTCTTATTGATAGAATGAGTTGGTTCTTCTTTCATCTTTAAACTGAAAGTGTAGATATATTCAGGGAACAGGACGATGGAGGGCAGACTTCTGCTTTGTTGAATCCTGCAACCTTCACTGTGATGTCAGCATGGCTACAGTGTAAGTGTGTGTGATAGAGACAGAGAACACCACACGTCAAACAGTGCACATTTACTTGGAACAGCCTTACTTAAAAAAAGGTATTAGTGATTTTGAGAACCATGTTGATTTTAGTTAGCCTATACGTGCAATTAAAAGGATAAAAATGAGAATGCTTTCAAATCTACATTTTATTATTTCATGTACTTTGTTTTATTTCATAAAAACCTAATTACAAAAAACATTCCCCAAGTTGGCATTTAATATAGGCCTATATCTACAAATTCTTTTAAAAATAAATATTTTAAATAGTTAATTATTTAAACTAGCACACAGTCAGTTTAATTAAAGGATTTGAATACTTATTTGAATACTTAAGTATTATATACTTATTCTTGGCCTCCAGTAATAATTGCTTATCCTCTAAAGTGCTCAAGACATTATAGGAGCAAGGCTTTAGTGGATTTGTGGGATCATGGTGCTTTTGTATAGCGAGGGAAGCTGATTTAATCAACAGCCTCCAATGAAAAAGGAGATCTATTTTGTTTTATTGTATTTGACGGGAGTGCCCCATCATCAGATTAGCGCTTAATCTCTTACTGTCTTTGACTCTGGCAGTGGATGTGAGGTGTCACATAGAATCTCACTTGTTTTTGTAAAAATAGGCTACATGTTCAGTATGCATAAACTTTACGTGTGAGTGTGACCATAGTGTCGAGCTCGAAGTCAAATGAACTTTTTTTTTATCTGATAGGTGCTTAAATGCAATAAATAAATAAATAAATATTTCATTGTTTAATTGATTATTTGTCGAAGCTCTTAAATGAACTACAAAAAGCCATAAGGACTACAAAAAATGGCGCCTTTTACCAATAACGCCACATCCGATTGGTTGTTGTGTTTCTCATGGCCAAACGTCTTTGACGTCAACAGCTCCATTTGATTTTGGAGATGCAGAATAGTGGAAGATTACCATAAAATAACGATTTAACGAAACAAAAAAGTGGCCAAAATCATCTTTAAAAATTCACCTTTTGTTTGTGTTGCACAGAAGTAAGAAAATCTGGATTTTGAATGTTACGAGGGTGAGTAAATGATAACGAAATTGTGAACTATCCATTTTTAACACAAAACTCTCACACATTTCAAATGAATACACACGACCGTTGTCTGTGTGTACTGTGACAGCAACCGACACTGCATCCACCTGTCATGGAAAAAGGGTTAATACACAGTCATCCATGATACCATTTGAACAGATATAATGCTTTTTGATCTGGGCTGGGGAGCTTGATTTGCTAAATGACCGTTAAATCTTCTCTGGTGATTTTAGGAGTGGGGAGGTGGGGTGGCAGGTGGGGTGGCGGGTGGGCTCAACTAAGGCTTATGCAGAAAAGATGCCCTAAATGTGTGTTCATGTGGGTTAATGCTTGAAGACAGAGCCATTAAAGTTTTACCATGACAGCAATGTTTTATTGAGCAGCTTTCTCTGGACTGGGATATGCCAAAATTCGAGGCATAGGCCTAGAAATCAGTGTGTTTATATTACAGCTCATGTTATAAATGATTGTGTTCTTTTATTGTCAATTCGTTTATATATTATATCATATTATGCACTGCATTGGTTTGGGTTTATGTTTTTACAATTAACTAAAAGCAAATTTATATATTATTACATTACATTATATTAGGTTTGTGTTTTTACAATTAACTAAAAGCCCATTAAAAAAGTAGTTCAACCAAAAAAATGAATAATCATTTATGTCATTATCAATGTTGTTCCAAGCATGTATGACTTTCTTTAATGAAAGTAAGTCCTGTTCACCATTCACTTTGACATTGGACATTCTGCTAAACATCTTCTGTTGCTCTCTACAGAATAAAGAAATTTGTACGGGTTTGGAGCGACATGAGGGTGATTAAATGATGACAGAATTTTTGTTTTAGGATGAGCTATTGCTTTAAAGTGTTCGCTGCTTTAGCAAAAATAAAAATGGTCATGCAGTGTTGATGGTGCAGAAGGAACTCTCTCACTGCGCATCATTCAATCTCTATGGCAGGGTTCCAGTTTCATAAGAGTGCTCCAGCGTGTGCAACCTCGTGGGATGAAGCTAAAGGATGCTGTACTGGAGGAGAGAGTGAGCCGATTACATGATAGACCTACCCCGCTCTCTAGCAGGGACCTCCCTGACCCACCCTCCCCCTTCCAGAGCCAAATGGAAAGAGAAGGTCTGGTTATTTCTGTGATGTGTGTCCATGAATTGTTAATGTCTTTGAATTGGCTGACTGCGCTTTGCTGAGCCTGAGCTGGTTAATTAGACCTAAGGGACGGAGCAAGAGAGAACAAAACTGACAAAGAAAAGTGGCATCATCTACTCTGAGATTATGCACAGTGGATCTCACCAGGTTGGATGAAGAAAGAAATCTATGTATCTGATGTTATAATTCTCATCCAGTCTCAGATAGTAACTTTTACATTTTACTACGGCATTAAACCCAAACGTTTAAACTGTAGTAGACTGTTTATATACTAATTTTGCTCTACTTAATTATGGGGGCATTTTTTTTGCCCAGATCCCCCTTTAAATGTGTGATCCTGCTCCAATCTGATGCTTTGCGTAAATCTGTAAGAAGGGTTTTGTAGTTTTTTTCACTGAGGGTGGCATTTTCTAAAGCGTGCATTCAAAAAGTGCCCACTAAATATTTTATTTCAGCTGTGCATTGCTTGAGTCTGCACTGTATGCGTGATATTTCCTCTTAGATTTATTAATAATCCATAACCATTTGTATGCTCTACTTCACTGCATTTTAAACCCAACCGCAAGTTAATTTTAAATGTTTTTTTTAAAAGTACCTTGCAAGAGAACGACGTAGAAACAAAGAATGCAACCTCATTATCTCACCATACACATTGGTACACTGACAAAATCTCCAACCGTTGCAAGCACACAGGAGAGCGCTATAAAAGGAAGACTGTGGTCTTAAAGCCTGTGTTTCTTCTTTTGGAATGTTTCTAGAATCTTGTCGTCTCTCGGTCAGCATGTTGCCATGGAATTCCCTGAGTGCTGCTCCCTCTCCTCATGTCACACAGTAACTTAGAGTGAGTCAGTATTTTTCCACAGTAAGACATACAGCGTATACAGCTGCCATCAGTCTTAGCAGGCACACAGATGATGTGCACAGTTTGGAAAGTCCCGTGGACTGTGCACCATACTCAATATATGCACATATACAAATATATACTCTAAATTTCAAGAAGACGCATATTTTTGGGTCACCTCAGCGATTAATATTTAGGGTAACGTTTGATGATTTTACCTCTATCTCAGCTGCTGATGATGTGAAATGTTGTGGATGACTTCGTCCCAGACCTATTTCCCATAAGGCACTGCTGCTTCTACACCACATGTTCTGCTAACAAAGCACCAGAGATTAAAGAGCTGTCAGCTCGGGGCTTTAATCTCCTAAAGAGGGACCGCTGGGGCACACAGGCACGTCATAGCACATACTTCCTGTCACTGCCTGTTGTCTGAAGGAGGGATGGCAGTGACAGCTTTTATGCACAACTTAGAAGGTGAGGCGAAATGAAGGATGATGCTTTTTGCAAAAGACTCACAATGTGCGTGTTTTCTTAGGCAAGATGCGAGTTTGATTGGGTTGTCTGAGAGATAGTGGGAGTGGCCATGTTACACAGAGTAGAATAAGAGGCATTCAGTCCCTTGGGCAGTTCAGCCAGATCGTTGTGCAAACACAGCAGGCCCACTGGGGTTAAATCAGCCATGTAATGACACCACAGTGGAATAACGGGCAGCCGTGCTCCACTTTGTTTTTGGTTGCCTTGTAAAATGGCTGATTCGGAATTGTGAGGAGTCGGACACGTACCCTGGGAAGGAACCTCTCACTCAGGTTCAGTGTGAATAAGATCAGACCGCCATTCGCAGCATTACATCCATACATCTTCCTCATTGAGCACATGTACCAAAAGTGGGCCAAAGATCACAATCCCAACACACATTTCCACTCATTCAATTTCCACTCAGCCGGCTCCAATTAGCCCAGGGCGCGGAACAGAAGAGTTTTGAGGGGAGAGGGAAAAAATGGGTGTCTCTAGAATCTTTTGCACTGTCCTCATTTGAGGAAATGAAGCATGACCTCGGCTTGACCCGTCTCCCCTGGTGCTCAGGCTAATGGAGTGAGGCGTGCAGGTGTTCGACAGCGCTAAAGTATATGTGTAGGCTGACATTATAAGAGTGCACTGACAGAACTGGATCAGTTGCCTTTGCCAGGGGACAAGAGCCACGCTGCTGTGACAGAAATGGCTCATAAATGGCCACACACTGCATGCTACTTAACATATACTATATTAAGTCTTCAGGAGCCTACTTGATCATTGCTGCGGTCCATCTCTCAACCCCGATATCAGAATGAATGATTCAGGCATGCTTATGAGTCTCAAGTTGTGTGCCACTCCTTAATGAACTACTCATGGAGCCTAAAGTACAACCCCAAATCCAGAGAAGTTGGAACATTTTGTAAAATGCAATAAAATCTGCTTTGTTAATTCTCTTTTTTAACTGACAAAAGCGCACAAAAAAGATTTTCAAAGTTTTCACTGATCAACTTAAGCGTGTTTTGAAAATATAAACACATTTTGATGGCTGCAACACATTCCAAAAAAAAGTTGGAACAGAGGCATTTTTACCACTGTGTCACATCTTTTAATTACACTTTTTAATCATTTGGGAATTGAGGAGACTAATTGTTGCAGTTTTACAAGTGGAGTTTTTGCCCAATCTCACCTGATACAAGACAGCTGCTCAACAGTCTGTGGTCATCGTTGCCTGATTCTCCTTATCATGATGGGCCATACATTTTCAATAAGAGACAGATCTGGACTGCAGGCAGGCAGTCAAGCACATCCACTCTATGGTGTAAAGTGTCTAGAAACCACTCTGTTGTAGTACGTGCAGAATGAGGCCTGAAATTGTCTTGCTTCCCAGGAAAGATGTCATCTTTAATGGCAGTATATGTCTCCGTACAATCCCAATATACACCTCCACATCAATGGTTCCTTCACACACATGCAAGTCATGACATGTTTGCTTTTCCACCTGTTGCTGATGAAATCCTGTATGGTCTCTTTTGTATTTGGGACTGAGAACTCAAAGTCAGTTTTTCCCAAAAATAAGCTGAAACGTGGATTCATCTGACCGCAGCACAGATTTCCACTTTGGATCATCTGAGATGAGCTCAGGCTCAGAGAACTTTGCAGCATTTTGCAGCAATTCTCTGCATAGAATTGATGTAAAGCTTTCTCCTTGCGGAACAGAGATTCAAGTTGCATTTATTGATGCAGGGGCAGACTGTGTTAAGTGACTATGGTTTTCCAAAGTACTCCCGAGCCCATGGCTATTTTTAACACAGTAGCATGATGGTTTCTCATGCAATGCCGTCTGAAGGTCTCAAAGGTCACGCTCATTCAACAGAGGTTTCCTGACTTTTCATGCATGGAGATTTCTCTGGATTCTCTGAAT
Source organism: Abramis brama (assembly GCF_963993115.1). Taxonomy (NCBI): domain Eukaryota; kingdom Metazoa; phylum Chordata; class Actinopteri; order Cypriniformes; family Leuciscidae; genus Abramis; species Abramis brama. The sequence goes on from NC_139963.1 coordinate 33,239,558, forward strand.
CTTTTCACAATATTATGTATGGTAGTCGGTAGATGGTGAAAGACCTAAATACTTTGCAATCCTGCATTGAGAAATGTGATTTTTGAATTGTTTGACAATTTTCTCATGAAATTTGGCACAAAGTGGCGAGCCATGACCCATCTTTGCTTGCAAAGGCCGAGCCTTTAGTGGATGCTCATTTTATACCCGATACCCTCATCTATTACCAGTTAGCCTGCTAATTGTGGACTGTTTCAAAACCTGGATATTCTATAGTCCTTTATTTTGCCTCTGTCCCAACTTTTTTGGAGTGTGTTCAGCCATCAAAATGAAAATATTTTTATATTTACTAAATACAATGAATTTGGCCAGTGAAAACATTATAATTTTTTTCTTTGTACTATTAACTATTTTTATGTAACTATTTTTATACACCTATAACAATTTAAAAATATATATATTTTTCACAATATATTTGTACATATACATAAATATATATTTCTTTGAAAACAATGATTAATATGTAAACCTCTACTAATGACTTAAGAGAAAAGTTGATTTGAGTTGATAGACTTTTATTTGCCCAATTTGGTCAAATTCAGTTCATCATGTGCTTAAGACATGGTCATGCATGAGCTAAAAGGTTGGATTAGCCTTGCCTTGTGGTTAAAAATAACATTATTTGATTTAGGTTGACACTGATTATGTTTAAATGACCACAAAAGTGTTAACTTCATCTGAACTGGACCTATGTGATTTTAAAGGGTTTAATACTGCCTGGATCACACTTTTACACTCTTGAGATTTTTCTCTTCACACAACACATCTTTTTTAGATCCTCAAAGGAGAACAGCAAGAGTGTTTCGAGCAGCAAGTGGTTTTACAAGTCAGAACCCATCGTTTATTCTCTCCTCTATTATGTCCATTCGCAGTCCATATGCCCTTCTTAGCATAAATCCCCATTTCAGATCCAGATGTAGGATGCATTTTCCGTATTTAGATTAAAGAGTCATTAAGCTTTGCCATATATGCAGATTTACGGTCACAGTGTCAGACTTCGTCAGAGAAGCACTTTACCCCAGATGTGTACATTAAGCAGACTATTGGTCCATGGGATCCCATATGTATTTAGAAATGGAGATTTGTGATGGGGGCTGAGAGAGTGGATTATTTTGGGCAGATTAGAGTGTCATCTGCTGCGGGTTCAACCGGCGTAGAGAGCAATCATGTGAATGTGTGGCTAGGCAACGGGCATCAGGATTACCAATTCCTAATCTTAGAGAGTGAGCCATTATCCACCGTGTTAGTCTCACGGCCCCCAGAACCACTCATGCCATCTTTGTTTGGTAAACGGGTGACGGCTGTACGGTCCGATACTCGCAGGTCCATTAAGTGCATGAAGATGTATTGACTTTGATTAAAATGCCTGGCAAAGTTACACTTGCAATACGCAGATGGGTCTGAACAGAGTGAATTCTGAGTGTGCTTAAAGTAGAGCTACAATTTTCCCTTAGATGGGAAGAAAATAAGCTCATGTGTTCTATTATTTAGCAGAGAATGAGTTTGTAATGCTTTTTTTGCAGTGATTTGGGATAAAAATTTACATTTACAAAGGAGGTACCAGATCTGTTAAAGACATTTTAATGCATTACTGCATGTCAGATTCAATTAATTTCAGCAATATTGTTATGGATGAATCGCTTGTATTCTTCATTTGCATTGGATAAAAGCATCTGATAAATGAATCAATGTTAATGTAATTTTTTTTTTCGAGAAAAGCCCCCACATAAAGATAATTTGAAGAGACTATGTTACATTATTGTGAAGAAAGAAAGAAAGAAAATAAACATAAAAAGTGACTTTATAAGTCAATAAATAGTTTGTTTTTATCATAGAACATAAGCTTGTCACCCGCCTTAAGTCCACAGCAATCGAGTTTGTAAAACTGTTTATGTCTTGGGGGCGTCCATACAGAATGGATACAGAATCTTGTTTCTTAATTGTTGGTCTATGTATACATGTGCAGACATATGTCTCTGGTTTTGTGTCACATTCTGCCGTTTTTCAACGTCTCGTGCTTTGAGCGTCGTGTTTGTAAGACATTTTGTCAAGTTAACAGCAGTTCAACTTTAAACTTTGAATACATTCAGTTGAGTTCCATATGTTCCTCAGCTGTTTTGTTTCTCTTACCGGTATATTCTTTGGCTTGCAAAAACATAAAGGTAGTGATTCAAGTTTGAATGGCTCTTATGGAAGGGAAATCTCTTATGACTTGCACAAAATATTGTGGCCACGAGTTAAATCGTGCCCATGTTGTACTAATTTGTTCCCTTGTTTTAATCCCACAATTGAACAAAAATTAGGACATAAATAAGTACAACGTGGCCCTGATTTAACTAAAACAAGGAGATTAATTAATTAATTAATTAGTGGGAACACACAAATTCTTAATTCATGTCCAACGTTATCATGTTTTTATTTTCCCCACATGTCATGTGCAGGGCTCCATATTGGGTTGAGGGGCCATGATTTAATTAGTTTTGTTTAATCACTAATATATTTTTAATTACTTTTTCTATCTCTATCTATCGTGTTAAATTGACAGCCGTATTTATTACTAATCTCAATATAACTGTTATTGTGTAAACACACAGAAATAAATTGCCCAACCCATGACACACACCCAATTGAAACACACAAATTACATTAAAGCTGTCTAAAAATCCTCTACTTTATTCAATAAGATGTTTTGTAAAACATTCAATAAAAAATGTAATCACTTATTGCTTGTTATTAAACTAGTACTTGATCTTATGCATATTTTCTCAAAGCATTCTCATATGTAACACACATCTAGATAATTAGACAGGTTTCTACTGTTTGAATATATAAAAACATGAACAAACCAAAAGTCATAAATTAACCCCACATCCTTGCCATAAGTGCAGATTAAGCTATTAATCTTAAGAAAAGAAAAGAAAAAGCCTTGGCCAGTGCACAACCTCTCTGTTTGCATATCCATTCAATGCTTAAGGGTGCTGATGGTTTACAAGTCCCTCACAACACACATACATTCTTTTTAAGGAAATTGTGTACAAGGCAGTATTCGATGGTGACCTGGCAAGATGCGTTGTTTTTTTGTTTTTTTTTATCCTTTAGCTTTTCAAGGAAGGAAGGGTGCAGTTGAACAACAGCAGGTCCATTGTAGCTTCTAAAGCAGTCGGCGCCGACAGCTTCGGTGGTGAACCAAACCATAAATAAATAAATTAATGATCATAAATAAGTAAATAAATTAAAACGATCTGTACATGTTTAAAAATGGTCTGTAAGTGAGAGTGCTGAGTTGTGGTGTAAATAGTGCACGAGCCTGCAGGAGAAATAAACATGCTGCGTAACAGAGGGAAACTTGAATATTTGCTGCCTTTGCCTTTTTGAGGCATTTCTTCTCACCTCTGTCATGCAGTATGTTGTCTAACAGGCCTTTTCTGGCATTTCCAATGTCGACACTACATGCCTGAACTCAAGATCAAGCGCGCAAGCAGCGGCGACAACACTGAAGTCAAAGAGAAATTCCACTAACTGCATATAAAGATATATATATATCGATGGTTATAAATATAATAGTAATGCATGTCAAAGTGTCAAATTCTGACTATATAGAGCTAGTGTTCTGTGTATGAGTGTGTGTTTTTTGTGCAGTGGATGCTAAACTGCTGTACATTCATGATGAGGGAATGAAACAGAGAGCAAGCGCCGTGTGATCCTGTCAGGCTTGTGGAGGCTCAGACGGAGGGCTGGGGCGACCGCTGCTGCTGCTGCTACTCTCTTATAGAAGCACACACTTGCCCTTCTCCACCCATGGGTTGTTCTTCATCAGCTCGGGATTCAGGAAAGGGTCCTCGGGCACACACTCCTCGATCCATTTCACCAGGCTAAGGAGAGGAAGGAGAAGGTCCCTCATCATTATGGGACACATTGCAAATTGTGCGACGTATTTAAAGTAACAAACCTCACATTTGATGCAAAAAAAAAGGCTATTATTTAGGGGTAAATAGAGCAGAGACTTGTTCTGGATGTCTGTGACTTTGAACACGAATGCTGAGTGATTTATGAAATTAGGGTCATGTAAGACAGCACCCATGTTGAGCAAATGATAAATGAGGGTGATAATCACGTAACTCTTTGCAGAGCACCATCCATCACAGGCGATTAATAGAAATGATGTGTCCAAGATGAGAGTGATGATCTTAGATTCATCTGAGACTCAAGTAAAAATTTGTAGTCATCATGACCCAACTTTATGATGGATTCGCAATTGCTTGTTCAGCTAAACTGCACAATAACACTGGAGGAACCACTACGCTGGCATAAACTGGGCTGATCATTGCTGGCTGGTAAAATTTAATTTGTAACAGAGAAATTACCATTGTGAATACTTCAGGAAGGGAGCCCTGGGATGCAGGGAAATGAGATGTCACTATAATGTGACAGTGGCGGGTGTGACTAAGAGACCATGCATGCTCTCGAATTGGAGAGTAAAGCACCAGAGATCTGAGAGCATTAGCTTTGTCCTGAACAATCACCAAGAGGACCTGACCTCTGGGCAGCCTAATTAGTGACATGAGGTGAACCTGCAAAATCAGAAATAACTGCAGTTATGAGTTCATGGTGACATTAGGGTCATTCAATCAGGAAACTGTTTAGAGAAAACCAATGACAAAACGGATTACTCTCCACTAAAAAAAGGAGCTATGAAGTATGAACTATGTTAAGTGGATAAGTTAGGCAAAAAATTTAAAATAACTACATTATTCAACTTATTAGATGACTATTTACCAAATAAGTAATATTGATTTGAGTTTAAGTTATTTTATTAATATTTTAATTGTTTCTTACTTGTATAAGTTATATTACCTCTAGCACTTTTTTTAGTCTACACAAAAAAAAGAAAAGAAAAAAAAGAACAGGACCAACAATGGCCATTGCTGAGGTTTTAAGCTCACTATATCCACCTTTAACGTATAAGCAGGCGGAGCCATTTGTAACTTGAATGTGCTACCAGTGTCACCTGGTTCCATTTATTTTAGAAATGTTTTTTGAGCAGCAAATTATCATATTAGAATGATTTCTGAAGAATCATGTGACACTGAAGACTGTCATAATTAATGACAGTTGAAATTTTGCCATCATAGGAATAAATTACATTTTAAATGTTTTTTTTTCTGTATGTTTGATCAAATAAATGCAGCCTTGGTGAGCATAAGAGACTGGTTTCAGAAACATTAAAACAAATCTAACCGACAAGAGACTTTTGAACAAAAGTGTTTACTGAAATATTACTGAAACTGAAGCTCTTAAAAAGGCATTTTTTACCACAGCAAAGTTGCGAAATTGCTCCAATTAGCTAATCTAACTTGCATTGTATGCAAAGAGAGAGTGATATGAGAGACATGAGAGAAGCACTATATTGTCAAACCAACAGTCAAATGTACAGTTGAGAGTTCATTATAACAAAATACTGGACTCCTCAATGCCACAATTGACCAATGAGAATGAAGTATTTGTATAATAAACTGACAGAATACATGGATGATGTTCTGATGACTTGCTGTTAGATTTTCTGTGCTTGATTATGTGATGTACAGCACCAAAAATAGAAGGAGGGTAGAACGAGTCATTATCTTTTCTGTTGTGATATGGGGCGACAGCATAAAATATATGGGTTGGAACTTGGAACAGAGACTATCACAGTGTGAAGAACAAAAGAGAGCACACTCACTCGGTCACTGTCTTTGAGGATTTCTCCCTTTTGAAGGCCAGCTGGTACTTGAGGCTTTCTACCTCCTTCTTCATCTGGGGCAAGTCCATCTCATCCATGGCTGTGGCTTGATGTGGAAGTGATCAAACTAAACCTAAACAACAAAATTGAAACAAGAAAGAAGATCGTTTTACAAAACCAATTTTCCTACTGAAACTGCATTGGTGTATCTTTTACATGACTTTCTTTCAACAGCCATTCTAGGGCATTTTTAGACCGGCAAACTGTGCCGGCTCCAAATAAAAATGTAAAATAGATGTATGTTGTTGTTGATGTATCTTTAACAGCTGATTTTGCATCAGTCAATGTGGATTGCAATTAAAAATCTTGCCAAACCAGCCCCTCACGCAATTTGATGTGTATGCAACAACTAATGATTTGTGGATGTGATCTGTATGTCCATGCTGAAAATAATGCAAAATAACGTAATGACTACTAACAATGCAAAGCAAATTTTTATGTTTAAGTTATTTTGACTACCACAATAATGTGAGCTTTTTCAGCAAATAATGGCATATGTGATATTTTGTGATTGATATATTATATTATTGATATTATATGTGATTGATTTATTATTATTATTATTTGATGAATTAATTTAATTCAAATTTTAATTTGTGTTTTTGTTTTACAATTGAAAAAACAAAAAAAGTGCCGTTGTTAACTTAAGGGACTGTTTCTACCTTATCTGTGTAATCTAATGTTATAATGCTGACTCAGTCAAGCTACATTATTTTTCTTTACTTGAATAACAGATAGTTATTCATTGAAAATAGATGTCACCACATGAATCACATTTTAGATTACCTGACAAAGCATTTCTACATAACCACAATTATAACCACATATATTCTATTATATTCTTGTTCTGGGATGTACTGCATGCATGTGTTTAGCTTTCAGATAAATAAAGAATTGAGCAATGAGATGCTTGTCTAATGCTTGCTCCTCTCTGAGCAGGGGTTGGGGGATCAGACTTGGCGTCTTGAGGGTTTCAGTGTTGAGAGGAGTCCAGCGTTAGGGCATGTGTGAGCCAGAGAGCAGAAACAGTTCAGCATGCAGGTGTTCTGCTGCCTGTATACATCCGTCGCATAAAGGCTTTTAAGCGCTTCCCATCAACACCAGCCAGACACTGGAGCCTCTCGCTCTAAAAGCTCTGATTTCACTATCTGAGACTAAACACACTCACAGAGCAGCTGGGAGACTGTGCTGTTCTTCAAATCAAACGTGATGTTCAGAAATGGTTGGGGGACAAAGATGTTTTGCCAACTGTATGATTAACTGTAATGCTCTAAAAATGTCCACTTTTCTCAAACCATCCATAAATACTTAATTCATATGGAGATATTCATGAAATTCATGACATTGTGTCCCGATATAATGGAAGCTGAAATTGGTTGTTTCCAGAAGGTAAATACACTGATTTCAGTGCTTCACTGAGGCCCTAAACAAATATAGAATCAATAGTGTCCCAGAATATACAGCAGTTTGCCGCAATGCATAAACCTTCCCCCCCCCTTCACCCATTAGTCATGCACCAAATATTATTGATAAACGCAGGGCTTGACATTAACTTTTTGTTAATAACCAAAGTTATTAGCCACTCAGCAGTTTCACTGGCCACAATTTTGACACTGAAGGGGAAAAAACTGCCATATAGATATTTTTAATATTATCTTATAATTTGGCAGCCGGTATATTAGGCTGATGCCACTTTAAGACCTGATGCACGGATCCATTATACTGTTACACATGCATTTTCTTTACTTTCACTTAAAACATAGCCTAACTGTGTTTATTTGAATACTCATCAAGATCAGCATTTTACATTATTTTGTGTGTATTTGACTTAGGGCTGGCTGGGCGATAAAACGGCATTGGTATTTATCGACGGTAGCCTACACCATTGTCACGATATAAAAAATGTTCGATATAGCGCTTGATATTTTCATTAAAATGCGTGCCCGTATTAAATTAAATTAAAAAGAATTAAAAAACCCGTAGATCTTAGGGGCCGTTCACATATCGCGTCTCCTTCTTTCCAAAGCGCTTGCGTCTTTCGTTGCTATGCAACCATGAACCGCGCTCTACACATCATGTTGACTGAAGGTGCGTTCCATTCTGGTTCCATTCGACCGTGATTCGTAGACTGCGAAGTTAAATATGGCGCGACCACCACAACGTTGCCCAACATCAAAATGACAAACGTAATGAAAGCGGAACGAGAACTGCGATACTCGTTATTTTGTTTCACGCTCAGTTTGGACCAATGTCACTGCAGCGTGAGCCGATCTTGATCACGCGACACTGTTACTACACAGCGCTAATATCCAGTAAAGAAAGCATTCGAATTCGCCACACAAGTAATAACATCACTGCAAGATTTAGTGAGAAACATTCAAATTTCTCCGTTATTAACCGTAGATGTCTATTAGATCAAACAGCGCTGGCGTGGAAACCAGGAGAAACATTGTGTCATGAATGAACTAGTTATAGGCTTTACGTCCACAGATCAGCAACATTCACCATTGATTTAATGTAGTAACACTAACTGTTGTAACCATGGAAGTTTGGCAGGAATAGTAAAATGCTTTCAAGTACATCACACATCTTTTTCAAGCACTTCAAAACTGAAATATTATAATATTTAAATGTTATTTTTAATGTGATGACCAAAACATTATTTGTTTATCCTTCAAAGATAAACCCTATTTAACCCTATTTATAAAACTAAAAGTTTCAAATTATTTCTGAATAATTTTTCTTTTAATATATATATATTTTTTAAATCAAGGAAATTTCTCTGGCATTTCTTTCTTTTTGCTATATCGAAAACATATCGAACCGTGACACCACTGTGTCCTATCAAACCGAACCGTGAATTTTGTGAACCGTTAGGCCTACACCCCTACTTATTACCGATGTTGATCTACCTCAGAGTTTGCCTTGATTCTTCTACGTTTACACTTTTATTGCACACATTTTGTAACATTTTATTTAAGTTCAAGAGTTTCTTTAACACTTACTTTTTTATCTTAATACAAGACATAAAGAAGATATTTTTGTTTAGGCTACATTTTATTTAGTTTTGACAGCTAAATCTAATATAATTTGTTGTTTGCCTTAATAATACATAAAAAAATAAATAAACAAATGTCAATAATTAGGCTATCGATATACCGAACGATATGAAACATTATATCGTGATAAATTGTTTAGCTATATCGCACAGCCCTGACTGTTTCACACCAAAATGCAAGACCTGTAACAGCAACTATATTCATCCGGAGCAAATGAAACGAGTGAGTGAGGGGAGGCGGGTTTGTGTATCTGTGGAGCTGGTATATCGTATAGCCCAGGGGTGGGCAAACTTTTTGGCTCAAGGGCCACACTGGGTTTTAAAATTTGACAGAGGGCCGGCCCAGTAGCAGATTATGAAACACGATCTCATTAAAGTGCGTATCTATACCACGAATTTTATTTCTCGTGCCATTTATACGCCAAAAATATTTTTTTTTTGCGTGCATATGCTGCGCACTGTAAACCCTTTGGTTAGGATTTGGGGGGCGGAGTGCGTGCCTATTACACGCCATTAAAGGGATAGTTCGCCCAAAAATGAAAATTCGGTCATCATTTACTCACCCTCAAGTTGTTTCAAACCTGTATGAATTTCTTTTTTCTGCTGAACACAAAAGAAGATATTTTGAGAAATGTCGGTAACCAAACAGTTGATGGACCCCATTGACTTCCATAGTAGGAAAAAAAAAATACTATGGAAGTCAATCAGGTCCATCAACTGTTTGGTTTACCCGAGATTTTTCAAAATATCTTCTTTTGTGTTCAGCAGAAAAAAGAAATTCATACAGGTTTGAAACAACTTGAGGGTGAGTAAATGATGACCGAATTTTCATTTTTGGGCGAACTATCCCTTTAAGTGCGTATCATATGCACGCGAAAACTGCGTTTCATAAGAACTACAAATACAATTCGTGGTATTCGCACTTTCATGAGATCGGGCTGGGCAAACACATTTACGTTGTGGCAACGTCTGCGCGAAATTCAACAACTGAGAGACGACATTCTGACAATACATTTTTTTTATGCTAGATATCCCCCATGTTATGTTTTGAGGTTAATTTTAAAAAAACGAAAATTTGGAAAAAAAAAACGAAATAAACGAATATACAAATTTATTTTAAGTATAATAAAATAAAACATAAAAAGCAAATGCAGATCAGAACATTTAATGAACAAAACCGGGTTCTGTACATGGCAGACGTCAGGGGAGCGTAGTCGAAAGCCGGGCGATAAAGGTTTTGTAAACGGAATCAGTCAGGACTACATCCACAAATCCAGAGTAGCAAAACTAAATAGCAGAAAAATCAAAGGAAAAACTAAACACGTGTGCAAGCGGTTACCAAACATTTTTTTCTCTGTGAGTTTTCAAAAAAAGGAAAAAACATTAACGTGCACCAAGTCTATGCGCTTAAGTTGCTGTCTGTTTGGTTTCCATGGTGACGCGTCTAGCTGGTTACGTGACACACACACCGCAGCCACAACAGCGCTGAATGAATGATGATCTGCTTTTATGTCATTTTTCCTTTTTTTACATTTGTTAGCTATGGCATGAAATATCTGATATTCCGATTGTCAAATATATGCAACGCAATTTATATATAACGCAAAGTATTGCAAGAAAAAGGCTAAATTAATGCGATCTTAAGACAATTTTTTAAATACTCGACGGGCCGGATTAAACAGCCTAACGGGCCGTATGTGGCCCGCGGGCCGTAGTTTGCCCACCCCTGGTATAGCCTATCTATTCTGCGGGAAAAGGGTATTGGAAGCGTTTCAGATATGTCAGTATCGGTATCGAAAAATCAATATTTCTGACATCACTACATCGCACTTAGTTTATTTCAGATGCCTTTTTAAAAGACAACAATTGAAAAATGTTTATTATATTTAAAATTCAACCCGCCAAAGTGGCTAGTGAGTGACTGTTAGGCTACACACCACTGCTGAAATCCAGTCGCATTTGGCGGGCGGGTGTTAATGTCAATGAATGATAGCCTACCATTTTATATTTGTCAGTTTGTTTATAATATGTGTAGCCTACTCATCAGTACAGTAGCCTATGACAAGTGACATATTAGATGGAGGATGAGGATGAACTTCCCAAGCCAAGTTCTTCATGTAGGTCGTTCAATGATGTAGGTCATCACCATGTATCGCATCCAAATAGGGGGGATTGCATTTTAGTTTGGTTCCAAAAAATGAATTTAAAAATGTAACAATTACTAAACAGAAGATAGAACTGGTGCGGAAAGAACCAAAGAAGATGAATCAAACATATCAAAGAATGTGATAGATTAATTTCTGTAGCTATATCATCTGATGAAGACCAGCATGACTTGCTGTATCTCAGTTACCTCCAATGGGTGTATTAAGGTTTCACAGAGCAGATACAACTATTAAGAAGATACTGCAGGCTGAGGCTGAATTGTAGGCTTCTTCCTATCCTTCTTCCTGTAAATATAGGCTACGTTTAAATAACCCAATGATTTTATTAATCAAAAAAGAGGGATGGATGAGGTAAAAGGAGGACGCTGAAAATCGAAGTTTTATATAACACCGGCAAATCGCTGGGAGCCACAGCGGTGATGGTGGGAGTGGAAAAACAATATGGAAAATGCACACACAAAAAAACAATATATGGATGTCCATCACAAATATTTCACGCCAACATAATAAGTTGTGTCAACTGCCATGAAGAGTCAATCGCGGGAAAAGATTAGATCGATATGAATTCACAATTGTGTCGCTTACCTCGGTGATGTATCTTTGGGTAATACCCGAAGCCCGTCTTTGGCGCAGACTGTTCTTATCTATGGGAAATGTCCTTAGATTGGTCAAAAAACACACATACGCCAGTGTCTAATTGGCGAAAACGATGGACGATTGTGTGTTCGCTGTAGACAGCCAACAGACTGGACAGAGAGACTAAAGATAGGCTGGTGAGCTCCGGCAGCAGCGGCAGAGAGAGAGAGAGACAGCTGAAATAAACGATGCTGAAGAAGTTGAGCTGATGGCAGTGGTTACAGCCTAGTAAAGTGCAAGGACGCTGTTCAGTCGCTGCTGCTGCTGGGCCAATGTAGAGGAGGTGCTGGGGCAAATCTGTCTGGGAGGGGGGGATCGGGGGGCGGTTATATGCTGTTGAAGTCTAAATGCCTCTTCTAATGTTGGAGACAAAAGGACGCCCGATGTCCCTTGCCTATTCGCTAGAATTGTCAGTGTAAGTGTTTAGATTTTCCATACGGATTTGCCCCTACTCTTCTGGTTAGCCTACGTTTGATCTAGTATCTATGCCCTAATATGGACAAATTGAGCTTCAACATGTTAGGCTACTTATGCTTCGCGAAGATTAAGCTTTTCTGTCAAAGAAAACATTTATATTATTTAGCTGTGCGATTATTTTATATCCTTATGCTATAGTGTTTTTCGGAATACCACGGCTGTCAGCACGAATCTCTTGCTTTAACAAAGAAAAGTCGTTCTTATTTATTTTCTCTCCGCCAACTAAAATAGTTCCAACCAAAACATCAAGCTTTGCGTGTTGCCATGCGACAGACTGAAAGCCGGTGTGGAACAACGGCGTGTGACGCGGAGCCACCGAGCTTTTCCCTTCCTTCCTAACCGTTCCTTACTCAAAGATTTCTTGTAATCCACTCCAGCTCCGCTCCATCTCTAACTCATCGCTCATTAGTGAAAGAAACCGCCCAACACAGCTAAATTGTAATGGAGTAGAATAGCCTACTGATATTTGGCTGCAAGGAAAATAAGTGGAGGGATGCAAACAGTGGAATTTTATACTAATTATAAGTGCTTTTGGAATGTCGCTTGTCAATCATATTTAAAGGTACACTATGTAAAAAAAAAAAGAAAAAGAAAAAAGAGCTATCGGACGAATTTCATTCATCATTTGCCCGTGCCGTGCATGTCACGTAATATTCGTACACAGCAGGCAAGGCTCCACAAGGGGGCGCCCACCCAATCAGGAGCTTGGCCCACCCTGGCCCCACAGCAAATATCAATCGATTGCAAAATTGGTGCGATGTTTAATTCAGCTCCAGATTTTGAGGGTGATCATGGTTTTCGGCCGGTTGATATCCATTTGTTATATGAGAAAGCAGTATTACAACGTGACCGCTGTCTTCATAAACATTCAAGCGATTTTAACTGTTCATGCACAAGAAGATGCGATAGAAACTCAATTCGGGAGGTCTACACACAGCTGTGTTCTCTTTTGTATCTCATCACGCTTAAAGGTAGGGTAGGTAGGAATTTTATAAAAAACTTTTTTCCAAATTTGTTTAAACTTTCTATATATATCAATACATAATTAAAATGTAAGTACTCTGAAAAAAAAGAGTATAAAAATCGAGTGACTCTAGACCGTTTAATCTGCATTAAACACAGCTCATTATTTCCATTCGGGACGAAACAAAGGATTGGCTTAGGCGACTGTCACTCTCTCGCAACCATGGCAACCACCCTTTTGCCACACAGGATCTGCCCATATGCGCGCGCACCCATTTGATTTGAGGAATTCAAGAGGCACGGAACCTAGGAATAGCAAAACAATGGCAGAGAAAGAGCAATCAAAAATTCACATTACCGGCATATAGCGAAGGCAAACAAGGCAAAAAAGGAAGACAGTACTAGAAAAGGTAATGAACAAAAAGTCTTTGGATAAACAAAGAAATAAAACGTGTGTCAATATCCTCGGACCCATAGTTGCACGGCCTCTTGCACGACCTCCTCTGCTTCGCCCTCGACCCCGGACCATGTCCTCGAGCTGACGATGCGGTACTTGTCTCTGGAGTTTAGTCCTCATCAGAGTCAACAGTGCTTTCATCATGGAAACTCTTACATGCAGAACACCATATGTTATGAATCTTACACGAAATTCATCTTCATCACAGTGTAACTGATGGTAATGGAAAAAACGTGTATGAATGCAACCTGTTTTTAGCTTTGCCTTATAGATATAACTAGCTCGTTAGCGAATCAAAAAATATATATTTTAAACTTTACCAATATCAACATGCTAGCTTGATAGTGAGTACTAAAATACATCTTATTTGTTTATATTCATAATGATAAAGTTAGATTTTTTTTATTACATGTGATTCTGACATGATGTCACTACATGCACTGCGCTCCTTCCTCTCCGCTCGTCTCAGGTAAATGCGTCTTCCAGTTCCAGCTCAGCGGTCGGAGTCGCGCGTTCATGTGTTTTGGGGGCGTGGCTTTGGAAGGAGCCCAGAAGGGAGGGAGTGGAGTGAATGGAAATAATGAGCTGTCTTTAAAACAGCCTTGAGAGGTCTACAGACACTCGATTTTTATACTTTCTTTTTCAGAGTACTTACATTTTAATTATGTATTGATATATAAATAAAGTTTAAACAAATTTGGAAAATAAGTTTTTTAGACAATTCCTACCTACCCTACCTTTAAATGGGAAAATACACACAAAATTACGTCAAAATGCCCGTTCTTAACTGAGTTAAAATAAAAAGTCTTAATGAGCGTAAACAGTTCTGAGAATATCTGATGTGTGTCAGGTCCGTGCTTTTGGTTTTAAAGTGACAGTAGCTTAATATACCTGCTGTTGTCTTGTCATTAATTAAAGAACAAGAGAAAAAAAAAAACTCTGCTTAAATCTTCTCTTGACTGAATAACTTCTTTAGCTTTAATAAGGATTAATACAGGCTACAGTTAATTTATACATTATAGTATTTTGTTCCTGAATACTGTTAGACTTACCTGAAATATGTTTATTTCATTTGTGTCTTTATTCTATTATATTTATTTGTGCTATTGCTTGTAATTTGTTCATAAGTTCTTATTTTACTGTTTACTGTCTTTATTTAACATTATTTATTAAAATACTATTTATTTATTTTTGTGGTGGGGCCAGTGAACATTTTGGCAGGGCAAGCAACCAGTAAACTCCTTAGCGTTGAGCCCTGTGTGTTTATACATAGAGTCCCTTTAAAGACCTCTTCCTTTTGTTATAAAATGTCACTTGGCCCAAAGCTGGAGCCGGGCCTGGTACACAGAAAAAAGTAGCAGGTATACCTTGAAGCTGAAATTTTGTTGTCACAACGAACGAGAAAAACTTACCATGGATCATTAAAAACGGCAAACCTCTGGGAAATCACCAGTTGAACAAAAAAAAACACCAACAAAAACACCAAAAAAGTAATTTAGTTGCTCTGATAAGATGTAGGCTACTGCTTCCATTTGTACACCGGTGCCTTGAAAGCATATCAAAGCCATATGTCAAAGCATATCCAAAACAATGTTTTTCCACAAGACACATACTGTACATGCTTTTTTATTTTTTAAGTGCTAGACGGTCGTTCATTCATAAAGAACAGAAACAGAACAAATTCAAGGCTTGTATTAATTATGTTACGAATGCTATTGCTATTTGACATAAACCTGAAAGCACTGACAATAGAATTCCATCAAAGATGTTATGGCTGTAAACTGCTCACATAGGGAGATTTAAATGTTTGCCTGTTGGCTGATACAAGGGCATCTGTCATCTGCTCATCTCAGAGCAGCACTCATGTCAGTCTCCTGTGGTATCACACCCAAGAGCAACATCACGAGGTGTAAGATGAGGAGATGCCCGCGGGACAGCAGAAGCAGCAGATCAGATGAGCCTCCTTTTGTGGGACCACCGTCACCAATGAATGACAGACAAAACTAAACAATAATAATTGAACAAAAGACCAGGTGATGCAAAGATGGAAAGGAAGTTGCTGTCACTAAACAAAGCGAACCACAAGATGCGAGATAAACGTAATTCAAAGTATGTGCAAAATATAGGCTTGATAAGTTAATGGTGAACCAGATTGTAGATAGGCCTACACACATTTCTGTGTGGATTAAAAATAGTCTGACAGCAAACCTCCATCATAAAATCTGTATCAGACCACAGTACTAGATTATACCAAACTCATTATCATTCATGTCATGACCAAACTGAAGTGATTTGTGTAGTCTAGTATTTTCTACCCCCAAAGAGACTGCTTTCAAAGTGTATTCAATACATGTTATCAGTATAACCTTGCTGTATTTAACACCATGCATTAACCCGTTTGAATTTGCATTTTACATTCAGGGTGTACTCTTTAGATATTTGTGTTTCACAAGCAGCAACTGACTAATAGCCACTGGCCAGTTCTCCCTTCGGCCATCTAACTTTAGCACATCCTATTTTTATTGCATCCATCATTTATTGCACAGGCATATGGGAAGAATGGAGCTCTGCTCTGAATACGCTTAATGGATCCTGAATGAAGAACTTCCTGCACTGCCGATGGGGTCAAGCTTTTGATGGGTCCGCTGGCTATTCTTTGGCTTAACAGTGCAAAGAGTATCTTAAGTGCCAGGACAACCGTTCATAGAGGCTGTGATGCTTCATCAGAGAGAATTTACACAGATACTATTTAATAGCCTGGGACCACATTCTGGAGATAAAGACATATCCCATGTGTCCTAAATTGATGGGTGTCCATGAGAAACCATGAGGGGGGGGGCATTCTATATTCACGCCTAAGCCTAAGACATTCTATATTCACAACATTTCTGCATTTATTTTGGCCTTAAGTGGTTTACCTGTGACTCTGAGAACTGCATAACTGAGCATCTCCAGCCAGGTCAGATTTGAATGCAGATCAAATCATACACCCTCACAAGTGCACAACACATCATTGTATATTGTGATTTTATATATTTAAATGGGCACAATTATAGGTATTATAATATTTCCACATGCATTACATATTCACAAAATACTACAATACAACAGGAATGTTCCTGACATGAAGGAATATTTCACTAAAATATCTGTTATTGACAAAAACTACATGGCAGAATTTAAGGAACATCTGTACACACAAGAGTATTATTGTCTAAATTATAGTGATGGAACCATTTCTGCTTCCGGACTCTAGTGAAATGTGAATTACAGAGGAGTTGAATTCATGTCCAGACTCAGGATCTGAGCAAACAGCGCCCCCTTCCGTTTAACTAATTGACTCAATATGACTCAAAAACAAAAATGTAGATGCAGAACACTAGACTTTAGGCTACATGTAGTTGTACACAAAAACGGAATCATATATACCTTACTATCATAACAAAAATATCTACTAACAAAGTGTGTAACGTTACGTGACGTTACGAGCATGTCGTCGAGTGGGAACTAGGTGCTGCTTCATGAATGAATCTTTTAAGTGAACGAATCGGTGTTTTGAACAAATCTTTCATGTGAACAAATCGTTCTCGTTCACTTCCATGTTTATTTGTTCCCCATTGAAGTCTCTACCTTTTGAAGCGTGTGATTTCTTTGGTAATATTATTGTCTTCAAGACATGCAGACAAAAGACTTAAATAAGACTTGCTGAACGACTCGGCGTTGAATCAGTTGAGCAAATCACTCAATGCGGTGCACCCTGCAGAATTCAAAAGATTCGACTCACTAAGATGAATCATTATGAAACTATAGTAAATGGTTGACGTTAAACTCTTAAAGTGACTTGGAAAATACCAAATAAAAATCATGATTTAACCGTATTGTTCTGATCGTCTTCTTGAATATTCCAGGAACTTGTTGTTGTGTCAATTCCCGACAATGAAGCGTATTTGCTCTTCCGCAATACATTTCCCACAATCCCTTGGTGTGTGTGTGTGTGAGCCTGGGCGTGTGAGAGAAAGATTAAAATTGGACCATCTGCAGACTTTGATTTAGCATCAATGGTGAGAACCTACATTGTTTGCCTAAATAGACATGCGATATGTATCTTGTCAGCTTGTCTTTTCTATAGCAGAGCTAGAGGTCTATCTTACTACATTTCGTAAAGCTAAATCCGATGTTTTATTAAAGCTGTTCGAAAAACCAACTTCGTCAGCTAGCCAACACAGCTAGCCAGCTCACTTTAGGCATGCGGATCACTAGTACATCATCAAACGTACGTGCTTGCTTGTCTTTTAACATGTTTGCTGTTGTTAATAGTGTAATAAACATATTATGTGTTTTATTACCGTTTAATCCGACGCTTAAAAGACATTGTCCCATTTTTCGCAATCACCCGCTAACAAAATCTTGGCTGTGAATCAAAACATAGTTACTGCTAGCTGTCTAGTTTAACAGCATTTTTTGTGATCGCACCATTCTGAATCTCACCATTTTTTAGACATAAAGAAAACTAAAGCATTAATGTTGTGCCAGTTGTCATTTCTGTTCTGCTGACATACAGCCTCCGTCATTGTTTATTTTGACAGATGAAACGCTGTGTTGTCGGGAAATGTGTGATTGTCTTCACAGCTTGAGAGATATATATATATATATGTGTGTGTATGTGTATATGTGTATATATATATATATATATATATATATATATATATATATTCACACACATAATAACAAGAGTGAACATCACAGTTTCGAGAATCGGTAGTTGACGGAAAATTGTCTATGAATACTTGCATTTTAAAATGATGTCAAAATAATATATTGTAAGATGTATATCTTAGGTTCTCTACCAGGTCACCATTTCTTAAACGTTTTTCACCATTTTAATCACATTTTACTACTAGTTTATTTTAAATGATCCTTTGGGTTGATTTTTTTATTTTTATTTTTTTATGCATAAAATAGGTACTCCATGTAGTATCTAGGCCTAAATAGCAAAAATGAGCACAGTGCTGTTTCCAATAGTATTAGAAGTAGTATAGCATATCACAGACATGCCTATGTACCATAATATCTTGTTTCATAACATAATATATTATATGTAATAATATGATATTTTTTCCCTTTCAGGCTGCAGCAGATCTTTTCCACAGGGCTTTGCTGTATTATGAGCTGTAGTAAACCGTCACGCTTTGATCGATTCTCAGAAGGATCTGTGGCAGGTGCCACTATCACTGTACCCTCACCTGATATCAGCAAACGGGTAAGAGTGTGATCTGTACTTGCGTTTATTGAGTTATTTGAAGACTTCAGTGGCAAAAAATCTCATTGTTTTCTTCTTTCATAATCTTTCTATGCAGACCAAAATGGAAGCTAGTTTTGGATCCACGTTTCCAGCAGTCCCTCAAGTAGCAAAAGGTCAGCATTATCTTGCATTGACTCTACTTGGAGTCAGATTAAAGGCATTTAAAAACAAAAATAGTGCAAAAAAAAAAGAAGGCAAACATTTTAAGTGGTCCTCAGGGAAACAAAATATTAAAAAATGATGTATGGTACAGCCGTTTTAAAATTCCTAAAAAAATAAAATAAAGATTATTGTAAGTTGACTTACATTTACATTTTGAGTGTCGTACCTCAAACCACTATGAAAGTAATTACCGTTGTTAAAAATTACCTAGATCAGCATTGATTGGACAGAAATCCATGTGAGCATTTGCCTAGCAACAAGGTTCAGTCAGTCGCTTGTAACTGTGCGCTTTCTTTTCAGCGGAAACCAATTACAAACAGCATCGTAGAACCCCTTCAACCTCCAGCACTCTGACCTACTCGCCTCGTGACGACGACGATGGCATGGTAATCACAACGCCATCTCTTTTCAAAACAGCCAATCACATTTACATATTGAGGAATGGAAATCAAAACCCTCTCAATTTTGTCATTGCTGACGTGCGTCACAGTGGGCTTTTGGGTTAGCTGATTTACTGTTTGTGCAGTTCTTAGTTTTTGATAAAGGCATTTATTTTCTGATTATTTTTAGACTGTTTATGAGTGGCTATGTATATTGTTTAGTTTTTCCCAGACACCACAGTGTTGTTTTTCCACCAAATGTAAGTGAATCAGAAGACATTGAGGTGCTCTCCTCCTTTCAATCGTTTTGCACATTCACAGGAAAGCTCGCCTATTTATGAGTAGGGGGAAGTAGTTAAATCTGATTTTTTTTTTGTTAAGGACCATATCCAGTATCAAAACCTGTTGTTTGTTGTACAAAAAATGTTTTACTACTGATGATTTTGGTAACACATCTTACTTTGTAGAGTGGAATTTTGGAAAGAGGGGGCATGCTTTTTGTAATGCCAAGGTGTGTATTCCAGAAAGCAGGGTTAACTTAATGTCACATAACTCCCGGTTGATTAACCCAAACCTTTCTTGCGATTATCGGTTCCAAAAATGCAACCATGAGTAAGTTCCGTAAACTCAGAGCATGTTCATGGGGAAAACCCAAACGCTGCGTCCAAAATCGCGTATGGAGTAGGTACTATATTTGAATTAGAATGTATGGTGCGTTCAAGTCCTCCGGGGAAGTTCATATTTACGAGACAGGAAGTCGTGTTTACGACGGCAGGTGAGTTCAAATCACTTTTGTCGGAGTAAGATGGCTGTGTACTTTGTCTCAATTAATTACACAAAAATACAGCAAGGTTCTTAAACTCTGCTTATAGAAAATGAAGAACAAAGAAATGTGCATCAGGTGTGTTTTGCTTTTTTATGTTTTAAATTAATTTATGAAACCACTGTAAACTTTATCGTTACATTATAATGCTATCATATTTTGTGCAGGCAATTAGCTTACTTCGTTGTAAATAGAAAAGCCTGACAATATCACAGCTAAATACCTTTAAGTATTGTGGTATTCCGCCATGTTTCTCACTCGTAAAGATCAGGGGTTAATGAAAATCTCGAGCTTCCCACTCGTATTTAATAGTTGAACGCCACCACAATTATCTTTACGACATGACTTGAATGCACCAATACTTTGCGACCTTTAAAAAGGTATGTTCTTCTATATAGTATGAATATGGGTAATATGAATGCAATTCGGATGTACTACATTCAGCATGTTGTTACGGTCACTTGACCTTTCTCAACAGTGCACCGAATCCATGAGTCACCATGGGAACGGATGCTAAGGGGATTCATGCCTTACTACTTTTTTTGTTTAATAGCAATTTACATTACATTTACATTATTAGTGCATATTGCCACCTACAATTGCAATTGTTGTGCAATTATTTTTTTATCTTTTATCTTATAACATTTAATAATGCGAACACAAATTAAATTGATTGTTGATAAATATTAAAATTATATATTAGAATTTAGTTTTTTGCTAAATATTAAAATAAAAAATTAAAATACATATATTAAAAAAAGGATTGCTTGAACTAAAAAAACTGTCTTTGCTTGCACAGATAATATGGTTGTATATAGTTTTTTTTTAATGTTTAGCCATTTTACTTCTACTTTCTTGTGAGATGAGATATTATTATAGAAATAAATAAATAAAAACCTGTTGAATGCAGATCCATGATGTGTGAGATGACAATAAAATAAATAGATAAAAAAATAAAATTATCATTGCTTTGTTATAATAGTGCTTTATAATTTTAGAAAAAATTTAACTATATAATATAATATTGTACAAATATCTGTCACGGCCACTGAAGCCTCATCAATAGGGCATGTGTATATATATGTAATACTTCTCCGGAGGAGGTTATGTTCAGAGAATAAGTTGCTTTGGCTACTTGTATACCCTGTAAGTCACCTCAGTTTTTGGAAGTTACGGTAATCTTTTTACTTATCTGTACACTTACCCGGATGTGTCACATAATCTGCTTTCTGGAATACCTTCCAGATGTCATTCAAAAAACTTAAAACAAAAAAACAAATAAACTGACTCTGTTCCTGCAGCCGCCCATCAGTACCCCTCGTCGCTCAGACTCTGCCATCTCGATTCGCTCCCTGCACTCCGAGTCCAACATGTCACTGCGCTCCACCTTTTCCCTGCACGAGGAAGAGGAAGACACAGTGAGTGTCAGCAATCTTCTGTTTCCTTTTCACATGTTGATCTAGCGTGGTGACGCGAAAGGCTGACAGACATGCACCATTGCCCAGCAGGAGATTGACGTTCTCTCTCTCTCTCGCCCTTGCTCTCTTTTCTTACCCAGGAGCCGCAGGTGTTTGCAGAGCAGCCCTCAGTCAAGCTTTGTTGCCAGCTGTGCTGCAGCGTGTTCAAGGACCCCGTCATCACGACCTGCGGAGTGAGTCAGTCAGCCGTCCCCTCACCTCTCCCTCAGGATAGGGCTGTCGTTCATGATTTGGTTTCAGGCCATGTATTGATTTCCTGTTTGGGCCGTGAACAGCACGCCTCATTGACCCGTTTCCTACGGCACTGTCAGGCTGTTGAACACCAAAATACAAGTGTCTGTTGAGAGATAAATTACACTTAAAATAGCTGAGTAGATGAAAAAGTCAAATTCAGCTCTTATTCACTCTCATTGTGCTCTCTTCCTCTTCCTCTGTCACCTCAGCACACATTCTGCAGGCGATGTGCCTTGACCTCAGGTAAGCATAGCATTTTTATTCTACGCATTTGTCTTGCTTTCACCTTTCTCATGATGACTGTTAGTACAGAGAGGGCTCAACACAATTTCCACAATCACAATTAAAAATTACAGTTGGCCAGTACCATTATTAGGAAACTTAACATCAGTTGAATGAACAATAGTTGAAGAGAAGAAGTGCGCAGATGTGAGCGATTCAAACAAAAGGCGTAACTTGGTGTGTCGTAATATGATTCATTCATTGATGTGATTCATTGCCAAAAGAGAGAAAACACAAAATAAACAAAGTTAAAGATTAATTTGACTGATAGCGTTACGTTGTTTTGCTCTTTTAGATTTCTATATATATTGTGATTAATATCATTATCATGAAATCTTTTGGCCACGATAATCATGTATTGAAAATGTAATATTGTAACTGTCTACAATATTATACAAACTGTCTACTACAGAAAGTATTTGTTATTCACAATATTTATTTCCATCTAGAACTCAATGTCTTGACTTTTTTGTGAGGTTAATAATTTTATGGTCACAGAGACAAAAATATAAATTTGAAATATGAAAAATAATGCAAAATACTTTTACATAGCTGATAAGAAATATTAACATTTCAAGTTTTATTTTCTTTTTAACACATTTGCAAAGTTATCATAAATCTGTTTATGTGTTGCCATTAATCAAGCAGATTGATGTTAAAAAAATAAATGTAGAGCATTTTAGCATAGGGCTGCAAGATAAAATGTGAAAAAATAAGGGGTCTAAATTCTTTCTGAAACTTATCTGAATATTTATGTACAATTTCTAAATTTGCTTGTCATTAGCAGGAGTGGCCTTAAGTTACGAGTGCAGGTCTCTAGCTCTGTTCCTGTTTCATTTCCTTTCTATGCTGTCATTTCACACTCATTTTTAGAGAAAAGTTTTCAACATAGGGTAACTGTTTTGTTTTGCCAATAACCTTGTGGTTCCACAGATAAATGCCCTGTGGACAACTCCAAGCTAACAGTGGTAGTGAATAACATAGCGGTGGCTGAGCAAATTGGTGAGCTTTTCATCCACTGCAAGTACGGCTGTCGGCCAGCTGCCTCAGGCAAGCCCGGTGCCTTTGAGGTTGACCCACTTGGCTGTCCTTTCACCATCAAGCTCAGCACCAGGAAGTGAGTATGCAGGTTATTTTCTTTTCACAATGTCAGCTTTTGATTTCTGTTTTTGTGACGTAGTTATGCAAGGGGGGTTTAATTACGCTGTATTGTGTGTGTGTGTGTGGCAGAGATCATGAAGTAAGCTGTGACTACAGACCTGTTCGCTGTCCCAACAACCCCAACTGCCCTCCACTGCTCACCATGAACCTGGAAGCCCATCTGAAAGAGTGTGAACACATCAAGTGCCCTCATTCTAAATATGGGTATGGGAGTTTGAAAAGGCTAACATTCTTTCCTTCAGTTCCATAGATGATGTTACACATAACAAGGAAATTAAACAACATTGAATTTACCACTGCCGACTTTTCTCCAGTTGCACCTTTATTGGGAATCAGGATACATATGAGACGCACCTGGAGGTGTGTAAGTTCGAGGGGCTGAAGGAGTTTCTCCAGCAGACGGATGACAGATTCCATGAGATGCAGGTGACACTGGCGCAGAAGGACCAGGACATCTCGTTCCTGCGCTCCATGCTGGGCAAACTCTCTGAGAAACTAGACCAGCTGGAGAAGAACTTGGAGCTCAAGTTCGGTGAGGAAACAAAGCTAATTCTTAACCTCTTAACTGTTTTTAAGCCAAAAGTGGTCAAATTGTTGTTGTTTTCTTGTGCTAATGTGGCAGATGTGCTGGATGAGAATCAGAGTAAGCTCAGTGAAGATCTGATGGAGTTCCGACGAGATGCTTCCATGCTGAATGTTGGTCTATTTTCACTCTGGTTTTACCAAATTGAGACGTACAGTTTTGGTGTTCCAGTATTAAGAGCTTTCTAACTCATCCCTTCTTTTTGCAGGATGAACTGTCCCACATCAATGCCAGGCTCAATATGGGTATACTGGGCTGTGAGTGTCTCGTTCTCATTTATACTCCTAATTTCTGTGAATATAATGAAATATATCATCATCTGACTGTATGAAATGTTTTGCAGCCTATGACCCGCAGCAGATCTTCAAATGCAAGGGTACATTTGTTGGCCACCAGGGTCCGGTGTGGTGTCTGTGTGTGTATTCTACCGGTGATCTTCTCTTTAGTGGGTCATCAGATAAGTCCATCAAGGTAATTCCACCTGCCATCAGCAAGCTGTCCCTTTGGTTTCTGAGGATCCCTCTTCAACCAGATAAATCTTCTGTACTTCTGTGCTCAACATAGGTTTGGGACACATGCACCACATACAAGTGCCAGAAGACCCTAGAGGGCCATGATGGCATAGTGTTGGCATTGTGCATTCAGGGGTAAGTATTTTGAGGATTTGGAGGAATACTTTTAGATTTTTCATAACTTTTCCTTGCCAGTCAGTGTAGTGTATTAAATGTTACAACTAGAAATAAAAATGACCATTTTTGCAAATGTTTCATGTTGGCTTTAAGTGGACAGGAAATCTTATATATTCTTTTCTCCTTTCTGCTGCAGGAACAAGCTGTACAGTGGCTCAGCTGATTGCACGATCATTGTGAGTGTTCCTGAAATGCATATTTCATTTCATATCAGGCCTGTTCATGACTAGGGATGTGCGCAACGACTAATTTCATTAAAGGGTTGGGGATTATACTAGTCGACTAGTCTGTTTCAAAATTTCAGTTTAACCGTTAAAGGGTTAGTTCACCCAAAAATGTTAAATTCTGTCAGTAATTACTCACCCACATGTTGTTCCAACCCTGTAAGACTCTCGTTCATCTTCGGAACACAAATTAAGATATTTTTGATGAAATCTGAGAGCTGGCTCACTCCTTCATAGGCTTCTAGGTAATTTCATTCTGCCAGCCCAGAAAAGTTAGTAAAGACATCGTTAAAATAGTCCAAGTGACTACAGTGGCTTAACGTTGAGTTTATCAAGTGACGAGAATACTTTTTGTGTGCAAAAAAAACAAAAATAACGACTTTATTCAACTATTCATTTTCTTCTGTGTGGGCCTCTTGAGTGAGCTCACGTAGTGTAACAGCGCAGCGCTTCTGGGTTGAACGTCAGAGCGTAGGCTCACTATTGGCCAGCATCACACACATTACCAGCGTCGGCAAATAGTGAGCCTACGTTCTGACATACAACCCAGAAGCGCTGTTACACTACGTCAGCAGCTTAGGAGAATAACATGGAAGAGAAGAGATGGTTGAATAAAGTCGTTATTTTTGTTTGTTTTTCGCACAAAAAGTATTCTCGTCACTTGATAAACTTAAGGTTGAGCCACTGTAGTCACTTGGACTATTTTAACAAATTTTAGGCAAAATCGCATGAAAAGCTTGATTTGTGCTGACAACTATACATTATTTAAGCGTATTCTCTTCATTAGGGTGTTGATATAGCAACTGTTCAAGTGTCAAGTATCTTTCATTCATAATGTTTCTCCTTTATTCCGATATAAAATTTCATACTGTTTTGTCTCTCATACCCGGTAGTAGCAAGCAGCATAGAAGAAACAGAGAAGTTTTGTGTAGGCTTTCAAAATACTCCCTTCACTTTGCTCAGCTTCCGAGTGGGCATTTCTCTGAACCCGCTGCAAATGTCAGAGAGAAAAGAAAATCTGTTTTCTGCTCCAGAGATACACTTTTTAAAATGTTCATTTTAAAATGTAACATTAACATGACAGTAATTTTAATTATATGTGTATAAAAAATATAAAGTAAAACATTAACATTAACCATGACACGGTCCATGTGAGTCTAATGCAGATATACACTTGCTCTTCCTCAGGTTTGGGATATCCAGACCCTGCAGAAAGTGAACACTATCCGGGCACATGACAACCCTGTGTGCACTCTGGTGTCCTCTCACAACATGCTCTTCAGCGGCTCTCTCAAAGCCATTAAGGTCAGTGGTGCCTGCTGAAGAAAAGATGTGCGTGTCTGCAGACACGAGCCCGATCAAGCAGCTAATATTGAGCTTTATTCTGCCCCATTTGCTGATGTGCACGTTAGCTGTGTACGGTTTTCTTAAAGTGATGTGGAGATACGATCGGTGCTCCAGCAGAGAAGAGAAAAGCACTGACTTGGGCTACTGAGGCACGAGTGGAGCAGAATTAGGTCCACTTGGCTCTGAGAGCTCGTCTGAAGAGCACACGCTGTGCTAATATCACCATGGTGATGTGTGGGAGGAATGTGGGGGTGGAGGCTTAACAGTAGAATGATCTCATCTCTCTGGGACTTTCCAGTTTGCCAATTCTGGATGTTCTTTAAGCGTTGAAACATCTTTTTTTCTCTCTCTCTCTGTAGGTGTGGGATATTGTGGGCACTGAGCTGAAGCTAAAGAAGGAATTGACTGGCTTGAATCACTGGGTTCGAGCTCTGGTTGCTTCTCAGAATCATCTGTACAGTGGATCTTATCAAACCATAAAGGTTAGAAGTGTTCAACTTTGAACTGCTTAAATAGAAAACAGCTCTGTCAGTTGCTTCAGGAACGCCCAGTCCATATAATAAAGGACAATATGCAGGTTGATTGACAGAAATCCTTGCAGAATCCGTAAGATCTGAAAGATGTAAAAACAAAAGTACACTTAATCAAATCGAGATCTGGACTAGTTCCTGTAAATATTAAATTAAGTATTACTGTGCGACTCTGTGAATGGCATTGGCTTTTTTTTGTCATGATTTGACCATTTAGAAACAATTTATGAGACAGTTGTCAGAATTTGTTGGTGATTTCAAATATGAAATTTAATTAAAAGCTTGGGAGAATTTGATGTTTCTCTATTTAGTGAGATAGAAACGGCACTTGCTTGACTGAAACAGCTGCCCGAGAGGTGTTTTAAAGATGGCCGCCGAGTTAAATGACTTGCCTTGGCTTAAAGGGACCTATTGTACAGTAGAATGTACTGTATATAAATATAAAAAATGTAGTTTTATTAATTCAATGGATTAGACACTTTTTTTATTACTCAAATTGTTCAAATTGCTCAAAAAGTTCAGATTGGAAGCTGTTCTCATGAATTCCTTTAGTGTTCAGTCTAAAGGGTAAAAACGAGAGCAGCTCTCCGAGATGTTTTTAAAACAGATAAGGCCGATAAACCCGAGCTGCTTGTCTCAAGTTGTCTAATTATGGCTCCAGAGATTGCAGGCAGGAAGCAGACTACAGGCAAATGCTCACAAAGAGAAAGAATGAACAAACACGCTACTATTAGAATACAACAGTGATCAAAGTTTAAGTCTTTAAGTTGTTTTAAATTGAGAGTGTAGAGAGACGGACTCAATTATTCCCCTGCTCCACTGAGTGGGTGGCTGCTGAGCTTTTTTGGCACTCTTCTCGTCTTCTTGGTAACAGTGACTTCTCTGATTGGTCTCTCCACAGGATTATGAGTAGTGTAGTTCTCCACTAGTAATTTTTTATTTATTTTTTTATGAATCTGAACACGTTCTTTAACATATCATGCAAAACTTGCATACTATCTAGAGTGAATAAATGAAATGGATTTTTGTGAAATGGTCTGTATGCTCTTTCCCCTCAGATCTGGGACATCCGTTCTCTGGAGTGTGTGCATGTGCTCCAGACCTCTGGAGGCAGTGTGTACTCCATTGCAGTCACCAACCACCATATAGTTTGTGGCACCTATGAGAACCTCATACATGTAAGAAGTATTAATGTCTACGCTTTGCAGGGCTTTACATATGAGAGTAATGGTCATGGACAACCTGGAAATGTCAGGACATTTTTAACATTGCGATTTCTGATACTTCCCATATGAACTAGGTTTGGGACATTGAGTCCAAAGAACAGGTGCGGACGCTTACGGGCCACGTGGGCACAGTGTACGCCCTAGCCGTCATCTCCACCCCTGATCAGACCAAAGTGTTTAGTGCCTCCTATGATCGCTCTCTCAGGGTAAGGACAAGGCTTGGGTATGGGATGTGAAATGGGGGATTTGTGAAACCTCTAATGCATTGATTGTTTTACCTGTGCAGGTGTGGAGCATGGACAACATGATCTGCACCCAGACTCTGCTGCGGCACCAGGGCAGTGTGACGGCGCTCGCTGTATCCAGAGGAAGACTGTTCTCTGGAGCTGTAGACAGCACAGTGAAGGTCAGAGGCTCTTACAACCAGTTTTGGGATGCAGCTTTGAAACTGTAGCTTGCAAAGTCTGACAGCATTAAATGAAATTGCGATGAACAGTTTGCATATTTAGAAACACACTGATGTATTCTCCTGTGTTGGCGTAGGTTTTTAAATAATTTACCTTACAAATCTGATGAAATGGCACACATTGCGTTACAAGCAACCCGAACAAAAGAGATGCGCATGTAAATGATAACAGTTGATGTGGAGCAGCATTTACTGTGAACGAAGCTGCTCTGAGATGCATGTAACCTACATGCATGTAAATAAGTAAAACACACACACACACACACATATATATAAAACCCACAGGGCATATTTATTTAATTGAATCGCAGCCTTTGTGAATTCACAATAGCACTATGCTATAGTATGGTTTTAATACATCGTGCAGCCTTAGAAAACGATCTAATAATGCAGTTTCAAGTATTTTTCCGGTTACTCGACACTGTTAAATTGCAATCGAGGACTTTTTAAAATCAAGGACTCAAATTTAATCGAGGAATCGTGACAGCCCTTATGTGGATTGTTGTTGTTAAAGAATTAATCGGACTTGATTATTTCATCAGTATGTGCCGTTAAAAACGGCCGTTACTTTTGCAGCTGAGCAACACAGTTTACACCATTCCTTGAACCATTTTCTACTGGCATGAGATCTGTATATCTCTGTATATGAGCACTAACAGTGGATTCTGTTTCCTTTCCTCAGGTGTGGACATGCTAAACATGACTTCTGAGCATTATTAGTTATTATTACAAATCCCATGAAACTCAGAACCAACATGAACTCTGATGCTCAGACTTGTATACGAGTATGAATAATATTATTCAAGAGAACATTGCAACATACATTGGACGGGAAATGTTTTTATTTTTGACCCTGTGAACCCGGGCATCTGTCCCGTGTGAACTTTGCAGTAAAATGTCGTCTGGGTTTATTTGCTGGATGGATGGTGCTTGTTTGCTTTCCACATACCGGACACATTTGGACAGCAAACAGAACCTCCAAACCTGCAGTCTTTATTAACACCCAGCGGAGCGGAGCGCAGCCAACACTGAGCAACACTGTATTTTATACGCTTTTCCTACAAAAGTATGATTTAGATTTGGTAAGACTTCAACTTGATTCCAAATGAAGCTGAATCCAGTCCAAGGTCATGTTCCCAGGAGACCACGGAAATGTTGCGATGACTGTTGAACCTTGTGAGTCAGTCTCATGATTAAGTGAGTGCCTAAGCTTCAGTCTGATGCCAGTGGAGATGCATGGAGTGACCATCATCCCAGGGCTGAATGAAGACCTACACTAAACCAACTTGGGGGCCTGAAACAGCAGAGCATTGACAACACGGTGCCCATGTTTTTATTTCCGATTTGACAGTGCCAACTGAACGCCCAGAACTGCTCAGATATTTTCTAACTGCCTGTTGACTGATGTGAAACCTTTGTATGACGGTGTAATGACCTAATCATCCATCATGCTTGTGTAAATACTGCTATGTTTCCTTACCAAAGGATTTCCTTACTAAATCATTTTGTACAGAAAGTTCAAATGTAAGGCACTTAATTCATTATCACTGAGCATCCCAGGATAACTTTGAAGGAACAATGAGGTGAATGGAGGGGAACACAATCTTGCGTTCAGTGTGAGGTTGAGTTCCTCTCAGCTTAAAGTGACAGTTCACCCAAAAAAGAAAAATGAAACAATGTTCCAATCCTCTATGACATTTTCTTTTATTGAATATAAATATGATATCTTAGATGAAAGATGAAATTTGAGAAAATTTTGGGTTTTCCCCATACAAGTTAATGGGTACCAAAACTGTTTGGTTATCAAAATTTGTCAAAATATCTTTGTTCCAAAGAAGCGAGTAAATTGATTGAAATTTCGTTTTTCGGTGAACTATCCCTTTAATTTGAAGCATACTAGGTAAGTCAATGCTAAATTAAGACAAAAGGCATAAAAACAGCTGCTATTTTGGATATCACAGTGCCTTTTAGTGGCATGGAGCTACTCAATCCAGCTTCACACGAATAGGACAATTATGGAAGTAATGAACCGATTTCAGCATTGTTCCCATATTTTCCCCCCATTAAGCTTATGACAGGATGTGATGTTAAAAATGTTCAAATGCAAACTATCATAAGTTTCTTGTATAAAATACATAAGACAGATTTTTAATGCTTGTATTGAGTGTACATGAGTCTTTTATATTCAGCCGCTATCTTTAATTCACACATAACGTGCCGTTGACTCCCTCTAGTGTCCTTAATACATATTCAGTTATATCAAATAAATCTGTGAAGGGTTGTAGTACCCTTTGGTACCAGCTTGTAATTTAACTTGTAATTTTTTTTGACAAGTGCTCAGTATTATATACGCGAATTAATGAAACACTGGTGTTAAGCAGTTTCCAGCTGGCCTTGTTGGTTTTCAGTAATTGGACGGCTATGAGAGTGTTTGTATATAATGTTTATTTAGAGCAGGTGGCTGTTGATGCAGTCACTGCAAGCACACCACTGTTCCCAATGCCAGTCACAGCAGGTATCATACAAGTCAATGGCAGAACATCAACACAATATACAGCCTGCACACACTGAGCAGTGCAGATTTCTTTTCTTTTTTTAATGTCTCTGCAAATAGGATGGAATTGAAAACAGCTTTCATTATTAAATAACATCTTGCACCAACAACAAGTCTGACTTCAGTGTTTTCAGAATTTCAATATTTTTCATTGTTTTTTTGTTTTGTTTTGTTTTTCTTCTCTGGTATTAAAAAAAGAAGCAAACATGACAATAAGAAACTGACAGAAATGAGAACTTTAAAGTGGAGAAATCAAGTTTAAAAAAGGATGATTTCACAGTGACAAACATCCAGCTATATACACAGAAGTGGGGACAGGGTTGTAACTACTCAATTAACACTGGATCGACACCCAGTCCTTTGAAGTGATGGGCATGATAAAGCTTTTATAAAAGCCATTCCCATGCCAGACATCTGCACTCTGTCCACAGAGTAGACCACAATAAAGAGGGATATAATTCTGAACATCTGGTGGACGAAAGCTGAGACCGGCCACATATCCCCTACACATTGTTCAAACATGAAAGACAAAATGAAAAGAACTAAAGCAAGGCACATACATGTTTTAAAAAAACTTAACATTGCATAATATACAACTTATTTCATCTGAAGACATGGCAGTCAAAAAACTTATCACAAAAAGTTACCTTAAAAAAGAAAACTGGAGTTCTAAAAAAATGACCATTTACAATTCATTTAAAACTCTTTGAGCCAAGAAGACACTTTTGTCTCAAATATTTGCAGTTTCATCAACAAGCCCTCTTGATGCTGCATCATTAAATACTTTTTGAAAACATCTATAATAATCTCTGTTAATAACTTAAATATTACAAATATTCTTTTTTCTTCTCTTTTTTTTTTTGAGAACCAGGGAAGGGATTAAGTATATATGGAGCTACTGAAAGTGTGTAAAGCATTGTGGGACCTACACAACTATTTTTCTTGCTCACGTTCCCCTTCCTTTGGGCCCTTTCTTAAATTGCATTTAAGATCATTTTGATACTGTGACGATTCTAATAATGAGCAGGCAGATTGTCATGGCAACAAAGATGGTTAAGTAATGAGAGACTGTGAGTTTGCTGGCAATGAGATAATGACATTCAGAGGCTTGCAAGAGGTTTGGTGCTGTCATAACAGCAAACTGTGCCCTCACCATGAATGAGTGAACATGGCATCTGGAAACATCTCATGTCCACAGAGACCAAACTGTAAAAGCATCACTCATTCTACCCTCAATATGTCCCTGTAAAAGTCACTTAATGTGAGTCTCAGTGAATATGTTTAACCTAGATACTGCTATGTTTTTCAGAATAAGTTATGGACCCAAGCTTAATTGCATCTTGGACTAGTGCTCTTCCTTTGGTCATTAAGGAAATGTCTGTCTGGATGATACTGGGGGGAATGCAATACAAAGCAGGCACACCATGGTACATTCACACCCTTAAACAGCCACTGCGCAATGTGCTGAGATTAGACTGCATGCAGGCTTCCAGTGGAAACACACCTGTCCAAGCTCACTGACCAGGGGGTGGAAATGCTGAGCATCAAGCTTCATTAATGTTTGCAAAATCCTTGTTAGTTCACTACACTGTCAGTCCATAACACCTTACATGCATGTTTCTTTTCGATTGCCGTTTTTATGCCACTCAAACACACACATTTGCAACTTTCTCACTTTGTGCTTCCTGGCGTCCCACCTTCCGAAAACCGCCAACCGTCACTGGACCCGTGTACCTCGTTCTCGCCTGTGTTTCTCAGGTCACTCGTGTAGTACAAGTCAACATGACTCTATTTACTTTCTTAATGCACAATCCTGGTCTTGTTGTGAACAATTCATTGACACTTTATTCCTAAGAAAAATGAGTTTGTCTTAATCTTCACTTAGGGCGCACAGGCTATTGCATAATGATAATCAATAGCTATTTTGGTATTCAGTACCTATTTTAAATTGCCAAAGAACAGAATCATTGTATATTTTCTAGCATTTGCTGTATGGCCTGGAAATGCATTACATCATGGAAGTAAAATGGCTATTCACTTTGACTTCAAGGCCTACACTGTGTATCCCCTTTCTGCAGATGACTTAAGCATAGAGATGTCCAAGGATGAGGTCACGCCTCGCCAAATCAGAGCACACAGGCGCCTCCCTTCCCACAAGGCAATGCCACTCACATGGACATCGGGCCTATCTCAGCTTGAACCTGTTTGCTTGTGTGTGTTAGCAGCACTGAGGTCACCTCTCACGTTAAGGCACACAGGACACTGCACATGATGAGGGCAAAGAAAAAGAGGGAAGGTGAAGGAAGAAGGCTGTGCAGGAGCAGGAATGTATGAGTTCACACAGGCAAAAAGTGTATGGAAACATAAAGGGTCACAGCAGCAGCACAGAGCGGGAGCCCAGAGCAAGCACAGAGCAGGGGGTGAAACAGCCACTTCAGTCACTACATTCAACACAGCCCACAATACTCTTCAGCAGAGCACAGCCAAACATACAAGATGTTTAAGCCAGCCTTATTTTTTGTTTTGTTTTAAAACTTCATTATAGTCATAGAAAAATCCACATATCTGTCATCAAACTTTATAGATTTCTTAATGTTTCAACACTGTATGTACCATTGAACATGAAATAAAAACATAAAATATTTATATTTATATATATATATATATATATATATAACTGTACTAATGCATGACTCTCACTATGAGATTTTTTTTCTTTATAGATACAAACTTTCCTCATGCTTACAATGTACACATACCATACTATTATTTCATATACAATTATTGTTTTCATATTATTATTTTACTACTCATTGCTCATGGTAGATAGAGATATTCCATGGACAGAGAGTTGAGCTTTATGTATTAAAACCCAACCTCTGCCTCTCCACCCTCTGCTCTGTCTTTGATGTTTAAAGCCCTGGATGGCCTTCTGCCCAGTTCTGAGGTACATCAACTCGGGTTTGTGCAAAACCAACTCGGAGGGAGAGAGGAGAGACGGGTGTTTCATGACAATGGGGAAGGAGCAGGAGAATAGGGGGTGAGAGGAGCAAGGGATGAGGACTAGAAAGGGGTAGGTGGGTATGTTATTGGTCATTGTGCCCTTGTGCTCTCCCGGGGTCCTGAGGTTGTGCCACAGAGACACATGCTGTGCTCTTCACTCCAGCATGGCATCCAGCTGATCGGCCAGGTCATCGAACATGCTGCCGATGTCGTCTAGGATGCTCACTGTGCTCTTGTTTTCAGTCATTGAGCTGTGAATCAAAACACACACTTAAATATATTTTAAAAATAAGAAAAAATGTAGCTGCAAGCAATAGTTGTGGGGTCAAAAAAGACATGCAAATTGAAAGGTTGAATAGATTTATTTGGTCAACACACCCCCAGTGGTGAATTTAAAAGAGAATAAATTCAAAAGCTATGAACAGATCTGCCTTTAGTTATCAAATTTGATCAGTTGGTGTCGCTGTCACTAAAGGTAGGTGGTTTCCCTCAGGGTGTCTCAATGATAGACTGCGTCAATACACAATAGCCTTGTCAATATAAAGCCTCTTCAACTTTTCAGCTTTTTCATGTTTAAATTGGCTAACATGCTACAGGCAGTTTTGAAAAGAAAAATAAATAATAATTACTATAGAATTCTGGTACTCGCTGTATTCAGCACGATGGTGGAAAACTGCTTGAAGTCTGTTTCTTAATAACCACAGATGTAGACTCAAAACTGCTGAATTGATTTGAAGGACTTGAATTATATTTGT
This sequence comes from Abramis brama, assembly GCF_963993115.1. Taxonomy (NCBI): domain Eukaryota; kingdom Metazoa; phylum Chordata; class Actinopteri; order Cypriniformes; family Leuciscidae; genus Abramis; species Abramis brama. Next base: position 33,274,331 of record NC_139963.1, read on the forward strand.
AACTACTTGAAAAGAAATATTAACCTCAGACTAGATGCCATCATAGACTAGATTCCTACTGGTCTATTATGTCACTGACATCATACAATTTGTGCATGTTTCATGACACTCACTCTTTTTGCCCATCCTCCTTGATCTTCTCTTCTACTGCCAGCAGGGCCGCAGCCAGTGAGGCACTGGTCTCCTCTATCTTCTGGTGCATTGCATCTGCTGTCACTACCCCTGCGACACATGCTGATCCAGTTGAACTGTCCATGGATACCCCACTGATTGAGGAGCGAGGGGGCTTCACAGGTGGGGGTGTAGGGATAGGGGTTGGGGGAGTTTGGGGCGTCTGTGGGGTTTGGGGTGTCTGAGGTGTCTGTGGGGTGTGAGGAGACTGAGGTGTGTGTGGGGTGTGAGGAGACTGAGGTGTGTTTGTGGTCTGCGCACTCAAAGCTAGTGGGGTTGTAGCCTTGACAGGGTGGTTGGTCTGGGCAGAAGCTGTACTGGCCATTCTGGTGACAGTCTGCTTGGCTGGAGAGGGTGTGGGAGTGGGATTAGGTGTCGTATTTAAAGACTGCAGAACATTTTTGGATGGTTTGGGAGCTGTGGGAGGAGGTGTAGGTTTTGGTGAAATCGGAGGAGGTACTTTCTTTCCTTCGACTGTAAATAGAAAAGAAAAGAGATAGGAAGAGAGACGGGAAGAGAGACTGACTGAGCGGACTTTGATTCAACAAGGTTTAAACGTTACACGGCTTTACGGGATACTCACATAATTGTGTAAAGACAGGGCAAGTGAAAGGCCCGCACTGTGTAGTACCTGGGCTGCCAGGTGCCCCAGTTGGTCCAGGAAATGGGGCTTTCTTGGTGATGGCAGCTGGTGGTCCTTGTTTCTTTATGTGCTGGGCCAGAACAGGTTTGGGAGACACTGGAGGCTTGACGGACTTACGAGGGGCACTCTCAGTGACATGGCCTTCCAGGTCTGGACTGTCCCGACGGGGCGAGTTCTCAGGATGTTCCTGTGGCCGGGGCTGCTCTGAAACGGTCACCTCTGACACAGGGCGTCTTTTAATGGTGCCAGTCCCATTCTCATATGGTACGTGCATCTGCCCATCCTGTTGTTCCTCTGCATCTTTGTCTTTGCTTTTGGGGCGGCGCTTAACCGTATTTGACTCTGTGAGCAGGAACTTGGTGCCATTTGGCTGCTGCTTGGTGCTCTGGATCCTCCTTTTCAGTGAGGCTGTGGCATCCACACATGAAAGGTCTTCCTGGGGTAAAGAGTATGACATTTCTAGGCCCCTCTCAGCCTCATCCTTTCCCTGTCTAGGTCTTTGTTTGATGGTAAGGTTTCCATCCTCAGCAAATGGAAGGTTCTCTGCTGAACTCCCACTAGAGCTTGGCTGGGGTTCAGTGTGTTGCCTATCCTGGACTGGCTCTGGTCCTCGCTTAGCAGCTGCTACTAACTCAGTGACAGGACCACTAATGGTCCTGCGACGGTTCACTACTTCCCCATCCAGTCCAATGGCATCACGCTGCTTTGTTCCAGCAGAACCCACCTGTAGAGAAACAACCATGTTTTAATACGACAGATTTTGCTAACAGACATTTTTATGAAAAATGCTGAATATCATCCCAAGGGGGTACTGACAATCACCTTACCTGCAGATAGTGACCTGCAGATTTCTGTGTAGCAAGACCCTTGGCACCCCCACCAATAGAGGACATTTCCAACATGGCCGCAATGCTCCTCACAGTTCCTGCACTGCCTGTGTCTACAGTGCCACCCAGGTCACTAGCACGTCTTTGTGGTTGATAGGGAACATCCAAAAGAGGTCCACTGCTTGTCTCCTTGGGCACTTCAGCCAGATTACTGCTGGAGCTCGAGATAGCCGAACTAGAGCGTTTAGGGGGAGGTGGAGGAGGACCTTTCTTCTTCTGCCTGAGTGCAAAGGACTGGCTTCGGTTGACATTCTTCTCTGCCTGCCCTTTCATTGAGTTGCTGCGACCCACCCGGTGCTGTACTGTGGCATACTTTCCTCCTGAATCTGTCACATTCAGTTCGTCGCGCTCCTGCTCACCATCAGACACAGCATAACGATTCAGGCTGTGGGCACGTTTCTTAGGCAGACCATACTCATCGCAAGCTTCGTCTCCATCTGGTGGCAGGCACAGGAGTGGCACTGAGACAGCAGCTCCTTGGGGTGCAGCTTCCATGGTTTCCACAGGCTGGGCAGCTGGGTGTGGATGGGACATTTGAGTGGGGGATTGGGGGTGAGCACGAGGTGTCATGGGCTTCTCTGTCTGCTGGAGCAGCTGAGGACTAGGTTTTGGTTTACCCGGTGGGTTGCTCACCGTTTGTGAGGCAGGAGGCTTCATTTTGGTGGGTGTTTGTGGTGGAGTATAGGGTGGTCCTGCACCTTGGGGATAAGACTGACGTGGTTTTGGCTGTGCCGATGAGACACTTCTCTGGCCTCCTTGGCTGCTCTGGCGCATGGTACGTGCCTCCTTTCTGGGTGGCCCGCTAGGCTCCTCTGTGTCTCGGCTCTTATTCATGCTGTTCTCATGCAGACTGCGGGCTCGGTGCTGTGCTCCCGGACCACTGTTGGTTCTCACCTCTGTGCCGTCCTGCACATCAGCAGGGTGTTTAAGAGCTGCCTGTAACTCCCCGCTCAGTTCACTGTCCTGGAAAGTGCTCATTTTAGGAGACATACACTCTCCACTGTCATGGGGTGGGCTCTCAATTGCCATCACCTCCTGAGCGGCTGGGGGCTTTTTACGCAATGCGTTACGACCATCAGAGGCCTTCTGAATCTCTGCCAGCTTCTTCACTGCAAGCATAAGCTTCTTCTGGTGTCCTAAGCAAATTTGGTTAGAGAAGTAATGTAAACCAACATGGCCTATGCAGTTTGGTAAAAAAAGAGAAGTTTTATGTGTAATCATTTTGAAGTACTTAAAGATTATGGATCCCAGTCCACTGTCTATCTTACCAAGTTTTGTAATGCCAATCTCCTGAAGGTCCTCCCATGTAATGTCAGTGATAAAGTCAATGTTCTCGTAGCCATTTTTGACTAAAATTTGGTGATATTGGCTCAACCCAATCATGGATAACCATTCTCCAAGATTCGCCTACAGATTAAATACAAATAAAAACAAATTACATCTGGATGCGTGTGTATGTTCAGGTATTCCTACGTTGTGGGGACAAAATAGTAATACCAGAAATGTTATATCTTGTGGGGACATTTTTTGGTCCCCATTAGGAAAATCATCCTAAACTATTTATTTTGAAAATGTTAAAATGCAGGACATTTTTTTGTGAGGGTTGTGTTTAGGGTTAGGGTATCTATACAGATTGTACAGGTACTGTATAAAAATCATTACGTCTATGGAAAGTTCCCATAAAACATGGAAACCCAATGTTGTGTGTGTGTTTGTGTGTGTGTCTGCACTTGTTAAACTCACCGGTTTTTGGTCAGGCAGCCACTCATTAACACTGAGCTTATTTATCTCTGAGGTCATCTTCTTTCGATGTCCTGGTTTGGTTACTCCAATAGCTGTTAAATCCTGAAAATACATATAGGAGTCCCAGAAACCATCAGATCCATAACCAAGCACATTCAAGAACCCCAAGACCTTTGTACACACATACACACTAAACCAAGTGGCGCATATTCTATGAACATTACATATACACAAAAAAGATGATACAAGCTGATGAAAAAAAATGGGAAAGGGAAAATAATAAAATAATACCAGGAGCAAGTGAGGAGCAAGTGAGGAAAAGAAGCCTTTTCAGAGTACCCCAAACATAACCATATAAACATATCCTAATTGAGCATGTCCATGGTGTTTCAACAAAATAGCCCTGTTAATTCTGCTTTCAGCAATAATAATATGTAAATCTCATGAAGTCAGTGGTTTAATGTAATTAAGTATGGTAGGCGAGTTTGCTTCCAGGAATTCTAATTGCTCGAATATTAATTTCAGTTTTAGTAACAATTTAGTTTAGTTCAATTTAGTAAAAGATTTGCACTCCATTATGAAAATTCATGAAATTACCATTAATAGTAAAATATTTGCAAATGAAAAAAGCATTTGATTAAATGCTTTAATTTTAATTATATGCACATAAATACATAGCTCACAAGAGCATGTACATATGCTTAAGTTATTATGTGGGTCATCATGATACCAACATAACATAACAGGAAACACATTTGATAACCACAACAGCAACAATGTCTGGGGGGTTTCTGGGTGAGATATTTCCATCCTTTGCCACGAGTTTCATAAAGCCTGTGTGAGCCATGCCCATGGCTTTATGTGCTTCAGTTCAGACTCATTGCAAGCCATTTCACTTCAGAATCCAAAGAGAGTTTGTTGGTGGATTCGTTTTTATCTTCTGACTGCTTCTTTTCTGTGCTTTGGGTGGGTCTGTGAGTGTTACATTTAGGGAAGAGGGGAGTGACGTAAATAGTTTAGGGTGGTTTAAGGAGGTGGGGGGGGGGGCAACTCTTACCTCTGGGGTCATTCGGCTAATTGTAGGAATGTCATAGCCGGCGCTGATGAAGTTTGGAGCGTAGACCTGCAGCTGAAATTCACTCAGCCATTCGATAACAGCCTCTGAGCTCTAGAAGAGAAGATAGGTGGTAGTCTATCACTGTTTGGGTCCCATGGCTGAAGATGGACCAGACCCCAGGCCAACAAATGAGCCAATGACCAATGTCACAGCTTCACTAAACTTTATAAGTTCCTAAATAATTAAAAAGTCCACCCTACTTTTTTTGTATTAAATTGGACTTATTGCTCTTAGTCCAGTATTACTGCTCTTGCTCCAGGTATCTGCTCTGGCAACAGGGCACAAAGCTTTAGCAAATAAGGACTCTCCTTTCTGAACCAAAGGGTTCAGCTTTTAAAAAGTAGTGGTTCATACAGTTTCTGCTTTTGAATGCCACTTCCCTGGAAGTAGGAGGATGTACTGTAACTCTGTGTAGGGGAGGCAAAAAGGGAGTTGGGCAGCAGAGAAAATAGGGCTGTTTTGAACAGATGGCCCTTAGTCCACAAGTCCAGCATGGAGCAGCTCTACTCAGCAGCTCAAAAGTCCTGCTGGGAAAGATATGGCAGCCACATTTCTCTGTTATATGACTAAATGGTGGAATTTCTGATATCAGCTGAGTGTAAAAATGACATCAAAAACTGCGAGGGTCAGTTATGCATTACCAATTTGCAACATACAATCTCATTTAATGAGATAAAGGATAAATAATACCTATACTGTGTCATATTTTGTTGGTATTGTGTTAAAAAATAAAAATTGTCTAAAAAAAAATATCAGTGTAATAATCTCATTTTCCCTATAGCTATCCCTATAACTGTTCTTCATGTCTCAATATAGACCGACTAAATCTTGATCCTGCCCCAATTACCATATCACTCCACATTTAAATCACACGTCTACATTGTTGGGTACTCTCTGAAAAGAAATCAAAAGGTGAAAATTACTGAAAATAAGGCAAAAAATAATTTGGAATGGACTTTAAAATGTAGCAAAGAAAATGAAATGAATGATCAGAAAAGATCACAGTGAAAGGAATCGCTGTCAATATTAGACAGCAGTATCAGACAGAGCGGCTGACAGAAGCCTGAAGCTGAGGACAACGTGCAAGGAAGCCTGCGGAAAAGCCCACTCACCGTGTCCTGACGACAACCGAGAGCGCGTAATACCGATGAGGCCAGCTGTGAGAGGAAGTGCTGGGAAAGCATCCTGGATGTGCCAGTGCATCTATATGTATGTGTGTGTCTGAGAGAGTGTATGCTTGTTTGAGGAGAGGTAACAGGACAGTGTGTTTTGAGTAGGAGTCTCCTTACCTTCCCCTCAGGCAACGCCTCCCCTTTCCTCTGGGACACCGCCTCCCCATACGGCTGCTCGTGGAGTGGACAGCTTGACAAACTCTGACTGCGTGAGGAAGATCCTAGAAGGACCATGAGATCATTCATACACATTGGAGCATTACTATTACACAACCAATCCCTGTTATGTTTTTTGACTAACTACTCCTTTAGCCAATCAGATCTTTGTGATGCTCCCACCCACAGCAATTAGTGCAACCATCTGGCACAAAAAAAGGAGCCAAGTCTCTAATTTGTTCAAAAAACAAAAAACATTTTGGATGGAGAGACTTCTTTGTGACAAGATACTCTCATATGAAATCTTTTCAGAAGAGTCATTTGAAATTCCCACTAACCCTTGTTGCTGGAAGCATGAGAAGGGTGTTCCAAAGACTTTGTCTGCTCCAGCAGGTGTTCTTTAGCTTTAGCAGACTGTGACAAAACCGTGGCCAGAAGCTACAGGATAAACAAAGCTCATCAGATCAAGAAATAACATACAAATATCAATGCAGACTATGCAAACTGGACCTCAAGTGCACCCCCTTATTGAAGAACAAAGCTTTGTGAGAATGAGTAACAGGTTCTTCTCTGATGTATTAAAGGTCCTGCTGGAAAATTCAGCTAAAACCATCTCCTCAAGGTAGCTGGTTAAAGCTGATTATTTATTGTTCAGGTCCAAGCTGATTTAGGTGGACTGCCAGCTAATGGAGTTAAGGTCGACTTCATAAACCATCTTGGTCAACCTGGTTAGGGCTGGTAGATTTGTTTGTTGGGAGGTCTTTTAAGGTGATTAGATGGTCCAAGCAGGTTTAGTTGGACTGCTAGTTTGTAAGGGTCAAGGTCGACCTTGTAAATCATCTTGATCCACCTTATTTGGTCTGGAAGACTAGATGGTAGCTGGATTTAAATGTTTTCTAGCTGGAGCTGAAGCTCATTATTTATGTTTTTGTAATCCATTCAAGCTGGTTCAGCTGGACTACCAGGAAATGGGCTCAAGGTTGGCCTTGTAGACCATCTTGGGCTGGTTAGGGCTTGTAGATGACCTTGGCTGAGCTGGTAAAATTCCAAAACACAACTAAACTTGACAAGGCTGTTCATCTTAGGATGTTATGACCTGTTTTTTTCCAGATATTGTAATAAATCTAGTAATACTGGCAATAGATAAGAGGCCTTTAAAATGAATGACAAACAACAAATAAGACAGTTCTTTCAGGTATCTTCTCAAACCACAATTGAAGTTGAGTCACTTTGCATGTCAGATAGCGCACCTTAACTCCCTCTGCCTGTGCGTGAAGGATATTGCTGCTGCCTGCGCTCTGTCCACTACCAGAGGATCGGGCACTGGCCACACTCCCTGAACTGCCCACACTGCTGCGGTCTCCACCTGGAACAACAAGCCCCCAACAAACACATACACAAACACAGTCAGCCCCATTGGACCATACCATCACGTTTGCTCCAATCACACCACTATGAACTCCCCCTCTGCAATGCACTGATCTGACACACGGGATGACAGAGACTTACATAACAATGGTGAAAGACCAGGTGATTGATGGACACAAGACATGTTAGCATAGTCACTAATACAAACACACTCAAGCCCACACTGCATTCATTGAAAATGCAGTTTGCCACAGGGCTACAGACACATCTGTGGATTGTCTCTACATGTGTTTCTTGAGGGAACGATTCCACGGATGTTACTGTAACAGAGCGAATGAGAGCCTTTCAATGCGCCTACACGCCTGCAACTGAGGAGGTTTCTGAGGTCAGGCGTACACAGCAGCTGCACCAGGAGGTGGCAAAGTCATGAGAGAAGAGGAAGAGGAGGACGAGGAAGGGGCAGTCCTGCTGTTACCTGCCACAGGCTTGCGCAGCACCCAGATCTCTTCGCTGCTGCCGCCCTGGGGACCACCGGCTGGGGTGGGTGAGCCATGTGGACTGGAGTCTGAGCCGCGAGAACCTTTAACACAGAAACCACCATTAACTGCGCCCTGGCTTGGCCACCTGCCCGGGATCAGAGGTTTTCTGGACAGGTCAGGCAAGAGGAAATCTTAACTATGTATGTGCTTTAGCAGTCTGTTTGACCACAAACCTCATTCTCTCTCTTTCAAACACACACACACACACACACACAAGGCAATCACGCATATATATATACTGTATATCTAACACAAATATATATGAACATTTATATACAGAGGTACATGAAATATATAAGAAGAAACATGTACTGTATATATGTGTATATACATATATATATGCCTTGATTTACACATACACATAGGTAAAACATATATAATATATACAGAGATATATGATTATATATGTAAATAGGTTTAACAATAAGAGGAGTTGCAGTGCATTACAGGAGCATAGTTCATTAGTGACTCCAAAGACATCAAACCACAAGTGTAGGTAAATGTGTTTAAATACAAATAAATGCAATAACATCTTATGGCAATGGTCTCTCTAATCACTGAAGAGAGACAGTCTCACCAGACTATTATGTTGTTAAAGGAATAATTCACCTAAAGATGAAAATTCTGCCAGATTTTTTTCAGCCCCCTGTTACAAAACTGTGTGATTTTCTTTTGTGAACGAGTTGTTTTGGACTCCACTGACTTTCATTTTTTTTACTTACATATTTTTTTAATGTTCCACAGAAGAAAAAACTGGAACAACATAATGGTGAGTAAATTATGACAGAATTGTAACTGTCCCTTTGTGTTTGTTTTACGATTCCCAGGCCCAGACAGAATGTGCAGATTTTGTTTTGCTGTTTTTAAGAGAAAATCAGCATAATTCTTCAGAATGGATTTAAACATTTTACAGAAAGTGAGCAGGAAATAAAATAGATTAGTCAAAATATTTTGCCATGTCCACCATTCAAATTCTGCTGGGCACAGATTCCATGTGGGCCTGATGATTACTGATCATTTACAACTAAAACAGACATATTTATATTACAATTTACGGTAATCCAGAGAACATAAGCATATCTTCATGCTCCGTACCAATATCAAAGTTTGGTTTGATACACATCACTGAAAGGATCAGAGTTAGTATGAATGGACAGATCAGTAGAGTTGAGATGAAGGAGAGTTGAAACAGACAGATGTTCAGTGACGGACAAATGGCTGTGCAGAGATGCAGGTATGGAGGGGTGAGAGGCTGGCTGCGCATTCCCTATTGGTCACGTGTACGAGTGAACGGTTGAAAGGGGCAGTGGAGCGAATCCAAAGTGTGGTCATCACAGAGAGGGAAAATATAGCACCAAGATCAGGGAAAATTTAGGGGTAAAATAGGAGAGATAACAGCTTCAACAAAGAGAGGCCCATGAACCTCTTTTGTGCTGGTTAAAAGAACTTACTAGCCAAATCTTGATCATTCTTGGCCTCTAAAAAAAAAAAATCAACAACCAAAATAATGTCAGAAAATAAAATTAAATGTGTTTAATTTTAAATTAAATGTAAAGTTCAGAAATAATAATTTTCAGAAAAATAATTTCAGAAAACTTTAAGGAATTAGTGGAACTAATTGATCATTGTTTGTATTCAGACTATTTAAATGAAAAATACTGTAATTTAACACATTCCTTAAAGCTTTGTGAATAATAATAACAACAATAATAATAAATAATAATAATAATACAGTGGAGACAGATTAGGGGATCTGTACCTTGTCCACTGTGCGGCTCTCCTGAGGTGTTTGGGGACCTGTTATAGCCAAAGGAAGTGAAAAGTGGCAGATGGGAATGTGGTGGCGGAGGTGGAGGAGGCGGCAGGATATGAATCTCATGATACGAGTCCCCATTCACCATGGCAACGGCGGGCGACACGGGGCCGCACACCGGCGCACAGACTTGTATCTTTTGATACTGTTGGGTACAAGTGACTGTACTCCATGAACCTAGATACGACAACACAGCAACCACCACCACCACAACAAACAAAACAATTACACATAAGAGAGGGAAAGCAAATTAACCCAACACAAAAATCACAACCAATCACAAAATTCAAAACGGAAAAACCATAAAAGACAAATTAAAAGGAAGAAAACGCTTGTTTTTCACTTCGAGCTGTTTAGTGTGAGAATGGAGTGAAATGGCTATAACTACTTCTTCAAGGATGAATGATATTTTTATATATTTTCCATATATTTGAAATAGAGTTGATGTGTGGAAATGCAAGGTTAGTGAAATGAAATGAGCTGGTGCTTGTAGTAAAACACAAATACTTGTCTCTGTAAGTGCCTGAGGAGAAATACTGTAGAGCTACCCTCTCAAATGAGAAGTTTAGTAAGCGTGACTCTTTTCAGTAAGTCTGTGTGTGGGAGGGTGGGTGTGCGAGTGTGTAATTTGACCATTTATGTTTGCTATGAGCACAGCAGGGCTTGTTTGAGATAGTCGTCCTCCTTCACTAATTACATTCATATCAACAATGTTTGTTTTTTTTTCATAAAAACTGCAATTTCAGTAAAAATGGCACTATAAGAAAGGAGTTCTAAAAAGCGCACAAAAATGTGGATGGAGTGGAGGAGACCGAGCAGCAGATGCAGAGACACAGACATGGATACTTAGTGAAGCATGAGACACAATGAACACACAGATTAGACCCCTGCTGAGATATCAACCGGACATAAACCCATTGAATGGAAAGAGCGCACTGGATGGATCATATGCATCTGGATGAGTGCACAAAAGAGTGTTCTGTTGCTCAATGATTCTTCCAATGAGTGACAATCTAAATATCTATTTAATATCAGGTGTCTCGTCTCGTCTCGTCTCGTCTCGTCTCGTCTCTTCTCTTCTCTTCTCTTCTCTTCTCTTCTCTTCTCTTCTCTTCTCTTCTCTTCTCTTCTCTTCTCTTCTCTTCTCTGTTCTCCAGCACGGATGAGGAGGTACTTATTGTCCAACGTGAACTAAGATCTAGATGTACCCCACACTAATATTTATCTGGTGACACTGTATGTTCCATCAATGAAAAAATAACAGTGAAAAAAAATGGACTGTTATTTGTTATATAGTGAGCGCAACACTGATCAATGTTTGAGTGTCGAAGTAAGTGGGTAAGAGTTTTGTGAAAATACCGGTAGCAAATGTAAATAGACCCAAAGGGTTCAATCCAACGAGATCTGCAGCTGTTCTGTCAATGGATGGATGGAGGCAAGGCCACTATTTTTAAGGTACTATTAATGACCAGCTTTTTTTTCCCTGACTGCATGAACTACAACATTACGAGATGAGAAAAGAGCTCTACATTTGCCCTGTTTTTTGTTGCCACAAAAGCAGATGGCCCTGTCTGGCTCTCAATCCAGTGCACATGAGCATCAAGAACAGCTGGCTGTAAACAGAATCAGGGTCATGCGAGTTCAGCAGCATCACTTATGCATCTGTGAGTGTGAGAGGCAGCACTGACCCGCCCGTTGTCGTCTCTTACCCACAGCCCCAGGCCTCTTACTGATCACCTCCACTATGCTGGAGGGGAAGTAGCCCACTCTGTCATTCCCTGTGCGGTTATCATGGATGCAGCCCTTCCACCTCCCATCTGAATGTTGCTCCAGAACCTACAGAGTAATGAATCAAAATCATCCATCATCTATAATGGCAATATGCATTGTCTGGGCGCCTTTAATACTTTGTAATGTCAAAATTAAATGAATTAATTTAAAGTCTTATGTTTATGAGGCAGCATTAACCAGTGGCAGAAATTTTAAGATTATTTTAATGTAAATTATTTTTATTTTATACACTATACTGTTCAAAAGTTTGAAGTCGGTAAGATGTTTTTGAAAGAAGTCTCTAATTCTCACCAAGGCTGCATTTCTTTAATCAAAGACACAGTAAAACTAATATTGTAAAATATGATTACAATTTAAAATAACTGTTTTCTATTTGAATTTGACTTTGAATTTCCATTAAAATTTCTACTAAAATAGAAATCTTTTTTAACAGTCACTTTTTATCAATTTAATGTGTCCATGCTGAATAAAAGTTTGATTTTTAAAAAAATAATTTTAGTAGTGTATATATCATGTATATGGCAATATTTGGAATTGTTTTTCAATTTATTTATTTATTTGATGTTTTATCTTTGTGAGGGCATTTTTTCAAACCATATAAAAACTTAACTAAACAGGCCTAGAATAAAACGATAGCATGTCGATAAATGATAGTATAGGTAAGACATTTAAATATTTGGGGCAGTTCTGTGATTTCAAAACTTTGCGCTGAACCCTGGATAATTTCTGAGGTAAAGGAAATTAGATCACTCCAAATATCATACTGTATATAGAGCAAAAAAAGATATATTTTCTCTGGGAAGGAGCTGATGTGTGTCTAAATTATTTTTGACAGTCTGAGGAAAAACACAGGCAACAGTGCCCTCTGTTGAGAAATTCTGAAAGTACACTGAACTAACTACTATGATTACAAAGGATTAATGTGGAATTTATAATGTAAACAAACAAACATTGTGAATTTTTAAAATAGTTAGCATATTTAACACTGATTGAAATTTATATAATACATGAGAGTAAAACAAACTGTTTGAATGAACTGTTTTCAAAGGTTCTGAATTGATTTAGAGCAAGTCTTATGAAAATTACCGTGATAACGTCTCCAGCCTTTATGTTGAGGCTTGTCAGGTCGTAATTGTTGCAGTAGTCCTTCAGGGCCCTGACCTGCAAGGCTGCTGAGGCATCTGCACAGAGATAAGCAGACATAAAACTGCATAATCTACTACACATCACTAATAAACATATATACATGAATACATATGTGATGTATATTTAAAAAAAAAAAAAAAACTTCTTAAAAATTTCTTACCTCGTAGCATCTGCTTGATTTCCCGGCTGGCCTGTGTAGCAGTGAACTGATAGACGATATCCAGCGCTGTCTGGCTGAATGTGTTTCTCACTGCTGCATTGATGCCACTCTGTAGGGAGAAGGTTAAAGCAATATTAGATAATGCTTGGGATCCAATTGACTAACATGGTAGAAATGTTTCTCAATGATACATAAAAGTTTGATATTTTTACTTACCATTTAGATAAGAGGGTATATAAGTCTAAAAACTCTAGCCACTTCTAAACAATTTACTATTCAAAGTAATTCAATGTATAGTGTTGGGATAGAGCAGTGGATATCCAACCTTTTCAGGTGGTGGACTAGTTTAAAAAAATAGACCACCTAACGGGCCAAATCTGCAGGAAACCACCATATCATACAAACGAACTAGACAAGACTAAATAAGTGGACTGTTCACTTGCGGAGTTGGATTAAGACAATTATGTAACTGAGGTATAACAGTCAGGTATACTATTAAAGGGTTAGTTCACCCAAAAATGAAAATTCTGTCAGTAATTACTCACCCTCATGTTGTTCCAACCGCGTAAGACCTTCGTTCATCTTCGGAACACAAATTAAGATATTTTTGATGAAATCTGAGAGCTGGATCACTCCTTCATAGGCTGCTAGGTGACCGAAACTTGCTGGCCCAGAAAAGTTATTAAAGAGATTGTTAATATAGTCCAAGTGACTACAGTGGCTCAATCTTAAGTATATCAAGCGACGAAAATACTTTTTGTGCGCAAAAACAAACAAAAATAACGACTTTATTCCACTATTCATTTCCTTCTCTCTGGGCCTCTAGTTGGTTCACGTAGTGTTTTTGCGCTGCGCGTCTGTGTTACACGTCACCACGTAGGCTCACTATTGGCCGACGCTGGTCATGTGTGTGATGCGTGATGACGTGTAACACAGACGCGCAGCGCAAAAACACTACGAGGCCCAGAGAGATGGAAATGAATAGTGGAATAAAGTCGTTATTTTTGTTTGTTTTTGCGCACAAAAAGTATTCTCGTCGCTTGATATACTTAAGATTAAACCACTGTAGTCACTTGGACTATATTAACGATCTCTTTAATAACTTTTCTGGGCCAGCAAGTTTCGGTCACCTAGCAGCCTATGGAGGAGTGATCCAGCTCTCAGATTTCATCAGAAATATCTTAATTTATGTTCCGAAGATGAACGAAGGTCTTACGCGGTTGGAACAACATGAGGGTGAGTAATTACTGACAGAATTTTCATTTTTGGGTGAACTAACCCTTTAATACTTTATTACAAATCAATGTTATCACAAACAGTGTGGGTAAATCCATCAGTAAATTAATGTTGGTGCTTACTGACAACTATAAATTAGTGATGTTATTTTATTAGGCTGCTATTGTGCACTAAATTCCCTTCAGGGATCAATAAATTTTCTCTATCTCTTTCTACTTACATCCAGCAGGAGGCGCACTACGTCAGTCTTCCCACACAGTGCAGCCTCATGGAGGGCAGTGCCCGCTTTGGTCTGCCTGTTGATATCGATGCCCGCCTGGATCAGCAGTCTATTGAGAGTGGATCAAATTAGTAACTAGTCTGACACAACCACTGAAAACCACTGTGATCAAACTGCACACAGAATTCATGCCTGGATTTTCATTTTAAGCTTGTTATTATTGTCCGCATGTTGCCAGCACTTATGTGAGGGATAATATAAAGTCATTACAGACATCAGTGATCATCTTCTTGATGAGGTTTATTATGCAATCATAACCAGCTGGCTGTACTGTACATTAGCCTGCTTATACAGCTACTTAAAAGATAAATAAATAGTCATGAATTAGTTATTAAAATGTTATTTTACGCAGTTCTTACATGATATTAATTATGTGAGAAAAAGAAACCACAGAGTAATAAGAGAGGCAGGGTATGAGATTGGTTGCTGAGCAAAATATACAGTTTAGTTATCATTATATAAAATATTTGACAGCAGAATGCCACCTTTGACCAATCAAGTATTCCAGAGAGCCATGTAATTATATTAAACTTGTAAGCACTGCAAATTGCTCCCCCAAAAAACCCAAATCAGCCTCCTGAAGACTGAAGAACCTCTATTAAATAGGGCATGACCTTCTGACACTATAGAGTAAATTAAATTACGGCAGCGGGACATCAGCAAACACAGGTGGCCTGAGTCATGGCTTCAGAGAGGAGGATGGGAAACAGGGTGAGAGCAGAGAACTTGGCCCCGGCGCGGTGTCAGACACCTGCCCTATAATTAGCTATCAAAATGACCGTTTTTAGCTTCGCATAATGCCCTCTCGTGCTCGACCCCTCTTGGAAAACACAGGAGATTAAAAGGCATATTGACTGTCTGGGTGAGCACACATTGGTCTGACTGTGTGCTGAGCCATCCATCACTTAGCATGGGCCCACACCGGAAACCATAGTTTCTGCTAGTGGGCAAATGGCCACACATTTAATTAAAGGTATGAGAGCGTTAACACAGGTACATGACATTAAGTTTAGGAGACAGCGTTTTAATATGAAGGTAACAGCTTTGGTTAGAGGTGCCATGATCCATTTCTTTCACAGATATGAACAACAAATGAAGCCTGCTTTCATATTTTCCCTCACTACATCCATCTGTTTAGGGTCGGCCAATGCGTACGGCCTCTAGGGCTACTGGATTAATGATGTAATTAACAGCCTTGCGATAGCCCACACTGTTGCTGTAACCTGCACATTCACATGGCCTATAATTAGCTCCAGGCTGATCAGAGCTGGACTCGTGCTGGATTGGTGAGAGAGGGAGGTGTGGGTGCTGTGTGGGCACATGTACCTTATTCTAATGTGTGGCACTGCAACACTTCAGGCAGGCTAATTAATGATGAGTGTCAATGCGCAGTGATAGACCTGACCATCACATGGAGATGTTCCTTTATGATACACTGACCAAGTCAAATAGCTTGTCAATTCATAGTTTGTTTGTTACTTACCCCAAATGTTTGAATGGTAGTGTATCACAGTTTCCACAAACATATTAAGCAGCACAACACTGATAATAGTAATAATAAATGTTTCTTGAGCAGCAAATCATCATATTAGAATGAATTCTGAAGAATCATGTGACACTGAAGACTGGAGTAATGATGCTGAAAATTCAGCTTTGGCTCACACAGAACGTGTTTTTTCTGTTAAAAATGCGAGACGCAGGTCATTGGAAGGAGGGGAAAAAAGCAAGGACTGGAGACGCGTTTTTTAAAAGTTGGACTTCTTTTAACTCGAGCGCTGCATTTTTAGAACGCGGTGTTATGCGCGAGATGCTGCAAAAGACGCGAGACCCGAGCGCACCGGTTAAAGACATCCGTCTAACGCATTCACATTGAAAAACAATGGAAAAGTAGAGCAGTGGAATGGAAAATTGCGTTCTGTGAGAGTTCATAGCCCCTGTATGAAATCTAAAAGCCTCTTCTAAATGAAATGATTACTTTTCATACACTTCATTTTGCTTTGATTTTGATTTTCAATGTAACTACATTTTTAGTCATTTTTCTTGTTTTGTCATTTTTATTATTATTTTTATACATGTGCATTCAGTTTTTATAAATGTTTCTTTCTTTTTTTTTGTATATCAAGTTAAACTAAATTAAAATGAGAAATGATGCCATGGCAAATACATACACATACATGTGTGTTTGTTTCAGTTAAGGTTTATTTTTTACCAGGTTTTAGTTTACCAAAAATTGGCAAGCACTCTCTATGGGTCCAAGGTTTAACAAGTAAAAAAAACAACAACAAAAAAACACACCCCTGCACTAGAACATACAATGACAAACAGTCACATGCTGACATCTGTATTGACACAGAGTACTGATCCTTATTGACAACTGCACTGATAGTTCTGAGAGTTCCTCAGGGCTTGAGACTGAAACTGTTCATCATCATCATAATCACAACCAGAGAGTTTACATTTAAAAGCAGTTTAATTTTAGATACCCACTGGAAAAAAAAGGGAAAAATAAGACTAAAATTTGTTTAATAAAAATCAATCATACTGTATATGGAACATTTGGGTATATGATACAGTGTGATAATATGCTAGTCCGACTGTTGTCCAACAAAATGTCTGACGTGCAGTGTAGATCAGAGGTGTTCTGCGCTGTCCTGCCTTTTTACCATGCAAATTGGTACAAAGGCAGGACAGCGCAGAACACCTCTGATCTTCCTCTCATCTCTGTCTGATCATGGAGGAGGTCTGGCTGTCACAATGATGGATGGCAGTGTGTTGTATTAGGGAGTGGATGGGGCCTGGCACACCCTTAGGAATACAGCTGGCTACGTGCACCCTCAACCATGCTCATGTTCCCAGTGGAAAGAAGGAAAGATGCCCTTCATCACAAGCAGGTGCAGCTGGTTGTGCACAGATACGGCAGCTAATGCTGAGGACACCACTTCTCCAGTTTCTAACTCACTTGGGCTTGTATGTCGATGCACGAAATGCATGGCTGAGCCGAGATCTGGAGCAATGGATTTCTCCTTCAATGTAAATAGTTGCATGAGGACCTTTGGGCATTTATATGGTAATGCAGGGGGAAGTCACATGATAATTGACTTATAGCTCATCAAAGAGTTTCTCTAATTAGCTTTCTGAGCTCCAGGCCAGTTCTGATAATGCTCAGATCTCACAACACACGCTCACAAAGATCAACGGTGTGAAAATCAATTGTGAGATAAAACATGAAGTTGTGTTTTTTTTAAATGCTCAGTAAAGCAGTGGCTAAAATAAAATAAAATAATTTTATATAAAAAATACATATTTCAGACAATATGTAATTATGCATTTCATAACTCTGGTGTAGTGTTAATTACAGCCTATTACACTTTTACACTCAAGGGCCATCAATGGAAAAATATCTTTTTTTGCCCCCAGAATAGTGTAGTTCAGACTATGGACGACTGGACCCCTTCGTCCAAACAATGGCTTGGGGAATTACAATTCCGTTTGTTTCCAGTGGTGCAGAAATGGCTTTGTTGAACATGATGGATGTTGCATTACATGTTGGGTGACTGACTGTTAAGCGGCAGTAAATCCAGCGCTCTGACCTGCACACGCTGCTTGCATCATCATCACATGCTAATTTTTTGCTCATTAGCATCAGGGTCTGTTTGCACTCGCACTTCATCAAGCACATGGATCCATTAACACTCAAACACACACAGTGTGTCCCAGCGTCACATCACACCAAAGGATCATGAAGTCAACTTCCATTAATATAATGTAGGCTTTTCCCTCCACCATCTACTTTTCCATCCCAGAGCTCCAGTATATGTTACAATGTTTTGATTGTGTTTATGACCAAAACTACTTTCTTAGCTCTTAAAATGAAAAGTGCTGGTTCAGATAAAATGCAGAGTGATTCAAAGGACAATACAAATTATCTTTTTTAAATCAGTATTTTTGTCTTGCTTTCCTTAACAAGATAAATGTACATGTGATGCAAAATTGCATAAAATAGGACAGTTCATTTATTAAAATACTTTGTTGCGATTCATCTAAACATTTAAGCAAATAACACTGCAATCAACAATATAACTGCGCTGATTTTCCTATGTTTTTCAGCATAAACATGCACCAGGCAGACATATTTGATCATTCTGATCTTGTCTTTTGCGGCATCTCGTGGATGATATGCGTTCTAAAAATGTGGCGTTCAAGTTAAAGAACAACCTTTAAAAAAACATACCTTACTTATCTTTCATTCCACTGCCCTGCGTCTTACAGTTTTAAACTCAAAAACACACGAGAAAGGCCCCTAAGTGCATTTACATGAATTAAAAAAATTACACCATTTTAAAAGTTCAATTTCAGTCTAAAGCAATAAATTATCTTTTAAAAATTTCATGCAAAAGCTTTAGTCTTAGCTTTAGCTTTAGTCACTAGCAACGCCAAGGTCATGGTGTTGAACTGAAAAGATGTATAGTTTGAATGCAAATGCAAGTTGCTTTGTATAAAAGCATGTAAATGTAACCAGTCTGGTTACATGTCATGCAGGCTTTATCAACTGGCCTTGCAGTTGTGTGCACACTCTGAAAGACATAAGTGGCGTGCAACGTGTTTTTAATCCTTTCAAAATTCAGTTAAGTATTATGACATGTAGGCTTGACAGATGAAGACTGTAGCTCGACTATACAAAAACCTGCTTCACCTTGATTGTGACAGCATATCTAAACACTTATTGAGGACGTAAACAGTCTTATAAGAAAACAAATATAAACGTGAATTCACAAACAGGACATAACTGAGTTTTTCTCTTCACAATGATAAATGATTCAAGTGTTATTTCTTAATTTCACTCAAACTTTCCTGTCTCATCCCAGAACTGCTGCAGGTTTTAATCAATACACACAATCTCTGAAATTTAAAGCCTCCTTCTGGGTGTTGAAGAGAATCTGGATCGTTTCTTACGCCGTGCTGCTGTGGGCTGTAAAATTTCCTTTCACACAAACAACAGGTTTACAGATGCGTTACGAGAAATTCCTATGTGTGATGTATTCGCCCGTAATATATGAGGCAGCAGCTTCTGACTCTCTCATGAAAAACATGCACTGCTTCCGTTAAAGAATTTCAGTATGTGTTGGATATGACCTGTTCCTTGCAGAGCATCAAATGTAAATTCTAATTTCTACATATACAACATTGTACCTGTACATTTTTAACATTTCAAGTTATAGAAATTAACAATAATGAATGTATTATGAACAAACACGAATTATTGAATAACTGCATGATTATTATTATTGGTAATAATAATAATACACAAATTAAATGAGTTAAAAATGAACCTAGATTAATAAATAATGTGAAAATCTTTGGTAAAACTTTACTTTAGGGTGATGTAGTTACATGTTTCTACATGTACTTGCTATAGTAATAACAGTAAATTATGCATAATACAAGTAACAACCCTAAACCAAACCCTAACCGTAACTCTATACTAAGTACATGTAGTTAATTAATATTAATCAGTTCTTATTTGAGTAAGTACAATGTAACCATGTCACCTTAAAATAAAGTGTAACCAAATCTTTTGCTTATTGTTAATTCATGACACCTAATGCAGTAACTAATGTTAACAAAAAAAATTATTGTAAAGCATCACCAAGATTTCTTATCCCAAGATGTTTTAGTGGCTAGAAAAGGTGACCTGATTTACTTTCAGTGTCTGGTAAACAAAGGTGCAACATCGACCCGGCACAGACAGCCTGAGATCTAGAATGGCGGACTGGAGGTGTGACTTCTATTCTTAGAAAAGCATTCTTAGAGTCTTGGGGCTCAGAGAGCTCACCTGATGATATCGATGTGTCCGTTCTTGGCAGCGAGATGCAGTGGGCTGGTGCCATTGGGATCAGTCGAGTCTCCGGGTTTGGGCTCCAACAGAGCTGCACACATGTTACTGCTCAGCAGCAGCTGGACCACCTGCAGGGCAAACAGAAGACCATACACACACAAAAACCAATTACAGACAGAAACAAAAAGATATACAAGTAATTTGACAGTACCAAAGCAGCGTGTGACTCACCCCAACACGGCCGAATTCACAAGCCAGGTCCAGTGGTGTCTTCCCAGCATTGTCCATTATGCAGGGGTTCGACTGGTGCTGCAGAAGCATCTCAGACTGTGGACAGGTAACCAACTGTTAGTTGCATATATCACTACCATAGTTGATATTAAGGGTTAGGGTTAGGGTTAGGGTTAGGGTTAAGGTTAAGGTTAGGGTTGTCATAGTATTTAATTTTAATATAGTAAATATATATATATATATATATATATATATATATATATATATATATAATATTTCTAAAAACATGTTATTCCACCTATTTTTACATTTAGAAATATAAAAAATATTTTATTTCTTGAGTGTTTTATTGTTTAATTTTGTATTATTTATTTTGTTATTTTAGACAATATAATAATATAATATAATATAATATAATATAATATAATATAATATAATATAATATAATATAATATAATATAATATAATATAATATAATATAATAATACAATATAATAAAAAAAATTGTAGGTTATCAATCATAACATGAAAGTAATTAACAGATTACTAATAGCAGGATTTTATTGTGCATCCCCAGGGTGAGATTTGTGAAAAAAGCAGGTTGGGGTTAGAGGATGTTTTTCCTAATCGGGATGCGCTCATACACAACAAAACAAAAAATTAAACTCTGATTTAACATGCCAGAATTAAAACCTGTTTTAGAACACTGCATAGCATGGTTCTACAGGGGTGCTAAGCACTATTAAACAAAAGCAAGAGCACCCTTAGTTGATACTGTAATAATATCATATTTGCAAAACATATTTGGCGAACGCTCCAGTGTGTATTTGTGTTTGCGCTCTGGAGAATGTTAAATGTTTCTATTTACAAAGTGTTTTAGCAGCGTTGAGCAATGCAGCCAATCACAGACATTTCCGTTGATCTCTTGAGCACAGTGGCCAATCAGAGGTGTTTAAGTTAGTCAGAATCCACTCACCGCTCCAGCTTTTTTTGATCAGTGCTGAGTTCTGCACGTTTGAATCGTCTCATTGTAACAATGTGTAGGTGCAATGTAAATAAGAGATTCAGAGACAGCTTCATTGATTATAATGCGATTATAATGAATACATTTTTCTTCAATTTGGCTAGCTGTAGTTTTTATGCTGAAATATAGACTATTATGGTGTTTGGTGATAAAAAAGCTGTGCATGGATTAAGGCCACTGGAACCAGGATCATCACGTAACCAAAACGCACAGTGTCACAGAATAATAGCCAGTATCTACTGAAACTGCCTCTTCACTAAGCACTAGAAACTCTGAGAGAGAAAGAGGTGAAAGCATGTGCGTTTTATTACATGCATGTGTGTGTGGGATGATCTCGCTTCAAAGCATTGACTCATCAGGGGCCGGGTTCATGAAACTTTCTTAAGAATAAAATTCTTCTTAACTGCTTTTTTATTTTTTTTACTTATTAATAAATAAGAAACTTTTCTTAAGAATGTTCTCATCTTTTTCCTTAAGATTGTTCTTAAGACAACATTTAAGAAGAATTCATATTCCTGAAAAGAATATTCTTTAAAATCATTGTAAATAACTTAAAGTTAGGATCGCTGCTTTAAGTGGAAAAAAAAGTGCCGGTATTCTCTTGTGCACCGGCTGACATATGCTAATCATTATCACATTTGAAATTACTACTGTATATTGAACGGAAAAAAAATGGAGATATTGCTGGTACAACAAATTTATTTACTAAAGGGACCATTTGCCAAACAACTGATTTGTGTGTTTGTGTGCATCATAATGGAAATCCTCAGACATCAGGGGCCTTATTTACAAGCGGTGCGTATGCACAAAACAGGCCCTGAGAGAGGCATACGCCACTTCCAACGAATAAGTTGTGATTTATAAAACAAACTTGAAGGGAAAATTTGTGCACCTGCATGCAAACTCTGACCCATGCATACAAACATTTTGGAGACGGAGCAGTTTGGCGACACTGATGGTGAGCTGAGGGACTGACGGCAGATGAAGGAAAACCACTTTAAATCTTCATTATGAGTCCTACTCATAAATACAGTGCATGTTCATAAAAACAGTTTAAATAAATAAAATAATGATTAAAACTATGTTTTACATCTGATATACACATTTAGATTAAATATGCCAATCTTGAGTTAAGTACTTAAATTACATGAAATCATTAAGTTACAACATTTTTTATATTCTAATAAATAGAAATATTTGTAGTGGATGTGATGCTTTTGAACACTTTTCCTGGTTTTAACTACATCGAGGATTGCTTAGCGCATGATAATAGCAGAACTTGTGGTCTGAGAAAATATTTTTGCGCAAATAATGATCAATAATGCACAATAAGGCCTATCTGTTTCCATTAAAAATATAAAGCAATTCAAAATACTATTTGGCCAGAGGAAAAGATTGAGAAAAACTTTTTCTGAAATGTATTTTATACTATGATTTGATTTATGTATTCAAATATAAGGCAAGGCTACTAAATGATTTTTAGCAATGTAATGTGACGGCACATCCGTATCTCATATTTTCCTACAGTCTCGTACCGCTAAACATGGTATCACGTGGATGAATATGCATATGCAAATGACGATATGCATAGTAAAACTAAGCGTTGTAAGCTCCATATATGGTTATTTCGGTTATTTTTGTAAACATCGTCATTGGCTGTGTTCGAAAACTTAAAAATGCTGCATTACACGGGAGGAGGGCATCAAGGCACGTCCGAATACAAAGTTAGTTTCACTTCCTGTCTCCTAAGATACCTTCATCTGATTGATTTTTGAAGGCAGCATAGATGTATCCTGCATTTGATATCCCACAATCCTGTGCTTTACATTCTGTGACAGTCAACTTCTTAGAATGTATCTTAAGAACTTTCTTAAATTCTTTCTTAACCCTCTGGGGTCCTTCGGGTCCATATGGTCCCGAAGCGTTTAAATAAAAAAATGTAAAAAATCATAGCTTCATCGGAATGGTCCGAAATTTGGTGACTTTGTTGGTACTTGGTATATGAACACCCAAAAAAATTGGGGACAGGATTTGAATAGTCTAAGCGGTTGTAAAAAAAATAGTCACACTCAGGACCTTCGGGTCCAAATGGACCCGCCATAGGAAATGAATGGGAAATTGGCAAAAATGTGACAATACAGAGTTTTTTTTTGCGTACAATCTACAAATCAGCCACGATCCAGAAAAAAAGCACACAACAGTGAAGGGGTGAATCTATAAAACATCAAGAGTGCAAAACAGACACATCCACACACACACACACACACACAAACACACTTTTATACACATACACACTAATAAATTCAGATTACAAAAATCTGTTTTGAATTTTTAAAAATCACAGCTTCATCGGAATGCTATGAAACTAGGTGACTTTTATGGTATTAGGTATGTGAACACACAAAAAATATTGAGGTCATGATCCAAGCATGCTAAGTGGTCGTCACACTTCTGCTCTTTGGTCAAAAATGACCCCCATAGAAAATGAATGGGAAATTGTCAAAAATATGAAAACACAGAGGTTTTTTTGTGCATACAATCTACAAATCAGCCAGGATGCAGAAAAAAAGGACTCAACAGTGAAGGGGTGAATCTCTAAAACATCAAGAGTGCAAAACAGACACATCCACACACAGACACACACACACAAACACACTTTTATACACATACACACTAATAAATTCAGATTACAAAAATCTGTTTTGAATTTTTAAAAATCACAGCTTCATCGGAATGTTACGAAACTAGGTGACTTTTATGGTATTAGGTATGTGAACACACAAAAAATATTGAGGTCATGATCCAAGCATACTAAGTGGTCATCAAACTTCTGCTCTTTGGTCAAAAATGACCCCCATAGGAAATGAATGGGAAATTGCCAAACATATGAAAACACAGAGTTTTTTGGTGCATACAATCTACAAATCAGCCAGGATGAAGAAAAAAGGACTCAACAGTGAAGGGGTGAATCTCTTAAACATCAAGAGTGCAAAACAGACTAAATCTGTTCAGGCAAAAATCACTAGAATTCGCAAGCCTTTCTACAGAGAGCTGTATATCCACTAGTGGTAAAAATGTGCTATTGCGTGATAAAAATGCTCAGTGTGTCCACCAGTTGGCGCCCATCTCATTTCAAAAATTGCTTTCATGAGGCCTAGGCTTGACTCTAAAATGAAATACAGCTTTAATAAAAATAAAATAAAAATTATATATATATAAAAAAATTCTATTATATTCAATGGGAAAAAATGGGTCATAATTATTGCATAAATATTAATTATAAATCATAAAATTATTTCAAAACACCAAAAAAGAAAAGAAAAAATATTATAAAAAACAAGTAAAAAAAAAAATATTATGATTTTTTTTTCTATATATTAATCCCTCCCTTCGGGTCCATTTGGACCCGAAGGTCCCAAGTGTGACTGTTACACGAAGGACCCCAGAGGGTTAAAGGGTTAGTTCACCCCATGTTGAAAATTCTGTCTTTCCAAACCTGTAAGAATTATGTTCATATTCGGAACACAAATAAAGATTTATTTGATTAAACTGAGAGCTTTCTGTCCCCCTATTGACAGCTACGCAACTACCAGTTTGACGCTTCAAAAATTTCATAAAGAGATTGTAAAACGAATCCATATGAATTGAGCGGTTTAGTCCAAATTTTCTGAAGAGACTCGATCGCTTTATATGTTGAACAGATTGAATTTAGGCTTTTATTCCCATATAAAAACATTCATCAACTCACACATCAGTTGTGGTAAACGGAAGCTCAAGCATGTTCGCTTGACATGCGAGGACCAATGAGGTTAATTCTCATGTTATGCAGCACGTCTGAACTTCAGTAACAACTAATGTGGTTAATTCTCGTGTTACGCAGCAGATTTGAGCTTCAGCAACAACCAATGAGGTTCAATCTTGTGTGTTATGCAGCACGTTTGAGTTTCAGCAAGAACCAATGAGGTTCATTCTCATGTTACGCAGCACGTTTGAGCTTCAGCAACAGCCAATGAGGTTCATTCTCGTGTTACGCAGCACGTTTGAGCTTCAACAAGAACCAATGAGGTTCATTCTCGTGTTACGCAGCACGTTTGAGCTTCAACAAGAACCAATGAGGTTCATTTTCATGTGTTATGCAGCACGTTTGAGCTTCCGCAAGAACCAATGAGGTTTGTTCTCACACGTTAAGCAGGATCGGTTGAGCATCTGTTTATGTTTGCTGATCAATGTTAATTTGTGAATAAAAGCCTAAATTAAATCAGTTCATCATATAAAGCGATCGAGTCTCTTCAGAAAATTTGGACTAAACCACAACAATTCATATGAATTAGTTTTACAATCTCTTTATGAACTTTTTTGAAGCGTCAAAGTGGTATTTGTGCAGCTGTCAATGGAGGGAAACAAATCTTCAATTGTGTTCCAAAGGTGAACAAAAGTACAAGTTTGGAACAACATGAGGGCGAGTAAATCATGACAGAATGTTCATTTTTGGATGAACTAACCCTTTAAGATGATTTTCATGAATCCGGCCCCAGGTTCTGCTTCCAAGATGTCAGTATCCATAACAGCATGTTGGATCTTTTATCATACACCGTCTTTGAAGAAGAGTGGGCATGGTGTTGTAGCAGTATGTACTCACTACGTCATAGTGTCCGTGCTGAGCGGCCAGGTGCAGGGGGATCTGCCCCTCATCAGACTGACCGTTCACTGAGGAGCCTGACTTCAGCAGCAACTTCATGGGTTCGGACTTTCCCTGCCATGCCGCATAATGCAGAGGCCGCATCCCTGGAACACGAGAGGAAAGGCTTTTGACTTCACTACACATTCCTAAAACATGCATGTAGAGTTAAGTTTATTTAAGATCGTTAGGAAGTGACATCTAAAGCAATGCAGTACTTTTTTTTCTGCATTAATGTTTTTCTTGTACCTTTCTGGTCCCTGATGTCAACTAAGGCCTGAGAGTCCAGCAGCAGTGATATAACCTCCACATTTCCATTGAGAGCTGCATGGTGCAGTGGTGAAAATCTGTGAATAACAGACACAAAACATAAACAGGATGTAGATTTTAGGACTGTGCGCCATTCAGAACATGTAAATGATATTATGTAAATATCATAATATATATCGTTAGCCTCATAGCATAATTGCCTACGTCCTATTTAAAAAAAACATGACTTATAGGCAATTATGCTATGAGGCTAACGATATGTAAATATCATAATATATAAATAACAGACATTTGTTTGGTTATTTTACACAGAAATTTATCAACTATAACTATAATATATATACAGTATATATATATATATATATATATATATAGTATATATATACATACCCATATATATATGATATAGCATAAACACTGAAAATAAAAACCTATTACACCAAATTAATATTATTATCTATACACATTCATGACAGCTTTACTTTCATAGAATGAATCTGAGTATTTTCTCACAGTGCATTATAATGATACAGTATAACATGTCCAGAGTGCAGTAGTGTCCTGTGTTCATAACCCAGTAGTGCAGAAGGTTTTTCAAAGTGGAGAAGACAAAAAGCTCTCATTGGATTTTCTGTCACAGCTCACTTTCTGTGATTGGTGCATGAAATATGCTGTAACCATAGCTGCGGTTGTGAATGTAAACCCTCAGCTCAGAGCAGAATATTAAATTCACAGGAATCCGGTCTGACCAATCTCTTCCTCTCTCACTGGCACTATCATGCAGGTTTGCACTGTGCCACTGCAGAAGAGCTGCTGGGGGATGGGCCAGTCTCCCCACCAAACGTCCCCCCTTTCCCAGGCTCCACATCTCATGCAATACAATATTCATGTTCCTTTCACTCTGTGTCACTTTCTCTATTAGTAGGTCAGATACAGTAAGCCCTGTCTATTCATATATGCGTGTATGTATTTCTTTCTCATGTGTCACTATAGAGCAAGACATAGGTAAACACATATACACACGTCGCCTGACCTACTTTTCTTAATGAGGGTACTAAAGCCCAAGGCGTTCCCTCGAAAGGAAGCACAATCAGCACTCCTCCATTGACTGAGCAGAATGTCTAATAAGATATTGTTTACAACTATATATATACATTATATATATATATATATATATATATACACACTACAAGGATTATTAGGAACACCATACTAATACTGTGTTTGACCCCCTTTCGCCTTCAGAACTGCCTTAATTCTACGTGGCATTGATTCAACAAGGTGCTGAAAGCATTCTTTAGAAATGTTGGCCCATATTGATAGGATAGCATCTTGCATTTGATGGAGATTTGTGGGATGCACATCCAGGGCACGAAGCTCCCGTTCCACCACATCCCAAAGATGCTCTATTGGGTTGAGATCTGGTGACTGTGGGGGCCATTTTAGTACAGTGAACTCATTGTCATGTTCAAGAAAACATAAAAAAATTGCACTGACCCCAAACTATAGACACCCCAAGAAATGAAATATATGTATATAATATGTGTATAAAATAATATAATATTTAGTTAAATGTAATTTAATTTTTTTCAAATGTGGACCCAAATGTACATATATACTATGTGACACTGACTCACAAAAGAGACATGAATATATTACACACAGACCCTTGAGTTATCGATAACGGAAGAACAATCATGCCCTCAAGACACACATAATCATTTTATTAACACTTTACTGGATTATTTATAACTACCAGGGGACTATATAGAATCATTAAACTTGACTGCACCCTCTTAGAAATGTCACAGTACTAGCAAGATTTGGCAGCCATGTTAAATAAACAAAAACCTCCTCCAATGGGTTACAGCAGAGCCATGACGCTACAAGCTCTGCAGACTGTATATGACCTCCGCATTTCACTGTTAATTTGAATGGTGTTTGTTTCAAATAGAATAAACTGTTGCTCTTCCATCAATGATCTCACACATTTGGTTTTTGGCAGACAAATCAAATTAATCATGGGTAATAATCCAGGCACATCTACTGCTCTACTGGCTCCTCCACCTCTTCAACATTTATCTCCAACAAAATGTCATCAAACGAGACAATCCTACTGCTGATAATATCCGTTTCTGAAATATTTCAGCTCTGCTGTTTTTCAGTTGTTCTTTCTCTGAAACACTTTCATTTGAAGGCAGGTTTCATATTGTTTTATTAAAGGGGGAGGCAGCAAAACGACAGGCTCTTCCTTGCTCATAAATCAAATTTTGCTCCACCATTGCTCCTCTAGTGCTCCCATTTAAGGGAATGATCTCAGATTAGAAAGAACATTAAGCCTCTTATGAGAACACTTATTATCACAAGATGTCTGTTATCTCTATTACCGAAGATATTATGGTTCCCTTTCAGTCAGTCACTCTGAGTTACGTCAATGACTGACGAAATGGGGGTTTCGCTTAGAAGCCTATCACCTTCGAGTTCTACAAAACGAGCCAATGGCAAAACAATGCCTTGGGTCTGCGGAATTTGCATAGCGCAACTCCGCCCCACCGCGTGGGTATAAAAGGAGCTGCGCGGCAATCTCGCATTATGTTTTTGCTTCGGAGCCAAGAGTATTCTTCACTCCTCTGCAAGCCTTTCTGAGTTATATCACTTCGAGACGAGCGACTCTTCAGTGCTGTTGGTGTTACGGCGTGTTCCAGCGAGATCACATTACCTGCTGCTGGTCTGTGCAGTGATCTGCCAAGATCTGCAGTGATCTCCCTGGGCGCTTCAACACACACACGCACTTTTTTTCTCCTCTCTAAAAGAGCTGCATGTGGCACGTCTTTTTAAAGATGTCTTGCCCGTGTATTTCTGGGTGCGGTAGACAAGTATTGTCTTCTGATGGGCATGATCACTGCCTGGGATGTTTGGGCTTAAATCACGCTCGGGCAGTGTTCGTGGATGCGTCATGTTCTTATTGCAGGAACATGACCATCGCAAAGTTGCGATCGAGACTCGATGACCTCAGAAGAGGCAGAGTCCCCTCTGCCACACCCCAATCTATCCCCACCGTGAGAGGGGATACTTTGACTGGTGGCCAGGGTGATCTGAGGGTCACGGTGTGGAACAAAGCTCCGACGATTCCTCCTTGGACCACACCCCTCTCTGGCACATTGCAACCCGCGAGGTTGCCGGATGAGGTCGCAGACTCAGCGACCTCTTCCGCCTTCTCTACCCTCGACGGGGCGGCGGCTAATGCGTAGCGTTGCAGTTGTGCAGTTGGCGATGCAGTTGGCGATGCAGTTGTGTCTCCAGAGAGCTTCTACCTGGGGCGTTGATCCAAAGCACCCCTCCAAAGCCTGTAGGTTTTCATCTACTCTGGTGGCAAAGACCTATAGAGCTGCGGGGCAGGCTGCCTCCACACTGCATGCTATGGCCATCCTACAGGTCTACCAGGCCAGGGTGCTCAGAGACATGCACGAGGGTAGAGCTGATCCAGGGCTCATGGAAGAGCTGCGTGCCGCCACCGACCTCACTCTACGGGCGACGAAGGTGACCGCACGCTCCCTGGGTCAGGTGACATGCATGGTCCAGGAAAGGCACCTGTGGCTTAACCTGGCTGATATGCGGGAGGCTGAGCGAACCCGATCCCTCAACTCCCCCATATACCAGGACTTTGCCCAACAGTTCTCGGCCGCCCAGAAGCAGACTGAGGCTATTAGACACATTCTGCCCCGGCGGCCAGCTGCTGCCTCCACCCAGCCGCCGGTTCAGGCACCTCAGTCCGCTCGTTGCCGAGGGAGCCCTCCTGCAGCTCCCGCCCCTCCTGCCCGGCCCCAGCAGCAGCCTTCACCCAGGCCACGCCGTGGAGGTGGCCGCAGGAAGGCTCATCCTTCCCTGGCCTCCTCTTTCAGGACACGGCATATGACCGTGCCCCCACATCGGGACGCTCCACCTCCCCTTCACCTCCTTCACCCCGTGGTCGAATCTCTCCTTTCTATGGGCCTAAGTGCCCTTAGAATGAGTTTCCAGGCATGTTGTTGTCTCAACAAATGCCTCTGCCACGGGCTGGGGTGCCATGTGCAATAGACATGCTGGACAGGACCCCAGCTCCTTTGGCATGTCAATTGCCTCGAGTTGCTGGCAGTACGTTTGGCTCTGCATCGTTTTCGAACATTGCTCAAGGACCAACACGTACTAGTCCATTCAGACGACACGGCGACAGTAGCGTATATCAACCGACAAGGTGGTCTGCGCTCCCGCCGTATGTTGCAACTCGCCATCTCCTCTTATGGAGTCAGAAGCATCTGAGGTAGCTTCGAGCCATTTACATTCCGGGAGAGCCCGAATGAATCGTGCAGCCAACAAGCTCTCACGATTTCGGCCACATCCCGGGGAATGGAGACTCCATCCCCAGACGGTTCAGCTGATTTGGGAACATAAAGAAGAGCATTTACGTGAAATAGAAATATTTTGTACACTGTAAAACCCAACGTTAAGGTAACTAAAATCATTAAAGGAACTGATTAGCTTAAACCACTTAAGTTTAAAAACTAATATTTATGAATACTGTGAACTTATTCCATTTGAGTCAACATTATATTAAATTAAACTATAATACTACTTAAATGCTTTATGTAGCTGGAACTTAATTAAATTGCATAAAACCATTATAATCAGAACCTATAAACTCAAATCATTTACTGTACTTGTATTATTGCTAACTGCTAGTACTTGTGTAATTAGCAAAGAGACTACCACTGTGCTGAAGTGTACACACTACAGCCATTGTTTTTTTTGTTTTTTTTTAAAAGCAACATATAGTCTTAGTGGTATTCGGTCAAGCCTTAACCTACCCACAGGCTATTCTTCCAGTGGTAACCCCTAATGGTAACCCCAGTAAATCTCTGACATACTAGAAACCCCTTTTAAATTCCAGCATAACAGAACATTAAACATTACTGTCACTTTTGATAAATTCTATGCATCCTTGCTGAACAAATTAATTTCTATCAAAATCTTTTGAACGGCCTACAATAAATTAATGAGCTTAAATATACTGTTACTGACCTATGCTACTTACAGTATCAGAACAATTCAGATATAATTGTTTACCAGAACTCTTGCTCATATGAAAAATGTTTAAACTAGTGTCATCTTTTAAAAATGAGTTGTATGGCTTCAAAGCAACTCACAGTGTGGCTTTCACTGAATTGATTTGTTTTGTTATATTGATTGGCTGCAATAACAGGAACCTTTAGTATATTAAAAATTATTAAGATGACGAATTGCATGGGAGAAACTGCATAGTTGCAGTTCATGAAATGAAAAGTCATAATTAACTGATTGGGTTTAGACAGAACAATTAAGACTTTACTAATGCTCACTGAGCGTGGTAATGAATTCAATAAAAGAACAGCATCATTAATCCTGCCATTGAGTCGTAGCTGCACAAGCTGTGTGTTTTGAAAACATCAGCAAGAAGTAGGCTTATAAAGGAGGTCATTTTTGATCCGTAAATGCAGTCTGTATTGCACACTGTTCTCTCAACAAACAAAAAACTAACATTATCTGCTGAGCTAAAGCTGTGTGTTTAATTAGAGAACTCCCATGTGGTAGAAACATAATCATGACATACAGTAATAATGAATCTGTTTTTTTAAACAAATCAATTCAATGACGTAAAGGACATAAAAATCATAGTTTAAATGTCACCTTTTGCTAGCGAAAGAAATGGACGCATCTAAAGAAATGGACACTGAACGAATCAATGAACGAATCTGAATGAATCGTTTCAGTGAACAAACTCAAAACACACGAATCCTAGAAAGGTGGCGATATAATTTTCACACCGGTATATAGGGATTTGAATGTGCGCTCTCTTTTCAATTTGCGATCATGCATATTCTGTGTATAGGCCTATAATTTGAGGCGTCAGGGAGCCACTTTCAATATGTGCGGGATTGAAATGGCTTTTGAAATGATTTTTATTTTCACTTTCGATTTCGCGATCACACATACTCTGTGTACATTTGTCAGTGATGCTCAGCATCTGTTGTGCACCAAATCCTCCGCCATCGTCTTTTCAGTCATCTCTCCTTACTCTTGTCACGTAATAAGTGAAATCTGACACCTGCTTCACTGTGCTGCGACTCTGCATCTCATGCTGTATGGAGCAGAGCAGATGCTTTTAAGTAAAAAATTGTAGCGTAGTGTCCATTGTCCAACGGAACTAAATGGTTTTTGCTTCTATAAATCTATTGCCACGGTGAGCAAGTTATGTAATTGGTGTAGCCTATAGCCGAACACGGTAACACCGGTTATACAGTCTATCGCAGCAAGCCTAATCCTATGATGAATCTGTGAGGGAAATTTTACATTTTTAATAAAACAACTAACATCCCTTTTTCTTGCAGGATTAACATTTAATGCTTTTGCAAACTAAATGTCCCCAACACTTGGCCAAATTGTGTCTGGATGTGTGCTTTGATATAGAAAAACTAGATGCTGTCTAAATATAACAAAGCTAGACAGTTGTCTGAATATATATATATTTTTAACTTTATGACCCCAGCATCAAGCTTTTACCAATGAACAGAGAATTATACATAAGAAGAACCAATCATATTAGAGAAAATAATGTAATGAATCAAGTCTCCTTTGCCCTAACACTTATTCTATAAAAACTGTACTCCTTTGGTCGAGGGGAATTCTCTAAAATTGGTCCGAGATCCTCCCGGATGTGATTAAAGCATATTCAAAGGCATTGTCTGGAGTCTGTCTGGTTACTGCTGTGCAGCAGGTCAGTGGAACAGAGACCGTATTCCCAAGTAATAGTGTTCATAGGAGGCCAGACATCGTCCGACTCAGCAGACGTCGCCAGTAGATATGCTAGACAATAAATTCGTAAGTGTCGTCAGTAGACGTTTTGGGTAAATGTCGCCAGTAGAGGTCCCAGGGTGAATGTTGCCAGTAGACGTCCCAGATGGACTTAAGTCAGCTGCATGGGGGAATTTCTACCACAAATCAAAATCCTCAGCACCAAAACTGAATAAACCCTCAACATTATATTTATGTTCTGTAGCTCAACACTATCATGTGTGGGCAATTCTAGAATTTCAGTCTTACAGTAGCTTCTTACCTGAAATTGTAACTGTTGTGCCTGAGAGAAATATTTATTGCTTCAAAAGTGAGGTTAGATTTTTTTAGGGGGATTTTTATGTGGGCTGATATGAAAGACGTGGACAAAGCCCCCCTAAACAATGTCTAGGAACCCTATGGTTAGACAGACCTTGAATCCACCTGGAAGAAATGGACAAACAGGTTTGGTATAATCCATAGTCAATTTAAAAGCTGGTATGGTACGTGGCTGAGACAGTTAGACAGAAATGTGTGAGATGCAGCAGGAGAGATGACATGGTAAGATTATCCTGGTGAACACAGCCTCACAGCAGATGGCAGTCGTGCTGCAATGTTTGTCAAGCTCATTTCAGATAGAGCTTATCTTAGAATCCAATGAAAGCCTGCTATTTTGCTGTGGCTCTGCTGGGCCTCAACTCTGACCGCAATGAGAGTGTGTATTTGTGTGGCTGTCAGTGCCAATGACCTTCACACTGAGTGCCTGTGGCACCGAGACACACTGCCTTCACAAATCTGTCTAAAACATTGTCACAACAAGCCTTTAAATCAAGCCTTAGTGCACGCCCCATCTAAAAGCACCTTTGTTTTTATTGTTCCAGCAGACACCCACCGGAACTTTCTACTACAGGGCTGAGGATCCTTCTTTCAGCATCATGCACCTGACATCCCTCACACTGTGCTTCTGCTGTTTCTCTCATGCTCCCGATCAGGCAATGTTGCCAGACGTACGATAATTATCGTATTTGACCTACGATGTACGATCAATAATGACAAAAAATTATATAATGTATGATAATTTCAGAACTGTGTGACACTTCAAATGATGGTCGTTCATTGTAATCATAGGGCTTGGCAGAAGAACGTGAAGAGAGGGAGCGAGAGACCTTGTGTGTGTACCCAACCAATCAATTGTAAGTGCGGGCGGGCTTTCGCAGTCGTCCCCCCCCAGCATGAAAAACAACAGTTTTATTCAATGAATTATATAGGCTGTAGCCTCAAAAGCATGAAAGAGCGCTCACTTTACAATCACTAAAACACTGATGCTTTGTCAGTTCCTCGCAATCTCACAAAGTTCCATTACAATCAATGAAGCTGCCAAAATGCACATTAAATCTCTTACTTACATCGTCTCTATACTTTGTTTGTTAATTAGATTGTTAATTGCGAGCCTGCATAACTCATAGCACTGAATAGCACTGAATCTTGTGTTTTGAGTGAGGAGTGGATTCTGAGTAACTTAAACACCTCTAAATCGCTATAGTGTTCAAGAGATCAACAAATATGTCTGTGATTAGCTCCACTGCTTACCTTTGCAAAAACACATTTTGCAAATATATACATTTGACGTTCTCGCAGCACGAACACAAATATGCAGCGTTTGCCAAATCTGTTTCACCAATATATTATTACAGTATCAACTAAGGGGCTTGAGGGTGCTACTCTACTAGTCCTTAATCGAAATAATCGCAGCTCTTGCGATTTGAAAACCGCTCCCTTTCAAATTGCTATTTCGGTTTAAAACGATTAATCTTTCAGCCCAAGTGACCACCCAGAACCCTCAGCAACTGCTTAGCAACACCCTAGAATGCCAAATCTGTTTAGCAACACCCTAGAATGCCAAATCTGTTTAGCAACACCCTAGAATGCCAAATCTGTTTCACCAATATATTATTACAGTATCAACTAAGGGGCTTGAGGGTGCTACTCTACTAGTCCTTAATCGAAATAATCGCAGCTCTTGTGATTTGAAAACCGCTCCCTTTCAAATTGCTATTTCGGTTTAAAACGATTAATCTTTCAGCCCAAGTGACCACCCAGAACCCTCAGCAACTGCTTAGCAACACCCTAGAATACCAAAGCAACCACTTAGCAATGCCCTAGCAACCAGAAATGTCCTAGTTACCACCCAGAACTCTATAGCAATTGCCCTAGCAACACCCCAGTGACCACCCCGAACCCCAAAGCAAATGCCTAGTAATACCGTAGCAACTACCTAGCAATGCCCTAGTGACCACCCAGCAATCACCTAGCAGTGCTGGAACACTAGGTTAGGGTTACCGCGCTAAGGGTGTCTTCACACTTGGCATGTTTGGTTTGATTAAAACAGACTCTGGTGCGATTGCTCTGTTAGTGCGGTTCATTTGAGCATGTGTGAACGTTGCCATCCGAAACCTGGAGCGGTTCGAATGAAATACGAAAGCAACACGGACCAAAGACATGTAAACAAACCAAAAACAGTAAGATGATACCCTAAAAAGGACAGAATTCTCACGCATATCTTTTTTCCTGTCATAGTCGCGATGTTGTCCATCACAGTTCGGTACAGGCATCAGAACCGCAACTCCTCGCAGCAGATCTTCATTTGTGTGTGTGACGGAGGGATTCCTGCAGCTGTTCTGATTCCTGTACACATTTTATAAGCTCTTCATGAGTTCTCAACTGGTTGAAATGTATTTATATGTAGGCTACGCTCATACAACGGGCAAGTTTAGCCCAGAACACAGCATTGTTTTGGATGTTCAGTAATTTCTGTCTCAAAATAGGCAATAGGTCATAAAAGCCGACCAATCAGGTTGTGAACGTATCCGTATGACTTTAGGATCTGTATCTTTTGGTTCGGTAAAAATGCCAATCTGAACACGAAGTGGGCCAGGAATAAATGTTTTTTGTTTGTTTTTTGGCCCAGACTAAACGAACCAAGCCAACCGAACTACAAGTGTGAACACACGCTAAGATTACCTTTTCTTTATATAAGTTAAAGGTCCCATATTGTACACCTTTCTGAAGATTTATTTTAGGTTTTGATGTCCTTAAGAATATATATTTGCAGTATAAGTACCAAAAACCATCTCATTGTATTTTTACAGCTCCTTTCTCAGGAGCTCTGTCAAGAACAGATCGATTTTGGCCTGTATACTTAATTTTCTATGAGGCTCTCTTCTGATTTGGCCTGTTGTTTTCTGAGTGACGGCCAGGCCAACCACAGGTAACTAGGGTCATGTATGCTGTAGCCTGCTGTGGCTTGGTGATGCTCCCAAGTAAGGTAAATAAAACACCTGTAATGATGGTGATAAATTATTTGTTATTAAAGCATAAACATTCACAAACCACTGTTAATTTAACATAAAAGCAAGCATAGGCTACTAAGTGTATGGTTTGGCATGACAAAAATAGCGCAAAGTGCGCTGCCTTAATTCCTAAAAAGCTGATATCTCAGTTCATCGCGATATCACAAAGCTCCGTTATTATCAATGAAGCTGACTGCACAATAAATCTTTCATAATGTCAACACTGCGTTTGTTATAATCAGAGGATTTGTCAGCATGCAGAATTCAGCACTGAACAAAAACTCAGTTTTGAGCGGTGAGTGGATTCTATCTTAAATGCATCTCATTGGCCATTGCGTTCAAGAAATCAACTCATATGTCTGTGATTGGCTACACTGCTCAACGCTGCAAACATGTTATAAATAGAAACTCGTTCTGGCCTGTAAATCGTTTTTATTTAGTTTTAGTTATTCTGTGAAACATATGAATAACAATTTATTTGTTTTTAGATATTTAATTTTTTAGATATTTCTATTTTGCAGGAGTCCCGCGAATCGTTTTATTCTCCCGCAACCCGCATATACACAAGTACCTTACGCCCGCACCCGGCCATCAAATCTAGTCCCGCGCCGCACTCTGTTGCATTGGGTCCCGCGGGAGTGCAGGTCTCTCCATCGACTGAACAGCATTTTCTCTACATGTTTCCGTGTTGTTGTTGCTCAGCAACGATGTTGTCTGGGGTTGGGCAAAAGGAAGGAGGGAGGGATGGTGGGCAGTGCTCGGGGTGGTGACTGAGTAGTTCTGACATCACATTTATACGGAAGTCACAACGGCTTGTGAAAAGGCACAGCTACTTTATGCAGGCTGTGTGCATTTGTCTTTGGATTGACTGTTTTGAAACTTATATGGTAGTTATATAGCCCCTAGACCTCTGTTATCATGAAAAAATTCATTTTTGACAATATGGGACCTATACATTTTAGACATTGTAGATGTACCCTCATCAATCACATGGTGCGAGATGTT
This sequence comes from Abramis brama, assembly GCF_963993115.1. Lineage (NCBI taxonomy): Eukaryota > Metazoa > Chordata > Actinopteri > Cypriniformes > Leuciscidae > Abramis > Abramis brama. The sequence goes on from NC_139963.1 coordinate 33,311,793, forward strand.
CGCAGGGGAAGGTGATGTTGTTGTCTGGCTGTCATTTCAAGGCTAGATGGACCAGAGCCCATATTGGCAGTTTAACCTCGGACAAGAGAGTCTAGCCTGCACTCCATTTTCTCACTGCAGCTCTATTCTCCACTCAGCAGACAACATAATTTTATATTTGTGTAGAAAGCAATAGTCTATGGAGAAGGAATTAATGTGCAAGTCATTTATCTTACTGATTCAAATGTGAGCTCGGCCTGAGCAAGGCTGCATGTGTAAATACACACCGCGTGTGAGGATTCAGGCTGCACAGAGGTATCCGTCGGTTTAGAGTTACAGCTTTCATTTCCTTAAAACCCATGAAGCGGAGCTGTGATGATGAACGCAGCCATTGTTCAATGACAGTGATCAATAGAAGAGATTTTTTAATTATTCTGCTGGTTTCACAGCTTGACAGATTACGACAAAATAAAACAGGCTTTGATCTTTGGATCTCTGGGCTTAAAGCAGATATGTATTTTGAATCATTTGAGATAGTGGTTGTGTTGTTTTGTTAGATAATGTTTGTGTATTTTCAGCCTGACTGCATATGTGTGAGAGTGTGCGTCAGTGTGTGTTTCCCTGTCCGCCTGCGCATGTGAAAATCTGTGAGTGTTTGTGGCTGCCTGCCCATCCACTGTGTGCACGAGTGTGTTTTAATATGTGAGGTGCAAATTCTGTGAAATTCTTCGTGCTCCATACCACCACCGTTACTGGCTGAAGAATAGACTGTGCTCCACTGACTACAGACACACACAAAAAAAGGGCTAGGGAGCTACTGGCTCCTTAAAATGCAAGTTGATTGACAAATTACGGTATCGCTAGATGAAGATGGTTGTTCAGTCAATTGAGAATTTAGTAACAGCTCTGAATGATTCTCTGTCCGAATCAAATGGCTAACACATGACTGGATCATTCAAAAGAATCAGTTCATAAGAATCATTTGTTCCTGATTTGCACTGTTTTCATTGTTTTGTAACAAGATGATATCTGATGATACCACAGAGAATCTGTTAAAACCTTGGTTCCACTGTTTGGATCCACATTAGTATTGAATCCCTATTTGTTATTCCATTGTTTTATTCAGCTGCGTCAACAGAAATATTTGACCATGCAGCACTAGAAACATTGGTGCTTTAATCCAGGTCTCTTTCTGCTCTGTGCCAAACCACAAACCACCTTGTGCATTATGTCTCAACACAGTGTCTTCTTTTCAGTCATGCTGTACTCAGGTAAAACTATAGAAGAGTGCATGGTTGTCTTTATACAACATCTGGAAAAATATTCTACAGGAGCCCCTTACGGAACGAAAATATATTTCCCATATATGAATGATTAATATATTCAATAATCATGCTGTCTAATCAACATATTGATATGCCACACCTGTGAGGTGGATGGATTATCTCGGCAAAGGAGAAGTGCTCACTAACACAGATTTAGACAGATTTGTGAACAGCATTTGAGAGAAATAGGACTTTTGTGTACATAGTAAAGGTCTTAGATCTTTGAGTTGAGCTCATGAAAAATGGGGGCAAAAACAAAAACGTGTTGCGTTTATAATTTTGTTCAGTGTATGTAGGCTACACAATAAAAGATAAAACTTTGTGAATATTACATGTAATGCTATTTTTAAAACATATAAATATTTTATATTCATTAATATAAAGCCATACATGGTCAAAGCATATATTGCAGTATATTAAAAAATATAAGCATTAGTTTCCCATATATAGAAATGTATTATGTAATGCATTATATTTTGCAGTATATTCCCATATATTTTTGTTCCGTAAGTGGCAGCCCAACAAAAGTCTGATTCATCTCACTATGACGTTAGCACAAATAACACACTGCCACTAATAACACAATGCTCTCTGCCTCTGAAACAAACTGGATAAAACTAAACAGACATCAAGTGCGGCTGAAAGAATTACTGAATGTGGCAGAACCAATTTGGATGAGAGCAAATATACTCTCATAATCTAGTTAGACTTTATCAGCAATCAGCAATTAACAGTTCCAAAGAGTATTTGGACGCTTAAGCCACATTTAAAAGGTAGCCTATAGCACAAAATACTGGGCTATCGCCATCTGTGGTTGAAACATATAAAGACTTAATTTTCATTTTTTTGGACATTTCCTGCCAAATCAGATCCAACAGCTCTGAATATAAAACGTTATTGAAGGCTTACTGTAAAGCAATAACCCATTTTTATTTACTAGTATTTTATTTATTTCTAACTAAAGATTAAATGAAAAATCTTCAATAGTGTACCTTTTGTTATAAAACATTGTTATAAAACAACACATTGTTACAAGTAAATTTGAGAAGTGTATCTGTCCTCAGTCAGTGGGAAAGAGACTTGAATAAAAGTTTTTCTAAACCAACCAACAAGTGCATATAAGCTCTGGCAGATCCCGAGGATATTTGGCAGTCAGACAGGAACGATCATGTTTACAAGACTCTACCACATGGAGCCATATAAAGTCCTTATATGTCCCACTCACCCATCAGTGTCCTGGAAGTTGACGTTCACCCTCTTGGCAGAGCCCAGCAACTCTAAAGAAAAAAGAGAGGGAAAGAGGGATAAGTATGTTTAAAAAGCAACAATAGTAATCTGTGGGAGTAAGGACATTTCACAGCAGGTTCTATGATACTAGGGATTTATATACAGTTTTCGTAGCAAAAAATAGCAACATTTGCAAAGATGAGTGTTGGAGACCAGTGCATCTAATTTAAGGCTTGAATTTCCTATTTGCATTGGAAACTTCTCTATTTTAGGACTGCCATTTTGAGGGCATGTGTGTAAGTGAGCAACTTTGAGTACACACTAGAATACTGAGTGTGTACAAGAGCTGCATGACCAGCAGTGAAAATAACACACTCTGTACCTAAAACTCTGCACTGCATTACAACTGAAAATGCCTTGAGATAGGACTATGATTATTTTTTGGTCCATAATCAATTATTGAAATGTATACTTTTACATAAACATCACATAATCTTCATAGTTTGGCTGTACTAATTAGAGAGAAGGAACAACAGGATAATCATTATTCTCAGCTGTGTGGGCCAGAACTATTGTTTAGTACTGTCAGTTACCCATGCATCCTTGTCACACACAGAAAACCAAATACTTTTACTGTCATTTGAGGTTATACACCATGACCATTTTTAGTTTGCATTCAAATGGACCTGCATACAAGTGGATGGCAAACTGCCCTGTTTCCCAGCAGACATGGGGAAGAATGCTATGCCTGTCTCTAGAGGCCGTTCACTACATCACTTCCCCTAACAGCAGCACAGCCATTAAGAGACTCTGTGGAGGACTGAATACTGGTGTCGCATTTTATTCCATCCATAAATCCCATATGCTTCACTCACAGCGCCACCAAGGGACCAGGATGCAGGTTTAAAGGAAGAATTCAGTCACCTCGTGCCTTGGTGCTCAAATGCAGCGTCTATGAGACTGAATCAGACACAAATAAATCCCCATTTGTACACTATTTTTGTTTCAATTTGAAAATGAAATGTGAATATTTTCAAAAAATATTTTTTTTTTAAATAAAACAAAAAATAAAAGCACAAATTGTAAATGCTACAAGTGAACTGAGGCAACACAACTGTATAATGTAGAGTATGAAAATGGATATTCATATAGAGATTTGCTTAAGATTACATTTAACAGTGTTAACAATTAGTCTAAATTAGTGTTTTCAAAGGTTAATTTTAAGCGAGATTTAGATGACAGTTAAGGTAATCTAATTGTAAAAATAGGGCAAATGCGCACAACTAAATATCTTATTTTGGCCAATAGATATTCAATATCAACATATAAATAAAAAAAGCTCCAATAATCAATACTATGAAATGAATATACTGTATGTTTGCTCCAGGTGCTCCAGTTTCCCCGCACACTCTAAAGACATGCAGCACAGCACCAAATTTTCCATAGGTGTGAATGTTTGTGTGAATGTTTGTGTGAGCCCTGCCTGTGGCCCAAGAAGCTGGGTTAGGCTCTAGCCCCCCGCGACCCTAATAAGAATAAAGCGATAATGGATGGATATATTATGAATCCGTAGTACTCCAATCCACAAAAAGTACTCTCAAAACCTTCTTTCAAATTACTCAACACAGCAACAATGGCATGTATTTGAGACAGGTTCTGTTTGATCAACCAATGGTAAACAGGAGGAATGTTCACAGTGTCTGTTCATCCAGACGTTTTGAAGCCTGTGGCTTTGGCGTGTTTGAGATTTCACCAATTTAACTGGTCTATAGGTGATAAAACCTTTAACACCTGGTAAAAGGGCTTCTATTTGTCCTAAAATATGAGCGGTGGAATTTGGAAGCAGATCAGAATATGCCAGATGAGGTCCGTATTCCATCTGGAGTGGAGCTGCTCGCAGCCATCTACATCAGTCAGCCTGAATACAGGGCTGTTGTCAACAGCTGCAGCTCAATGTGACAGAGAACATCTGTGTGTCTTTTTCTGCTCTGTCTTTAACTCTTTCACCTCTCAGGCTTGGCCTGATGTGTCCAAACAGAGCAGAGTGGGGACTGATATTAAATAAAACACAGGGATGGAGTAAGTCCCCAGTAAATGACTGCCTGTGTTTATGAGGAAACAAGTGTGCTTCTATTTCAAGATACAATGGTTACAGAGGAGAATATCTATTTACAGTGAGCTTCTGCTTTTGTGCTCTTGCTCTCGGATGGACTGTTTATCAACCGTTTGGCCTCTGAAACAAGATCCTTTACATGAGAGTTACTGTACAGTATGTTAGCACTAATCCCAATAATGGCAATGTGAAAAGTGCAGACGCATGGATTCTACTTAGAGACTCTATTTTCACATCTTTTATCAATTATTCAGTTGCTTACATCAATAGGATGACTTGTTGCTGATTTTGTTTTTAAATTGTGGGAAATAGTGGTTTATGTTTAGACTGGGTAAACCCAGCCCGATCTGCCGGCGGTTTGATTTCCCCTTCAGCTCAGGCTGGAAACCCGTACATTCTTCTATCCTGTTTGCGTTACAAATCTGCGGGGTCCAATCACAAACTGGCTTATCCACATGGCGCGCTATTGGCGGGTTTAATCCAATCCAATTCCTTTTAACCTCTAGACGATGCTCAATGGCTTCTTTAGTTTAGCAAAAAAATCGCTCGAGTAGGTGTAAATACCACTCACTTTCTTTTTTTTACACAACCTGCAAAAATCACCATTGCTGCTTCTGCAAACCGCTGATCAATGGTCCAAACCAACACGGTTGTTGACACGTTTCCTGCCTGGAGTTTTCGCGTTGCTGATTGGTTGAAGGACTATCCAATTGCGTACAGAGTCTTTTGAACTATGCCGATGATCACGCCTCTTGTGCAGGAGAAAATACAGAGCAGACTCCCCAGACTAATGTTCAATATTAAAAGATTGAGCTTGGTCTGGTGATAGCCAGACTTGTTGCCTTCTAGTGAAAAAAACCCCCAAATATATATGGTAAGATTTTGATGTTTCTGAAAGAAGTAATCTTATACTTACCAAGGCTGCATTTATTTGTTTAAAAGTAAAGTAAAAACAGTAATGTTGTCAAATATTATTACATTTTAAAATATATTTACGGATACATAAGGAAGATTGAGACTGATGTTCCAATTGTCTTCCATTAATAAAGAGCAACAATAGTAAATTGAAAATGAAATGAAAATTAAACCATTCTTCAGCTGCATAAGCAATACAATAATAAACATCAGCCTTAGCTTCAATGCACATAATAATTAGGTAAACTCAGCCTAACTTCTCTCAGGGTTGTTTTGTATATACTTCCTTCAGATCTTTTTATAGTGCCCGCAGTTAACCCGCTGAATAGTCTGGTCATCAAAACTGAAAACAAAAGATTACATCACACTGACACACTCAGAGCAAAGACAGAACTGGTTGCTTTGTTGTATGAAAACATTTAGAGGTACAAATATGAGCCTGGAGATGTTCGCTCTGGGGACAAGAGGAGGAGTTTTGCCTCTTTGTAAAAATTAATGAGCCCACAACAAATAGGTCTCATTAAAAAACTCAGCAATTATTATTATAGTCTACAAGAAGTAAACAACAGCTGTCAAGCCAGAATACATTCCCCCCAAATGACAACAGCGCTCTCACACCTGAAATGACCTGAACTGAATGAAGTTTCCAGCAGAAGCACACGGGAGACAGATTGACTGCCTTTTGACTGAGGAGAAATGTCTCCTCCTAAAGGACTACGACATGACATCCATTGTTGCTTTGTGCTAAAATATTGGAGTGGATAAAAGAGACAGAAGCTCTAATGGAAAAATCAAAGAGTTGACTACAGGACTAGAGACAGCAACAAGGGGGGAAACAGCGAATGCTGCCCGGTCACGATTGATTCTGCATATCCGCTGTTTCCAGACAGAAGAATGTTATGAGATGTAGTGGAAAAGGCTCTCTGTGACTCATCTCTCTCTGCAGGCCATCCGAAGTGGGACTAGTGTAGTGTACTTGGTGATGCACAAAAGACAGGGTGAGGGGTCATTACAAAACCTCTGAACAACAGATGAGGCCCTGAGCATTTCAGAGACAAGCTGGAGTGGTGATGAGTCAAAGGCATTGAAAGTTCTGGATGCCAGATGAAGAACAGTAAGGAAATGTGTTCCAGCAAGAATACATCTTATAGCCTAGATCTGCAGCTGTGCTCTTTAATCTGAAATAGACGGTGAAAACGCCTGAAACTTTCCTGGAACATAAAAAGAAGTATTGTGATTATGCTGCCAAAACTCTACTCTACTAGGCCGTCTGACTAGTAGTACTGTGCCATAGGAATTGACAGTTTTCCAGTTGAGTTTCACTTACAAAAAGGTAGGCTAGTATTTTCAGGGATGGGTTTACTCTAACATTAGGTTGAAAAGAAGATATGACAACATGAAAAAAAGCATGAACAGTGTTGGAGACTGAAACAGAAGAGAAGAAATTGTTGAATAAAGTTGTTTTTGTTTTGTTTTTTGCACACAAAAAAAGTATTCTGGTTGCTTCATAATATTAAGGTTGAACCACTGTAGTCACATGGACTATTTTAAGGTCTTTACTACCTTTCTGGGCCTTGAAAGCTGCTGTCTATGGGGGGGTCAGAAAGTTCACAGATTTGATTTAATTTGTGTTTCGAAGATGAACAAAGGTCTTACGGGTTTGGAACGACATGTGGGTGAGTAATTAATGACAGAATTTTCATTTTTTCATTCATTAATGCATTACTTTCATTCATTTTAATTAAACATAAATCTTACTGACCCCAAACTTTTGGACAGCAGTGTAAAAGTAAATTATTTAATTAACAAAAATAAAAGGATACAATGCATTGTTTTGTCTATAATATGACACTTAATATTTCACTGAAATCTTGACCTTATATTTTAGGAAGGGGTCCCCTTGCAAGGAGATCATGATATTCTGAGGTCCTTGGCATCAAAAAGTTTGAAAACCCCTGGTCTAATATATATTATTTTACTAAATGATTACTACAGAATATGCAATAGTATTTCAATTGTATTTTAAGATGTGTGAAAGAATACCATGGCATTACCATCATGTTAGGATCCAAAAATACAACAATATTACCACGGTACCATGCCCAAAGAACAATTGGTAATTTTTTTTTGTAAAGATTGTAGTTTAACAATAGAAAGGCTCTATCAACAGCAATGGTTAAAGCTCAGAATTTTCAACTGTATCAAGAGGATTAACTAAGGCTTAAATTTGACAGACCAAGTTTACAAACAAAAGAACAGTACACACGACCCATACACTGTGACAAATTGTATGTACGGTAGCCATGTGCTTGAGGAAATATTGTGACACATCTGGAATAACTTTGGAAGTCACCCACAACAGTGACTCACAGCTGGGTCTCATGAATAAATGTTATGTATGCAAAAATGACTTCAAAGACTGCAAACACTATTTTTATGCACAGTTCGGGATTTATAAAAATGCTAGCTGGACCTAACGGCCTGAAACATAATTTGGTGTTACAATAAATCATGTGAGGCAATCAACTGTGAGGCAATATTTTACAATAATTTTGACAGCTTTAGGGTATAGCCTAAAAAAAGTACAAAAAAGGAATTGGAATGTTTTTTGGACAAGGTGTCATTACATGGTACTTACTGAAGTGCTATTTTAATGTTTTATTTTTCAAAATTTGTATATTTTAAATCAACTTGTTGCTTATAACATGTCTTTAGGAACGCAACATGCGTCAACCATCTTCCCACACTTGTAACGAGAAGCACTAATGAACTGGCTGTTGTCAACAAAAGAGAAGCTTTAAGGCAGGGGTGCCCAACCCTGCTCCTGCCGATCGACTGTCCTGCACAGTTCATCTCCAATCCTAATCAAACACACCTGCCTTTAATTTTCATGTGATCCTGAAGACCTTAATTGGTTGCTTCAGGTGTGTTTGATTAGGGTTGGAGATAAACTCTGCAGGACAGTCGATCGGCAGGAGCAGGGTTGGGCACCCCTGCTTTAAGGGCTTGCTGTGGTATTCGCCAAAATAAAAGCTTGATTCTTAAACTTTTGAAAATGAAGAAATTAAGACAGCAAAATCAGCACTGTAAAATCAACTATATAAATCAAAACTGACTAATGTTACTGAATGAAATGTCGACCCAGGATGAGCTACAGGACTGTGAAGCTTTGGGGGTGTTGATGGCCTCGATCTACTCCATCTTTGTTTTGATCATCATTCTGAATCCCATCCAGACGTAACTGTTAGCCTTTGACAAAAACACGATTTTTTCTAAATGTTGCTTTTTTTAATGTAACCTACTTACATTCAAGTGTTGATAAAAAAGGAATGCATGAAGCTAGAATAAAACGTTTTTTGTTCGTTTGTTTGTTTAAAAGCAGAGGGTATGTTCTTTCTTTTGACATATTGCATGTTCAGATATTCATAGAACAAAATATCCTGGGGGTCATGAAACTTGTTAAAATGATCTAAGATGCTGGCAGTGGCTGGCAGCTTTTTTTCAAAAATGCTGACGGGTAAAGAGATAAATAAAAAATGTAAATTTCCCCAAAACGTATACACAAAACAGCAGTAAAACAAAAACAGCAGTATATTTCTGCAAGTCAGTGGTTGCTTAGAAAGAGGTCTAACTTTGTAAGCATAAACAAAAGCACTTTAAAATCTTTCAGTGAAAAAAGAGGCTGATTATAAAGCTGCATTTGCATTGGCTTGCCAGCATTGATAGATGTCTCTGGGGTTGAGGAAAATGGCCTACTGGGAAAGCAAACAATAGCTAAGCTAAACTTAGCAACAACTCTCTTTCATATCCCATTTCACATCCAAACCTTAGTTTTATCCACCATTTACATCATTTAGCATCAAAGCTCATTTCTCGGTGTCAAGCTCTCAGCTTGTTATAGTAGCAGCAGGAAAATGTCCACACCTCCAGAGTCGTTACATTGGGGTTTTCCCAGAATGCACACAATGAGACCCCTTCATCCGATCTGACTGCTGAGGTCTGTGCTTCACACTACAGCACACATAAGCAGTCTAATAAAGACATTTTTGCTCCCGGTGTGAGCTCCGCGACACACATCTTTACACGCAGGGACCCGCGGTGCGAACACAACACACTCCACTGTTCATTCATAAGGAGGACAGAGTGAATGAGAAAGACGGAAAGGAAAGCGTCCTCTGAGAGGTGCTCTTCCTACAATCCAATCACCCAAATGCTGACAGCGGATCAAAGAGATCAGAAACAGGCAGAGAGAGCACAGACTCCAGCCCAGGGAGGGAATGGCTCCAAGTGTCCAAGTAACTTGGGAGCAGTTCCCGTTTCAAGCTCGTGAACTGGCCTGATTGCGATCACCCTCGATGGCCATTTCAAACAGAACTGGGGCGAAACCAAACCTCATATCGGGGTTTGGTGCCGGCAGGGCTGGCAGGTGGCTAATAGTAACGTTTGAGTCTCCATGGTGCTGGCAGAGCGGATGGAAAGTGATTAGTTAAAGCTTGGCCCCGTTCCTTTGCCTCTTCTCTTGGCTAGTGTTGGTGGGGCGGCTCCTCCATGTTCTGGACTGCTCCCCAGCCTCGTTCCACTATTTCCCAGTCTCAGACACACTTTACACACACTATCTACACATACTTTTAACCATACTTTTGAACACGGCTATCACTGTAGTGAACCCTGAAACATTGTTAAAAGGGGGGATATTGTGTATTTTGGATGTGCAAGTAATGGTATCCCAATCTAGTCTAACCAAAGGGTCAAAGTTTAGCTGGTTAGAATGGCCTTGTCACCCTTTGCTGGTACATGCTGTAACTCATCATCTGATTTCAAAAATGTTTCATTCAAAAGAATTTTCAAAGGTAGCAGTTTATTCTGACAATACACAGTGGGAAAAAAATATGTCTTTGCATTATATGTATAAGTTGGGGGGGGGGTGTCAGTTTTTTTTTTAAAACCAATTAAAATGCTTATTCAGAAAGTAAACATTAAATTGATCAAAACTGGCAGTAAAAAAAATGTACGTTACAAAAGATTTCAAACCATTTTTACTGTATTTCAGACCATTTTTACTGTATTTCAGACCATTTTTACTGTATTTTTGATCAAATAAATGCAGGCTTGGTGAATATTAGAGACAAAAACACAAAAAAGTCTTACCGACACCAAACTTTTGAAAAGCAGTAAATAACAAAACAGCAAAACGAGTAGCATTTATTGTAAAGAAATATAGCACACTTTTCAGTCAAAACATTTCACAGCATGAATTTTGTTAGGGTTTCTTTTTTTTAATCCATTTTATTAGATTCAAAATAAGAAACAATAAAATGATTGTTCAAATTGAAGATCTAGCTGTATCTTTCATTCTGTAAGGCATATAAACCTTTTAAAGCTCTTTATACTTTTAAAATAAAAACTAAAGTTTAATTTCAACAATAAGAATTTCTGTGAATATCTATTCCTTTTAATTATACATTAAATTCAATTCAATTCACATTTATTTGTGTAGCGCTTTTCACAATACACATTTCAAAGCAGCTTTACAGAAAATGCATGAGTCCACATAACAATTTAGAGTGATCTGTTATCAGAGATAACTGTTTAAGTTATGCATTTCAGAAATGTACATATACAAAATCACAGTAAGCGAAAAAATTATTGATTTAAACAATGTAATAATTTAATGCAGAAACAATGAGCTCATTGAAGTAATTAATACTTGTTTGTTAACAAATGATTATGACATTCAGAAAAATGTTGCATTGGTGCACGTTGATACATCCTTACATTCAAAATTCAAATTGCCATTCTGGATACATGTCCGCTACCTAAATTCAAATTCAGAAATCAAATTGAAATTTAAAAGGCATTCTTAATTTAATTTTGACATATCAATCACAAAAACTTCATAATAATATGGCAGACGTTTTGCCAGAGTGCTTTTAAAAGCTTAGGAACAAGCTTAACTTTTTCATTGTCTCCAAACTGCAGCTGTACTATTTATGAGTTTCTCTTTGCAAACTTGTGCAGACACTGTATTGTCGGGGGAGTTGAAGGGGGTTTTGTTTTGGGTTGTTTTGTCTCCTCATTGAATAACCCCAGGACCTCCTCATCAACTCCCTCCCAAAAATATCTCATCTGCTATGGTCCAAACAAAAAGCAAAACAATTCTTCTCAGATAGAGGATGTGTATGATAAAACGTGAGCATGTCAACAGCAGTTTGCTCCTCAGCAGTGGAGCGCAGCTTGACTTCTCTGTAGCTGTAAGCAGCTTTTGATCCAGTTTGACCCCGCTTTTTCTTGCTTCCTGAACTTCCTGTGGAGCCATTTCCCTTCCAGGTAAAACAGAGGAGACCATCTGGTGCTCTTCCCTTGCATGGGGTTATTCCGGGATCTCACCTTCCTGTATCCCACACACAAGTTCATATCAAGCTTCCATAAAACCACAATTATTTTGTTCTTGACTTAAAGCACAAAGAGAAGCCGCTGGGGTGTATAAAGGTTTCGACATTGTTTTATGCAAAAGTACGGCAACATTGTATGGCACAGCAGCTCTCTTATCATGTCTTTTGTAGAGCTGTAATGGAGTTGCTAGGCAACAAGCATCATCTACCTCTTCCTACACATGTGCACAAAAATTAGTGCAGCGCACCCACACAATCCCTTCAACACTCTGTTACGTTCAACGCACACAAATACACTCACAAAACAGGACAGATTAAAACACGTTCTGAAAAAAAGCTTTTTACATACCCTTCTATTTTCCTGTAAACTCTCTGTGGCACTACACGAAACCAAACAAACCCTCCAAACACTCCTCGTAATGGCATGTTAGCATGCACGCAGGTTCATTTCTCAAGTGTCATCGGCTGAGAGTGTTAGTGTGGGGCTGCGTCTCCTCAAGGGATCTGCAGCCCACAGGTGAGTCTGCCTCTCCTCGTACGCTGATAGCTAATCTATTTCCCACAGCACTGCTGCCACGGCTAGAGAAGCCTCATTGATCATTCCCAAATTACAGAGGCTGCATACCCAGCATGCATCAGCCTTATCCTGCTAAGATCCAGTGCTCTATCTCTGCATAAGGCAGGCTGTTAAGGATTGTGTGGGTTTGCCATGGAGGCACCGGGCAGATTTATGTGTAGGCTTGCACTACATGATGAATGTTTACTCAGTTAAAAGCTCACAGTGGCGTGCGTAGTACATTTAGCAAATCTCTTTAAAGAGGGCCTCTGAGGAGCATGTAAAACATAGCAGCCTAAGTTAACATACACATACCTCCAATAAAAGAAGAAAAAAAACCCTGGTTTTCTGATCTTAGATGGTTTAAGATGGTTTAGCTGGTCTCTGAGCCTGGCCTAACTGGTGTATGCTGTTTTAACTGCTCTCTCAGCCTATTCTAACAGGTTTAGCATGGTCTACCAGCCTGGCCTAGCTGGTGTATGCTGATTTAACTGGTTTTCCACCTTAACCTTGCTGGTGTTAGCTGATTTAATTGGTCTCTCATCCTAGTCTAACAGATTAAGATGATCTCTGAGCCTGACCTAGCTCGTGTATGCTGATTAAACTGGTTTTCCACCTTAACCTTGATGGTGTATGCTATTTTAATTGGTCTTTGTGATGGAGAGCCAGTGTTGCTTCTCCATCCCCCCAAACTGTGGCCTAACCTCTAGGGATGTGCATACCCTGGGTGGTGGGAAATGCTCATTTGAACTAATTTAGGATTTATAATTTAGATTGGGGGGGGGGCAATAAGTGTATTGTGATTGTCAAAACATTTTAGTAACTAAACTGAATTTTATTAGGTTTAGTGACAACATGTTACAATGTTTACATGGTTCAATTTCTGGTAAGCTGCGCTTTTTTATTATTTCAATTCAATTATTGTGATTTGATTTAATATTGACTCATTTGGATAAATATTAGGTAGGCTACAAGATAGGCATTACTTTTTCTCAAGAAAAAAAACAACTCACCTAATGCTGTAAACATTCAGAGAGCCCTATCAGCTGGCAGTATTATTTAAGGTTAAAAAATAACACAAATTAAATATAATGCATTTTTTTATTATAATAACAACTTTATTTAATGATATAAGTAAAAATATAATAAATATGCAAAATAGTACACATATTTAGCAAAATACTCTCTATAGCTTTTTTCTAGCCAACTAACGTGCTATTAGCCTATATTATTATGGTCATTAAATGGCTTTCCTGAGGTAAATGTTATGTGACATAATTGTTCTCCAGCTGTTTTATTGACCCCTTTGTTTGATTGATTGGTCGATATTATGTATGAGGAATATACATTTCGGTAAGTTGTACTGTAGGCTATCTTTCAACAGTGTTCATTCGTGTTTATTTACTATTAGCTAGAGATGATCGGTTCACGTGCCGCTAGGGATCTGTCGCGTCACACAAGCGCCAAAACGGTATTTATTGTCTGAATTTCGTAATGAAAGTGACAGAATCTGAGAGCTGCGATTTTTTTTTATATCATAAGTAACCTGCTCTGTCTAGTCTGTCGGTCTCCGTGTCCTCTTTGCTTCGCGATTTTTCTGTGCGTGAGAAAATGGATGTGTGGCGTGAGAGTGTGTGAAAAGTGTCAATTGCGTGTGTCTCATGGTGAATGCGTGAGAGTTGACAGCTATGCTTTAAATGGATGCCTGGTGTGATTCTCCTTGCCACCGCTATAGGGTCTCTATCACAGTCTTCCATTTTAACATAGCTGGTGTATGCTCGTTTAGCTTGTCATCCAACTGGTTTAAGGCACCTGACCATCTGAAAAGTGCCAAAGAAACAGACCAACCTAACCAGTTTGGCCAGGCTAGGAGACCAGCTAACCACGTTTGGCTAGTTAAAGCTGTTTTTCAGCAGTATTAATAATAACCACACAAGGGCTAAAATTGTGAAATGGCAGCCTGTCATCAGCTAGTGAAATAACTGAATAGCTTTATTTTCTCAAATGTTATGTTCAGGTTAGAGTTTATAATTCTTAAGAAAAGTACACAAAAGGTCTACAATATCAGACTAAAGCAAAGTAAAAACTATGTAATTTGATTCTCACCGAATGTGGCAGGCTGAATGGCCATGGCACATCAATGCATCACATACACGAGCACAAACCATCGTAAATACGCTACCCTTAAAGACCCAACATGTTTCATTATAGCACATCTTCTTTGTGTCAGTCTATTGCAGTAGCACCATCTGTTAGACAACCAAACGCTTCTGTCACACTGTTCCACATGCCAGTCCCAGTGTCATGTCAGAGGACACAAAATCATCTCAGTGGATGGCACATAACAGTGCCAGTGTCTTGTGTCCACAGAGGAAGCGATAAATAGTCAGAGGAGAGGAGCGAGTGTACATTTTAGATTGTGAGCTGTGGCCAGAGACACAGTATTAAAGACTCACACAGAGACTGTATTGTTCTATGGCACAGCAGCGGAAGCCAGGAAGAGCTCAGTAGCATTGCCAGTGGGAATTCATTTACTATAAATACAGTCTGAACAACCAAAATGGACACAGACCATCTCTTCATTACTCTCTATTCAACGTCAACAGTTTTTCTGAGGAACAATCTTGAGGCTGTCCCTTCAAAAACTTTTAAAATAAAGTAAAACAACTTGTACCAGTCATCTAGGGGTTTTCTCTCTATGAATGCTCAAACAGGACTCGAAGAATCTTTCAGCCAGTGACAGATTTTCTGTAGCATGACAGTAGTTCTCTTACGAGAGTTCTCTCGTACTGCGTCTTAGCTAAGACGCTACGGGAAAAGTCTCTTTTCACGAAATACTGAAGCAAAAAATTATCCTTAATTTTGTAATATTGTAAAGCGCATTTGCAGCAGCATACAGCCATAGGCGAGACGGCTCGCTCGCTCATTGGCTGCTCTGCGGCAACTGCATAAGCCTATCGAGCGAGGGCTGATGCAACATCAGACCAATGAGGGCGCTTCGCGCCCTCCTTGCCACTTCCCGCCGAAACGGGCGTGGCCTAGCCTTATAAAGGTAGCTCGAAAAGGCTGACTCACTTGATTTTTCATCTCTTCAGCGAAGCTCACGCATCGTTGGATCACGAGAGAAGCAACGCGTCGTCTGAGAAGCAATTCAGCGGGACGAGCCACTTGAAGCCGCTGGCCAGCGCCGCCTTCCACTGCCGTACCTGCTGCGCATTCCGGCGCCTATATCCTTCTATATATTTTCTGTGTATAATGTGTATTATGTATGTACATTTTACACTAAAAGAGCCGGGCGTCTTTTTCAAGACGCCCCCCCTTTCCTAGAGGATCTCGCAGCTCTCGCGCTCGCTGACGGCGACCGCCCTCACTCCGAGCCGATTGCCTATGGTGACTCTGAGGACTCACCTGGCATCCTTCTCCGAGGCTGCTCCTCCTGGAAGCGGACGGTCGGGGTTAGTTTTTCTTTACGTTACAAGAAAAACTACCCTGCCTCTGCGCGTCATTCACCGGCGAAAGGAGAAAAGTGTGTTCGTAGTTACTGGCCCCCTTTTCTCTTACATTTCCCAGTTCCCTGTCGGCGACTGGAAATGTCATTTGCTGCAAGCGCACGTCTGCCAGCAAACGCCGAAGAATACATGTTGACGCTCAACGCATAACAAAAGCCTGTATCCCCCTGTGGCTCAGTGGTGGAATGATAGGTTTTAACGCATGGGAGACCGGAGTTCGTTTCCCGGTCTTGCGGCATATATTTATGCCGCCAATGCTCCGCTCTGTCAGTCCCCCGGGGGCGACTGCAGAGGTGTATTTTTGCAGCCAGCAAGCGCGTAGTACCCGCTTGCCTGCAACCGAACACCGTTTCTACGGTTCCCGTGCGTCACTGGCGAAAAGAGAATGGAGTGTTTTAGCCCCGCTGAAACCGGGCGATATCCACTCTTCTCACATTCTGACACTTTTCAGGCGTCTGAAAATGTCAGTATTGCATGTTGTACTACACACATGCCTGCAACAAACGCTAGTGTGGTTAATACTCGCGGTAACTGAAAGCCTATGTGTCTTCCTCTGTGGTCCAGTGGTAGATTCATAGCCTTTCGCGCAGTCGACCCGGGTTCGATTCCCAGGTCCGACGGCAGAAAAATGTATGCCGTCACATACAATTCGCTCTATCAGTCCCCTGAAAGGCGACTGCAGATGTGAATTTTTGCAGCCGACGAGCACGTGGTACAACCCGTGCCCGCTTGTCTGCACACGAAAGCCGTTCTACGGCTACCTAGAAAAATTCCATTGGGTGCCCACAAACACTATGTTTTTGCATGCCTCATGGTTTTTCTATAAAAGAAGCCTGTCCGCATTCGCTCTGCTCAGGCAGACAGTGCGCTCAATGCAGTAAATGTGTCCGCTCTTCCGAGCCCACATTCACTCACAGACATTACATGTCCTACGGGACTCGCCCAGCCCTCCCTCACTCGGTTAAACACCGTGGCGAAGTCGAGTGCGTCTGAAAATGTCGATATTGCATGTTATGCTACCCGCATGCTTGCAAACAAATACTCGCGTTTAACTGAAAGTCAATGTGTCTTCCACTGTGGTCCAGTGGTAGATTCTAAATCTTTCGCGCGGGCGACCCGGGTTCGATTCCCAGGTCTGACGGCAAAAAGTTTTATGCCGCCAAATACAAATCGCTCTGCCAGTGCCCTGAGAGGCGACTGCAGATATGTATTTTGCAGCCGACGACCACGTGGTACAACCCGTGCCTGTTTGCCTGCACACAAAAGCCGTTTTACGGCTACCCAGAAATATCCCATATGGATGTATTTTCTGGTGTCCCGGCCACGGCCGATGGTGCTATAAATGTAGTGGATGCCCACTGCCCAGTGCCCATCGCTACACACAAGCACAGCCCCTCACACGGGGCTTGCGCCCATAAATTCGACTCAGGTCGATCGCGCACCCAACATAGTAAATGTGCACATTCCCCAGTGCCACAAACACGTGTCACGTGGTTTCTGTAAACGAAACCTGTGCACGCTCGCTCTGCTCAGGCAGACAGCGCGTCAAAAGCAGTAAATGTGCCCGCTTCCCGCCCACACTTACTCACAGACAACGAGTCCCACGAGACTCGCTCAGCCCTCCCTCTCTCGGTTAAGCACCGTAGTGGGGTCGAGGACGAGCGCTCTGCCCGCTGTGATCAGCGCGCTCCCCGCCTCGAATGTCACAGGCATAACGCCTACGTTACAGCACGCCCGAAGCACCTCTGTCGCCCAGAGGTTTCGGAATGGGTGCTAGACATTATAAGAGAGGCTACTCGCTACAGTTTTGTCGACGCCCTCCCCGCTTCACAGCGCGCGTCGAAACTACGGTGAATTCAGAAGTAGCACACCTACTTCGTGCCGAAATATCAAAACTGATGAGCAAAGGGGCTATAGAGCCTGTATCTCAAGCTCAAAGCGAAGGGGGGCTATACAGCAGATACTGTCTGGCAAGAAAGACGGGGGTTTCAGACCCATACTGGATCTAAGACAGCTGAACGAAGCATTAGCGAAACGCAGTTTCAGAATGCTTACAACCAGGAAAATCCTCGCGCATATTCGCAGAGGAGGCTGGTTCATGTCAATAGATCTGAAGGACGCGTATTTTCAAATACAGATAGCGTCATGTCACAGGCAATACTTGAGATTCGCCTTCGAGGGCCAGACATACCAGTATAACAGTCCTGCCGTTCGGCCTGTCCCTGGCGCCTCGTACATTTACGAGGTGCATGGACGCAGCGCTCGCTCCTCTCAGACTCAGAGGCATGCGAGTGCTGAACTATTTGGATGACTGGCTGATTCTGGCTCAATCACGATCAGAGCTCGTGGAGCACAGGGCCATTTTACTCGATCACCTCGAGAAACTTGGTCTCAGAGTCAACTGGACGAAGAGTTCACTGAACCCCAGTCAAACAATCCCGTTTTTGGGTATAGTTCTGGACTCACAGTCTATGATGGCGCGGCTGTTGCCACAGCGCGCGCTGGACATTCAGCGCGCAGCGAGCTCTCTCCGCTGCGGCGCGACCTTCCCGCTCAGGGAATTTCAGAAGATGCTAGGTCTCATGGCCTCAGCATCACCAGTTCTTCAGTTGGGCCTGCTCCGCATGCGCCCCTTGCAGTTCTGGCTGAAAGCGCGGGTACCGTGCAGAGCGTGGGTATCCGGTCGGCTGCGTCTCAAGGTCAATCAGAGCTGTGTTACAGCTCTAAAACCTTGGACAGCGAACGACTGGTACCAATCAGGTGTAAGCCTGGGGACTTCCTCGAGAGTGAAAGTGGTGTCGACGGACGCCTCCACCTCGGGATGGGGAGCGCTGCTCGAGGGCAGACCGTTCTTTGGCCTGTGGTCAGAACGAGAAAAGCTCCGACATATCAACTGTCTGGAAATGCTGGCAGTGGAAAACGCGCTGACGCGCTTTCGTCCCCGAATCAAGGACCATCACGTCTTAGTCCGTTCGGACAACATGTCTGTGGTGTCCTACATAAATCACCAGGGCGGTCTCAGATCCCGAGACCTGTACAGGTTGGCGGAACGCCTCCTGGTTTGGGCTCAGCACAACTTGCGCTCGCTGAGAGCAGTTCATGTGCCTGGGCTACAGAATCTGGGTCCAGACAGACTGTCCAGAAACAACATTCCCACGAGCGAATGGTCTTTACACCCACAAACAGTCCAGCTGCTGTGGGAGAGATTTGGCAGAGCGGAAGTGGACCTCTTCGCGTCCCACGAAAACGCTCACTGCCCCGTGTTCTTTTCCAAGAACGAAAGTGCGCTGTCCCAAAGGTGGCCTCGCTGTCCGCTCTATGCTTTTCCCCCCGTCTCCCTCCTTCCTCAGGTGATAGAACGGGTGAGGGAAACGAAATGCTCAGTGCTGCTTGTAGCACCACTTTGGAAGAACCAACCATGGTTTCCAGATTTGATGCAGTTAGCAGACACTGCCCCGTGGCCAGTGCCGTTGAGGAGGGATCGCAGCGTTCTCTGAAACAACGCATGGTCAGTCAATAAGAAGGAACGATTTAGTCATCCGCTTCTTCAGGGGAGCTAGGAGGCTGAATCCTCCCAGACCTCCCTCAGTCCCTGTATGGGACCTCTCTACGGTTTTGGAGGCCATGAAAGGTTCCCCTTTCGAGCCCATCCAGACGATTAGCCTCAAACATCTGTCATTTAAGACAGTGTTCTTGCTGGCTCTCGCTTCAGTGAAGCGCATAGGTGACCTGCACGCGCTCTCGGTGAGCCCGACGTGCTTGGAGTTTGGGCCTAATGACTCAGGAGTCATACTCAAACCTCAACACACCGTTTCGGGCTCAGGTTATTTCCCTGTCTGCCCTGCCGGTGTCGGAAGAGGAAGGAGACTTAAGTTCTCTTTGCCCTGTTAGGGCTTTAAGAGCTTATGTGTCTCGCTCTGCTGTCTTCAGACAGACTGAGCAGCTGTTTGTCTCGTTCAGTGGACGTTCCAAGGGAATGGCTGTTTCGAAACAAAGCCTATCCAGATGGATAGTTGACGCCATAGCGTTAGCTTACACTTCCAGGGGTCTTCAGTGCCCACTGGGTGTCAGAGCGCACTCCACGAGAGGCGTTGCCTCGTCGTGGGCCTGGTCTAGTGGGATATCCTTACAGGATATATGTATGGCGGCAGGTTGGGCCTCGCCGTCTACATTTATCAGGTTTTATAACCTAGAGGTTCCCGCCTTACAGGCTAAGCTGTTGTCGGTGTAGCTGAATCAGTAGTCTGATTGGAACACTGAGATCGCAAGCGCAGCGCGCTGCCGACTGTCATATGGGCAGTATTGCGTAAGACCCACATTCCCACATTAGTCAGGCTCTTGCCTTGACTATGTGATGTCATATTATCGCGTCTGCGGACGCTGCTATATATGGGGACGGAGGGTTCCCCCTCCTGTTCTAGGACTCTCTGTGAGTCCCTCTAGTGATTGTGCACTGTAAATCCTGGGCTTCGCTTCCAGGTTTATTGGTGTTTCATCCCTGCACGCACGGCGTTTTACATTGGGTTCCCGTAGCGTCTTAGCTAAGACGCAGTACGAGAGAACTCTCGTAAGAGAACGTACTCGGTTACTAACGTAACCTCGGTTCTCTCTAGAAGAGGGAACGAGTACTGCGTTCCCCGCCGTGCGTACGATTCACTCTGGTTCGCTTCGGCGATGAAATAAATCAAGTGAGTCAGCCTTTTCGAGCTACCTTTATAAGGCTAGGCCACGCCCGTTTCGGCGGGAAGTGGCAAGGAGGGCGCGAAGCACCCTCATTGGTCTGATGTTGCATCAGCCCTCGCTCGATAGGCTTATGCAGTTGCCGCAGAGCAGCCAATGAGCGAGCGAGCCGTCTCGCCTATGGCTGTATGCTGCTGCAAATGCGCTTTACAATATTACAAAATTAAGGATAATTTTTTGCTTCAGTATTTCGTGAAAAGAGACTTTTCCCGTAGCGTCTTAGCTAAGACGCAGTACTCGTTCCCTCTTCTAGAGAGAACCGAGGTTACGTTAGTAACCGAGTACGTTTTTTAGTTACCACAGAAAAAAATAGAAGACAATTTGTGTAACGTATTGACCTACCTGAGTCCCTACTCAGACTTCTGCACAGCATTTTACTGTATGTCTTCTCTTCTGTAGTACAAATTAACAATAATGGGCCCTTTTCCCAGACTGCAATGGTTATCATTGGCCCATTTTTTCATGTTAACATTTTTTAATGTACATTTTTAACACTTTATTTTGTGTTATATTACCTTGGCATTAAATTGTAAACAACTAGTCTAAACAGTCAACTAACAATGAAGATATCATATAAATTGTATTATTTTTCAAAACAATATAATATTTAGAGGAATTCTGCATGTTTTTCTCTCTTTAATTCTCTCTCTAATAATTTTTTCTAGTTTCTATTGGTGGTATTTAGTGTAAGTTAATATGTTTGTTGTCACATGTTGTCACTCCTATTCTTCTGTGTGCCACATAAATACTGATTTAACTGCAATATATAAATAAACAGAATCTGATTTATATCTTTATATACACTATAGTCTGTAAAAAATATGGTCCGATGTACTGTGTTAATTTGAAGAAATTCATAGCTGTTTTACGGTTTTAAACTGCGCATTGCATTGTGTTTTAGGGTTGAAGGAAATGTCCATAAACTTAACAGAAAAGTAAGTGGTAATTTTCTGCCAGGACATTATATGTTATGTTACTTTAATTAATGTTTATAAGATTTGAATGTCACTCTGTCTAAATGTTTTTCAAAAGGGTAGCTTGGCATTTCAAAGTAGCTTTCCTAATGCTGTCACACAGAGTACAAGTATATCAGAGAACTGAGAGAAGCCAGTCTGCTTTTTTTACGTAAACTTGTCAAACACAAAGGTACAACACCTCGTGCCTCATTGGTCTCTTTTCTTCAGCTGCATCCCTATGAACCGCACTCTTACACAATTAAATCAAATGCTCTCCATGTTTAGAAAGCTAATCTCCCCCAATAATAGCTGTAAAATTTACATTTTATAATGCTGATCACCAGGTGGAACTAAGCTGAATTTCAGAAGGCAAACAAACTGTTGTCTCCTACAGGTCACAGATAAAAGTGGGGGCAGCTCTCAGAAAGGATGCATGAAAACAGCTCAGCCTGATCAAACCTCCCCTCTCATTACCCACACTATGATGACTGAACTTTAGGACTCCATGGAGCGGGAATTAGTGTTGTTTACAGTAGAGGTTAGTGATACTTTAAAGTGGTCCCTGGGATCTTTGCAGTTTGTCCTGATCAAAGTTCCCTAATTAAGAGTGAGGATGGCACAGACGAGTCTGCACAAGCATGTCTCAGGCGCCCGCATCTAGATTAATATAAACAGTGTGTGACAGGCCTTGCAAAAAGCCTCTTTCCTCATTTAATTAACAACTTCCTCATCCACTTCCTCTCTATGATCACTCTCCACAAACACATCTTAACATCCGAATCCACTTCTGGGCATCCAACTGTTGCTCTGCACTAGCTTTAGCCTTGTTTTTACACTCGCTTGATGCTGCCGACTCTCCGCAGACTACATGGACAGACTTTATACTTTACGCATTCCGTCATTGCTCTATTCTCAGAAACAGCAGGTGGCAGTGCAGAGAAAATATCAGCTACATTAAAAGAAAGAGAAATAACTGTTTTGTCAAACTTTACCAAAGCTTTGTTTTTTCAGACTTATTTAATCTAAATTAAATCTAAATCTCGGACTAAATATAAATAAATGAATGATCCAAAAGAGGGTTTTCACAGTGATGCCATTGAAGAACCATTTTGGGTTCCCCAAAGAACCTTTCAGTGAACATGTCTTAAAATAAGCATTTCTTCTTAGTGGATTTTTATGCTATAAAGAACCTTTTGTGCAATGGAAATATTCCACACTCATAAAAATAAAGGCATGGTATGATTATTTATTGGAATCATGGAACTTTTCCATTGCACAAAAGGTTCTTTATTGTGGAAAAAAAATCTTTAAATTATTAAAATTTTCTTCATACTAAGAAAAAAATGCTTCTTTTAAGAACTGTTCACTGTAAGGTTCTTTAGGGAACCCAAAATGGTTCTTCTATGGCATCAATGAGAAAACCCATTTACGGAACCTTTACTTTTAAGAAAGGCTCTTCATGGAACCATAGATGCCAATAAAAAAACATTATTTTTAAATAATGTACATGAAAAATATTAGTACATTAACTAAAATATATGTTTAACTAAAAAACAAACTAAATGGGAGGGAAAAGGTTTTGATGGTATTTTGGTGGGATTTAATAATTGTTACATTGGATTGGACTTTATCCATCTTTATGTAAAAGCAGCAATATCTTAAACACATACTTCTGCCAACAAAGACTGTGAATGCAATATGCTTATGTTAATTTCTAGTACAATACGAGTAGTTCACTGGTTCATATACAAGAGGGAGATAAATGGCAATGCATTGCACTCTGCAAGTGCTGTAATGATGTCATGGTTTTTTTCGGCCAATGAAATTCAACTTTATTGTGCACTTTGAGATAGAATACTTTCACAAAAAAATCTTTGCATATCTGTTAAGATTTCTTCTTCAGCTAAAGAAACACCTCTATGGAGGTACTCTTGGTATTGCCTGGCTTACAGTAAACTGCAAACTGATTAATATTTACTCAGGCAGGATGCTTGGACCTCAAAGTGTCTGCTCATGTCCCTGTGCTTTACCAACAGCACTATTTCAGCTCTAGAAACAGGTACAGCTGTTCTAGCAATGTTACTTAAGTGAGATAAAACTCTAAAATAACCATTAGATTGTATAGAGTGGTCTCAAAATTGCTGCTTAAAACATGTAACTCTTGGAGGTACAAATATAACATAATCCACCTTTACTTGTCTGTGTGTGAGATAAGCAGCAGAGAGAGGTTAAACGTGGCCTTAATTATGTTGGCAGTACGTGTTCCCAGATTCTTGTGTGTGTCCTGCAATTGGCCACTTCATTTATTGCAGTGTAAAGGAGAGTCTTAATCAGGCATGTGGTTAAACATCCTTCATAAATAAGAATGTTTTATTAATTACTGACAGCTCAATGTTGTGTGTGTTATGACATCCTGAGCCAAATCAAACACGGCAGTTTGTTTGTTTGTGTGTGTGTGTGTGTGTGTGTGTGTGTGTGTGTGTGTGTGTGTGTGTGTGTGTGTGTGTGTGTGTGAGAGAGAGAGAGAGAGAGAGAGAAAAGGAACACAAGAGAGAATTATGTACTGTATGTCTGTAATATGTATGCTTGTATGTATGTGTATGCATATGTTGTATATTATATAAACAAAGAGTTCAACCCCTCTGCTAATATAAATAATATAAATCTTTATATAAATAAAGAGTTCGACCCCTCCACTCCAACCACCTGTCATATGCACAACTTTTCACGATCCAATGATGTTCTTATTGATATCAGCCCTACATTTTCTAATGAAATATCCAGTATTACTTCAAAATGTCACATTATGGAAATAACATGGGTTGCAAATGTCTTGGGTTGATTTCAAGTATGAATTTGTCCTCTGACAAATCCCCCTTGAATATGTCCTCTGAATCAGCAGAAATAAAAATTCATTAAACCATTAATAAAATATTAAAAACTAAGTACCTTTGACTGAACATAAATTAAATAATGATATTTAGTGAAAATGGCATTTATCTTTGGAATTCTTATGTAATATGCTGAACAAAACAATATTTCAGTTTTTCAGGACTAAAATCTGGACTTGATCTTCAAGTCTCAGCAATTCATAATGACAACTCTCTGAGACTAACATCTGTTTTTAGTCAGCAACTGCAACTAAACTTTTTTTTCTAATTTGAGCTGGAAAAGATGTCATTGAATGGCACTTAAGAGCACAAAAATGCAGATAACAAAGCTGAGAAAAGTAAAAACTTTCAATTGCTTGACTAAAAAGAAACCAAAATATTTCTTAAGAAATGATAAGAAGGAAATCTTCTGGCACATGTGGAAATGTTTCTGCACGTAAAGCCTGGAGATGATGACAGTATACAGCTGACAGGACAGCTAGACACAATGTAACAGAACGTAGGGCCATTTAGCGCCCAGGCTTGTCGCCAGTTTCTCTGCATGTTTAATGCATCAGTTTACTAATTAATTAACACAACTTGTTAAAATGTTAATAAGACCTTTTATAGAAGATGGTAGAGTCTTTCTGTCATTTAGCTAGCAAGCAAGCTGACGTTAACGCCCTGTGTACAAAGACCATTAAAAAAAATGTAGCAAAAAACATCCTGTTTGTACACCGTCTAACTGATGTATGAGGGGAGCATTCTTGAATATATTTACGCAGCTGAAGCTGGTTATAACAGCAGGTGGATGTTGTGTTTAGGCTGGCTGGACTCCGAAGGGTCTCGTTCCTTTGCGTAGCAGTGAGAAAGCCATTAGCATCTGAATGAGAGGGGGCAAAAGCTGTATGCTATGCTCAGAAGCCTGGGTGGGCCCTGGGCCTGTCCATCATGCTAACTTCTGCCATATTGCTTGTGTTATAGTTTGCCACTCAGAGAAGAACATCCCATAAGCATCTGCTGCCCCCGTGTCCCCCACAGAGGCAGGGTCTCCTCGGGTCAATGCTCCCACTACAAGACATGTCATTGGCTCTACAGCTCCTGACAACAAGAATCTGCATTTGTATGCATGTGTGCCACACGTTCTTTTTGTTGTATTTTGTTTTTTTCGAATATTACCTTTCATTTAGTGTTATACAGCTGTTTGTGAACGCAAAGTTTTGCACGACAAAAGTTATTGTCTCCTAAAAGAAAGAATCAATTCTGAACTGCTGAAATGAGTCGTCATCAATTCCATTCTAACTTCCTGTTACATACCTATGTATAGGTTTTATAACAAATTTGCACAATGCCAGCCTATGATCTTCATTAGCTGCATGCCCACGAACAACGTCTACTAAGTACTTTTGCCCGCCATCAAACACTGAAGCATGGAAGAGTTTGGTTTATGTTGTCAACATGTCGAAAAGACGCTGTTTTCTGCGCAGCCGCAGCATACTCTAACTTGAATTGATACAGTAAAACCAACTCTATCGTTACTGTATCACTGTAAAAGTGCTGAGGAAGCCTCCAGAGCTGAAATTCAGATATGGTAATGGGTGGTAATAGGCTTTACGTTTCCAACAAGCGCTGTAAGCGGTAGACAAATCACAACAGACTGGGCCGTCTGACCAATCAGAGCAGAGTAGCTCTCGGAAAGGTGTTTAGAGAGACTGAATCTTCTAACGAACCATTTTCAACAACCTTTTGAGAAATGAGGTGATGTATAATGTATGTTATGAGAAAAAGGTTGTTGTTTTTTGTTACCTTGGATGCATGTAAACCTATTGTAGGAGATCTCCAAAACAAAATTATGAACCTTTAAAGTCCCCCTGTGGTGAAAAAAAGTTTTTAATGTTGTTTAGATGTCTATGTGGTGTTTCTAATGTGCTTTAAGACAAACTATGTGCAAATTCATAAGTCAACACCATTGATGAGTATTTAAGAATTTTTTTCAAAGATGAGTTTTAAGGGATACAATTATTGACTACAGGGGGACTTTAAAATAGCATAATAGGGGCACTTAAAAAATAAAAGTTGAAATAAAACCTATGGTTTAATGAAGAACCTTTAACATCCATGGAATCTTTCCATTGCACAAAAGGTTATTTTGAGTAGAAAAAGGCTCTTTAGGTTATTAAAATGTTCTTCACAAAGAAAAAATGGTTAATTTAAGAACTGTTCACTGAAAGGTCCCTCAGGGAACCAAAAATGTTTTTTCTATGGCAGGGGCACCATGCATGATTTCATCTGAGGGAATTTTTTCCTAACACTAAGTAGTTAAACAATTGAATACATGCTCATGTTAAAAATTCAACTCTGAAAGAAGTTGAAATTTTCTTGAGTATGTTTGGCATTAATGTAACTGTTACACAACTATAAGATCTGAGACCAAACGATCATGTGAGCAATGAAACACCCGAAAAGAAAGAATGTGTCTCTAGACATTTACATTTAGTCATTTAGCAGACGCTTTTGTCCAAAGCGACTTACAAATTATGACTAAATTAAGTGAGTCATCATGAAGAGGCAAGAAACAATGCAAGAAGTGCTCAAAAATACAAAGTTCAGGCATTGTTCAGAGTAGCATAAGCCCGATAAGCGAGGATTAAAAGGAAAAAGGAGAGATTTTTTTTTTTTTATGAGGTTAAGTGCTCACGGAAGAGATGGGTTTTCAGCTGTCTTTTGAGAGTTTGTCAGGGATTCTGCATTCCGGATGAGGGTGGGGAGAGCATTCCACCAGCATGGAACTGTGTATGAGAATGTTCTGGAAAGTGATTTTGTGGCTTTCTGTGATGGAACCACGAGACGTCGCTCGTTGACCGATCGTAGGCTTCTGGTAGGGATGTAGGCTCGTAGGAGTGAGTGGAAGTAGGAGGGAGCTGAGCCTGTGGTAGATCTGTAAGCAACCGTCAATGCCTTGAACTTGATGCGGGCAGCGAGTGGTAGCCAGTGCAGAGAGATGAACAGAGGAGTGACGTGGGCCCTCTTGGGCTCGTTGAAGACAAGACGAGCTGCAGCATTCTGAATCATTTGTAGAGGTTTAGTTGTGCATGATGGAAGTCCAGCCAGAAGAGCACTGCAGTAGTCAAGCCTAGAGATGACCATGGCCTGGACGAGAAGTTGTGTTGCATGCTCAGTTAGGAAAGGCCTGATCTTCCTGATGTTGTGCAGTGCAAACCTGCATGATCGAGCGGTCTTTGAAATGTGATCTGTGAAGGTCAGCTGGTCATCCAATATTACTCCAAGATTTCTGACCGACCTTGACGGGGTGATTGATGATGAATCTAGCTGGATGGTGAAGTCGTGCTGTAGAGACGGATTGGCAGGGAGGACGAGAAGCTCAGTCTTTGCCAGGTTGAGCTGCAGGTGATGTTCCTTCACCCATGCCGAGATGTCCGCCAGACAGCTTGAGATCCATGCACGTTTTACGTAGACAAGTTTTAAACTTTAAAACAGGAAAATGACAAAAAGCAATGAAATCGTCAAATCCATCTAGTGCTTGTTCACATAGGAAATTAAAAACAGCATGGACGGACACAAAAACACTTGCAGTGTGAACGGCTGCTTATTCATGACACAGCAGCACTTAATTGTTCGTAAGTGTATAACCATTTCATCCAGCACTGTTTGCTCTCCATGTTCTTAGGTATCTCTACTGAGAAACAGCTCCAGATGATTCAGTAGAAAAGCAGTCCGAACGAATGAGAATCAAACCCGATTGGCCAAATCACTGAAAAGAAAGAACCGACTTAAGAATGATTAATTCACGAATGGCTGGCATAGCTAGTTTTGTCGACATAAATACAGGAGACACATAACATCCACTGACATGTTTCTCAGGTCAGTTGTAGTGCTCATGGTACGCACAATGTGTGCCACTCTTCTAATCTGCTTTAGGAACCTTTATTTAGTGTACAGTAATCACTGCTGTGGTTCATTGAATTACGTTTACTTTTGTGTAATAACGATGGACAAAATGAAACACAAACGTTATAATGCAGTGATATTCATTGTGTGCAAGCTATGAAATCTGACCCCGTCCTCGCAAAAGGCTTCATTTCGGATCAAACCTCGTATAAATTATGCATGTGTGTGTGGGAGTGGATGTGCAGTGTTTATGAACGAGGATAGTGTGTTTGTGACTGCGATGCTGAGGTTATCTTTATGTTTGAACCTTTTGGAGATGCAGTCTCTATGGTTACAAAACAGATCTTTGAATCTGAATCTTAGAAATCAACCAATATGATGGTGTAATTATGTGCTACTCAACCATTTGACAATCAAAGGTCTTGTTTATCTAAAGGACTAACATAAGGAAAATTAACCCTTTCTGACCCCCCTGACATTTCATAAAATATTAAATATTTAACAGAATATTGCTTAACAAAATGAAACACCTAATGCATGGGTGTTAAATGGAAGATCATGGCTTCTTCCTGACCTTGCCGTATTGGTCTGAGCTACTCTACGACAGCACTGAGAATATAGAGTTTCTCTTCTCCTGTGACAAGTCTTCTTGAAAGCCTACAGGTACATGTCTTCCTCTGTGATCTCAGTCAGATGTATAACCTTTAATACAAACCCTCTGCCGACAAGTAGAGGAAACTGGGCGGTTTAACGACGACATGAGTTTAATGACACCACCGTAACGCTGGTTTCACCCTCTGATTAGACAAAATATCATCCCTGGTGAGTCTGCATGAAACCTGAACTCAAAGAATAGCTCCATCATAATAGAATAAGAAAAAAAATGGAAAATCAAGTGCAGCAAAACCGCAGAGGCTTTCAGACAGCAGCGATGGATAATACCAATGTTTCCTCTCCTCTCAGACAGCCATTCAGCTAAAGAAAACAACCTGATCTAAGGCAAGCTCTGCCTCAGCTAATGTAACTATCAGAGAGGAACTCAATTAGATGTACAAATGACACACATACAATAATCGCAATCGAAATATGATCTTGTCCTCAGCCATTAATAATGTTTGCTGCTAGTTTTTGCTGATCCTGCCATGAGCGGCATAAATCTTGTCTCCTAGCAACTGCGTTTCAGTGTCAAGGTTCTCATGCATAGGCTTGTACTACTGTGTTACCAGTTCACCCAAAAATATAAAAAAAACATTCCCTTTGAAATGGACTACAAAAGTCATATGAACTACAAATATTAAGTTTGTGGTCATTAACACCAAATGCCACTGGTTCTTGTGATTTGTGATGAAACTTCAAACCATTGATTTAAGAGCTGCAGTGGAGGGGAATGACTAACAGCACATTACAGATATTGAAATACTAGCTGATACTGAAAGGCAGTAATTATGTTCATTTTATGGCCGTTAATCAATAAATGGTTGATAAATAAGATTGTAAACATTTACAGTGAAACACTAACAACTAAAATCTATCGTTTTAAATGCTACAAATGAATTTAGGCATCACAACATTATAATGTTCAATACGAAAAATGGATTTTCATTTTGAGATTTGATGTTAAGATTACATTTAACATTATCATTAAATTGTGTTTTTAAGTGAGCTTTAGAGGATGGCAAAGGTAATCTAAATGTAAAAATGTGGGAAATGAGCTTGCACAATTAAACATCCACTTTCAACTGATAAAATATCGGGTGAAATAAAGTTTGGAGCAATATGAGGGCAGTGTTGAGTGTAATACTGTTAATACTGTTATTACTGGTGCATAGAAGTACTCACGACGAGGAATTACTGGAGAAGGAAGACTTTAATCATCGAACACATTACATGGAGAAACTCAGGAGCACCCCAACCCCAACCCCAGAGCAAGAACACAGGGAATATATACATGGCAAACGAGGGGAGCTAACGAGACTAATTAACAAGACACAGCTGAACTAAATGAACTAATGAAGATGGTGAACCTGGGAACAATGAGTTGTGGGAAACTGAACAACATGAACATGAAAAGAAATCCAAAACCAGACATGTAACAAATACATTACTAAGTAATGAATTCCTGTAATTTAATTACTTTTCCCTTGAAAAAGTAAAGTAAGGGATTACCTTTAATTTTTCTGTAGTTTAATTACATTTACTTCTGATGTAATTGCATTAAATACGGCATATACAGAGAAAAATTTGATATAGAACAATAGTGGAATTAATATCAAAATGTAAGGTCTAATGTTAAAATGTATGTTTTTAATATAACCTTCTCCCACTTTAGTCAAAATTAAAAGAGAAGTTTTATGTCTATCCTTGTATTGTTCAAATGGTCTAGGTTGATATGGGATTTAGAAAGTAATTATAAGGAATGCAATACTTTTTAGATTAGATGAGAGTATTTAGTACAGTAATCTAATTACATGGTTAAAGATGTAGTATCTAGTAATTAATTACTTTTTTAGATAAAATAATGACAGAATTTTGACAATAGTGACAGAATTTTCATTTTTGGGTCAACTATCCATAAGTCACAGTTTTTAAAAATAGTGTTCACCAATGCTTCCTCTAATTCTGTTCCCCCTCCTATGTTGCAGCCATGCAGAAAAAATAAAATGCCAAAAATGCAGATGCAAACATGACAGAGGAAAGTCATTTGATTGTATTCTAGTAAATGATAAATAATTGCAGTGCTCGGGCAAACCGCTATAGAGTTAGTGTTGCTGCACCGAACCCCCAATCGCTCTCGGTGCCACAACAAAAATGGCTGCCCACTGCTCTGGGAGTGTGTGTCCACGGTTTGCAGTGTGCATGTGTGTTCAGTGTTCACTACTCACTACTCCTAATGTGTGTGCACTTACTTGGATGGGTTGCATGCAGAGGACAAATTCCGAGTATTGGTTACCATACTTGGCCTTCACGTCACTCACTTAAAGAATGTTTGTGGCCAAAATGTCACAGCAAGAAAAAAAATTTGAGGGAACACTGTTGTTCACTTAAGAATCCATGATATATGGTCAGTATCTACAAATAAAAAGATTAAAGGCTAGCCATTGAAATGCAAAGAGAGCAAAATGAAAGGCAGAGGGCCTCTAATAGTGGAGATTCTGACCTTTACCATGATGTCCATAGGACTCAAACAGAGGGTTAAATAAGAAATCAATGGAATCTATCCATCAGCTACAATTACATCATTCTCCATACTCAGTACAAGCATCCTCAATTAAAAGATCCCAATCAGGGCTGTTGACCTTGGAACTCCCACAGGGAGTGAAGTGGAATGAAGATTTAAATTTTAGAAAGAATCAAGCATAAATGGATGAATGAAAGAAGGAATGATGTAATGAAGCAAACAAAATGCCTCACTTTCATTGTGTGAAGTCATACATACAGTGGTGTCACAAGAACTCTACTAAGGTCAAAAGGTCACTGTGTGGCCTCAAAAGATCTGCACTACCATTCTGACAATTTTTGCCCTCTCTAATGGGGTTAAAGGGTCTTTTGTCATTTCTGATGCCCATGAAAGAAGTGGGGAGTCGAGGATGGACAGCAGGACAACAGGGAGCACAAAACGTCTCCAATGTGCTCAGACAGCTGCCAGTTAGAGCAAGACACCCACCACTTTATCCATCTTCTCACACCGTTATAAAGGAGACTTTTTGGAGTTAGCACTGGGTTCTCCATCGTTTGGGGATGGGGTTGTTGTAAGTGCTTTGGTGAGGGTGGGAGGGGTGTGGCTAATGTTCAGCCTGTTTGGCCATCCAGTTTATGTGTGTGTGTGTATGTGTGTGTGTGTGTGTGTGTGTGTGTGTGTGTGTGTGTGTGTGTGTGTGTGTGTGTGTGTGTTTGCCCCCCTTTTTCTTTTTTTTTCTTTTTTTTTTCTTTTTTCTCTCTCTCTCTCTGGGGTGGTGTTCTTCATTCATCTACGGCTCTTAGTTAATAATCCATAAATGTCTACTAACACTGGCAATTCAGGACCCACTATTAGAGGTTCACATATTAGGTTTGTGAGTTGGAACATCAAGGGTTTGGGAAGCCCTATAAAAAGTCTCTGACTTTTTCTCTGGGTCTCTGAGGTGTTTCACTCCAACTTTAACTCTAAAGCCAGAGGAGTTGCTATCTTAATTGGTAAATCAGTTCAATTTTCTACTTCTAAATTGATTTCTGACGAAAATGGCAGATATTTAATCATTTCAGGCACGCTGTCGCACATTCCTGTATTACTAGTCAATATCTATGCTCCAAATTTTGATAACCCAGATTTTATGAATAAGGTATTTGAACGTCTCCCTTCTCTGCATGATAACCTCCTCATCTTTGGAGGGGACATGAACTGTGTTATTGATCCTAGGTTAGAACGCTCCTCTCCCAAAAGCTTGACCCCATCATTAATGTCCAGATCGCTCTCTGACTTCATGGCCAAAAATGGTTGCATTGATCCCTGGAGATTCTACAACCCTACCATTAAGGAGTAATCTTTTTTTTCACATATGCATAAATCCTTTTCTCGGATTGATTATTTTTTCATTGATGCTAAACTTATCTCCAAGGTGTCAACGATTAAATATCATCCTATAGTTATCTCTGACCATGCCCCGCTCTCTTTGGATATTCAGCTCTCTCCGCAATCCCGATACTCCTCACCATGGAGGTTAAATACTCTGCTCTTATCAGATGATAAATTTAACTCTTTTATTGTATCTTCAATTGATGATTTTATCATGATCAATCAAAACAAGGCTGATCCTATTTCTTGTTCACTGCTATGGGAATCACTCAAAGCATACTTGCGTGGTCAAATAATTTCCTACTCTACACATTTAAATAAAACTCGAATAGCTAAACTTCAAGAGCTTTCAACTAGATTGGACAAATTAGATCAACAGCTAGCCACTTGCCCCTCCCCTAACTTACTCAAAGACCGTGTTGATTTACAAACTGAATTTGACCTCGTTACGACTACTGAGGCAGAGCGCCTTCTTTTGCGCTCGCGTTCCTCATATTATGAGCATGGCGATAAGGCAAGCCGGCTCCTAGCCCATCAGTTGCGTCGCCAGGCTGCCTCACGTATGATTCTTCAAATCAAGGATCCCTCAGGCACACTGCATACTGACCCTAATTCCATTAACTCTGTATTCTGCTCATTCTATTCTTCTCTGTATAAGTCCGAGTCCTCTTCTGACGCTTCTGAGATGGGTGCTTTTTTAGATAGCCTCGACTTTCCTACTATTAGCCCACATGTTACCAAAGATCTTGATCTGCCGCTAACAGTTGATGAAATCAACACTGCTATTAACAACATGCAAAAATCTAAAGCTCCTGGCCCTGATGGATTCCCAGTGGAATTTTTTTAAAGATTTCAATCTAAATTGGCCCCGATTTTGCTTTCTGTATATAAGGAATCTCTGCAGGTTGGCTCTCTCCCTCTTACTTTAAGACAAGCCTCCATAAGTCTGCTGTTAAAGAAAGACAAGGATCCCGATCTCTGTGGTTCTTACAGACCCTTATCTTTACTAAACGTGGATGCAAAAATCCTTGCTAAGGCTCTGGCCAGCCGCTTGGAAAGATTACTTCCGGCCATGATTTCACAAGAGCAAACTGGCTTTATAAAGGGCCGTCAGTTATTTTACAACGTCCGCACCCTTTTAAATATAATATACTCTAAAAATTCAACTATAACCCCTAAAGTGGTCATCTCAGTTGACGCTGAAAAGGCATTCGACAGGGTCGAATGGAACTTCCTGCTTGCCGTACTAAATAAATTTGGGTTGGGTGATATATTCATTTCATGGATACGCCTTCTCTATACATCTCCAGAAGCTAGTATCTCCACCAATGGCGTTCAATCTTCTTATTTTCCTTTATCTCGAGGCACCCGACAGGGTTGTCCATTATCTCCTTTACTCTTTGCGCTGGCCATAGAGCCTTTGTCTATCTATCTGAGATCCTCCTCCATTTTTTCTGGTATTTCACGTTTTGGAATGGAATTTAAACTTTCTCTTTACGCGGACGACTTGTTGTTATATGTCTCCGACCCCGGCCGCTCTATACCAGTAATTTTGTCCTTTATTCAGAAATTTGGTTATTTTTCAGGTTACAAAGTTAATATCTCCAAAAGCGAATGTTATCCTGTTAACGCTCTAGCCTGTCAACTGAGTCAGTCTGATATCCCCTTCAAATTGAGCCCCTTAGGTTTTAAGTATTTAGGAGTTAATGTAACCAGAAAGCTAACCTCTCTTTTTTCTGCCAATTTCTCCCCTTTAATGTCTAAAATTAAGTCTGACTTTCAAAGATGGAGGGTCTTGCCATTATCGCTTATAGGTAGGATCAACACAGTTAAAATGAACATTTTACCCAAGTTCTTGTTTCTATTCCAATGTCTCCCTCTATTCCTATCTAAGCGCTTTTTTAAAACTATTGATCAGGATATATCTAGCTTTTTATGGTGTGGAAAGGCATCCAGAATAAGTAAATCAATTCTTCAGAGATGTAAACTTAATGCCGGACTCTCTCTCCCAAATATCCAATTATACTAATGGGCAACACATATTCATAAAATCTCATTTTGGTCCAAATCCACACATCCCCCATGGTGCAAGTTAGAGATACATATGCTGCTCATCCTCTTTGCCTGCTTTGCTCACCTCCTCTATCCCTACCAACTTCTCTGGCTTTACAGATAACCCAGTGGTAATTTCCACTCTAAAAATCTGGTTCCAACTTAGAAGGTATCTTAACTCTACTTCTCCATCTATTTCAGCTCCTTTGCTAAAAAATCATTTGTTTCAACCTGCACTATCTGATCCCACGTTTTCTACATGGTATGACAAAGGCCTGAAAACTTTTAAAGATTTCTATAGAGATGGTACTTTCCGTAGCTTTGCAGATTTGTCTAGTGAATTTCAACTCCCGCCATCTCACCTCTTCCGCTATTTCCAAATCAGACACTGCGCCAAATCCTTGTTCCCGGCCTTTCCCTCATCTCCCCCACTCCAATTGTGGGAAGAATTTCTCTCTCCGGACCCCCCTCAGAAGTCATTCATTTCAGAAATCTATAACAAACTCCTGAATCATGATACCTCATCCATCACTAAAGTTAAGGCTGCCTGGGAGGGTGAACTTGGGTTGGAGTTGCATGACACTTGGTGGGACGTTGCCCTCAACAAAATCCACTCTACCTCAACCTGTGCCCGTCTTACTTTGATACAATTCAAAGTATTGTACAGGATCCATTTCTCCAAGGCACGTTTGTCACAAATTTTTCCCACTGTCACCGACAGCTGTGATAAATGCCATACCTCTCCCTGCAATCTAACCCATATGTTTTATTCTTGCCCGTTAGTTTTTTCTTTCTGGCGGAGGTACTTTGATATTATCTCTGAAATACTTGTGACGACTGTAACTATCTCTCCCCATATTGCCATATTCGGATGCCCAGAGGATTATGATAGATTTACATCAATGCAATTAGACATCTTTGCTTTCACATCTTTACTGGCGAGACGACATCTCCTTCTCCACTGGAAATCTACAAAAGCCCCTTCCAGCGCTCAATGGCTAAGGGATGTTTTGTTTTTTCTGAAATTAGAAAAGATTAAATATTCTCTGAGAGGTGATTCCAACAAGTTTTACAGAATATGGCAGCCCTTTTTAACTTTCTTTAAATCTCTTCCCTCTTTACCCCCTGATTAATTTGAGCCCCCCCTCCCTCCCTCCCTTATTGTTGTTTATCAGTTATTGGTTTCATTTTTTTTTTTTTTTTTTTTTTTTCTCTGCTTTTGTGAATTTGTGAATGCCTGTATGTTTTGAACTTTGCACTTAGCTTGCATTGTGTACTCGTTTTTATTTTTATTTATTTATTTTATTTTTTATGTATTGTACGTTTAAAAAAAGAAAAAACAGCGAAGTATGGCTTTATTTTTGTGTCATCTCTACCTCATTGTTATGTATTTTTCAATGTGCCATATTTTTCAATAAAAATATCCAAACAAAAAATAAAGGAGACTTTTATACTACATATAATAATTCAGATTTTAAAAAAAGTAATCAGATCAAAAAAAGAGTCAGTGACACTGTTAATATGAATCACAGGAAATAGGAATGTATTGTTATGGTATACATTAGAGGTTGAATGAATTTGAGAAAAAAGAAACTGATTTTATGCAATATGTTTTCAGGGCTGTCAAGTTGAATGCAGTATTTTTTTTATATTTTGGAAAGATGTGTATTGTGAAAAGAGCTTTGCAAATAAACCTGCATTGAATTTAAAGGATTTATATTCAGGTTATTATATCTAATATTACTCTAATGGGTAGAATTAATATGCACTGTCAACTTAATATAAATATTAAGTAAATATTTTTCATATAATATTTTAATAATTGCCTTTAGTAGAGTGACAATATAAAAGCCAATTATTTAATTTTCTTTATAATATCACACTTAATATTTTGTTCACACACTAACTAAGTGGGTCTTTGCACATGGAAATATACAGCTTCAAAAAGTTTGAAAACACTCTGGTATAAGTGACACTTTTTGCACAGTGTATAGACTCCTTTAAACTTAGTTTTTCACAGACATATGACATTCCTCACAAAATAACTAAACTAATGCAATACTAACAGACAATACATTCCATTCTTATTTATATTGTGCATGTGAGAAGAATTGTTTTCAAATAATTTTTTGTACATCCCTTACATTCCTTGAAATTACAAAGAGAATCAATAACGGAAACATTACCGAAGCTGGAATCATTAAAATCATAACAATTCCCAGGCTGAATTAAAAAGCCTCTTATTCCCTTGGTAGCAGAGGATCCTTTAGAGCTGATCACTCAGATGTTTATAGATGCTCTCAGTCATTCACAGACAGAAGCAGAGCTTCAAAGCTCTGGTGACTGATATGATTAGACCCACTTAAAAGCTCTGGAATATTTCAGGTACACAGCAGGCTTAAATACACAGACCCATTAACACACACTACAAATACAATACACACACACGCACACACACACACACACACACACACACACACACACACACACACACACACACACACACACAAACAAACACAAATTCAATCAGCCGATAATAAGAGGCCATTAGTCTGAGAGGTTTTTATGTGCTACTACATACTACATTCTTGGGAATATGTAAATACTGTAAATGCTGAGTCATTCCTAGCCTACCTCCAAATTACTACGACAGATCTTTTACTTCTGAATTAAAACTGGCTGAGAAACAGTGATCCAGCAGTTCTCAGACTCCACAAAAGATCTCTTAGAATTTAGATCAAAGAGTGCAAAACTGAAGTGCAAAAGAGTGTTATGCAACATGGATCAGAAGTGATGGATCTCCTGTCAATCAAAGACAAGAGGCCATGTCTACACAGGTATCATTTATGGTGGGAATACACATTTTATGTCAGTGGTAATATCAATCCTAACAATATGTAATACAGACACATCAAATCTCCAGCTGTCAAGCATTGTGTGTGTGTGTGTGTGTGTGTGTGTGTGTGTGTGTGTGTGTGTGTGTGTGTGTGTGTGTGTGTGTGTGTGTGTGTGTGTTATAATGAATGGTGGAATGCATAATTTTGAATACTTTACTGAGTGGTCACTGCCATTATCCACTGCAGAAATCATCAGCAGTAATATTTTCTCTCCAGCACACATCTCTCAGAAATGCACCTTTTATCCATTCTAGTGAAATCACAAAACAAAATGCAAACTGTTTCCTGCCTCCTGATATACAAATTTGGTTCACAAAAACAAAATGTTATATTAAGGCAGATTATTTGGAACCCAGAGCCCTTTTGTATTTTAAGCGAGAATCATCAGAAGAATATTACCACTAGACTAAAGAGTTGTTGCCAATACATATTTTATCCCCTGATTTGAAAATCATTAGGGTAAAGTAACACGGTTTCCACAAATTTATATAAAAATATTAAGCAGCACAACTGTTTTCAGAATGGATAATAATAATAAATGTTTCTTGAGCAGCAAATCAGCATATTAGACACTGAAGACTGGAGTAATGATGCTGAAAATTCATCACAGGAATAAATTACATTTTAATAGAAAACAGTCATTTAAACTGTTTTTGATTACAAAAATAAGGCCTCAGTGAGCATAGTGAGCAAGACTTCTTTCAAAAACATAAAAATTTTACCAACCCCAAACTTTTGAACAGTAGTGTATGTCACAAGTTCACTCAAGCACTTGGATGTCAACAAAAATGACTGCTTTATGAAGTCAGTGTAGAGAACAATTTCTGAAAAATACTCTATGCAGACTTGATCTTCGGATCAGTGCACCTCATAGGATATCTCAACACAATAAAAGAACATGTTAAATTATTTGAGCCTATGCTAATTAATATTCATGAGCTAAGTCCTCCCCATTTCATGACATCACAACCGGCAGTCCAACTGTTCCTACAACTTTTTAAAACAAAGTGATGTTCATGCTCAAGTATGAGAGATGCTGTGATCTCTAAGAGGATTTTGAAGATCTTGAAAATAATTATTGGTTGATGATGCTATTTTTATGTACTATTTTTATAGAGAAGCAGTTTCATGTTGATTAAAGATTATGAAGCACCTTTGTGTTTCTTTTCAATGACGTCCACAATGTCACCATAGACATTTATTAAAAAGGTAAACAATCGATTTTCCAAGTTTACTTCAAACACGCCTCAATAACAAATAAAGCAATAGCCTACGAATATCTGCACAATCTTGCCTTTGTTAATACATGTATCCATCTAAAGACAAGCACAATAGTACATGTACAAACTTACGCAAGGCCTCCTTTGAACTCGTGCAGCTGTTTCAGGGCAGTCTTGAGCGTATCCCTATAAATAGCTTGGACACTCTGCGTTCATTTGATGACTAACAGTAACCTCAGGTCAAACACAGGCCATTGGATATGTCAATTATGTCAACAATCAAGAGCACAACTACTTGTGTATTTTAATAAAGTACCACTCTTGTGACGGTTATTGAAAATGCCAAAGCTTAACATCATTGTCTCAAATAACACAGACTTGTATAGAAGAGCATGCTCGAATCCCAAGTGGTAAATAAACAACAACAGACTGCTTTCCAATTCAAGGTAAACATCAGCCTCATTTATCTCAATTTGAAGCGCAGGCGGAGGAGCTTTGTTGTGTGTGGACCGAGAGCTTAGCAAAGAGATGTAACTGCACATCGCACAAACATGCAGCGTCCCTGTTACCGCAGTAAACGGCAGGCTGTGTGTGTTTCAGAGTATTAGGAGCCTGGAAAACAGTCAAATAAGCATTTTAAACGATGTCAACGAACAGACCACCACTAAGCCCGTCGCAAACATCATAAAATCTACTATTTAAGCATAACACCACAGCTCACACAGAAAGGGGACGGTCAAAGTCTGCGAAGCCAAGACGTAACTGTCACAGTGTGAGACTGTGTTTTGTGTTTATTGTATTAGTGTTCCCTGAGTTGCCACCAGGGGCCTGTACCATGATGCCGGATTAGGTGGCTAGCCAGCTATGTTTCAGCTTAGTTTCCGCCAACCCTGGGTTTTAGGTACTATGAAAGTAGCTCGGCTTTAATCGGTGTTCGTTGCCATGGTATCTTACGCTGCACGGCTAACCTGCTCCGGGGCAGGCTATGTTCTGGATTCAAGATCTCAGACCGAAGTTTGACCAATCAGCTGAGAGCAAAGAAACATACAGGTGACGTAACTTATTCCCAGTGTCTGTTGCAATGACTTCACCTTTTCTTCCAAATCCGGTGGACATCTCAGCGCAAATTGTTTGACGAGCACTTCGTAGAGAAAGAGTTTTTAGCCAGACAAAATCCCCTTGCCTTAACTGATAGTTACTTGTATGAAAGATACAGATTTTCCGCGGAAGGAATGTCTTATCTTTGCGAACTTCTTGAGCCGCACATAAAGAATTTAACACGTCGAATTCATGCACTTACTGTACCGCAAATTGTATTGCGTTGCATTTTTTTTTTTTTTTTTTTTTTTTTTTTGCAAGTGGTACATTCTTGCACGGTGGGTGACGCACAGAAGCTAGGGGAAAACACGGTTTGTCGAACCATTCGCAAGGTGGTCCTCGCTCTGCAGGAGTACATGAAAAGTTTAATTAATAATGTTCCCCGGACATTTATCGACCATGTCCATAAAAGAGGGCTTTTATAAAATTGCCGGTAAGATATATTGATAGGGTGACATCACATGAACACTTTTTTTTTTCTCAAAAAGCAAATTTCACAAATGTACTATACAATATAATACATATTAAGAATTATTTTGAATCTTTTTTATTATTATTCTGTTAATCTTATGATAGGATTCTTATTCTTAATCTTATTCTTATGATGCAACATGTATGCAGTCTATTGCTCCAATCTCCACTGCTCTAGGGGAACATGAGGCAGATTATGTTAATAGGAAGTCCTATCACAGCCTTAATGTTCAGGTAGAGATGATGTGAATATGTGAGATGATTATTTTCTGTGAGATGAATCTTTAAATTAATAGTAACTTTAACAGATATAACAATGATCTACTAAACATTTCATCTGCAGACGACTTGTGGTCATGAACATATGATCAAGTTTGGATGCCAAATGGCCTGGCTCCAGTACTTGTCTTACAAATTTTCCATGAGTCTGTGTTGTGTCAGCGCTTTGAGGAAAGCAAGTTAAATTTGGTACAGTACAAAACACTGTTCATTTAAACTGAGATAGAAAAACCTACACAATAACCCCCTATCATGACCCTCAGACAGGGCCACAGCACCGCTTCAATGTGGCCCTCAGTAAAACCAGAGTGAAGATAGAGATGACCTTTGGCATCCTAAAGGCACATTTCAACTGTGTTCGGCGCTTCAGAGTCACCAGAGCGGGCATCACAGATAGTGTCTGCATGTGCCATTCTGTATATTATAGCCACCAGTAGAAAGGAGCGAGAAACACCACAAAACCAGCTTCTCCCTGATGAAACTGACCCGATCACACTTGACCACCCAGCTGGTGCAGATGTAGATGCAATCACCATACAATATTACACTTAATAAAAGCACATTGAAACTGCAGATGGGTCTCAAACTGTTTTATTGGTTTTGTGGGATGGGAGGGAGAAAGAGAGCAAGAGAAAGTTGCATTAATAAATATTCGTACTAAAGTGTTACTTGGTTAAATAAGTTATATATATATATATATATATATAACTATATACATACTGAGATCAGTTTTATCCAGCTGTTTGATTTTGTTTGGAGCCTCCTCAGCTCACAGTCAGCTCCTTTAGTGTGCAGTCTAGTTCAAGTCTCCTTTAGTGAACAGTCTAGTTCAAGTCTCCTTTAGTGTGCAGTCTAGTTCAAGACTCCTTTTGTGCAGGGCCCTGACTGAGTCTGTTTCCACCTGAAACATAATTCCACCACAAACATGATCATTACAAGTTTTCTGGAGGCTCATCAAAATCACAAAAAGTTCCTTGACTTCCTACAAACACAGGACTGACTGTAATTTATGTCAAGGGTTTTAAATCCTTACACATTTCTTCTGAAGCCCATTGAGAGAGGCCTCAGTTTCTGGGGCAGGTTGTGAAAAATCCTACAAAAGAGATGTGTAAGGGCCAGTCCCTTTTTTATGCCACACATTCAAATGTTTGCCATAATAAAAAGCCCAGTGCATCCACATCAGCAACTGAACACACAGACAGAGTGTCTTCATCATTTGCTTCACCCTAATAAATAAAAAAAGGCCAATGTAAAGCATAACTGTTGTAAAGCAGGTTATGTTTGGTGTTCTGTCTGCTGCATACTGACCTCTGTGTGGGAGACTGTGTGTGTGTGTGTGTGTGTGTGTGTGTGTGTGTGTGTGCTAGCTTCAACAGGGACACTGTATTTCCCTGCAGAACATACAGTCAGCCATATTTAAAACTTAAAAAAAAGTAGTAATGTATTGCACACTTACCCAGTGTTACTTGCTTAGAGGAGCCAGCACCAGGGTCAGATTGTACAGCACCTGTAATCACATCCATAATCGGCCGTCCCTTATTGCCTACTCAGAGCCAACTCCTCCGCCAGTGTATTCTGGTTTTCTGAATTTAATTCTTTATTTCTGTTTGCTGCAAACAAGTGTGATAAAATGTTCACAAAAGTAATAAAAGGTTGTGGTAAATACTCTTTGAATTAACTCCTTGAAATAACCACTTTGAATTATATTTTTATATTTTGTCTTTATCTGCTGCCAAGAACATTTGGAGTTGGGGTTGCATCTAAAAATCTAAAAATCAATGAATATTTATCTTTCTTAGGACATACATGCACATTTTTTATATATTATAAAAATAGGCTATTGGCTATATTACACATATAGGCTACACATACATATATACATACATAATTTTAGATAAATATAGAACGTATTTGTTTAACTTACACATTAACAATCAGCAATCTTTCTCCAACAGTCTTCTCTTGCTTTGGCAGCAGAGACCGTATTGTTTCGAGCTTGACATACATATTTAAATTAATCGTAATTATGAATGATTATCTCTTGCTCCTCCGCGGAAAAATATATCGCTCTCGCTCTACCCGCGATTGGCTGTTCAGTGTCGACGTCACTCTTTTATGTGCACGCGCGCGTGGAGTAATCATAGCTTAAGGATCAAAGCCTGAGTTGACAAAGAAAGTTGATGAGCTGCATCATGGTACCAATAAAGCCTGATTGCATCGGTTTGGTTTTGTCAACTCAAAACTAATCCTGTAACCCCGAGTTTGTTAAGCTACCTTCATGGTACAGGCCCCAGATGTCTCTTCCCCTCACTGTCATATGTATCATGAACTGCATTTCCCATACTCCTGTCTGTTAATCATTGATCATTTGTCACCAGCTGTTTCCCATTAACCTGCATATATAAGCTGTGTCTTTGTGTGTGTCTTTTGCTGGTTCATTGTTTGATGTCACTGGTTGTTCTGTGGCCTTCTCTGTGTCACCTGTTTGGATTATCATTTTGTGTACGGCTGTGAGTTTTCTGTTTTTATTAAACACTGTTAACCTGCAAATCCTTCTCTTCATTTGATACCGTGACAGAATGAACCAGCCATTAAGGAAGGAGCGGGTTATCAGCCACAGGAGTTATTTGTAGCCGGAGTTATTTTTGTATCACTACTATGGATCTGACACAGGAGAGCAACTTGGAGCGGGTGAGAGAAGCACTGAGTACCAGGGTGGCGGATTTGCAACAACAGCTCCTGTTGTTGCAGAGTGGTTCCGTGTCGCCCACACCATCCATTTCCCCCAACCCCACGGAGTCGAGTGGTCAGCCGGAGCCTAGCACGGACTTCCCTGAGAGATACGCTGGTGAGCCTAAGTTATGTGAAAACTTTATTAATCAGTGTTCTCTGCATCTAGATATGCATCACAGGACTTTCGAAACTGAGGAATCGAAAGTAGCGTTCGTGCTACTGCTGCTGACCGGTCCAGCAGCCACATGGGGAACAGAGATGTGGGAGAGACGGGACCCATGCTGTGCCTCTTTCAAGGCACTTACCGGGGAGATGATTCGGGTCTTTTCCAAGACTAAGGTGAATTCTTCTCGGAGGTCAGGGAGGAGACCCCGTCCAAGCAATTTTTTGAGGGGAGGTAGTGCGCACCGGTCGTTGTGTGTTGGGACTCTGGGCCTGCGGGAATACACACCTGAGTCATATCACAAGATGGCTGCCACACCTGAGCCTCTTCACAAGATGGCTGCCACACCCGAGCCAATTATGGATGTAGCGAGTGCTAGAGACATGATTGTTTCACTCTTTCCCGAGCGTCGGCCACGAGAGAGGGAGATGGAGAGGAGACCCAAGCCTATTCACAAGATGGCTGCCGCACCAGAGCCACTTCACAAGATGGCTGCCGCACCAGAGCCACTTCATAGGATGGCTGCCTCACCTTTCTCTCCTATCCATGCCAGAACCCAGCGTCTGAGGTCTAGTCTGGCAGAGACTCCATTA
This sequence comes from Abramis brama, assembly GCF_963993115.1. Taxonomy (NCBI): domain Eukaryota; kingdom Metazoa; phylum Chordata; class Actinopteri; order Cypriniformes; family Leuciscidae; genus Abramis; species Abramis brama. The sequence goes on from NC_139963.1 coordinate 33,356,342, forward strand.
AGGTCAGTGCGGAGGGCTGGCCTTCCAACCCCGGTGCCGGTTTTCACGAGGGCCACTGCCAAGCCTGCACCCGTCCTCAAAATGGCCGCCGCCAAGCCAGCAGCAGTACCCAAGATGGCTGTCACTATGCCTGCACCTATTTTTGAGACTGCTGGGGTTATACCTGCCCCTACACTCCAGATGGCTGTTGTCTCAGCGTCACCTGTTCTAAGGAGGGCTATCATCACGCCTGCACCTGTTCTCAGGAAGGCACCAGAGGTATGTTCATTGGACTCAGTATTTCCTGTGTTTACCATGGCTCTGTGGTGTGTGTGGTCTGCTTTCTGCTCTTCTGTTCAGCAAGATGTCTCTCCTGTCACGGCTGAGAGGTCTGAACCTGAGTCTACTGCACTTCCTGTCACGACTGAAAGTCTCTCCGTCCTGCCCAAGATGGATGACTCCGAGGTCTCTGAACTCTCTGCCTGGCCCAAGATGGCCGATCCTGAGCTCCCTGAACTCTCTGCCCGGCCCAAGATGGCCGTCCCTGAGCTCCTTGAACTCTCTGCCCGGCCCAAGATGGCCGTCCCCGAGCTCCTTGAACTCTCTGCCTGGCCCGAGATGGCCGACCCCAAGCTAGTTGAACTGTCTGCCCTAGCTAACCTGGCCCATAGGGCCTCTTGTGCTTCTTTGCCCAGGTTCCTGTTACCGCCAGCACCACCATGGGTTGCAGCTCGGCTCTGGTGTCTGGAGATGCCTGCAGCACCACCCTGGTCTCCAGCGCCGTTCTGGTCTCTGGTCCCGCCTGCGGCCCCGCCCTGGCTCCCTGCACCGCCTGCGGCCCCGCCCTGGCTCCCTGCACCGCCTGCGGCCCCGCCCTGGCTCCCTGCACCGCCTGCGGCCCCGCCCTGGCTCCCTGCACCGCCTGCGGCCCCGCCCTGGCTCCCTGCACCGCCTGCGGCCCCGCCCTGGCGTTCTAGACCCTCCATCCCTCCCCCAGATCCACCTCCGTTCCTCCACCCACCTGAACTTTTGTGCTTGGTCTTATGGAGTGTCTGGAAGCCACTCCTTTTAGGGGGGAGTACTGTCACAGTGTGAGACTGTGTTTTGTGTTTATTGTATTAGTGTTCCCTGAGTTGCCACCAGATGTCTCTTCCCCTCACTGTCATATGTATCATGAACTGCATTTCCCATACTCCTGTCTGTTAATCATTGATCATTTGTCACCAGCTGTTTCCCATTAACCTGCATATATAAGCTGTGTCTTTGTGTGTGTCTTTTGCTGGTTCATTGTTTGATGTCACTGGTTGTTCTGTGGCCTTCTCTGTGTCACCTGTTTGGATTATCATTTTGTGTACGGCTGTGAGTTTTCTGTTTTTATTAAACACTGTTAACCTGCAAATCCTTCTCTTCATTTGATACCGTGACAGTAACTGCCGTCAAGCAATTTGGTGGCCTCCACAATGCTATAATATAAGAGTATCTACTCTTCTTGATGTGTGTTGGGTTTCACTGAGGTTTTGTTATTGTTCTTCTTGGCTCATGATAAACTAAAAGGCTTGCTGGCTCTCGCAGCCATATCACAAGCTTCAAAAGAATTGTCAGTCTTTGAAGCTAAGGACACTCTGGTTGTGAAAGGTCAAAGCAGGTGGGGTTGTATAGGGCTGAGGGTCTCCATTTCTCTGGGTCATTCATGGATTCAGCTTTAGTGTAATGAGATTAAACACAGCAAACTTTGGATTATATTGCTGCATTGTCCGTCTTATTCTCCTCCAGGCAAAGCAAATAGAGAGGGTGAAAGGAATAGAGACAGAAAGAGAGCAAAAGAAAAAAAGAGTCATCTCATTTCTTTTCACAGCAGAGGTCATCCTCTAAACAACAGAGAAAAGCGGTTTGAACACTGTTTGGGTAAATGTCAGGTCTGGAATACGGGGTATAAATATTTACCCGAATATTTCTGTGTCTTATATTTTATTCATTTGACAGGCAACTGAAGAAGAAATAGCCTACACTTCTCGTATTCTTGAAATAATGCAAAAGTGCTCTGAATTAGAACCATTTAATGTTTTACAAGGCATCAAAACAACTTCTTTATGAAAATATGTTTAAAATCATGTCTACTCACATGAGATGACTTCAGTCATTTCAGTAGCCTAATAAACGTTGGCTTACTGCACATATATAGCGGGTCGCCTCATGGGGGCCGACGTGTTGCAGTCCCACAAAACAAGTCGAATGCTACTCACTTTACTTGTTATGGGACACTTATAATTGGACACAGTAAATCATGGCTGACTGCAAATAGGGCATTTCTCCAGCGGCATCAATAGCCACAAACATTTACATTTGCGTGCAGCGTGATGCTACATTCACGTCACAAGGTGTCAGTATAAGTTGACTATAAACTATAAACATTTTTTTTTTTTGACAGGGTCAAAATGCTGGGGGTGTTTTTTTTTTAGCTGTGATCTCAGTCTGAGGGCACACAGACAATACTCTAACACAGCGTCTTAACCACATACAACCGATAAACCGTCAAAAGCCAAAGGCTATTTTCATGTTAGAGTGTTTTTCCCAACAAGCCATAATGAACGTTGGGACATTTTGTTGATGACTTGGTTGTATTTCTTGGTTGCATCTCGCCTAGCTAGAACACAGTGTAACGAGGACAGATAAAGAGTACATTAGCATAGCATGTGTCAAGAGCACTACTACTAGATAAGGCTTGTGGGCAGCCATGCTAAATACCACTGGAGGCCTTTTCCTTTTTTCTTAAACTACAACACCTTCATCTTTTCCTAAGAGCGTCATTTTCTTGGTCAATTAAACATGGCGAGTCCATCTGGGAGATAACCTGTAACTTTTATACACTGCATCTGCTTTCTGGATCCTGTGTGCTGATTCTGCTTTGCTTTGATGGAGGTGATACAATTAAATTAGCCCTGGTTGGCAGCTCTGACAGAGCCTGGGCATAAACACAGCTCTGCAGCTTTGCGTCTGTCCTGCAGGGTTTGTTATTGATGCGTAGGCAAGAGCCAGGACCATTCCGATAAGAGTAAAACTGAAGCTTCTCCACAACATGCAAAAACAGAGAAACCGCAAAGTTAATGTAAGCACATCCAGCGCGCTGTCTGCAAGCCGTGCTATTTTTTCTCCATTTCTGTATCTCTCTTCTCTTTCTCAGCATGTGGGACACCCAGGTTGCACCGAGCCTGTGGTTTTGAAGAAATATCCTCATCATTGTAAATGCCATTTCTGACAGTAATAGCCTGCACTCTGCTCTTATACTGAACACACTCCAGTATTGAGCCAAGAGCCTGTGACACAGAGAACGATGAGACAGACAACGCACTTCCATGAACTCGTACTACAGTCTCTAAAGCATAATATCACTGGGTCTCGTTCGCTGTTATCTGTGTACAAGTTGTGTACTTATGCAAATAGAAAAGTTTCTCATGCAAAAAATACCCTCATTCTAATGTTGATGTATCTGGAATATTAAATAATTAGCATAATATATAAGGTGACAAATACATCTTCTTATATTACTGTATTTAACTACGTTATATTTACAATAACTACTTTTAATAAAATATACACTACCATTCAAAAAGTGTCTGTAAGATTTTTTAATGTTTTTGAAAGAAGTTTATTTGGTCAAAAATACAGTGATTTTTGAAAATAACTGTTTATATAGGCCTATATTTAAAATGTAATTTTATTCCTGTGCTGAATTATCAGCATCATCATTACTCCAGTCTTCAGTGTCACATGATCCTTCAGAAATCATTCTAATGATGATTTGATGCAAGAAACATTTATTATTATTATGTTATCTTGAAACAGTTGTGCTAAAATTTTGGTGTAAAGTTTTTTCCTTGATGAATAGAAAATTCATTTATTTTAGATACCTTTATAAATGCATGATGTAGCATTATAAATGACTTTACTGTCACTTGTGATCAATTTCATGCATTCATATTACTTTACTTTTTATTACTTTTTAAGTAAGAATAAAATAATATAAAAATTTGACAATAACCTATTTCATGACAAAATTATATGCATGATATATTATGTTAATTAATTGAACACATTTTCACGAAATATCTTTCAGAACTTCTGTTGTTCCTTTCATTTCAGATTCACAGGGATACCCTGCACCTCCTTTGGGTCCTGCTCACTCCAGATCAGACTAATGTGGTCCTTCATGCCTCTTTATCTCTCTTGCTTGGGGAATTTTGTGTTTAGTGTTAAGTGTGCCTTAAAATCATACCGTCCCCCACAAGCCAGACTACTTAAACATCCATTCTAAACAAACCACCATTCACCAATCTCACTCACAATTATCACCACAGCGACAAGACAAATAAGCTGGAGTGGAGAATGATGGACACAAACAAGCATGGGATGGTGGGCAAAGTAAACAAGACTCTTCACACGAAACGGCCTGCCAGCTCTCACCAGCACACAAAAACAGCCGGGGCAAGGCCGAGGCAAGCTGACCTGTTAAGAGTGCACATCTCAGTTAGTAAACAGCCTCCAGACTTATTCACTGCAATTACCAATGACAACTTACTGCACAACATACTGTATCAAAGAGCTGAAGATAAAAACAACACAGCCACAGGAACCCTCTCTTTCATTCTGAGTCTCAATCTACACTGCATTCAGATCATGAAACTGGCAGATTGAAAACATGCTTCCCCACAAGTAATTGTGGCCATATGTTCAAAAGTTGGCATTTTCTTGAGAAAAACAAATGGTTTTGCTGTAAACAGAGGAAGAGTTTAAGCAATGCATTTAATGGTTTAGGAATTCTGTCTAAGAATGTCACAGGGAACTGACGATAGTACAGGAAGTCACATTAAGAGCCCTGGGCAAACCGATTCTGACTACTACTATATTATACTACTATATATAATGTATAAAGATTGGCTGAATTAAGAATAGCATACTACAACTCTTACTATTTCTGCCATGAGTCATGAGTCACATACACTAGCCTACCGTTTTAATGTTTGGAGCAAGTTTTTTTCTTTTTTTGTTGAAAAAATTGATACATTTATTCAGTAAGGATCCATTAAATTCAGAATAGTCAGAATAAAGACATTTATAATGCTACAAAAATGTATATATACCTTTTTTTATAATGGTTTCCACGTAAATTTTAAGCAGCACAACTGTTTTTAACATTAATAAAAATCAGAAATGTTTCTTGAGAATAAAAATGTAACATATTATACTGATTTCTGAAGGATCATGTGACACTGAAGACTGGAGAGTAATGATGCTAAAAACTCAGCTTTACCATCACCATCACATGAATAAAGTACATTTTAAAATTGTTAATACATAGGTATCAATACATAACATTTTCAGGTGCAAAATGTACATTAGGCTATTGTATGTTTGAATAGATGCTACAATAAGGACGTATTGACAACATTTAAACGTATTCATTATGTATTTACAGCTAAAGAAATGTAAAATATTTACAAATCTTTTATTTCATTAAGATATAATTGTCCTTTTACCATTTTAAAGATTAGTTGTAGATCCCTTAACCCTACCCCCCAAACCCAAACATGTTTGAGAATATATAAAACGTAATGGACAGAAATGTGTAGGAAAATGTCACTTTTAGTAACAATATAGCATTCAAAAGATATTTTGATGCCGCTAATCCCACTCCAACCTCTAAACCTACCAACAAACAATATGTAATCTTTCGAAACATGATTGCAGCAGTCACAGGACAGAGCGAAATATTATAATTTCATATAAAGTAGATGAGTAAACTGCAAAAAAAGGCAGTATTTTAAAATAGAAAATGCTCAATTACTCAAAATTCATAAAACAGTATAGGCGTACAATACCCAGATGACTTACTGCATACTCTGAGATTTGTAAATGCAAAGTTGTTCACTGTGGTTAAATTACTTGTTCAGCAAACCTGCGTAAGATCCTTCATTAATAGTCAAGTAGCAAGTTCTGCATTGAATTCGGACACAGCAAGAGAGGAGATGATATGACAGCACAAAAACAGAAAGAAAGGTGAGAACAGACTGAGAGTGAAGAACAGAGAGATTTGCCAGTGGGGGTGGGGTGTTATTGGATGTGCATGTCCCATCATGGTCACCTCCATGAATTACGAAGACACAGCCTTGATATGTCCTGCACACTGAGCAAGCTAGTAACAGCTTTATTGCCCTGAATCCGTAAGGCCTGTTTCCATGGAGCTAACGCCAAAATATCATCAAATCTCTGTTTGTGTGCGGGCACGTCTTCGTAAGGCTTTACATGGGACTGCTTTGTCTATTCTTTCCACAGTTCACACTGCAACTATAATGAATGCTGGGTCAAATGAGGCTGTAGTACTTCTTTCCCACCAGCAAATTACAGCCTATCTGTATCATTAATGCTCTCCTAATTAAAATCACAACTTCAAACCATTGAGGCCTGAGTGTGCGTGTGCATGTGCAAGTGAACAAGCTCTGTTTTTGTATCATAAGATTTATCTAACTTTGTAATTTATTGTCAAGTTCTAGAGATAATGAACCATGCTTTATTAAACACTATGTGTTCTGAATAAGCAATGTTTCACTGCATTTTCTGAATAACAATGACTGACATAAATACAGACATAAAATCTCATTGATCAGTTTCTTTTAAGACACCCTGCAGAAAGCAGAGAGCGTAATTACTAAAGACATCTAACGTCAACATTTAACTACTTGATTTGAAAAGGAACTTCCTGTTGATTCCGATTAATTTAATTATTTCTTTACTTAAAGGAATAGTTACACACACAGACACACACACACACAAAAAAAATCTTGTTTGAGGGTGAGAACATGATAAAATAATTAACATTTTTTCAGTGAACTATCTCTTAAAGATCATTCTGAACTCTTTTCTCGCAGGACTCTTTTTGCATCTAGCGCTACTTGTTGTGCTTGCCTGAAATGCTGTTGCCTGAAATGTTGTGCTTTCTGACACTCAGTTTCCATTACGGAGCGCTCGACAAATGTCATCAAGGAGCCAACACCGCAGGTCACCCCGAGCAGAAGCCATCCATCAGCAATCATAAATTCCATTAGTTGACAAAATATATAGACATAGAAACCTTATCCAAGTTATTGTCATAATGAAAGCATCCACTTAATGGGAATTGTGTTGGAAACGTTCCTCTGAGGGTGCACAAATCTTAGGACAGGACACTGCCAACTGTTCCAGTGCCAAAAAGCAGAGGCCTTTTCACTCTGTGATGATAACTGATGGCATCTCTTTTTTGATTTGAGGGTCTGAAATATATAACTGGTTTGCACTCACATGCTACCAGTCAAATCTACAAATGTTAAGACACAAGCGTAACCAACTGCCAGGGTAAAGATGAAATCATCTCTGAACCAGGGTGGGCCTTCGGGACTTGTCAGAGTTTCGTCCTTTCATCTTTACCCCTGCAAATGTGCCCCGTTTCACACAGTGATTGTGATGCACACCATCTGGAGGCAGCGATTCATGAGTATTATGACGTTGTGATGCGGTTCAGTGCCAGGGAATCTCCACCATCACTACATAGTAGCTGAAACCACTTGGATGAGTGTCAAAACTTTTCTTCTTCTTTTTTTTTTTGGTCACAATTTTTGCCTTTTGACCCAATAAATGTAGTCAGTATTTTGCCATGTCATATTCATTCATTTTAATTCATTTTATTTGGACTGAAATAAATAAATAAAAACATTATATAAGGTGCAACATAAAAAATGTGTGTGAAACTGTAACAGACCAAACTTTAACTAAATCTTTAAATATTTAGATTTTTTTTGGGGGGGGGGGGGGGGGGATTGTTTATCAACATGATACATCTTTTATGTCTCTTTTCTGTTATCAGAATCAGAATCAGAAAGAGCTTTATTGCCAAGTATGTTTGCAAAAAGCTTCCAATACGCAGAGATGGATGAAATCAAACAACTCTTCATCACAAACATTTATCAGTACTTTTGTCACTACTGTTGTAAAGTTTGGGGTCAGTAAGATTTTTATATAAAGAACTAAACATTTATTCAGCAAGGATTTGTTCAATTGATCAAAAGCGACCACAAAAACTTTAACATTGTTACAAAAAAGTAGCTGTTCTTTTGAATTTTTTATTCATCAAAGAATCCTGAAATAAAAATTTGCATCGTTTTCACAAATATATTAAGCAGCACAGTTTTCAACATAATGATAATAATTAGAAATGTTTCTTGAGAACAAAATAATGTGACACTGAAGACTGGAGCAATGATGCTGAAAATTCAGCTTTGCATAAAAGGAATAAATTACATTTTAAAATATATTCAAATACAAAACAGTTATTTTAAATTGTAATAATATTTCACAATATTGCTATTTTTACTGCATCAAATAAATTCAGCCTTGGTGAGCATAATAGACTTCTTTCATAAACATTTTAAAATTCGTACCAACTCCAAACTGTGCAAAGAGAAATCAACTCGAAAAACATCAACAAAAAAGTACAAAGATGTACAAAGGTTTACATTTGCATAAACATTACCATTCATGTTTTAACAAACTCACAATTTTTAAAGCATTTTTACATCACGATTTTTTCAACAACAAAAAAATCTCCTTTTGAATTCCAAAGAAGAAAGAAGCTCATACAGCTTAGGAACGACATGGTTTTGGAGGTGAACTATCGATTTAAACTCGTTTTCTGCCACAGAAGGAGTAAACAAATCCAGCGTGAGTGAATTACAGGATGAAATGCTACACACAACACATGGATATATGAAGAAAACGGCTCCCAGAACGACAGTGCCACTAAAACCGCCCTGCTCTTGATACTCTTCCAGGGCCTAATCTCCTCCAGCAGGGAGATTCGAGCTCCTTTCCTCGCTTGGTCTTGGAACACAAAGAGCTTTTTCCATGTGCCAGGAACCAAACTCCTTCCTGTCTATGATAGGGCTTCTTGCATTGTGCTGCACAGGATAGGGGGTCAGGACTACTCAAGCCCGCTCCCATTTCCCAAAAGCGCAGTTAGCCAGTGAATATGGAATCAGGCCAATGTTTGTATAGGAGGAAATGGCATATTGGACTGAGATTAAGGCGGCAGTCTTGCAGGATACTGAGAGAGGAGGCTGAGCCTGTGGAGTAGCAATAATGAGGACTCTGTGGTTTAAGGACTAGCAGGATAGATTAAGACCACTCATCCATGTAATGAAGTGCTATAACGCTGCATCAGCAGACACTCAAACCCAGCTGATTAATCGTTGGCTGGAAGGACTATGGAACACATCTTGTCCTCAGGACATCAACCTTTAGAAATCTAGTGTTTTACATGTCAAGCAAACTATTGTGGTTGTAATCTGTCAATCATCACAACCTACAGTTACATCACATTTACTCTGGACACAAGCAGTAAGGCAGTAAAGCAGTAACTGTGACAATTTATAATTATTTGAGAAATTGATAGGCCAAAAAAAAAAAAAAACTTAATTAGAAAAATTAAATCAATTAAGCATTACTGACATATGACTATATGTATTCAAATTTACAATTTGATCAAAGTAATCAATTAATAAAAACATAGATAAATATTAGGTTTTCCATTTACTAAAATACAAATAATGATAAAAAAATAAATGAAAACAGTTATTTTCATGTACTACATTTATCTATTGACCCATTAATGATTTTCTACTGAGCCAAGCAGAGCCACAGATTAAAATGAAATGAAATAAAAATAAATTAAAACATTCATAACAAAAAAACTACCATACAGGACAAGTGATTAGGAGAAATGCTGCAGACAAAAGAAAAAATGAATAGCTGCATGCACCCTGTGTGTTAAGTTGCATCTTGTGTTGTGAATACCGGCTGTGACCAGAGAAGAGTTAAAGTCTAGATAAAGGATAGTATTTCTATTATCTTCCATTCTCCAGTGGACTCTCTGAAGAACAGCTCCCGTTCACTGCAGTGTGTTCCAGCTCATAGACCCTGTCAAGCTCCTGAAGAGCCTCCACTTAAGCTTAACACTGCACTTTAGCTAACAGCTGGAGCTGCGCTCTAAGATAACACACGCTGATAGTATGATGTTGGTAAGGAGCTGGCAGCACTTCTCAAATTATATATTCATGGAGCGCTATCAGTGTGGCTTATCATCTATCCAAACAAGGCGCTGACAATGAGACTAATTCTATAGCTGAAACTGGAAATGCAAGTTGCCACAATAACCCATTTTTGTAAGTCATCTCCATGGATATTGGTTTAAGGGTGGGGTGAACAGACATACAATGATATACTTGGAGTCAAAAGACACACCACAATATAAATGAGCGTGGGAATATAGTATTTCAAATGTTAGCTGTGAAACATTGTTAATAAGGGTAATTCCAGCAGTCGACTCACTGTTACATTCTGGCAAACTTTGCAAGGTCATGTAAATTATTGAGTGCTTCCCATGGATATGTTTGAGAGTAGTCTATCTACACTCAAACACTACTGTAGCTTGCTATTTTCCATAGTTCACCCAAAAATAATAATCCTGTCAGCATTTACTCATCTTCATGTTGTTCCAAACCTGATGAATTTCTTTCTTCTGCAGGATGCAAAAGGTGAAAGAATCAAAAGTTTCCATACTCTTTTTTCATGTCTTTCGAAGCCAAACAATATTTTTGAGAAACGGGCCAATATTTAAGTTATTATTCAGTTCTAGCTCTTCTTGACGCATTCATGAGTAGTATGAGTAGTCTAATACGTGAGCAAGCTACTGTTAGACAGACACTCAAACATACCCATGGGAAACACTCATTAAATTCATATATGACCTTAGCCTGGGTTTCTTCATGCTGCCTTGTGCGCAGCGTGATTTTATTCACGCTGCTAGGCAGCCTGGACACCATGGACCAGATTTTCCCCTCAAAAAGGGAACCAATCACAGAACGGGGAGGGAGCAGCAAGACGACGACGACGTCTATGCGACACACCGAAGCAGTTTGTTTATATTTATGGATCCAACATGGCATCAGACGCGAAGTTACCTTTCGATGCAGCCTTAGATAGTGTTCTAAGTAGTTTAGTCGCTGAACGCCATCGTGTACACATGAATCTCTGACCCATCATCTTCTTCCTCGTCGAATTTCTGTCGCTCTACATACGTCATCTGGTATAATTGAAACGACAATATAATTGGCTATGAGCTACGTACAGGCGCATTTGATAGACATTCGTAGCGCCCAATAAACAGCTCTGGGCATTCGTAAACCACGCCTCAATTACGAGAAAATTAACATGTGGTTCCCAGACCACGTCTCAATGAGACGAGGTCTGACGTTAGCCAGGCTAATATGACCTTGCAAAGCATGCCAGAATGTAACTGTAACAAGGTTTGTGTTCAGGGAAGAAGGAGGCGGAAACCGACAAACATTCAACGTAAAACTTGAATCACAAAATAAATAAACAACAAATCGAAAATAAAGCGGCAGCCCCTCACAGACGACTGACGCATAAACTAAAGCAAGGCAACAACATAAAGTCCAGGCCTGGTCCTCTCTTGTCCCTCACTGTTGTCAATCCTCCTTTTACCCTTCTGGAGCTCCTCCGTGAGACTCGAGACCGGTGTGGCGCGCAGGTGACACTCATTAGCACTCACACCACCGGCCTGCTCCATTCCCACTGCTCTCGGCCCCACCCTGATTGTCACAGTAACATTGAAACATTCTTTTAAGTTTGATCGTTTCAATAAATCGGTTGGTCCAGTTCACAAAACTGGTCTGAATGAATCATTCACAAATAGGGGCCCTGAGTTCAACATTGCAACAGCCCACCATTTAACAGCCTATTGAAGGGGAGGATTACAGAAGATCATACAGGTTTGAAATGGCATGAGGGGAAGTAAATAATGACAGAATGTTTTTTTATTGTTTGTTTTTTTGTTGTTGTTTTTTACTATGAACTATTCCTTTAAAGTCATTACAAAATCAAACTTGAGAATTGTTATTGACATCTTATTGACACAATGACATATTTTTCTCATTTGAGAAGCCATTTCACTCAGATATATGTCACAATAGGGATGAAAAGCAATCGCAACTTCCATTTCATACTGACTTTAAATATATGAGACTAAAAGCTGTCTGTTGAAAGCTAGGAAAATTACAGATTCAACAAAAAATGTCAAGTATAATTTGGTGCTGGAGGGCCTTCTCTACCCACACATCACTGCAGGACGAAGGCATCTGTTTGAGAGAGAGAGAGAGAGAGAGAGAGAGAGAGAGAGAGAGAGAGAGAGAGAAAGATAGCAAACGATAAGAAAAGCATGGATGGGTCTGACAGATCCCCAGGACAAGGCATCTGTTATCTAGAGCTACTCCTGAGTGATGCCACAGTCTGAAGGAATGTATGCTCAGCTCAATGCAGTATGCATCCAACTTTATCACAGCCAAAGAGCTGAACTAGACAAAAATATATGTGAATCTCCATAGCAAACAGCATCATCAACTATGGGCAACTTTTTTATCTTCATCCTGGGCGTCCCAACACGAGCGCTCTCAGTCCCTAATCTCTGCCAGGACCACTCTCACAGTGTGGCACCTGTAAACCCTGGCACCATCTGCCCGCTGCCCTGTTGGGCACCATTAGCACACACACAGGAGAAACAGCCTGATATTTGAACCGATCTCTTTAGGCCAGCAAACAGTCCACCAGTAGGCTAGGGCTGCTATGATTGCTGGGAAACATCCTCAACCTGCAGAGCCTGATGAGAGGTGAGATACCAGTCACTGGGTCAATAGGCATGAAATTCAATTCTCAATAATAACCAGTTGCAGATTATAATCCTTAGTGCGGAAATCCAAATACAAGATAAGCCCTTTTCTCAATGGACATCTCTGACTGTAAATTACACAACGGTTAAATTGAGCTTTCAAACTAAATGTTAACTAGTTTCCAACCTAGATCAAAATTGCATTTGTCTATTTTGGTGGTTGTTAGCGCCGCATTACATTCAGGAACAGTTATTTGCATTTTGGATTAAAGGCAGTTAACACCAAGGACGATAACTGTAACAAGAAAATGTTAACAATTGTTCTAATTCTATGTGAATAGTAAAGTCCACACCACTGGTATAACAACGACACAGATGAACGATATCATTGGAATCACTTTCACAAAAAAAATTCAGCTGATGAATGATAAAACACTGACAGCGATTCAGAATTCAGCTGACTTTAAAGAGCTTAAGGATTTCAAAAGGCTGATGACAAAACTGCAGCATTATCGCTCAATTGTGTGGATGTTAATATAGTTACTGTGTAGTTACCATTATAATGGAGCCTTCACGTGCTATGGAAAAGATGATATTTTCCACTTGTGAACTGGTATTTACCAGTGTGTTGTGTTCAAGTGCTTTTGTTGTCGTAATGTAGGGAAAAGATGGACTCACAGATCCAGACCTGTTGTTTGGCTAAAACAATTTTAGATTGCTTAAGTCATCTGCTACAGCAAGAAGATGACTTATCAAAACTCAAACGGTAAATAATATGCTGTATATTTTCTAGATCATGAATAGTAGAGATTTTTTTAAGGACAAGGGAGTTAATAGAGCTAATATTTCTGTTTTAGCTGCAAACGCTAGGTCTACCCTTATGTGAAGCATAGCTACTAGCCTAATCTTTCCTAGCAGCTCAAAAACAGTGTTGTTGTAATAAGGCCTACCATACATACACGCATACATAAAGTGAATAACTTTGATTGCTAGCTAGCATCTGCTCTGGGTAGGTAACACCAAACCATAACGGTATTTTTAAAACTGACACTGAGTGTTAACGCATTATATTACAATTGTTAATGACACAACATTGTATAGGCTACAAAAACTATCCGCTAACAGTAGCAAAAAACGTTTAGTTGTGTACAATGCTTAACCATTCACAACTCTTGCGTTGCTCTCTGCCATTTTGAAAAGGTCAAAGGTTATCTCATCTCGGCAACTCGTGCATCAAAATATTCTACGAGCTGCCCAGTGGAAAATACCACATGAGGGGGTGTTCATGTGCATTTTCCACGTCGGCTTTTGGTATTTACCATAATTACCATAGCACGTGAAGGCTCCATGATTATATCAATTAAGAGTTGAGGAAACTGAAATCTTACAAGTCACTCAGATTTCCACGAGTAATTGTACTATGTTGGTTTGGCAAAGCCAAGTATTGTGAGCCACAACGTAGCCACATACAGTATGGAAACATGCATTTTCACAAAATAAGATGTATTATGACCATGTATGAACACAATCATAATGGATGAATCTTGAATGAATTATGTCTTAAAGAGGAGTTCACACTGACAGTGATTTGCAAAGACAAAGTGTCTGAATGACATTTTCTTTGTGACATAAGAAAGAACTTTATGTGAATGAGCAGCGGCACAATAAAGGCTATGGCTATGACATGGAGTTTGAATGCATATTAGAAAACAATAGCACAACGACTCAATAACCTCCAGGGATTTAATTAGTGTGAACAGGCTTCAGTTATAGAACGTAGACCGTCTCCATGATATTTTTTACCTTCAACCTCAGACAACACAAAGAAAAGGATCTTTATGCAAACAGCCTACTGATTGCTCTCATCAAAGCATCTACAAGCCCTTTCACTATTGAGAGAACAAGAATAGTGGAATAAATTCTTTGAACTGAAGACAAATGGGAAATGTTTTTTCAACATTCAGTACCAAGATGCAGTTCTGACCAGATTAAAGATGGATCTTAAAGGGCATTCCAAAACCTTTCATCATAAAGTTCAATTAGATCCATTATTAGAGGCTAGCTTGTTATATGGTCTGTGCATGTTAAGATAAGACAAACAGGTCAAATGGAAAAAAAAAATTGTAGAATATTATTGGAAAATCTGATTATAACTTAAATTTGTTAATTGCCATTTCAAGCAATGAGGTCTCATCAAATGGAAAAGCTTAGGGAAATGTGTTTTTATCCTCTCTGCTTGATAGGGATGTAATACATGACATCATCAGGAATCCATTAGAAAATTCATTATCGCTAAAAGAGAACAGGCAAAGAAAACAGTTCAAAAAGGTGAAACTTTTGCCATGCGCGTGACTGATTTATCACAAAGTGCGAGTTATGATTTATTAAAAGTGGGCCTGAGTGCAGAGAATTAATTCACAGACTAGATTGGTTTGAAATAACTTGGAGCTACACTGGGAGGAAGATTAATGTCACAAGGGGGAGAAAATGTCCATTTCCTCAACAGACTGGGTCGGTTGCAGAGACAAATGCCTGGCTTCAATCGCCCCCTCTGGGAAAGTGTGATCTGGTGAGCGGCAAGAGGTTTATTTAAAAGAAAAATTATACAAATGAAACAATCCTACACATGGGAGCTAGGGAAGCAGAGATGACACTCTTGGAGAATGTGTGGGAGACTATTTTGACAGTGTTTCTGAAGTTCTGTCAGAAGAATATATGAGAATGTATATATAATATATAGAATGTATGACCTTTTTGCATTTTGTAAAAGCAGAGATAATATAGAAAGAAATGAGGTATCAGTTGTAGTATGTGTAACACAACAATAGTTGACTAAGAAAATGTCAACCACCCATTGTCCCGTTTTTGCCTTGGTCCCCTGGAGCATTTACAACACATGACCTTAATCTGGGGACCTGACCCACATAATCCTGGAGGTAGAGGAGGCGGCAGCATTCTTAAGCACATTAACTGTTGCTGATTCCAGCCACATACTCTGGCATGTATAAATGTGCTTATCGCTATCACTTTGATCAGACACCACAGCATGGTACACATGAAATCTGTTTAAGTTTCCTTATGATAGCCTTGAGAGCATAATTGCAGTTTTGATGATTTCATACGTTTGAAAAATTGAAAAATGCCCTTGTACGGTTCAAAAAGTCTATAAAACCTTGCGCTATTGTGAACATCAATGAGAGGTGTGAAGAGAAACAGAGGATGCTGTTATGTAACCTCACACAATGGAGTTGTGGGTATAGTGGAGGTGGGTGGACGGAGAGAGAGGGTGGAAAAAGTGGACTGTGTGTTTTGTCATTTCTTATATGCTGCAGTGTTACAGAACATCGCCTGAAAACTAACAATATAGCAGAATGTTGATAACTGAAACTGAATTTTAAGGCTGTTTTTTAATATAAATAAAGTGAAATAAACATAACTTTTAATGTATTACAGCACACATTCATATGAATACTTTAATCTGTATTCTATATCATTAATGGTTACTTTTTATTTAAAGAACACCCTTTTTCTTCAATTCAATCAATTTCTAATGTTATTAAGTGAGTACCTCCTTCTTTCTTACATATTCTGAAATATATTCCATGCCATCACCACAGATTTTCACATTTTTACTAAACCTTTGGAAAGTACACACACTTTTTTACATTATTATTAGTATGAGTTTCTAAGGACAGTCACTGCAAGAGTCATTAATCATAATCCTCACTGCAAATAAACAGATTTAATGAGTGACTCACTAAGAGTGACTCAGTAAACCCAATGTAACTGAAAATAAAGAATCTTGAGAGATATTGAGGATCTTCACATCCAGATGTTGGATTGGAGTGAGCTGACCGACAGGCAGCTGTGTGGAGAATTGTGTCTGTCGGCTGAGAAATAGTGCAGATGTCTCTTGTCTGGAGGCCATATTTGCCGGGCTACAGCAGACAAATGGATCACATATCTAGCAAACCTGAATCCATCTGATCCTTACAGACTCAGGCATGATTAAAGTTCCCATCTGGAGTGTGAATGAGGAGATCTGGATGGATATGTGCTCACAGGGTCAGCAGCCATTACAATTGGGAAGGAAATTTGCACAATATGGTATCAAATCCTTTATCAAATGATATAGATGCACATATGTTTTATTCAGCAAGGATGCATTAAACTTATTAAAGACTTAACATTGTTCTATTTCAAATAAATGCTGTTGTCTTTTCATCAATGAGTCCATAAAAGCATCACAGTTTCCCCAAAAATATTATGCAACACAACTTTTTTCAACATGTATTACAATAAGAAATGCTTCTTTAAGCATCAAATTATCATATTAGAATGATTCTGAAGGATCATGTGACAGTGAAGACTGCAGTAATGATGCTGAAAATTCAGCTTTGACATCACAGGAATAAATTACATTCATATAATAGTTAATGCACAAAATAACAATGAACAATACTATCAAAGCATTTACTGAATTAAACTGTTTAATGTTAATTTCTTCATATACAATTCTAATCCATTAGTATTTCAAGTATTATCAATTAACATGTATTTTGAATGAACATGAATTAACAATGTATAATAGTATGTTAACATTAATGTAGGTTAATAAATGCAGATAAAAAAGTTGTACATTGTTTGTTTATGATACCTAATGAATTAACGGTAACACTTTTGTTTAGGGTCCAATTCTCACTATTATATTAACTACGTTTTTTTCCTCAATAAACTCCTAATTTCTGCTTAGTGCTTACTAATAGTTAGTAAGGTAGTTGTTAAGTTGTATATAGTTGTAAGGTATTGGGTTGGATTATGGGATGTTGAATATGGTCATGCAGAAATAAGGCATTAATATGTGCTTTATAAGTATAAACAGCCAATATCCTAGTAATATGCATGCTAACAAGCAACTAGTTAAATGCAATAATTGGACCCTAACTAAAGTGTTACCGTATTAACTAATGTTAACAAATTGAGCACTTAAACATTTTGCATAACCATTTCCAGTTATTAGTCTAAAATAGACTAATACAATTTAGTCTACTAAAAAAAAACTTTTTAATTTCAAAAACATATTTTGAATATCACATCAAGTTGCTTTTTAATTACATAAGATATTAACAGAATAAGAAACTTTATCATAAATTGACAGCTCTAACAGTTTTTGTCCTGTCATCGATGTTATTGGGGGGGGGGGGGGGGGGGGGTCTGCTTTGACTCAATAGCAACTAAATAAATGTCTATTCCACAGCTAAATATAGTATTAAAAAAAATTACCCATTTCTTAGACAAAGGTGTTTTATATCTTAAAAGCTTAATATTCAGCAATATGCATGGGCTTCATAATACAGGGTGAATACAAGCAAATACAACCACTATTTCTGTGTTCACTCTGTTTTTTTATTAGGATTTATTTTAATTATTTGTGTACAAAGAGAAAACATCCTGGTCTGGAAGACAACCGCAAATGTGTAATTCGATGTTCAGCTCTTTAGAGAGATTTGTGAGTACTTACTGAACTATATTATACATTTGACCACCCAATAAGATATCCAACCTTGGACATTTAATAAAGCATGCCATGTCAAGCATCTACATTTAATTTACACTTGTCCTGGATAGTCACACATATGATGTCTCCATGGAGACCCGCTGCAGACTCTGAGCTTATATACAGTGAAAAAAAATCCTCCAACCAATCTCAACAGTATTAGTACTTCGGTGAGCTGACTGTCATCCATCAATATAGCACTACACTATACTAAACCCCTACTTTCATTTTCTCACAAGATTTATTTCACTCCAAAACATCAGAATCAAGCCGGCAGAGGAAAGCAGAGTGAGCGAGTTTTTTTTTTCCTTTGGGACCCCATATGCTTCGACTGCTAAAATAGCTTGTCTCTAATTGCTGCTGGGATATGTGAACAGGTTGTAGAGGTGGAGAATAGATAACCCATCCCATCATGTCTTCATCAGTATGTTGAGTCACGCTCTGCAATGTTCCACTCACTTCATGCTAATGAATCTAATCAGCAATTTACTGCAATAAGATATACTATATTCCAGATGTTCTTTCTGTAGGGTTCTGCATTGAATGCTTGTGGAAAAGGTGGAGAATGTGCTGAATATGTGGAAAAATGCTGCGCAGAAATCGTCTGGAAACACTCTTTCCAATTCACTCTCCCTCTGGGCTCATACACACAGTAACACCTCAGAATTCAGACCTCAGTACTTCGGATAAATGAACAGAAAAGGAGCTTCACCCCCATTGAGAAACAAACGCTTCTTGCGTGAGACATCTGCACTAGAGTCATGCTCACCACTAAAATCCCCCAAAGGTGGCCAACCGTCCAGTGAGATGTGAACGTTTCGTTATGTCAGACTCAGAGTAACTGATGTATTTCTGCTTCTCTTGCTTTCTCTCCCAGCACTCTTTCCTCCTTTCTTTCTCTCTCTTCTGCGACTCACTCAAAGCCATCTGCACTGTAATTCAATCATCACACTAAGCAGTGAAAGTAATGATTACTTGGATTAGCTACAGGGCTCCAAGCCACTGTCTTAATATTGACTGGCAGTGAGTGCAAATATGAGCTCGGCCAGCAGCTTGGTTTCACTTTTTGAGGGATGTTTAATGATGTTGTCTGAACTCACCTCATAATATTGCCAATATTTTACGTGATGCAAGCTATTTTTAGATAGATAGATAGATAGATAGATAGATAGATATACATTATAACAGCACCGTTTAGTTCCGATTTCCATGAAGCCCCTCTTTCCGAAATACGAAATGTGCTGTGATTGTTGATTGGCACGACTTAGTGTGTGTTTGGGAAAGGTGTAAATATTAAGGATGGCGTCAATTTCAAACCAATTCAAGCCTGATTCAGAATTCAGAATGTTAACAAGAGGATCGTCCAGAACGGACTTTACAAGAACAGATTTCACAGGAAATTTTCAGAGTGGTGTGTTTTGCCCCCCGTAATTTTCTTATACATTTTAGGTACGATGTTCTACACCATTTAATTATGATATTTGTCTGAAAACTATGGTAATACAAACAGTAATCGATCACAAAACCATGGTTAATTTTCCTAAGGGGCGGTGAACAGTCTTACAAAAGCAAGAGCTTACAAATGCTACAGTAAACACTAGCCTACATCAGTACTGTAATGTTAGTTAGCAGGCTAGCAGAGGCAAACGCTTTGCCCTTTGTTTACATCATGGCAACTATTAAACTTATAATAGGAACTGTTAATAGAAACGCAACTACAAATAATAAGACATACTTACAAGTTGTGATCCACAAACAACAGATTGTCCCGACAAATTGGGGACTGCTCCATTTCAGGAGAAGCTTTTGTGCGTATAGCCTGCATTGTACTCTGTCTGTCTACTGTTCTCCGTAAAATGTGCAGCACACAGATAAATGTTGGGGTATAATTTTTAGCAACAGTGCTTATAATCAATTTTAACCACTCTCATCAGCCTTAGGAAGGTCAAACAAATGAGTTTTGGAAAAGGGGTGGAAAAAACAGCGTCTCTTTGACATAGCAGCAGCTCAGCCAGGCCTCGCACCTTTTTTTGCGAATTCCGTGGGTGGGGATTATTTAAATGAGTAGCATTGTGACTTCACAAAGCCCAGGAAAAAAGCGTTTAAATATATATATATATTTATATATAAGAATATCTCCCTTTGGAGTGGACTTTGAGCTTTGTAACCTTGCAGATGTTTTTTATGCTCAAATAGCAACATTACACACTAACTAATGTTGAAAAAGTTCAAAAGCATAATAGGACCCCTTTAAAATTAAATTAAATGCTGTACCAATGTAAAAGTACATCTAGGCATCTAGTAATAACCAGAAATAAACTCTACATTCATATTAAAAATGTTTACAAATGTATAAGGGAACTTGCATGTGTCAAACACACAACAATTCAAAGTTGGCATCAACGACACCAGGCACTTGATTGTTCAAAGCTACAGTCCTTAAACTAATAAGCTATGATTTTATAATAATAGGATTTTCGTACAAAACAAATGCAGGTGCTGCATTTCAGTCAATTGACCAAAACTTTGTTACAGAGCACAGAGAGCATCCAGCCCAACCAATCACTGTCAAACAGGAGACTGCAGTTGCTCTGACTGGAACTAATTGGCTTCTGGGTAGCTTTGTGTTTCCAATACAGAGGTGGAGCTTTACATAAAAGCTAACCAACAACACTTTCACAGAGGCATATCACTCTCTGTTTGAAGCAGACTCATTGTTTGAGTGACAAAAAACTATGTTACATGAACATGTGAACTCAACACAGATTTTCATAAACACAATTTGAGTCTTCCTAAGTGAAATGACTTACAATAATCAACCATGACCTGAAATAACCAACTATAAAAGACATAATACTCCAAGATTTTGCTTTTCCCACAGAGCGGCATCATACATATTCAATGTCAAAAAGCTGTCATCGTTTACAGAATAAATCTACGTGTTGCTTCGATGGCAAGAAGCCATGTGATGAAGCTCGCTGGCAGCTCATTCCTCTCTCTCCTATTGTGAAAGTGCAGTGATGTGGATGCACCTCATGCTCGTTCACCCCATCATTACAGGGGGCAGTGTTTAGCAGAGCAGGAGTGTGCTGCTGCCACACTGGAGAACAGGCAGACGAGTGCCGAGACACAGCCTGGTGCTCTGAGCGTCATGACGGCTGTGGCTCTCTGCCTTGAGCCCCAGGGGTTATTATAATCCAAACATGCTCTGCGCAGACAGGCACGTAAGACAAAGAAATCTCAGTCGAGCTGTTGTGTGAGATGCTGTTGATAATGTCACAGATGTGGTGGAGGAGACAGAAAGCAGACCAGCACAATGCATCCTGATGTGCAGCCAGCTCAGTTTGTGGTATTCAAGGCAGAACATCGATGAGAAGCTCAGTCCAGGTGGGCATATGAATGTTCACGCTTGCTTTTCAGATGATAGTGTGAACCTGCCAAGCAAATCTAGTTCTCAATGGGAGAGTGTTTTTCTCACCATATGAAATGCATCCCCCCCCCCCCCCCCCTTCTAAAAATAAATCATGTTTACCACCCAGCTTTGTCTAGAAGTTGTTGCCTGTTGAAAAACATTTTACACCTAAAAATGTTCATATAACTCTTTTTTTATGCACGCCACGCACAAACAGTATTCCACCTCTTAAACGCCCCTTTACGAAGGGGAAAGCATCCGAATCACATTGCAAATCAAGTGAATACATTGGGCTTTCAAAAACATTTATCATTGATTAAAATAAAAAAAGTGATGTGATGCTCATCAGGATCAGCTCCATAATCATATGAAAGTCTGGAACATCACAGTATTCAACATGGGACATATAATTCTGAAAAAGACCAGCTCAGCCCAGTAATGAATTGCCATGCTGGTTTATGCTGGTCTTGGTGGACCAACAAAACCAAGATGTTCACCAAGCTGATTGACCTTGTTGATAATGCCAGTTAGGAAGCTTGTTGAGAGCATCAGCACCCAAAACACAACATATTCTGGTATTTTCAACACCTTGAGTGAAATCCTAAACATACAGCCATAATTAAAAGGTAGGGCAAGTGTTCTCCTTCTCATCAGAAAGTACACCCAACAACTTACGATCTCTCTTGCCTACCAGCCATGACAACATGGTAAGCAATAATGCAAACGCATTTTTTTAAAAATCAAGCAAGACCTACTTGCTTTCCCGGGTTTGGGCCTCTGCAGGAGCTTCTGCACCGTCATCAGGTCCTCAGTCTTCACCGCTTGAAGTAATTCATGATCTTTCCCCATCGTTATTTATTTTACATCCAAAGCATCCTCTGAATGTGTGGTGTTGCCCGGAGATTTCCTCTGCGGATCCTCCCTCTTGCGATGGACCTGCAGGGCGCGATGATGATGATGATGATGGTGATGATGATGCACACTGGCGGAAGGATGCTCGAATACTATAGAGCTGGTGCAGCTGGCTCCTATGAATCACAGATGTTCTTATTCTGATATCAAGAAGACAAGCAACGCGGCGACGGACTTGCGATTAACGCATCGGTGATGGATTGGATCTTCAGTCTGCGTTGTGATGGCCAAAACTGAACAGTTTGTTCTAGAAAACCATCATCAGATAAATCAGCTTCAATCACGTTTTGGTAGCGTGAGCGGAGTTGATGCGATGCTTTAAAATACAGCAAAATCAATGTTCCTTTAAATTCCCACGAGCATTTTTTTCCTGGGATCCGTGAGGCTGTTCAGAAGACGCGTCAGTCGGCGGTGCCATCGCTCCGTAGTAGGCTACTCGACCCGTTATTTTCTATGCTGCGATGGAAATACACAAGGAGCGTGCAATGTGCATTTCCCCAGCCGTGGATTGGGCTGACATTGCTGTGGTAAATGGCTCCGCTTCATCCAGAGGGCGGTCCCAAAGTGTAGGAACACCCCCCCTATTCCAGTGTTGACAGCCACATGCTACGAGTCTACATTCATGCACTGCTGTATCATAAAGACATGCTGTTGAAAACACCATTACCCTGTAGCTGGCACTGGGAACTTTGTTATGATCTTGTTTAGTAACCTACCTTTTGCCCAACTGCCAAAGGTGGATTACAGCTGGACAACTTCACCTGTGCACTGGAAATAAATTTCATCTTTTAAAACGAAAATTGTTTATGCTACTAGTAATTATTTGTAATTAGTAAATAATCCGATAGTCAGTAGAATTGAATTAGTCCCTAATACTTCCTTTGCTTCTAGTAGTGCCTATTTTCCAAATATTGGTAAATTGTCATTAGTAACAATTATTAACAAAACCATTGACGATTCATTACCAAAAATAAAGCAAATAACAAGTGACATGAGAAACATTAACAATAGTTTATCAGGTGCTAATATGCAAAACTAAAAATAATTATTAGCAGGTAACGAAAAACTATTAGTGATGATACTTCATGGATATTGGATTATATCCAGAATCTAAGTAGTGAAATATATTAATTACGATTAGAAAATATTTAAAAAATAGTCTATTGAATTACTTATTCATTTATTAAAAAGTACTAACATAAAAATATATACTAGTTAGTTTAAAGGAATTCGTTGTCATTTATCTGGATGCTGTAAGGAAGATTTCCATAAAGACTGAGCATTTCTGAACTGTGTTGTCTTGTAGGATGCTATGATTCATGCAGTTTTCCAGATTTGTTTTCTTACAAGTTAAAAGAATACATAGGACATAAAATAACACTTGCAGTTTTGTTTTTCTTACCTCTCAGACCCAACAATGCTGTCAGTTCTTCAGTTTGAAGGAGCCTGAAGATTACAAAGTAGGATACAAAAAGAGTTTGGCTGCATGAAGCCTACAAAACAAAACTGTTCCCTGAATGCCTGGTCAGAGTTATTGTCTTAACTACATGGGGTTTCTTTCAGAGTCTTATATCCAAGTCACAATGACCCTCTTTCAGAGCAGGATCCAGATCCATGACTGTCTGTCATGTTCTATTCACAGCTACTTAACACTTGATTTACCACCTCAGAAAAGAAAACTGTAATATTATGCCTATAAGGGTTTTTTCTTTTCTTTTTTTGGAAATTAGGAAACTGCACTTTCAAAGTTACTGATCTTGTCACCCAAAGTCTTTAAATGGATATTTCACCCAGATAGTTCTATCATCACTTACTCACTCTCATGTTGTTCCAAACCTATGATTTTTTGTTTGTTTTTGTCCATACAATGGAAGTCAGTAGTTACCAAAACTGTTTGGTTTCCAACATTCTTCAAAAAGGTGGAAATCAAATTGGCTACAAAATCTTCAAAATGTTGGAAACCAAAATGAATGTGTTTTAAAGAAGAAAGTCATAAAGGTTTTGAACGACATGAGGGTGACTTGGGGCTCAAACGTCTGAACAAGTCCATATAATGTTTCATCTTCATCATAGACGATCTCTGAAAATTCTCTAATTTGTACACCAATTATTATTTTTATAATTATTATTATTATTATTATTATTATCATCCCAGAATGTTCTGCATCTGCAGCACTGGTTTAGCAGTAGCCTAAAAATTAGCAACAGTAAGAGATTTAAAAACTACCCAGATATTTTAATATTTTAAATGATTTTAAACAAATGATATGAAAAGCCATTTTGCTCCAATTGTGTTTTAACTCTCTAATATGGTTTCACCAATTTGCCCTCATCATCACCATCATCCAACATACCTGCACATCCTCCATCCAGACATTACAGACCCTGTCCTGTTCACTGTACTGTGATCCAGCGCCACCCAGTGTTACATAATAGAAAACCAATTCTAAAATGCCCTATAAAACATCTTGCAGACCTCTAGTGTTCACTATGCACATTAAATTTCAGCTGTCAGTTTTTTGCAGATAGAATGCAGTGAATGGGTGGAGACAGGCCTCTTGTGGCTACCACCCTATATAAAGACCATGTATTGAACGCCATTAAAACGTGCATCTCATAAAATATGAAAATATTCAATATGAATATATGAAAATATATGAAAAAATATGGTCTCACACACTCTTCTGACAGTTCTGAAAGCTTTTAGCAGTCATAAATATTTTTCAGTACCAAATGAACAATTGAAATAAGGCACTGAGCACTTAATTGCAACACTCATAAAACCGATGTGTTGGAAACAAAACAAATTGTGCTATTTCATGTCTATACAAGGATAAAACATTTTGTGTTAACTCAACCAGTGTAAACCATCTTAACACAAAGTGTGTTTAGATCTTTTACACACTAATGTGTTATAATCACACTATTTTTGTCAGAAATGTGCCATCTTTGAGACAATTTGACAAAAACATGCAATGCAAAAAACAAACTCGCTTTATTAAAACTTCACTGTTACATTTATATTAAAAACAGTTAACATTCACTCAAATTCACATACAGTTCTTTTACATTCATCTCGTTTACATTTATACTTCGAGTGCATACAAGCGAGGCTGAGTTTCTTGCATATCTCCACCATCGACAACAAGTGTTTGAAGCATCTTCCATTTACAGCTGCAAGAATGCAAATACAAACACATATTTTATACATAGACTATACCTAATAACATTATAGAAAGCATTTTTTAACAAATAACCAACACAAAATTACACAAAATGTGTTAAAATAGCCATAACAATAATATTACTAAAGGGTTAGTTCACCAAAAAAATTGTCCCATTATTTACTGATCCTTAAGCCATCCTAGGTATATATGACTTTCTTCTTGCAACCAAACACAATCGGAGTTATATTAAAAAATATCCTGGCTCTTCCCAGATTTATAATGGGAGTGAATGGTACCTTAGATTTTGAAGCCCATAAAAGCTCATCCATCCATCATAAAATAATCCATATCTGGCTCCAGGGGATTAATAAAGGCCTTCTGAAGCGAAGCGGTGTGTTTTTGTATGAAAAATACCCATATTTATAACTTTATAAACTATAATCACTGGCTTCCGGTAACAACCGTACGCGAGTCGAGTTCCGGCGAAAGAGTGACCTCATCCTTTTTGAGAGTGTATAATACAGTAAGATAAGTGAATAAGATAACTGTTGCAAGAGGCCAGAGGCAAATGGTTTAGAATTAGATAGAGGAAAACTGCTTTAGGAGAAATATGCCAGCATCAAGCACTTTTAGACATGATGCAGGCTATAGGTGAATTACATATCACCCAGGAGAGACATTTTACACTTGTCTGAAAAATAAACATGATGTTCATGTTACATCAGAACTGCTGAAAGGGTACAGGTATTTGGCTTGCTGTACGCAAAGGAGGGACTCAAGAATGAGGCTCAACTCAAGCCTTGTCCAATTGTCCAATTGTCCCATGATACTATTAATGGCTGAAGACAGCTACTGTATATAAGGCAGAATCTCTTAAAGGAGTGAGGATGGAGGTGGTGACTAGGACAGATGCCAGAAAAAACATCACCAGAGACAGGCAGGCAGCAACGAGATTGATTTGCAGATTAGATAAGTGGCTCCTCCTGAACCTTAATAATTAGCATAATGAATGTTGGAACTGGATGAAATATTCTTAATGACATCAGTCCGCAATCTGACTTGTAATGCAGCATGGAATCATAATCACACCTTGTTGGTTCATTTGGCCAGAGGAGAACTGGTCTCTTGGTTTCTCCCAAGGTTTTTTTCCTGAATTACTGAATTACTACTCACACAGGTCAGTTTATTAGACGAATTAAACTTGTGAAGTAACGCAGCGCTGTTTCACTTGGTCTACACTATCACACTAAACTGCATTTGAGTGTGTTGAAAGTTATAATGTTATTCTATGTGTTTGTTTGTTGGCTGTATGAGACTAGCAGTAAGCTAGATCAACATTAGAATAACATACTGATCAGATTCTAACATTTTCTCATTTTGAGCTATATAACATTGATTCGTTTTATGTACATTTGCTCACCTGTCTAATAAAGTACATGCAGGAGCGGCGTCTCTGTCAAGTCGAAGTTAGTCACGGACGTGTAGCTCTTGGCATCTCGAAAACGCAACGCTGATATTGATCCTCGTTTTAGTTCTCCTTTTGTCCCAAAGTCTGCTTGCCATGGTCCATAATATTTGGACGAAATAACAGCGTGAGTGTGCCGCTAGTTGCAGTTGTCCACGTCTGTCGCCATGGTTACTATGGCAGTACGAGCGGAAACCAGGGATAACAAGGATATTACGTCATTGACAGGCGACAATAACCAGGGATGAGCCATTATTTAAAATTGGAATTTCTCTGAAATTAAAAATCTTTGGTAACTTTTGGGATATTGTAAACTACACAACTGCAGGAAATATATCACACTGTGCAAGTGATTTTGGGATATTTTATTACAAAAATCTTACATATTGTAGCTTTAATATTCAGCAATATTATAATACATTTGACTGCACTGACACTATTGGATGAGAAATGAACTGAGCTGGATGATGATATCAGTTTTCTCCAGAGCTGCTTCATAGCTGAACTGAACTCATGTAATAATTGATGAGTTTTACACTGAACTGGACCGAATTAACACTGTACGGACTTCAGCTGAACAATGACACTATTGTCTTTTTAGAGCTGCTTTACAGCAGAATTGAATTCTGTTTGCATCAGTGATCATTATTTTCCTGCTTATCACTGTAAAGCTGCTCTGAAACAATTATTTAGGTGACTTGACCTTACTTGGATTTTATCATTGTTTTCAGTAATGTGCAACCTGTAGCCTACATATGTTAACACCTGAAAAGGGTGTTTTAGTGTTTCAAGAAACTTTAATATTTTAATTTAGAGGCACACATTATAGAAGTACTTTGTAGTTATAACATATGCTGCACACTCGAGGTGGTTGAGGAGATTCCCTGATACAATTGTAAAGGGCTTTGGGTGTACAGAACAGAAGTACATATGAAAAGCGCTATATAAATGCCTCAGTCATTCATTCATTTATTCATATAAGTACTTTGGTATTGTAAAGTTATTTCAAGCTGTAACGTTTCATATCACAACATTTAATGAGTCATCACAAAATAACTGTGTATAATGTGTATAATTAGCTTTCACTGCCCACACAAAGCAGCTACCAAACTGTCACCACACCCAGAAGTGAACAAAACCTGACAAAATCTCAGTTTGTACATTATAAAAACCATAACGTCTATGGAATGTCCCCATTTAGATAACTGAGTGTGTGTGTGTGTGTGTGTGTGTGTGAGAGAGAGAGATAAATTAATGGGTTTGCTTACGAAACTCTGGTTTTTGTATATTTTACAAAATAGATCACACAAAACAATAACTCAAAACTACAATACCAGTAGCAACCATTCAGCTGATGAAACATGAGTCTATTATTTCACAGTAAATTTGGTATTCCGCGTTCTGACAACGATGGTTGTACATTTTTCTTCTGAAAGTCTTGAGCTACAGTACTGTTCATAATTCACAAATATCTGCAAGACAACAGTTATATTGTGATCAACAGAAGTTACCTTCCCTTGTTGTCTGACGCCAAATAACTCTGTTGACGCCTTCGTGCGCTTTGGGTTTTTAACAAAAGATGGGGCGGGGTTAAGAGAGGTTAAATCATCTGATTGGCTAGAACTGACAGCAGGCAGGAGGAAAACACAGCGATGCGGCATCTGATTGGATGACGGGTTTGTATCAAAGTGAAAATATGTGCCTCGAGCTCTTCTGTTGCCAGGGCGTCAATGGCGGAACTCCGCAGCAGAAGTTAATATGACACAAGACAGACTCGCATAAGGTAATACTGCAAAAACCTCTTTACAATAATAGCATATTTTTCGTTACAGTTTATTTTTCAGTGCTCAATTAGATATGCTGTCTCTTCGTGAGCAGGTTTATGGGTGGAGCAGTTTGAAGAGCTTACTGTAAGATTGAGATGAGTTAAAGTGATGAGTGTTGGTGTGGCGATCCTCATAGAAGAGTCTCATGAACTGCTTCTTTTCCTGAGTTTTAAAATAACTGCTAAGTTCTATCTACTTTAGTTATCAGTTGTTTCTCAAAGATGATTTTAAATGTAATATTTATATATCTTTACTGCTCTTCTCCCATCTTCCTGTACTTTTCACTTGTTTTGGACATGTATAAACATGTTGAGTGTGCACGATGCATCAGTGTGGCCCATAGATAAATACTGCACTTTACATAACTGTCCTCTAATACTTGGATTGGACCAAAAGAGGAATACACGTTTTTATTTAAGAATATAACAGTAAAGCTGATAGGCAGCAGGATGAAAATGACCTCTGGTGGTTTATAAACACTTGTTTGTTTAAATGCATCTTATGGTATTCATCTTAAGAGAAGGGCCCTTTATACTGTGGCCCTTATCAGGGAACGGTCACAGATTGTGAAGCGGGACACATGATCCTCAGATCTGACACATCTCATCCTGGAATTCCCAACATTGTCTTTTGGTAGCAGATTTTTTTTTTTTTTTTTTTGAATCTAGGTCATTCATGTCCCTCTGAAAGTTATCCAGTCTTCTGCTGTACTCCCTGATGGATTCACTTGTGGGAAAGGATTCTGGAAGAGCAATAGATAATATAATTGCTAGTCTTAATGCTCTTAACCCCAGTCTGGATGAGAACCCTGCTGCTAAATCAGAGGATTAGACTATGAATTTGGAGAACCGCTCCCTTTCCCTTGATCATTAAATGTCAAAATCTGCTAAATATGCAGCGGTTGCAGCTCATCACATTTTTTAGGCATTGATCATGAGGGAGATGAGTGTGGAAACACAGGCTTGTTGGTGCAGGTCACAGTTTGTTATTTAGGTTTCTCTCTCACATGTGTATGGATGAAAGGGTGTTTTTGAGAGTTGAGCACAGCTTCGTTCTCTGCTCTGTGTACTAAAGTCAGCATCTTTGTGTTAAACAAGGGTACATTTAATAGCTTGCATAACAGAGCTGCCGATCCACCTGTCCTGTATTTGTGTTCACTTACACGCAAAAAACAAATAGGCAGCTGTTCTCTCCTGCACAATGACACCAGTGTTATACAGGCACTATTGTACAAAAGTTAAGGTGTAGTTTTAGTTAAGGGCAGTGTATATGGGTAGGTTCAGTCATGCTTATAAATTGAAGCCACATGGGCACATGTAAGGAAAGTGCAGTTTCTTTCACTTGAACGGAACACCCATTTTAACGGAAGTGGTTTCATTGTAGCATGCTAGCCTCAAAACAGATCCCCTGATCAGTAAAGAAGTGAGTTTTCTTGTTAGTAGTTGTAGAGAAGGTTTATAAATATGTAAATAAGGTTTTTAATATATTCTTGGTCTGAACAGGCCTTTAGGCTGGTAATCACATTTATGAAGTTAGTTCATAAATACCAGCAGAAATGTGATTACCAGCCTAAAGGCCTGTTCAGACCAAGAATCATAACTATAAATACAGTAGCATATTTCAAACCAATGCACAATAGCATTCTGTTTATTATCAGTGTGTGCCGCAGTTACGTCATCTGCCGCTTTAAATGCTCAAGGTGGATTCTGATTGGCCTCTAGTGTTGTAATTGTTTATCAGATAAGAAAAAACATTCTGAAAAGTGATTCCAACAATATCGTTCTTCTGTTTAGCTGTGTGGAGAGGACTTTACTATTCTTATAGAAGTAGAATGATTATTAAAACTTTATCGTTTTATATATATATATATATATATATATATATAGTTATCGTTATGTTCCTTGGTGTGACTGGCCCTTAACACAGAACAAACAATAGTCCAAATATTATTTTAGCATTAATTGCCATGACAAGTGGTGGATGATTTTGAGTTTCTTTGATGTTAACAACTAAATATATAGGAACATTTTCTCCTCCTTTTTAAAACTATTTGCGAGTATATGGTTAGTTGCATTATTAATATTTGCATCTAGTATTGACTTTGTGCTCTCCTGTCCAAAAACCAGAATCAGAACAGTTGTGAATGTGAATAATTATTTGATTGAGAATCAATGTTCCTTGATCACAGATTTGCTATTTAAAGTGAAAGCAGTCAAAGCACAAACCGGCACAGCCGTGTGTCGAGTGTCACACAGATTGATGCCATCCTATCTAAAACCGTGGCTCGCACTGTTATGCGAATGAGTTTATTGCACACACATCTCATCAGGTCTTGTTTTCAGTACATGTAACCTTCAGGCCAGTGATTAATTTCCATGACTCCTGTGATTTTGCACTGATATGACGGTTGACTTGAATGTGGTTTCTCAAGGTTATAGCGTCTGAGCCTTTTAGTCATAACTATACATGACTGCATCATCCCCGTGTGCTAAAATTCAACAGATAAGCCTGTGAACATGTTTTTATGTTTCAAAACACGCTTCCTTACTTCCACATGACGTGGAAATGATAGCCTGATGGTTGCATAAAGTTGGTGTTACATTTTTATGAGCACAGACCATGAGGAACAGGCTCTGTTTTTCAGGCCTGTGTGGAATTTCATGCTCCTGTTATTATTATTTTAGCTTTGTTAGAGTGACATTTTCCAGAATGGGTGTTTGGCTTTAGCCTTTCGCTGTAATGTTTTCTAACCCCATAATGAGAAATCTAGTCAAACTAAAAGTTATCTCTATCAATGGAAATGTTTTCCTACACTTTACCTTGATATTTGTGCTTTGGCAGAGGCCAACAAGGATGTCAATAGAGGCAGAGGCGTTGCTGCAGGAGGCGAAGGAGAGCATCGAGGCAGCCCAGAACTACAGAAGCGAACTACAGCAGAGACTGCATGGACTCAGCCAGGCACGCAAACAGGTACGCTGCAGCTCTCTGCACTGCCGCGGAAGGAATAAATAGGTTTCCAACAACTTGCAACATGTCAGTCCACACCGAAACTGCTGTGCAATGTGACACAATCACTGCCAATCAGAAGATATTTCATATACGGTGGGATTTTGGACCAATGAGATTTCACAGTGGGCGGGGCTACCCAGTGTGGCGCTGCAGAAATCAGGATTGGCCAAAATTCTGAATTTAAGAATTCATGAGTTGGAATTTGAATTTGAATTTTCTATTTTAAAGGTTCCTAATTTGGTTTTGGAGGTCTCCTACAATAGGTTTACAGGCCTCCAAGGTCAAAAACCACTTTTTTCTCATAATATACATTGCACATCACCTTATTTCTCAAAGAGTCTGAAAACGGTTTGTTTGAAGATTTAGTCTCTCTAAACCCCTCCTTTACATGAGCTACTCTGCTCATCAGTATACACAGTGATGTGAATAGTAACAACAGAATAGAATAGTACTAAGTAGACGTTGTTCACGAGCAGTCAATGAAGATCATAGGCTGGCATTATGCGAATTTGTTACATTGTTAATACGTAGGTTTGTAACAGGAAGTGAGACTGGAATTGCTGATGACTCGTTTCAGCAGTTCAGAATCAAATCTTTATTTTAGGAGACAATAACTTTGTCGTGCACTTTGATCTTTAAAACTTTGCAGACCTTTTACATTCACAAACAGTTGTATAACACACTACATGAAAGGTAATATTTGAAAAATCATAATAGGGGCACTTTAATTGGCAACACCAATTGAAGAAGAAAGGAAGTTGAATTGTGGAAATTTTTGTTTATAATGTATTGGAATTCAACAGGTAATCTGGAAATTTAGTGTTTTTCCACTTTGGTCCATAAAATTAAAATTGTGCCGTGTTATTTTGAAATGATTTATCCAATATTATAGTATTTATTAATGTTTTGAATTAGCTTTTGTTTTGATATCTATCTGTCTATGTTTCTATCTGTCTGTCTATCTCTCTGTCCAATTTTGCGCAACATTGACAGGAATAGGAACCAAGCAATTGACAAAATGTCCTCTTGCTCGTAACTTGTCTTGGTCAAGGCTGGCTCAGATAAAGCGATCTCTTCCATGTAAATCTGTTTTTATCTGATCGTGTCTGGTTTGGACAAACCATAGAGACAGTAGTGAAATTGCTACTGATCACACCCAGCATGCACCAATGCATAAAAATACTACATCGAACACAATGTAGAAAATGCCAGAAACAATTCAGCTCCACAAAGATAGTGGTTCCCTACACAGTAACCAAATAACGGAACATATGTGGGTGTTTTTGAGAGAGCGTGGGTAAGTGATACCCCTGCTGTCTCGGATCCTCAGTGCCAGGAAGCCTGTTGGTCAGCACAGAAGGGCTGATTCATGCCGCACGTCTCCCGGGGTGACTGTAGGATGTAAAGCCGGCCTGCTGCTCGGTGTTATCTTCAGTCTTTGCTTCTGGCATCTTACCCAACTTCCTCCTTCCCCCACCTCCCACAATGCTTCATTCGGAGAGTAAACAAGGCTGTAATTTCCTGCTCTTCATTATGAGACATTAAACTCAGAGAATGTTAAGCTCTCTCTCCTCACATCCACCACAGGACAGAGAATTGAACCAAACTTTTTGGATCATTGACTGGTGATTGTATGATGCCCCACGGTACTGTGATTAACCTCACAGCGTGTGCAGCTGTCTGAGTGAGATCCCATATGTGCAGCCCATCTGATATGATCATATCACATGCTCTGTTATTCACAGCAGTGACAACATTTGCGGTTAATCTTCGGGTCAAACTGCATTTGTCCTGTATGAACAGAACTACTTCCAGCTTCCAGCTGTAGAGGCTCTTCTGTATCAAGATTCTTCATGTATTAAAAGAACTGAAGCTTCCTGGGCAGTAGTTGAGCTTGATGCTAGATCTTTAACATTAGCTGTTGTTTCTTGTCTACTTCCTCTTTAAGTTATTACACTCTGTTTCAGCCACTGATGCTTCCTTAAATCCTTCAAGTGGCCTCTGTTTCCCATAGCCTGTCACCCACGAGCCACACTGCAGCCAGCTGGAGTCTTAATACATGATCACAGGGAACACATGCAGAGCTATAGCGTGTTTGGTCAACACTAGCATACATATTTGTCTATATAATATATATATATAATTATATAATTATTTATTTATAATTGTTAATTATATTTACAGTTCTGTTTTGTTAATTTTTGTGTTTATTTAAATGTCTTGTGCCCAGATGAAAAATAAATTAATTATATATTTCAGGTATTTTTTTATATTTCGATTTTGATCAATTTGACTATGAAGTAAACATGGAACGATGTGATTTTGGGCTTTAATTGGGAAGTGAAATTGCTGTCGCTCCACTCTCATACTCTCACTGTGGCCTTAGATCAATTCACTTTCAATTATTTAAATTTGACCAAAATGCCAGCTCAGAACAAGCTAAGAATATAATTTTGAAGCACATTACGCTGAACATAAATTCCAGGAATATTGTTCTTGCGCCTGTGTTCGTCTGACATTATAAAAGAGTTACTGAAGAGTTTTGTATGATCCTACTGAATCTTTGGGAAGGCTGAGTCTAAACATCCTGTGATGGGGAGCCTGCACTTCTAATCACCTCCACCCTCCACGCGCTCCTCACAGCGCATTGTCACGAATAACAATATTTAGGCAAAGGATTCTGTCCTGGCTCAAAATATTCAGACTGATCCTGATAAGACTTCAACGTATGTGGAATGATGCACGTCTCTGGACAGCAGCATTTCCTGCGTCAGTTGCAAACAAAGCCATGTCTGGAACTTTCCACTAAGGTTCATTAATAGCACCGTCTTTTTTGGGTTTCATCCATTTATCCTGCACCACTTTATCTGTGTTATTTTAGACTCTCTTCCCACTTCCTGGTGCTGTCTCTACCTACACACACTGTGGCTACAGTCTGTCTAGTTCCACGGTGCTAATCGTCAACACTTTTGCTCTGCGGCCTGTTGTGCATTTCTGTCAACATGCTTTGCCCAGGGCTGCATTGGGCTTCACTGATTATAAGGGAATGAGACTTTTCCTCGTTCCAGAAATATGACTCAAGGAATTCTTATAATTACAGGCTTTAACGTGTCCTTTTATGTCAGTGTGAAGAGTGCTTGTGTGTGGTATTTCACTAGGTTTTAAGCTAGTGTACTGGTTCACAGTTCACTTGCAGCACAGATACAAATGTTCATTGATACATGGCATTAAAGGGCCCAAGCTAACTTTCTTTTGCAAGTGCAAGTTTCATGTTCACAAGATAAGAGGAACTGTTTGTTTTTTTTACATTGAAAACCGCCAGGCTTCCTGTCACTCTTGGCTCCATTTTGTTGAAGGTGAAGCAGTTAGTCTGAAAGATGCACCAAGAAATGTGCCATTCACTTCTCACCACTTCCGCTTTCAGTCCTACACTTCATGTTCAAAATAAGACAGTGGCACTTACTATCACTGATTTATGTAACCCTCATATATGACTAAATGAATATAGGATAAACTAAAGGATGCATTAAATTAATAAAAAGGGACAGTAAAGACATTTATATTGTTACAAAAGATCCCTGTTTCCTATAAATTCTGTTCTCTTGAACTTTTTATTCATCATGAATCCTGAAAAAAGTTTCACGTTTCCACAAAATGAATATTATCTAATATCTAAGTATATTAGAATGATTTCTGAAGGATCGTGTGACACTGAAGACTGGAGTAATGATGCTGAAAATTCAGCTTTGACATCACAGGAAGAAATTACATTTTAAAGAAAGAAATTACACATTTTAAAACATTAAAATAGAAAAGTTATTTTAAGTAAGGAATAATTTACTCCAGGCCGTTGAATTATTAGAAAAATAACGCACACCCGATGTGGTAATGCTTCCACAACGCGAAGCGGAGTTACACCTCGAGTGTGCCTTATTTTTCTAATAATTCAACGGGCCAGAGTCAAGTATTCCGCTTATACTACGGTTACCACACCTCAAAACATTTTGACAAACAGGTTTGACAAACGTTTGTCAGGTTTTTGTTCTTAAAACAGCTCTTGTTTGGGAATCATTTCTTATGCATCTCATCCTCCGTTGCTAATTCCAAAACATAATTTTAGAGCTTCCAACGGAGAACTTGAGCCACTGATAGCAGTCTAATGCAGTTACAGTATCTCACAAAAGTGAGTACACCAAACGTCATGTAGCTTTTAAGTTTCTAAACTATTTTACTAATAAAATCGTCAATAAAATTGTGATTGTGGGTTTTGGTTCTGTAGGTGATATGGAACTGTAATGCGGTCAAGACCTGCCTGGAACTACTTTAGCCGTGCGTTTACCTGAAAATAACTGCACAACTTAGAACGTTCGTCAACCAATCAGAATCAAGCATTCAACAGCCCCATAATAATATTTCACAATGTTGCTATTTTTACTGTACTTTTGATCAAATAAATGCATGAGTGTGAGTGTAAAAGACTTCTTTCAAAAACATTTAAAAAATCTTACCGAGTGCAAACTTTTGAACGTTGTATATTTCACAAAATTTCTTCTTATTTACTGTAATTTACCATAACAATAGATCATTTTCTTTACTACCTGGTGCACCTTCATGGACTTCATTGACACCCTAAAGTAACTTAATAATTGTTACAAATATTTGTAATTCAAACATTGTTTAAAAAACAAGTCCTGTCTGAATAGTACTATAGACTTCTTAAAAACAGTGTCAAAATCTCTTTTGAGCCTGTGGTTGTCGTGGAAAAAGTCTTCCCCTCTTTTCAAAATGCACTCGAGTCAAGGACTTCCAGATGCCAAAGCTCAGACTTTATTGGTGGAGACAACAAAGCCGAGATGCCTGCAGAACTTTTTCTTAGACAAAAAGCTGCGCTTGAACGCACCAAAAGGACTAAAGGCGACTGTCGACTAGCACGTGCGTTCTGTGCCTGAGTGTAAGTAAATATCTGTCTACTGTATATCAGCAGGTATCAAGAGTCTATTTTCGTCATTCAAAAAGGGAAACCGAAACTAGGACTGTAGATATAAAACCGTATACAAATCAGTGTTTGCTTAAAGCTACACTGTGTAGGTCAGGATTTTCTCCCATCTAGCGGTGAAATTGTTTATGACTACCAACTGAATATTACTTTCTAGCCCCTCCCATTCCAAGGGCGTTTTAACTCCTACGGTGGCCGTATTATTTCAAATCTGCCGGCAGTCGCGAGTAATCTCCCCCTCGCATTCGTCACGGTGCCACTGAGTAAAAACGCGAAAGGCGAAGCTCGAATTTCCAGGTATGTCCCTCTTTGGCTAATGTATTTTCAAGATGGAGGCGCAACATGGCTGCCGCCATTCGAGCGACTCGCTCGTATGTATTCTAAATGGCAGATTCTACGCTTACGAGAATACTTGATTAGTTGGTAGAAGTAATTACACATTAATGAGCACATCATTTTTAAAGAACAAAGTGTTTTTTGCTAAGAATCAACTTAAAAAATTACACAGTGTAGCTTTAACATTTTGAATAGCAATCATGTTAATCACTTTCTTTATTCCAGTCCGCTCATGTTATTATGAAAATATCCGTGTGTTCGAATGCTCAGGTAAGACGATGTAAAATTATAACAGCTTCTGTCGGTACCATCTTGACTTCTTTGCTCGCTTTCATCACTTTCACTGTTATTCTCGTGCACGGACTCATTCGCTAAGCTGAACAGCCAATCAGAGTTCTCTCTCTCACCAACAGCCCGACGCTGATTAAACATGCTGCATCGGCCCAAAAAAAACCTGGCGGAATCTGACTGAGCTGTGCACACACCGAAAAAACTAAGCCGACCGATGCTCAGAAACGGCCCGATGGCCGACCATTGGCTTGGTGCGTCCTGGCCTTTATACAATTTCTTACAACCTGTTTAAACTTTTCTCAACCAATGGTCATTCGTTGGGTTATCTTAAATTTTTATCAGCCCATCCTCTTCCTGCTCTTAAAGCAGAGGAAAATATCAGGTACACATTTTAATCTTTCTTGCATGAACACTCCTACACTTCTTGCACATCCTACACTTCCTGCACATCTCAACATCGAAAGTATCTCCTTATCATTGTTGCATTTGGTGCTCAGAGCTACTGAAGGGAGACACAGTGCACTCTATGACCTGAGGCCTTTTCTGAGCCCTTCTGAGTTTTACACTTTATACTTTACACTGTAGACTGAGAAATGAAGCATTTTCTAAACGTTTAATAAAAATACACTTTAAAAAGTATACTTAATGGTTTGAGGAAATGCAAATTTTCTAAAAGTTATCCTTAGCAGTTTAGTGTAATGGAGGTGTTTGTATGTAAATCTTGTCTGTGTGTGTGTGTGTGTGTGTGTGTGTGTGTGTGTATGTGTGTGTGTGTGTGTGTGTGTGTTCGTTCTAGTTTAACCTACATTGCTAGGACCAAATGTCCCCACAAAGATAGTAAAATGTGAAAATTTTAACATTGTGTGTGTGTGTGTGTGTGTGTGTGTGTCCAGGTGCGAGGCAGTGCCAGTCAGACACGTGATGCTCTGCAGCGGCACTTCCAGGAGGTGCAGGTGGCGGTGAGTCGACTGCTGACCGAGAGACTGAACGCTCTGTTGCAAGAAGTCGACAACATCGAGCTGGACAGTGTCAGTCCCTTAGATGACTGCCAGAAGCTCATTGAGAGTGGAGTCAGCACAGCTGATGAGCTGCTCCGAGAGGGTGAGTCTGTCAGATCAGTGGAAGTGGAGGCTGGCCACTCATTGTTC
This sequence comes from Abramis brama, assembly GCF_963993115.1. Lineage (NCBI taxonomy): Eukaryota > Metazoa > Chordata > Actinopteri > Cypriniformes > Leuciscidae > Abramis > Abramis brama. The sequence continues at coordinate 33,395,209 of NC_139963.1, forward strand.
AAGCTAAAATGATTCTTCAACTACAGTCACACTAATCTGATTTCATGTCAGTCAGTTTCTTTTAGAGATCAGTCATATGCCAGCTTGTAGGTCTATGTCAACGGTATGAAATGAAATCAGGCCAGACATTTGCTTAAGTAGTTGAAGAATAGCCATTGTGTGGTAGAATCTGATCAAACTGTGAAAAAAATGGGCTATTCAAGGCTCAGCAATGATGGCGCTCAGAGCCTGTGTGAAAGAGTTTAGTTTAATTAAAACTAAATATTTTTTAGCTTTTTGTAAAGATTTGTTTAAAAACATTGAAATATAATAATTTACATAAATATTTTTTTTCAAACATAAAATGATGTTGCTAAAAAGGAAATTAATTTTATTCAAATAAATTGTATTTAAAATATATACATTTTTGCTGTAGGGTCATTGAAAGTATAAGCAGATAAAGTACAAATTTGAACCTACTGGCACATATGGACCAGCAGAAAAAGAAATCTTATTGTTGATAATTGCTAGCTATCAAATTGTTAGCTTATTAAATATTTAAGAGTTTTATTTTGCAATTTATTTTGATTTTGCAATAGCTATAATGTCCTCTTGAGCTCATTTGATTATATGTGACCCTGGACCACAATTTTTTAAAATTGAGATTTATACATCATCTGAAAGCTGAATAAACAAGCTTTCCATTGACGTATTTGTTAGGATAGGACAATATTTGTCTGATATACAACTATTTGAACATCTGGAATCTGAGGGTGCAAAAAAATCAAACATTGAGAAAATCTCCTTTAAAGTTGTCCATTTATGTTCGCGATTGTGCTGCATTCACTCACAAAAATAAATGTTTTATATATATACGGTAGGAAATGTACTAAATATCTTCATGGAACATGATCTTTACTTAATATCAATAATCAATCATTTTGACCCATACAATGTATACCGTGCGACATGTGACTGGTTTTGTGATCCAGGGTCACATATTTGTTACAGTTGCCCTGATGTTCAGTTATGAATGTAATAATACATCTGTCCTTTCAGGGGAGGCTGCCATCCGCTGTGGTATAAATGAGAAGGAGGACAAGCTGGGCAGCTTCACTAAGAAAGCCCTGCAGATCCAGTTAGACAGGTGAGGAGCGCACACACTCATTCTCTTGACAAACCTCAACTGGCCCAGAGCTTTGATATATCACTGTCACACTCAGAAACAAAGCAACCTATTTCTGAAGTTCAGAAGACAATATTCCCGTAATTCCATTACTGCAGCACTTACTTAAACGCATTAGCTAACCTTTACTAATGCCTGGTTTTATGACTCATCTGTTTTGTGACGCATCTTCTCAAAGTTTAATGGAGAGGTGGCAGCCGTACTCGCAGTGATGTGCTGAATCACCCAAGCATCTAACTCAGATGACATTTAAATAACAATCCTAACTTTTGTGTTTTAGAATAAACACTTTTGAATAATTTATAGTTACATGTAAACGGGACTTAATTCCCGCCTTCAAAACATTACTCACCGATCCTACATGAATAACCGTTGCTCTCCACCTCTTTGTTGGCTAGGCTCTTGTCTAAGGAGGGTCTGTGTTTTTGGATAGTTTTAGTTTTAATGAAATTATCTAAAAAATATGAAAAGACAATGTTGCTGGATAACTGTGCACCTCTATTAAAAATATACAATCGTCACATTGTTTTGTGCTACTTTATACTAACTGAAGGACAGTTTAGCTACTTGATGTGCCTTTAGGATTATTTGCCAAAGATTTATATTGAATCATATAAAGCATCTGTTCTCTAGACATCAATAGAGCCTGCGTAAGGACAGTATATGTAAATACATGTGTCCTCAGTCTGCCCGAGGTACCTGTGCTGGTGGACGTGCCGTGTCTGTCGGCGCAGCTGGACGACTCTCTGCTGCATATGTTCCGATCGCACGTGGCTCGGCACGGCAGCGTGGCGTCTCATCCGCCCGTCCAGATTGAGGAGCTGGTGGAGAGACCAGGCGGTGTGCTGGTGCGCTGGTGTAAGGTGGGTCTGGCCTCCCACGTTCATGCCCATCAGATGTTTTCTTTAACCCCATGTGAGCCTCTTGGTAATGCCTGTTCTTTTTGCATGTAGGTGGACGATGACTTTACCCCTCAGGACTACCGGTTGCAGTACCGTCGCGGTAACTCTTCTCAGTATGAGGACGCGTACATCGGGAAAGACAATGAGTTCCTGGTGCTCCACCTTGACCCGCACATCGACCACCTGTTCCGCGTGTGCGCCAGAGGAGAGGGCCGAACCGAATGGAGCCCGTGGAGCATCCCGCAGACCGGCTACACCACACTCGCACCCCACGGTACAGACTAGGAAACCTAGCATTGCAAACACTCTCTAACATTAGCTATAGTAATGAAAATTCTCTCATCATTTACTCACCCTCATGCCATCTCGATGTACAGCTTTTTGTCTTCAGAGAACATTTTTTAGTCCATATAATGCCATTGAATGGGTGCCGCTCGGTTGACACTTGAAAAAACCACACACAGCGATCAGGACGGTATTCCGTACGACCCAGCGGATGAATCATTCTGTTTTCTGAAGTGAAACAATAGGTGTGTGTGAGAAAAATACTAATATTTGTAACTTTTTTTAACTGTAAATCATTGCTTCCGGTCTGCTGTCATACAAGTGTTCATGACTATGGGACGTTGTGACGTGGCGCGAGAAGTGGCGGTCCTCTTACGTTTATGTCAAGCTGAACTTGTAAATGCGCTTAGGGCAGTTGGCCGAAAGCAATGGCCTATAGTCAAACAAAGTCATATACATCGGGGATGGCATGAGGATGATTAAATGATTCCAGAATTAAAATTTTGGGTAAACTATGCCTTTATGTATATTCAGAGTACTGTTCAGAGGAACATCTCACCGGGCTTTTTTCATAACACATATTTCTGTGTAAATTGTTCATGAAACACCTCCAAACGAACATGTTTCACGAATATTGTTTCACTGTGTGTTTCCAGAATGGCTTCCTGGCGTGGATGGTTACATTTTAAGCAGTAGGAAGAACATCGCCATGCGCAGTGACTCATCAGCTGGTCATGGAGGCGTGCTGTACTCCAACTCTTCCACATACTTCTGTGGCCAGACCCTCACCTTCAAGTACATCAGCATTTCATTCTTCTTCACACTCTCATAGCAGATAAACTGTGGGACATTTGAAAGTGGGACACTATAAATAGGTTAAGATCATATTACTCGTATACCGATTAATTATTCAAAACGACGGAAAGATGCAGAATCATCGTAAAAGACATTTTTACAGGAACAAATATCAGCAGGCCTATCAAATGTCTCACTCACTGTGCCTGATTTCTTTGCTCTTTGTTTGTTTGCAGGATCACAGCTGCTGGACAGACAGATAAGCGTGACAGTTTGGGTGTGTGTGCGGACAGCAGAACTGACACAGACTCACTGCAGAGGGATCAGGCTGTCTGCATCTCCACTAATGGTACGAGCAGGAAAATATAGTTAAATACCTTTTGAAGATATGCAGTATATACACTACTGTTCGAAAGTTTGGGGTTGGTTAGATTTAGTTGTGTGTGAAAGAAGTCTCTTCTGCTCACCACAGCTGCATTTATTTGATCAAAAACTGTAAAAACTGTAATATGAAGAAATAATGCTACAATTTAAAACAAGCTGAATTTTCAGCATCATTACTCCAGTCTTCAGTGTCACATGATCCTTCAGAAATCATTCTAATATGATGATTTGCTGCTCAAGAAACATTTATTATTATTATCAATGTTGAAAATAGATGCGCTGCTTAATATTTTTGTGGAAATGGTGACACATTTTCTCTTAAATTCTTAAATCCACATTAATGTAAATAGTAACAATGTATAGTAACATTTGGCAGACGCTTTAAATCTAGCAATAATCCAGGCTTGTTTATCACACTGTTTTAACTAAACTAAACAGGTAAGTATTAATACTTATTGCTAAAACAATTAAATAAACAAAAAAACGACGACTTCTGGGACTCAAATGTTTTGTTCAAGTCAGTTTTGAACTGATGCATTGAAATTGATAGTCATTTAAGTTTCTTAAAATCAGCTCAAAATAACACCATCTTTGCTGTTGAAGGTTAAATCAGAAAAAGTGAAGTTTTTTTTGTGTGTGTGATTGTTCCCTGCTGCACCGCCCACTCACCGACTGCAGGCTTCTTAAGGTGATGCAAACATTAGAGTTAAGTCAACATGTGCTTTCCCGTTTCCAGGTGCTGTGTTTGTGAACGGAAAGGAGATGACCAACCAGCTGCCAGCCATCACTGTTGGCTCATCTGTGACCTTTGACATGGAAATGGTCAACCTCTTTCCTGTGAGCAACAACAACAACCCTAGCGACGGGGGCAACTTCAAGCTGAGGGTGACGATTGGCTCAGGGAACAGAGAAGTGGTGTTTGATTGGCTGCTGGATCAGGTGTTGGACAGCCTTTTCTTTGGCTGCTCCTTCACACACCCTGGATGGAAAGTGCTAGTGTTTTGATTGTTGCATGATGAAATATCCAGTCTGCTGGAATTCAAGACCTCAAGTTCCTTTAATTTGATCAAACTTTCCAAGTGCTTACAGTGTCACATTTTGCCCTTTTTTCTTATTATCAGTCACAGATATCACTGCAGAATAACATTAAACCTTCTGTTTTGAGGTATGACGCCAACCACTACTCTTTGACCTCATTACAGGTGTTGAGTTATTTGCATAACAGTACATGTTTGCAAAAGAGACTGTTACATGTTAGTCTAATAAAGTCTTTTCCTGCAGGTGTTAAGTTGCAAAGCATGTTGGTCTGGTTTACCACAGAAAAAAAAGGTGATCAGAGATCAAAGGCACTCAAAACTGCTCAGAAAATGTGCAAAATAAAAGTTCTTCACAACGACCAACAAAGATCAATCTTTAATGCTCTGACAATCTTTCTGCATGAGTTTTCTCAAGTCAGAAGTGGAGAATGTATCTGTGGAAGAAACTGTTGCCTGTTTAAACATAGCTGGATGTTGGTTTATGTAGGACACAGTAACATTTAGAGATGGCGTACCTAACAACTAGTAATTTATTCTTGTTTGCCTGGTACTCAGTATTCTAGAAAGTACTGTTTTTAAAACCAGTTCACAGCTTCGACACAATACTGATCAGTAGATACCAATACAATGTTTCCACAGAAATGTGATAGTTCGCACTAAGCTTAAGTGTTGTGCCATTTTATGATGAACTGGTTTTTTTTAATTATTTTTTTTATACATACGTCTTGCTTTTCCATTTCATGTTTTCATTAGCTGGCTTACCTTACGGTAACTGTTATAATGCATTTGTCGGTGATTTAGAAAAAATAAAACGCATTTCACACAACAAAATGAGGGGCCAAGCACCCAATTCACTTGCTCCTGAGGTAGAAGAACATCATTTACAAGGTACTATGTAATTGCTCACTGCAGAAAGGAAAACATTTGTAACCCAATGAGGATACACCCATGAAATATCTGATACTATATTTATAAAACTGTGACCGTTTCATGTATATTTACCTCATTTTGCCTGTGCCTTCTCAGTACAGATGTAACATTTGCAATAAACAGTTTGGAACATTTAGACAAATTCCCGTTTTTTTGCAAATGTTTACTAAAATAAAACCAACAAATGAAAGAATGTGTGAACATGACTTGTGAGGTATCAATTGTAAAACAAAAAAAAACCTTTATTTTAAATAATGAACCTGAAGCACTCGTTTCAGCATAATTCAGAAACTCAAGCAGGTTTCATAATGTCCCTATCATATTCTTGATATAAATATCTTTTTTTGACATTAATTCATATCAGTAATCCACATCTTGTGTAATTGATGCTGGAGTGTGTTACGCACTCACAGTTACGCAACTGCATCAGCCAGTTAAGTAACTGATCTCACATATTGACCAAAAACATTTTTTTTAAACCAGTGCACAGTTTTAGCTAAATAAAACAGTGTTTTACAAACAGATCCCTTTCCTTTAAAACAGATGCATACAGCAAAAAAACAACTATGAAGACTTGCATTTCTGAGTTGAAACAAACTAGACAAACATTGTAGCCATTTCACTTTGGTCTAAAATAATCTTTCTTGAATGCAGTCACCTTCAGCAAAGCCATGTCACTAAATTTATGTACATATTATAACAGGGTTCAACAGAAACACCTGAAAATAAAACAAATGGGCACCATTAAGAACAAATTGGAATCAAAGTAAACTGATAGATACAGCAGAGCAGATGCATTATGAGAAAACTAACATATATTAATAGGTGGAACTGGACACAGTATTGTGTGCAGTAAAACGTCACTGAAATTCAAACAAGAGTAAAAGAAACCTGTTCACACCACAATTTACACCAAAATATCAAACCCTGCTTAGAGTCCATGTTTCCATGGATAAGGCAAATGTAAACATTTCTGCAAGGCATCCCATCCCACTGTTTTTAGTACCCTGAACCTGTATGTATCTGTGTTGCAAGGTCAGTGGAATGAAGGCTCTGAAAAACTTGACAAACTTAAAAGAATTGCAGTGTAGGCATAGGCAGCCTCCATCACTGATGGTTATTCTTCAAGCCGAGATTCCAAAGAAAAGTCATTTGAAGTCTTCAAGTGTGGTGAAAAATGAATGTGGATAACTTTCACTTTAGCCACCACAAAGAAATCAGCAAAACTTTGGTCCAAAAATGCTAGAAGTGGCACAAACAGAAATGTTGAATAACAACAACGAAGAAAAAAAAACTCTACACCAGCCAAACTAATATGTTCAAGTTTTCAGAAGGAGTTTATCAACCCCTGTGAAAAATATGCAATAAAAGCAAGTTTGTAGGAGCCATTTCCAACCATCAATATTCAAAATATATTAAAAAATATTTTCATAGTCCTTTTAAAAACAGGCACCTAAAACAAGTGCTAAAAACTTGCTAGAGCTACGGGGGGGGATTGTGTGAGTAGAGAAAAAAAAAATCTGAATGTAGTTCTAATGGCATCTTCAAGTAATTTGAATCTAGAGTTGCTTTGAACTCTGATGACATCAGGTCAAATCCCCACACAACCTGTTCCTAAGTAACTAGACATCATCTTTAACCCTGTGAGTGCAGAAAGTGGTGGTTCTCACGTCCAGGGGCCGTTTGACACCCATGTGACACTTAATTCAATCAAGAGCGAGGAGGAGGTGGTTTCAGTGATTCTGGGTCTTGACTAAATTTGATACACTGACTTCGCCATCGCCGCTGGATCCGCCATCAGCATTGTCTTGCGTTTTGGATTGCTCCTGGCTATCTTTGTGCGGTTTCAGATCTCTCAGGTGAGCCATGGCCTTGTCTATAGTCGCTGTATTCACTAAGCCAAAGTCGTGCATGCTGACCAGATGGAGCAGAGTGTTCTGGCACAGATTCTTCTCCACGATGGTGGTGCCGTGGTTCTCCACAAACAACACGCAGGCATGATTCATTTGGTTGTCAGCTATGAATCTGCACAGAAGGAAATAAGAAGCAAATTACTGGCAGAAATGTGATCAACCTCTGAGAGATAAGCTCACATATGTGCAAGGTGATACACCGAACATACGGAACATGGATTGTGTTTAATGGAAGAGGAGAGTCAATACAACAAACTTAAAAAAATATAAAGGACAGTGTGAAAGAAGTGAAAATACGTACCCATGTTTCATTACATGCAGGTTCCACAGTTTCATGACCTCTTTCTCTCCCTCATTGACATCTGTGAACTCCTCGATTTGCTGAGGGGTGATGAAGATGAACAAAATCATTTAAACAGAAAATGACAAATAAAAATCAAACTTATTTGCAATTTCATAGGTGCGTGAAATCCATAGTCACTCAACACAACATTGTGGGTCAATTTGACCCTTTTCAGACTAACACTGATTTAGTGAAAATTTACATCAGATCCAGAGATGTGATTTGAATATGGGAATGTAACATAATTCCTCTGACACGACGTCTCACTCACACACACACACAATGAGTCACAAACAGCACGCCATCTGTCCTCTACGCTGCATCTTCAATGGTAACAGAACCAAAGGGTCTTAAATGATATTATGACTGCTTCCTCACCATAGCAGTCTTCTCCCTGAGCCACTCCGGGTCCCTCTCGTCCTCACTGTCCACTTCCATTTCCTGTGGTCTAAGTGGCACGCAACTGTCGCTGTGGAAGTACAGGCGGTTGTGGCCGCTGATGCAGGTCCGCGGCTGCTCCTGTTCTCCATCCTCGGGCTCCAGGAACTCAGAGAGGCTGGGCTTTGAGCGCTTGGGCCTGTGGAGACCGCAACACTGCGTTTAACATCAGATTCAAAGAAATGAATACAAGGTCGGTAACGGTGCATTCACACGGGCCTCGGAGTTAACGCTTCTCATTTACTTTGAATGGGTGCCGGACTGAATTGTGGGTTCCGTTGCGTCGCTCATGGCAGAAGTTGAAAAACGTTCAACTTTTCAAGCGCCAACGCAGGAGTTAGCCAATCAGATCGCCTATGCAATTGCGTTCATGCAACACTGAAAAAGTAAAAGTGATTGGCTGTTGTCACTATGATGCTCACGTCAGCACCAAGTGTGAATGCAGTGTAAAAGGCCTGGGCAACACTACAGTATATACTATAGAAATGGCAAATCTGACACCAAGGAGAACAAGTCTGTGCCACAGATGGCTGCCTTATGTCTACACTCAAATGATTATGTCTACAATACAAGTGTCCGGAGTACATATGATGTAGGCTGTTAACGGCTACCAAGAAGTTTGAGGTCAGTAAGATTTAAAAAAGAAAAAAAAAGAAATGAATACCTCTATTCAGCAAGGATGCATTAAACCAATCAAAAGTGACAGTAAAGATACTGATAATGTTACAAAAGGTTTCTATTTCAAATAAATGCAGTTTTCTTTAACTTTTTTATATTAAATCAAAAGATTTTGGAAAAAAAGATATGCCAAATAATAAGCAACACCGTTTCAACATTGATAAGAAGTGTTCCATGAGCAGCAAATAATCATATTAGAATGATTTCTGAAAGATCATGTGACATTAAAAAAAGAAAATTATTTTAAATTGTAATATTTCACAGTATTCCTGTTTTGGATCAAATAAACACAGCCCTGGTTAGCATAAGATACTTTTTTGTGTGTATGAAAAATTCTTTCAGACACCTACCAGTTGAATGGTAGTCGGGCTAGAATTCAAATTACGCGCCCTAAAAAGTTTGCATATATTCACCAATTTACAATGGAGTAGAACACGGATTAACCAGTCAAATTCATAACAAACTACTGTTTGAGTCTTACTCTTAACTCAAGCATTATAGAACAAAGCAGCTGTTTCAGCACTGATGCCAGACGCATCATTAATTTCTTATGAACAATCTGTTTTGCTTCCAAATAATTTAACGGACTAGTTAATGGGGAAATTAATGACCAAGTAATGCATTTTTGATCAAATTTTAACTATATTGTGATATATATATATACACCGCAACCACAATAGAAATGAATAATGAAACCTTTCGCTAAGCCCACGCAGCAGCTAAAGCATCAGCATTTTTTAATTTGGATACACATACTTTCAGTCTCTTTTTCAAACCACACAGACCTGCAGACAAGGAAGTGTGTAACCGGAGTCCTCTTCACTGGGCCGTTACGGCTGAAGGCAAAGCCAGGCTGGCAGTGGATGTCCTGAGGGTTTCCCACGTAAGAGCCATCATAGCATTCATTAATTGACACATCTATCCTGGCTCCTTTAGGATGAGGCTGGGTGAGAAACACCTTTACTTCAGTATAAACATTTCTACCAAATATTGACTATATGCAAAGGTTAGATATGTGATTTAACCCAGTCCAACTACAAATAATGCATTCATAAATATAAAAAACACTGAGATGTTGTTCTGGTGATGTCTCTCACCACATAGTTGAAGATGAAGCGGCTGTGCGAGAGCTTGAGGTGCTTGAGGAGGCTGTAGAGTTTACGGCAGTTCAACGTGCACCACGGACAGTGCAGGTCATCTCTGGCCTCCGTCTGCTGCCGTGTGTTATTGTTGTAGAGGAACTAGGAAACAAGAGGATGGATACAACACACCATGACCACACAGCGGCCCATGGACAGAGCGAAATGTCACAGCGGGACTTATGAACTCCAGCGCTCTCATGCTGATATCATACAGCACAGAATTCTACAGTGGAAAGACAAGCAAGGAAACACCCTGCACTTTGATAGTCATTATAAAGGCCTGGGATCACAGATAGGTGTGCTTTATTATTGTGTGTGCCGTCTGCTTTGAAAGCTTTGTTGGTGTCGTCAGGTAAATTTACAGATGCATGTTACTCACCTGATAATAAACATGTAGTTTCTGACGAGGTTCAACATGAGTTTGTTCTCTTCTTACTGGTAGATCAGTGCCAACTGAATCATTCACAGCTGCAACATGTCAAAAGCCATTGTTATGACTAGAATCTTCTTAAGTATTGCACACAAATCAATATGCTTTAAAAGCCAAAAAGTTATTGAACTTTACTTGTAAACACTAACCAGTGCTTGTGATCTTACCTACTGCATGTGGCGGCTTTACATTACTAGGCTTGCTGCTGTCTACTGTGCTGGATTCAGAATTGCGTGTGGCGAGCGGTTTGGCCACTGGTGCCGTTCCTCTGTCAGCAGTGTCATTGTTCCACCGCAAAGTGAACTGCAGTGTGGGTCCCTGAGAAAAGGTCTCGAAGGGTGGGAGCCACTGAAACATGGGGTAAAGATCACAAACGGATGACCAAAAACTACTTAATGATGTACAAAATGCAGACTAATAAAACACCGCCTGAAACTGACCTTCCCATCTCGTATGGTTTCCCACGTTGCCCTTTTCTTTCCTACAGGACTCTCCTCCATCTCCTGCATGGAGACTTCATACTCGCCATCCAAAAGCTGGAGGCGTCTTTTGAAGGAACGCAAAAATAAAGTCTTAAACTAGACACGCAAACACAAAGCAACTAAATACGAAAAAGAATAAGCAATTTAAAGTAGTGTTAAATAAAGTATGTTTACCTATTTTTATCAAAAACTGTCATTTGTGCCACAAATGTAGTTTCTCCATCATCCTGATGAGAGCAGTATCTCTTCTTCCTGTTAGACATCTCTTCAATAACATCTGAGAAGATAACAACTTTTTTGTGAACAGGCCTCATCAAAATGTGTTTCAAGGTGTAATATTATTAAGTCTCAAAAGCTGAAGCTCATACTGGAGTCTCTGGTGGTCATGCCGTTGAGCTCTCTCCCGCCTGGACGTGACACTCTGAACAGAAGGGAGTAGGACTTCACCATGTGGCTGTTACTGGGTTCAAACTCATGGCTGGGCACTACGAGTGTGGGAAAAGCTCCCATCTTGGTCTGACTGATGTCGGGGTTCAGAGGCACCTGCTTTTTACCTGTAGGCACTTGCTTCACAGGGCAACTTACATCCTAAAACAGAAATGAGTTCAAAATGTCTGTTAGCTTAGCAGCCATTAAATATATATGCTAGTGTACTACTAAAAGTTGGCTAAATTAACATTTACAAATTTAAAATTACATTAGTCACATTAGTGAAATTTCTATGAAATTTGAGGCAAAAAGATTCGTTGTCTATTGTCTAGGGCTGCCCCCAACTTAAGATTTTCCTAGTCAACTGTTAGTCGTTCATTTAAGCCATTACTCTATTAGTCGGGGGAGAAATACTAAACCATAATAACGAGCATTTAAAATATAAATTAAGCGTTCAAGCACGCACATAAAGCTTGCTGCAGCGACAAAGGCAAATGTTGCATGAGATCAGAATGCAAAGAAAATAAATCTATAATATAAATAACAGCCTTATCTTAAAACAAAGAACCCCCTGAAATTTTACGAATATATTTGTGAAATTTAGGACATAAATATAAATTATAAACAAATGAATAAAATAAATATACAGCAAACTGAAACACTTAAATATATTAGTGCAAACAATCAGTCCAACGGACAAATAGCCTTAACATTAAATGAAAACTAACAAAATAATAAATATACATTAGCCTATATGTAAACGAATAAATAAAATGTATAGCAGCAAACTAAGACACTACAACAATATGGACAATTAGATTGCACGTCACATTTTTGTGGTCGTTCTTCACCCTTTTGAAATGTTCCCCACACTTTGGATTTTTTGCCCAACTTATCACCACATGGGCCAGCCGAGTTGGCGATCCGTCATCGCCTGACTTCGCCAAAGCCTGTGGAGTTTTTTTTTTTTTTCTCCGACTAACCGACTGATTAAAATGTAGTTCCGACTATTACTAGTTCGTCGACTAATGCCTAGTTCAGATTAAACAACTTTAGACGTCGGCAGATCGCTGTGCTGTTCAGATTACATGACTTGCTGTCTGTCTTGAAGTAAATGTAAATGTAAGTAAATGATCCGCAACAGGGGGTGCCACACTACACAAGCTAACAACAACTGTCACCCAATGACTCTATCTGGTCCCCAAACCACGTTTTGAAACGAAAACACACGCAAGAAGTGGAACGGGAAATGACACGAAACAAGAATTGTTTATTTGAACATGGACATCGGGAAGAAATTAGCGCTGCAAGCAGTTAGCGCGATGATCTGAAAACCCTGAAAAAGTAAAAGACAAAGAATATGTGTGAAAGAATGGATCAGCACACGTGGACAGCAAGGATTGTCTGTGCTTCAGAGAGAGTTGGAGGCAAGTAAAACATGTTTAATAATGAGAAAGTAGCTGCCTGTTGCTGCTGCTGTTTTTCTTTCAGTGATCTCAACCCAATACCTTACTCTCTCATTGGCTGTAGCTCGTCCACAGGATGTCGAGTCGGCCGATAGCTCCAGATATTTATAATGCTAGATATTTGTCTGGCGTCGGCGAGCCGTCGAGTAGTTCACACATAAAGATCGGCGAGGGCTGATCACCCGCTGATTTGCCCCCAATCACAGCTCGATGATTTGCAAATAAGACTTAAAATCCTGTGATTTTGCAGCGTGAACTTGGCATAACGTTTAGTCGACTATTAGGGGACAGCCCTACTATTGTCAATAGAGTAGAAATCTATAAAGCACAGCTCACTTTTGAACCAAGCAGCTTTCTGTTGGTCAGCATGGCAGATCCACTGGAAATCTGCGTGGGGAATTCTTTCACCCTCACTTGAAATTTCTATTGAATTGACTGAATTTCTCCCACAAAAAATGACGGCAAATGTGTGAGCATTTGTGTAATCCAGTGGTTCTCAATTCCAGTACTCGTGACCCACTGCTCTGCACATTTTGTATGTCTCTCTTATCTGACACACTCAGTTCAGTTCATGGAGTCTCTCCTAATGAGCTGATGATCTGGTTCAGGTGTGTTAAATAAGGGAGACATACAAAATGTGCAGAGCAGTGGGTCACGAGGACTGGAATTGAGAACCACTGGTGTAATCAAATGCTCTCAACAAAGGACACAAAACTGTGCTTGTCAAGTGATTTCATTGGGTCTTTAATTATGTGCCAATGGCAAAGATAAAACCAGATTAAAAATTAACCTTCATGTGCACATACAATATCAAGACAAGGACACATTTTTTTTTTTCATTGAGGAAGCTTATTTTTGTTGGTGTGCAAGGTCAATGCAAGTTATTTTTTACTTCTCTATGGCGCAAAGTTTTACCTTTCTCTTCTTGTGGCAGACCTTGACGAGTAGCACTTCTACAGACACTGAGTTTTCTTCATTCTCTGAGTTCTGCAGTGGCTTCTCTGATACATTGAACAACAAATCAAAATTACTAAAGGATCAGGGGATATTATTTGTACATGCTGGTAAGAGCATAAAAAAAAAATAATGTAAACTTAACGTTGGCTTACCAGTTTTATGGAAGAATCCAGTGAAAGTGAGCTGCAGGTTTGAAGCCACACTACAAGACAAAAGACTGGAGTTAAAACCTCTGCATGCATTTGACCCATTCAGTCAAGTTCAGAAAACAAGAGCCACAATAATCTGCAATAAAAGGACATCTTACTTGTGAGGTTCCTGATCCACTTTTGACTTCTCTAGCAGATCGTTCACTCTAAAGCACTTTCTGAAAGAACGGACGCCAACAAACATTGTTATTTTATCTGTTGAGATGTGAAGCCCTCATTTAACTTCTCCACCTACAACTAAAGAAGATCACTCAGTTGCAGTGAATCTGTCAACAAATTGTCTCACTGTGAGGCCTACACAAGGAAATGGAAGGTGTGGCTTTTTGACAAACAAAGAGATTAACTTGCATGAAGTTTGTTTAATATACAGCAATCATTTTACCTTTTTGAACTTGTTCTCGAGTTTCTGTGGGCCATATATGTAAGAGATCTGTGCAGGAAGATAGGCTGATGGAAAAGGAAAAAATTAAAGATGCAACCAGTTAAGCTATTGTTATGGCAGCCATGTACAGTTCTCCAAGTTTACATCCAAAGGAGAACAGCACACCATTTCTTCATGATTATGCTCTACTTACTGCTATGAGATTCCTCGTGCGAAGAAATCTGTATATTTGAGTTGGTTCTGTGAACAGAAGTGCAGAGAAATCACGTACACTGATGTTGCAAAATTAGATGCCATGTAAATAAATAAGCTGCTATTTTTAAATCATACTAAGCATGTCGAGCCAGCATCTATGAAATTAACCCCATTATTTTATAATGACACTCTTATACATTAATCAAGATGGCAGTTTGGCAAGACTTGTCTTAGTTCGTGTAGAGAAACTTCTGGTTTTCAAGGGTTTTGTGTTGTTTGTGACTGGTGATTTCCCTTGCTCTTCTATGACTATAAGTCTAAGTCCCCAATGCCATATAATAGTAAAACACATAAAATCACCATAAAGCACGTGTCATCTCTTGATACACGTGTCTAAGTTTCATATAGGATGTGGCCTAGACAACTAATATGTGTTTAAAATAACTCTATTGTGACAAAAAAAAACATGACTTGAGCAGATAATCCGCATTAAAATTAATATTTAAGAAATTCCACGAACTACTGGACACAGTAGTATTGGTTAGTATTGTTGTTTAGTCCTCAAGCTAGGAGTGTGTGACATAAAACAATTGGATACAGTTAAGTGTGCTAGAAAAACAGCCGTTTATCGCGTTTACAAAGCGAAGAGGGTGAAAAAAGTTAGATTTACGAGCAAACCGGAGCAACTTACTCTCGAACGCCTGCAGGAAGAGTTCGTGGTCGGCTTGGATCTGCTCCATCTTGGGTCGCTTGACTGAAGGCATCACAACACCGGACGATACGTGCGCTCCTCCATTTGCAGCTTTACTCGTGCTGTTGGAATAAAACCCATTTCCACCAGAGCCGTGTTTTTGTGGAGCCATCCTAGAATTGTGTTCGCGGTCGAATGAGATGTTTGAAACGGAAGCCCAGTGGATTCAGCCGAGTCCTGAGCCCAAACAAAGGGAGAGCAGCCGAGACCGGTTCGCCCCCTCAACAAAGTAACAGTTAACATCCACGAGCCGGCAGATCAGTTTGTTTTACAGACCGGATGGAATTCGCGACAACGCAAATGTACACGTAGAAAAACATCGCAACAATGACGACTCATTAGCGTGGAAAAAAAAGAGCGCTTCGCGAACTCTTATCGGATCATAATTTGGACTCCACGCGATAGTGAACGCCGACTAACGTTACAACACAGAAGCCAGCCGCAGCAGAAAGTATGCTTAAAGATTAGCTGTCCACTATTGTGCTGCGAAGGGAATATCGCCGCTGTTTACTTGTTAGCAATATACAAGCCCAGAAGCTTTGTGCCCTATGGGAAACAGCCTGAAGTCGAAAGTGCCGTGAATATTACCGCCCTCTTTCTTGAATGTATTCCACTCTCAGCTGATAAAACCTCGAGTTTGGACAGTATTGCAGTCAAGTTCGGTAGAGAGTGTGCTGTGCGCTCGCGCTGCCTTCAGTTTTGCTTATTATATTTTCGCGGGAAATTCGTTTTCCAGAGTAGATATTGTGGCGAGAAAAAAGTTCAGGGTGTACATTCGGGCCCCTAGTTTATCTGTAGACATATTATTTAAGTTGTTTTTGAAAATGTTAAAAGCCGTTTTGTTTGATAGTAACTATATCAATTTAAACTAACAGAACAGTTCTTTTTTTAGGGCCTCTCGTTATAAGTGGTACAATTACTACTCATTGCTTTATGAAAGTTCATTACTTTTCCAGCTCATAAAATCTGAAATCTGATCAAACTTTTAATCAGTTGTGTGTACATACTTATATAGGCTATCTACTTTTGAGATGTGATCAAATGTCCACAAACACAAATAATAAGCAATAATGAGCAGCTGTGAAAAATGTTATTCTTTTTTTTTAATACATATTTTCCATAATATAATGGCATTCGCCATTTTATTTTATTCCCCATGAAAAGTTTTTTGGATGGTTATTTCACTAGAGACTCTCATCACTTGATATGGCAGTAACAACACTGTTATGAAAGCCAAGAAAATACCAACTTTTTTTGGGAACCAAGCTACAACACTAGATTTTATGTATTGATTACAAACAATGGGGCTTGAGGCACACCCGGGTAAAAGGCGCCTTTGATTTTATTTTTCTCTAAACCACTAGATGGTACATAAATTCAGCTCAGCAATCCTTCCCTCGCACTTTGTAAAAAAAAATCCTTCCCTTGCGGATCAAAATGACCCGAAGCCCTAAAATAATACTTGCATTTTTTTTTTGTCCAGAAAGCTTCTTTCATTTCATTTTGATAATATTTTTCTATTTTTAATGCATTTTCTTTTCCTTTAAATTACTAGATTTGATCAATAAATAATGAATAAATAAGAATTTAAGCACAGTCTTTACATTCTTTCAACTTAAATTCAAAACAACACAATTTCATGCATAACCCTTTTAATTCAGCTCAAAATATCTTACATTGTGTGTCTTTGCTGACCTCTTGTGAAAAAAACCCCCCAATATATATATATATATATATATATATATATATATATAACATGATTTTTCATGACTCTTGCCTCCAGATGACCTTATAGCTATCATAGCTCAATATGGAGCAAATGATGTTTTTAGTTAGAATTTTGAGCATTTTTAGGTTTTTCTGTGTACTGAAGCATTCCTCGCATTCTATTTATTCCTAAGGGGGGCAAATGGGATTTGTTACTTTTTTAAACAAAACTCCTCAAATCCAGTCAATTTTTTGTGTATTCGTAGTTCAAGTAGCAAATGAGAATCGCTAAAATTATTGAATATAATTCAATAATTAATTATTGATTTTCAGTTTTGTTCAAGGTAATTAAAGCAATAGTTTTCCAACAAAAAGAATATGTAAAAGGGTGGTATAAAATATTAATCATATCATATAATAAAATATCATATCATTGTTACTACTGTAAAGCTATATTAAATTATTGTGGGATCTCATTCAATGCTTTCAGAATCTTTATTTTTATGAGAATATATTTATTGAACAAAAATTAATTCTTTTATTTATCAAAATAAACTGAAAACAGTGCAAATTTTGCTAAAGTGATTGTTTAGAACAAGTATTAACTTAGACATAATTAGAAAAATGAATATAAATATAAAATACTTTGTGCCTTTTGCCCCATGCTGGTTTTACCCCGTGTGTGGGGTAACAGACCCACTTGCCTCCTCATTTATTAGATTTTTAAACAAACAAACCACTTTTATAATTTATTTTCACACAAAATCTGTTGCTCCATCAAAGTTCAATAAAAACATACATATATTTCTGCAAGCATACACCATGGGAGTAGTGAAATGCACATTTTTCAAGATTTTATACTTAAATTATATTTATACATGTTCCAAATGTTGGAAATAAATGGAGAACTAATAAATAAAAAATCATAATACTTAGTTTAACCTCCTAAATTGACATAGGTTAAGCGCGCTAAAGGTTGTTTCCATTTGATGAAAAGGAAAAAATAAAATGATTATATGTTTCAGGCCGTATTGTGTATTTATGTAAAGCTCAAAAAATAATAATTTGCTAGTATATAATTAGTACAAGGGAAATATTAATGTTTAAAATTAAATTACCAATAACACGTGCTAACATTTAATAAAAGCTCAAAAAATATTATTTTGCTAGTATATAATTAGTACAAGGGAAATATTATTGCTTTCTGGATCCATATTTAAAATTAAATTACCAATAACATGTGCTAACATTTATTGTGTGATGAGGTCGATAAATTTGTTCTTGGTTTGATTCACATCCGGGACACCTCTAATAATCTAACGTCTACCGGATGTGTCAGCAGAGGGAATAAAATAACCTGGGTCGTTAGATCACTTCTATAATATGTACAAAGAAGAGGCGTGAATTCACATGGGAGAAAGAATTATCGGGGATAAAAATAAGAAAGAACAAGTGTTTATTCGTAGGTCGAACCTAGACCAAATAAAGTTATTTGCGCCCTGGCGGCCAATAGGCGCGGTGGCCAAGTGGTAAGGCGTCGGTCTCGTAAACCGAAGATCGCGGGTTCGAACCCCGTCCGTGCCTCGATCAATGGAACTAACTTGCTTTTGCATAAATGCGGTGTGGCGAAACCGCATACAAATAGTCCTATTTTACTTTAAGATTATTACACTACAGAAGGTTTCATTTCAGCAGGAGGAAATAGAAAGCTTGTTGTCATCAAGACTAACATGAATAGAGCCAAATTCAGGCAAACCCTTAAGATAAACTGTTTCTGTCAAGCAGAGTTTATGGTTATGATGGCCTGCCTGAACAGTCTACAGACGCTCTCTGTGTAATTTAGAAACGTTGGACTGAACACAATGAATAACGTGCAAAAACTCCTCAATTTAAAAGTACAAACATTTATAATAAACAAAATATTGATTCTAATGCAAGGAAAGTCATTTTAAAGAAAAATATTCATGATTGTGTGATTTTATTTTTGTGTTAATGCAGAGAGACAAATTGTTCATTGGGAAAGTTTAACAGAAGAATGTAAACTGGTGTCCTAGCCTATCGGTCGGTCATGTAGTGTTACGCATGTATCCACAAGATGTCGCTAGCGCTTCAAATTAAAACATATCTACACAAGCGGGTAGGCTACGCAGCTAATATAGTGAATATTCTACAGCTCAAAATTATAAAACTGTAAAGGTTCGACCCAAACAACAGAACTGCTGTTCCTCTGTGGGACTCATTGCATATGTTTGCCATTTTAAATAAATTAATAGGATGTCTCCCGACACCAACGCACACATTTCGCATTTAAGACATACCGTCAAGATTACCAACAATAGGTGAGTGTGACATTCATTAATGCATGTGCTACCTAGAATTGCATTTTGGGGAGGGCCTGAGAACGGCACGGGATCTCCGCTCGCTGATGTCTGTCGCACATGGCACGCGGCTCTGCAGAATACAGGTAAATCATTTAAGAAGGCGGCGGTGACAGTCATGACTGCGCTACCGAGGAGGGAACTTACAAGGATATTCATACAATTTTGGCGCATCCAACAGGAAAAAAACACGCACATCTTATGAGAAGAAACTTTTATGTTGGCTTTAGTGAAGAATGCATCTTTATTCCATTTCTTTGGCAGCAATCAGAACCAGAACTGGACCGTACCATCGACAAACTTTTCTCCAACTGTTTGAGTGTCAATACGTGCGATTATGACCGTGGACATAAATCAGAAACAGGCTGTGTTGATACAACGCTCAAACAGTGGAAGTCCAGCCGAGGTAAATGAATCTGCTGTAACGTTAGTTAATTGTTGATAAGAAAATAGCCTACATCAATATGTGCTGCTTCATCCCTGATGAAATGTAAAGATTTTGTGATATGTTTTGGTTTATGTCAATATGAATTATAGCAGTGAATGAATGAAACAGGCTAGGTTAACCACGTTAAATTAGAATTTTGTGAAATAGTGTATTTTTAAGGCTATTAATCATGAAATATATATATTTTTTAAAAATCAATAATGAATGTATAATAATAAACTGTGTATATTTGGGGTTAAAGACATGAATGTGTTAGAGGTTGGGTCTTTGCGGGCAAGGTGAGTAGTTAAATTTACTCTCAACTGGCCTACAAAGTCCCAGTTTCTGGCTCATGTAATCATCCTCACTTATTTCTGTCCGAACAGGTACATTATAACACACACGTAAATAATAATGAAATAATATGTACTGTTGATCATGGGATACATTCAAATGGGAAAGAAAGTTTTAAAATCAGTCTATTTTGCTTATAAGTAATAGAATACTATTTAGAATATAATACTTTTGAGAACAATAATTAGAATTACAGTATTAAATAGTTTGCTCAAGGTGTTCTGTCAAGGATTCCCTATTTAATATCCCACTTTTGGAAGTTCAAATCTTATGAAAGTTTGTTTGGATCTATTTGCCAAAAGCTTCCTGTTGCCTTTGCTTAAATTGCATCGTGGCTCATTTTGGACTGAGCACATTGTTATTGTCTATTGTACTGTGATTTGTTTCACTAGCACACTTATATAGGCCACTCAAATTGGAATTAGAACCTAGTATGTAGACTTTAACTTCACAAACATTTCCGTGGCTCATGACTGTAATATTGAAAGGGACTTCACGCTGTCTAATGGGCATGTTTGTAGTGCATGTATAAACACAGAAATACCAATCCGAATAGGAAAGAATCCCGCTCCAAAATGCACTGAACTCATTCACCTCTCTCCGCTACCCACTTAAATCCCAAAGCAAACCCCTTTTTTATAAGGGCAATTTATAAACCCCTGGCATGCACGCTTGAGGGGAGGAGGGAGGTTAAAATTCCCCTCTCTCTCTCTCTTCTTAATTTAAACTTTTCATTTGTTGGACGGCTGACAAACAGGGTCTTGCTCGCTTCCAGCCGTCAGAAGCAGGGACGCGATACAGCAGCCCCATGTCTGCGCTTCCCCAGGGGAGGGAGAGGGCTCTCACCAACACCCAGCCGCCGGACTGAAAGCCGGCTCCGTGCTGTTGAAATGTGAGTCTAGGAAGAGGACCCAAAAGGCAGCAAGAAAAATGAGGGACTTTTAGGGGCAGCTGTGTTTTATTAACCCAGTCATAATGCCCCTAAAAATCCTTATTGCTCTTGCAATTTTCAGCGTCCCTGCGTGGACAGACATGACCTAGCAGGGCTTAAACGCTCATACGCGCTCTAACATAACAGGAGAATAGAGAAAAAGAAAGCCTTCTTGTGAAATACTTTTCAGACCCTCCTGTTTCAAATGCAGGCTCTTAATTTAGCAATTTAGGTATTTGCGACAGACTGTAAAGGATTGACAAAAGATGTGGTGTCACTTAATGCAAAACACTATGTGGTTTATGTTAATAAGCGGTTCAGTAAATACACCCTTTCCTTTCATTAATGCAATGCAATGTCCGTTTTCTCTTTCAAACCATCGAGCTCTTTTCAAAGACGTGACTTCATTCAGCTCTGAATCGGACTGCTTTTTTGTCAATGTAAGCCTTGTAAACACAGAATGTAGTTCGCTGGCTTGAGGTTATGACTTTTTAGAGTTTGTGTTGTGTTGTCAATATCAGTTTGAGCACATTCATTCTCCCAAAACTCTATATTAAATCTTACAGTTCCTCTGGACATGATCGTGTTACTGCATGCGTTTTGAGCTTGAGCTTGAGCCCGAGCCCTGCTTCATTCTATCTTATTATAATGTCACATGGAAATCACACTGACAAACTCAATAAACGGTCTGTATGGTCTCATTTTAGTGAGGGGCAGGTAATAGCCTGCACAGCGGCTGAGGGAGAAAAATGACTCAGCTCGGAGAGGATGCATGCACTCTTAAGAGAGTAAGCCTGTGGAATCTCGAGCTGCTCTTTGAGATCGCCTGCTGTCCCACACGTCTCATTTGCACGTCACTATTATCACAGCATTTCCCTTCGCTGAGAGCAGAAGATGATTTGGGTCAGGACGTCCCTGTGCAAAAATAAGCCAAAGAGAAAGGCATGGCCATTAAAGACCATAGCAATATTTAAGACACTTTACACACTGAAATATAAATGATGTACTATATATTATCTACTCTACCGTATCAAAAGTCTGGGGTCAGTGTGTTTTTATTTTAGAAACTAATCATTTAAACAGGCAACTTAAATTGATCAAGTCATTTATAATGTTACAAAATATTTCTATTTTAAATAAATGCTGTTCTTTTGAACGTTCTATTCATCAAAGAATACTGAAAAAATATATATATTAAGCAGCACAACCGTTTTCAACATAATAATGATAATAAATGTTTTTTTAAGCAGCAAATCATCATATTATAATGATTTCTGAAGGATCATGTGACACTGAAGACTGGAGTAATTATGCTGATAATTCAGCTTTGACATCACAGGAATAAATTACATTTTTAAATATATGTAGGAAGAAAATATTTATTTTAAATTGTAATAATATTTTACAATATTACTGTTTTTACTGTATTTTTGATCAAATAAATGCAGCCTTTGTAAGCAGAAGAAAAAAGTATAGAGAGTATTAATTTTTTTGCTCATTCAACTCTTTTCTTTGAAATAATTTATGATCTCAATTGATTTAAAATGTTAAGCAAATTAATTGCATTATTCAATCAATACTAATATTTGCTGAGAAAAAAACCCAAATGAAGATAATTCAAAGACATTGCATTATTGTAGAAGACAAATAAAGAATTGAATGACTTTACAAAAAGTGGCTTTAAAAGTCAGTATAGTTTTTTTCCATATCATTATAGCACAATATAAGAACAAGAACTGATAAGAATGTAAATGTGTACCTTGAAATGCAATGCAAGTCGCTTTGGATAAAAGCGTCTGCCAAATGCATAAATGTAAAATGTAAATGTAAATATAAGTTCATAGCAATCCATTTGTTTAATTTGTTTGGTTATGTACTGAACGCAGGCAGACTGATGTCTTTGTTGTGTCGTGTCTCGCATTACGAGCGCTGTGAGCAAAAGAAAAAGACAGAAACAACTAATATAAAAACAAGAACAGGTACAGCACTAGAGGGAATCAAAGATTACACACATTTGAATAACAGTTCAGATTTTCAACTGAGTTTTGATATTTTAGAGAGATATTGGGGGGTATTTCAGAATTTTGGTGCCATGACCCTGAAGTTACTGCCTTTGGAGGACAATGGGAGTGTTATGGGCTGCAGAGTTCAGGAAAAATCAACTGCTTAAACAGTTTAATTACAGTACAGGGAGTTACAGTAATCTAGGTGTGAGGTTATAAAGGCATGGATTACAATTTCGGCATCTTTAAAGATAAGTGAAATACAAATAAAGGTTTGGAGGTGCAGATGACAAGACTTGATGAAGTGCTTGAAATGGGCTTGAGTAATGAGTCAAACGTCACACCCAGGTTACATACAGCATGTGAAGGCCTCACTTGATCATCAGAGGTCAGAGAAGAAAAAGATTTTGGGCCAACTAGCAGGATTTCGGTTCTGTCATTGTTTAATTTGAGAGAAATGGAGGTCATCCACTCACTCATTTAGGTCATGGATACTTCTCATGAAAGCTGATGTTGATTTCAGACATCTCCTTTGAGTATCACACATTGTGATCTACTTCTGTGACTGTAGTATGTAATATTGATTAAGCTCACAGGAAAGCATTGACATGAATGTGATTTTATGATGCACTCAAAAACCCAGAGTTCACGTATGAATCACACTCACTTTTTACAAACATCCATGCATAATAACCACGAGTGAAAACTGCAGCTGTGTGTTGTTGAGGAGTGAAGAGGCAGTGGTCGGACTGGGTGGGGAACCGAAATGAAAGGTGACACATGTGGTGACTCAGCACAGACACACCTCCTGAGCCACACTGACTCACAATCACGCTGAGGAATTTGTTTATCTGGAAACCATTTCGATATTATTATATATAACCATATTAATGCTTCACAGTTCGTTCACACTCTGCTTTGTTACATTTGTTTAATTTAGTTAATTGTTACTGCTTCAAGTTCTCGTGATAATTTTGTGTGGTGATGATACATCATATACCATTTTCAGAAATAAATTCCAGCGCGATGCTTCATAGTCAGCATAGTCCAAAAACATTGATTCATTTAGGAAAGAAAAAAGTTGTGGAAACTGACCTTTGATGCTCAATGCTCATACTAATTGCTCATACAGTACAGGTCAAAAGTTTGGAAACATTACGTTTTTTTATATTTTTGCTAAGTCTCTAATGCTCATCAAAGCTGCGTTTATTTGATAAAAAAAATACAGAAAAAAAAACAGTAATATTATGAAATATTATTACAACTTAAAATAATAGTTTTCTATTTGAATATACTTTAAAAAAAAATTTATTCCTGTGATGCAAAGCTGAATTTTCAGCATCATTACTCCAGTCTTCAGTGTCACATGTGACATCCAGTCTATCACATGATCCTTTAGAAATCATTCTAATATTCTGATTTATTATGAGTGTTGGAAACAGTTCTGCTGCCTAATATATTTGATGAATAAAAGGTTAAAAAGAACTGCATTTATTCAAAATAAAAAAATATTTTCTAATAATATAAATCTTCTTTACTATCACTTTTTATCAATTTAACACATCCTTGCTGAATAAAAGTATTGATTTATTTAAAAAAAAAAAAAAAAAAAAAATGACTGACCCCAAATGACTGACCTGTAGTGTATATTGTTGTTACAAAAGATTTCTATTTTCAAAAAATTTGCTTCTTTTTATTTTATTTTTATTTTTTTACTTTTTATTCATCAAAGTATCCTAAAAAAGTATCACAGGTTATGAAAAAATATTAAGCAGCATAACTGTTTCCAACTTTGATAAAGAATCATCATATTAGAATGATTTCTAAAGGATCATGTGATAGACTGGATGTCACATGTGACACTGAAGACTGGAGTAATGATCCTGAAAATTCAGCTTTGCATCACAGAAATAAATGATAATTTAAAGTAAAATAAATTGAAAACCAATTATTTTAAATTGCATTCAAAATTCAAAAACATTAAAAATAGTAATGTTTCCAAACTTTTGACCTGTACTGTATGTGCCTCTGGACACAGAACGATTGCATTGGCGTTCGATTGAAAATGTAACATCTATGCAAAATAATCCTGTTTCGAATAGGCTATGGGATTGTATTTTGTCAACAATAAGCATAAACAATCTGCAAATAATTGATACTGCCCACTGACATGCTTTTAAAGCTACTGTTATCCAATTTTTTATTTTATTTTTTGCATTCAAACACCGTAAAATGCTCGTGTAGGTCGGGAAAATTTACTCGGGCATGCCCCTGGACCCCCCCTAGTAAGATCACTTTTGGATCACTTTTTATACATATATGTATGTACTTTGGTCATGTTTTATCTTGCCTACAGAGCACCAAATGAGCCAGGACTGCAAAAATAGGTGCTTGACGATCCTGACTGAATCTGAAGCCAGTATTTTAACAGAACACAGCAATTCCGCCTCTCAGTTGTTTAAAGTGGTGTTGTTTCTGGTGCCTGCTACACACACAGTGTTGTTTTCTTCTCCGCAGCAGGAAGAGGCCTCAGGCCTGTAGGAACCATCCAGCTCCGACTGATCCAAAGCTCTAACCACAATCAAAGTACTTCTTTTAAGTTTTCATTTACATACTGTAGTAGTTTTACCCAGGTGTAATTGTCAAATTGCTGGCTATATATATTTATATAGTGTGTGCGGGTGTATATACATAGCATTGTTAATGCAAAGCAATCGTAACCAAGATACACAGACTCTAAAGCCTCTGCTGGATGGAATAAGGAGAGGGAATGCCAGAATAAATCATACACCTCGTGATTAAAATGATTCGCAAACATGCCCTGTGGTCTGTTAGAGCTCTGCCAAAACTTTGTGAACAGTGAAAGATCTGCCAGGAGAAACGAAAGATCCTATCAAATATAAGAAACAAGATGAGCAGAGGTGAAGAAATCTGCGTTTGTTTAAGTGAAAAAAGAGAGAGACGGCAGTGGCGAGATATGAGAGTTAGAAACAGAGGAAGCAGAAGTACAGATATCATAGAAAAAGAAGTGATGTGCAAAAAACAGATATATATATATGATGCATGAACAACTGAAGTCCTATTGTGAACACGAAACAAATTACACATTCAGCCGTATTCAGCCAGCGGTCTTCAGCCTTGTGGTGTGCTCTATACCACCAAATTTATTTTTAGTTTAAGGCAAACAATTTTCTCTGTATTCCCTCCTAGCATGTCTGTCAAGGCATGAAAAATAAGCTTTTTAAAGAAACAGACAAAATATCTTTTATTCGAATGACATGCTTCATGTGGACTTGCACAGTCTGTCATCTGGCATGAATATGCCCCATGATGCCTATAATTCCACATGCAAATTATTTACCATCTGCCAAGCAGAGAAAGTTTCTGAAGAGCGTCTGGTCAATCAAACATATAGATGACAGGGTGTCTTTCATAAAAGCGTCAAAATGAAATCAAATCAGTTTAGGAAGACGGAAAGTGATGTGACAGAGTGCGGCTGAATTTGTGCACAAATTGGACCTCTTGTTTATAAAAGGGAAAATTATGAATTTATACAAGGCACAAATTTGTTTGAAAACGGTATTTATCAAACTTTCTGTCCACCCTATAATTCCATGACATGCTTTTCTCTGGATACAGGCCTTTTAGCAGTGGGTTAAAAGGATCAAAAATGGACAAAACAACTTCCTGAACTGGACTTTTTCGAATCCCTAATGTGGTAAAGACTTGGGCCTGTAACAATCTGAATGATATGCAATATGAGCAGTCATAAACACACTGGAGAGTAAGAAGAACCAACTGTGTGGTAAAGTCAGTCTATTGCCAATCCATCTGGGCAGCCAAAAGCATTTTCATATCCCAGACAAGGAATAAAAATTCCTTTTGCAAGAGAGATCCAATAACTTTCTTTTCTTAAAAGTTGGGTTTCAGACATAAGTAAAGTAACCAATAAGTTAAATTACATTACATGGAATTATTGACATTTTCATAAATGTTTATTAATAATTTCTTCTTTATTTTTCTATCGTCTATTTATGGTCTGACATTCTCTATAACTATATGTAGTTTTGCAACTGCATGTTAACTAGCTCTCATTAGAGTATTATTAGACTGTGTTTAATATCTGCTGACACTTTATTTTGATAGTCTCCCAACAGACTTTTTACTAATTATAAGTAACTTTGCAACTACATGTCAACTTATTAAACTAACCCGAACCCTTACACCTAACCGTAAAGTCCCCAGTGACTAGTAGTTGACATGTATTTGCAAAGTTAGTTGGTAGAATGTCTAAACTGGACCATCAAAATAAAGTGTAACCTTATATTGGTTAAAGTGATGAATTCAGGTGAAAAGTTGGCTTGAAAACATCTGCTTTTACAAACATTTACAATTGTGTGTGGCTGGACAGCCGATGTGCAGAGAAGAATCCAGATCCAGAAAGTCTCTGTTATCTCAACCATTCTCAACTATCCATTATGGCTTAAGTTTCTTGTGAAATTGTGATAAAAAAGATCTATGAAAGTGCCTGTAAGGTCATATTTTGACCACAATATTGTCATATGTCAAGATAAAGCACTTTTTAATGGCACTGCTAAATGCCCTGAATGTAAATGTAAGTTGTAATTACATAAAAAAAAAAAAAATCATTATTATCCCTATCATGGGAATTTCACAATTTCAGCTGATGTCATCCCACAATAGATTGTAAATGGCACCACAGCACACATACATTTTTCTTGCTGATATCTCTTGTATTTGCTGAGACAGTCGCATGCATAAATATTTATTTCAGAATCAGCGAATCTTAACAGACAGGTGTGTTACATTTATTTAATCTGAGGCAGATGTTTTATTGTCAAACTCTACAGTATGACGAGACTAATAATGCTGTGCTATGTGCTGAGAACTGTCTGATTTTGATTTTATTGTTTATTGTTTATTTTGGGTTTGATTTTATTGTTAGTTTTATAAGTTTATTGATAACTATTTTGAACTTAAAACCTTAAAAAGCTGTTAAAACTACTTCAAACTTTCTTCAAGCCAACTTATTCGCAACTTGTTTACGAACTTTACTCATCTAGTTTTTTTAATTAAAAAGTCATGATCCCTCAGTTTCTTAAAGTTAACAAATATGTTTCTTTCATTGCAATGAACGATGCTTGTCCTAAATGCCAAACAATGTGCCTTTTCACTGCTTGAATCAGTGCCGAAATGTTTAAGAGATTTTAAAAATACAAAGACCATGTTCATCATGTCTACAATGCTTAAACTAAGTCTAAATGGAGTTTTCTTGCCCAAACCATGCTCTTCCACATTTGGCAGAGAATTAGTGTTTCATGTAGTTGACCCAGCGGTCTAGTGTACACAACTGACAGCTCCAAAATAACAGGGGGCCGTTTACCCTTCCTCAACATCATGTTTAATGAGTCTAGCCTAGTGGTAAACAGGATTTTTCAAAAAAAAAACAAAAAAAACACACACACTTCTCCAGTGTGTACAGCAAGAGCTCTTACTTCTGCTAGAAATAATGTCCATTTGTTTTGAATGCATTTGTGAACTACAGGCCACAGATTAATGGACTGTTGACATATGGTGACACTTGTCATGACCTAGACTGTTTTAAAAGCCTTTTTGGTTCACAAAAAGCATTTATTTTACAATCACTGTGTATATTAGCACGTCACAAATGTGTTTTATTTACACATATGTAGTAAATAGCATACTATCAATATTAAGATAATAGTTTTATAAACAAAGACCTCACATTCTCTTGACAAACAAAATAATGACAATGCTACACTTAATCAATAATAAACAGTTTCAAAAGAACAAATAATGTTGAATAAATAAATGAATATTTTTTTAACAAATTAGTATTAACGGAGCAACATATTTGCTGTGTTCTTGCGCCACCAGAGCTGTAAAAGCGTTGATTAATTTTTGGCAAATGTGGTCGCAAACTGTAACCAATTACCAAACTGAAAGGCAACCTTAAATAACCCTAGTAAGAAACAAAACACACTTTTGCTTGTGCAGGCTGGGTGAGGGAATCAACCACTGGCTTGACCCACTTGTGCTGAATGCTCTTTGAATGAGTACAT
Source organism: Abramis brama (assembly GCF_963993115.1). Taxonomy (NCBI): domain Eukaryota; kingdom Metazoa; phylum Chordata; class Actinopteri; order Cypriniformes; family Leuciscidae; genus Abramis; species Abramis brama. Next base: position 33,424,426 of record NC_139963.1, read on the forward strand.
CAGGGGAGTTGACATCTTTGTTGCGGGGAGATAAAGAGGAGCACCAGTGCCCAAATTTAGCCCATTGTGGGCCAGGCCAGCTAGACTGGTAGAAATTGATGATGCTAAATGGACTAAATGAGAGCTCCAGCCGCACAGCACATCTACTGCTGCACAGGTGCAGAGGAAGGACAACAGCAGTTATCAGCCTTTGATAATGTTAGTTAATAAAATTACAACTGTTCTGGTTAGTTCACAGTGCATTAACTATTAACATCAAAAGGTGTATCTGTTAACATAAGTGTATTAGTTCATGTAAAAATTAACATTAAGAAGATGCTGTAGATTAGAAGTATTGTTCTTTGTTAAATAATGTTAACAAATGAAACCTTATTGTGGTAACCACTTTTTTTGTTATTAAAAGAAGTCTCTTCTGCTCGCCAAGGCTGCATTTATTTCATCAAAAATACAGTAAAAACAGCAATATTGTGCAATATTATTAAAATTAAGTTTAAAATAACTGTTTAAATGTATTTATTTTTGTGATCAAAGCTGAATTTTTGATCCTTCAGAAATCATTTTAATATGATTTGATGCTCAAGAATCATTTATTATTTTTATCAATGTTCAAAACAGTTGTGCTGCTTAATATTTTGTTTTTTAAATCAGGATTCTTTGTTGAATTGAATGTTCAAAAGAAGAACATTTATTTGAAATATAAATCTTTACACATTTTTAATGTAGTAATGAATGTTCTTAATTTAAGGTATTTAAATGTCCAAACACAAATATATATATATTTGAATTTTATTGAAAGGATAGCCCCTTGAGATGTAACATCTCATTTTCGAGGGAATCCCTATATATATATATATTACACTGGGAGCTCACATGTAGCTTTAAAGGGTTAGTTCACCCAAAAATTAAGGTTATGCCATTATTTACTCACCTTCATGTTATTCCAAACCTTTCCTTTTCTGTGGAACATTTAAAAAAAGCAACGTTTCAAATGCCCTGTTCCAAATAATGAAAATCAGTGGGGTCCAAAATAACACTGGACCCCATTGACTTTTAATAAATGAATAAACATTTTCAAAAAATATCTTCTTTTGTGTATCACAGAAGAAAGTAAGTAATTCATATTTGGAATGACATGGATGTGTGTGTAAATGATGACAGAATGTTCTTTTTTTTCTTTTTTTCCTCTGCCTTTATTTGAGACAGAGGATGTTTTTGATGAAGAGGGTCGGCTTAATATAGCCAGGTATTCTCAGCATCTCTCACCCCTCTCCGACAGCCCAGCGATTTGACCCACAGGATTAACAAGTCAGTGTTTATGACAGAGGCCACGGAGGAAACCCACACACACACATTATCCTGAGCCTGTTGCTTGTGAAATTCAACCCATGACTCTCTAATGGAAGTTAACATCAGCATTCGAAGTCGAAATGTGCTGACCTTAATTAGCAGTTAGTTAATTTGCAATTTAAGACCGGTATGTTTTGTAATAGATGCGAAATGAACCCTAATTAATACATCAGCTGTTATGCAGTTAGTTTACTTCTATTTCGAGTTCCTTAGCAGAGTGATTTTCTAAATACGTGATGGACGCACTGCTAAGGTGTGAGTTTCCTGACACTAATATAAGACACAGATGAGCGGCCGCTTCTGCCAGGGCAAAACAACACACAGAAATGCACAAATGGCTCGACAGAGGGTCGGGTAGATTCTTCTGCCATGCCCTACACCCGCAACCACGTCGTTTTCTGACAATCCATCACCACTGTGTGAGCCAAGGGCTAAATGAAAACCCAAAAATGCCATACCTGCAGAAAGCTGAGCCAGCTAACATATGGGTGTCAGTTTGCTCATGTCGTGTAGGAGCATTTTACGAGGTGATGTTAATGGGATACAGAAACGAGGTCCTTCTGCACACTTCATCTCTAGTGTATGTCATCCCTCAAGCCTCCTGAACCTGCGCTGAGGTCAGAAACAGGAGAACTACATAGATAATCCAGAACAGACACAAGTTGTTCACACAAACTGAGAAACAGAATGCACTTTAAAGGTCACACATCCTGTGGATTCATGTACTGGATGATATAAAAGCACATACCAGATGTTAATTTCTACTCAGAAATGTTCTCATGTCTTCTATTGCTCTCTCGCTTATGTGTTAGTAATGTTAAAGAAAATAATAGAAGTATTTCTGGTATTTATTTTTTACTCCAGCCTTTACGCCTACACGGGGACAACTAGTCACATGCTTGCTTATTTCCACCCGAAGCAACAAGTCAGGATATCAACTTCCTATTTAACTCACAATGGATTGGAATCAATCTCATGAATTTCAATAAAAGCCCATCTTTGAAGCTGCATAGTTATTCTGTCTTCTTTTTTACAGATAGAATTGGCTCAATGATTGTCGTCATCCTGTTTTTAATTTAATCAAGATGATGGTTTGTTTTATCCTATCCCGATAAAATATTTAAGTAATCCAATTTGAATCCACAGAAACATTTGAATAAGAAATTGCCTAGAAATGCATGCATTAGTCTATGGCAGGAGTCAATGACCCTAAGAATGATATTGTAGGAGACTCTCTTCCTAAAGAATAAAGGAAACAATACCATTCAAACTTCAGGGTCAGTAAGTTTTTTTTTTTTTTTTTTTTTTAAGAAGTTAATATTTTATTCAACAAAGATGCATTAAATTGATCAAAAGTGACAGTAATAAAAATGTTACAAAAGATTTATCTATCAAATAAAATTTGTTCTTTTAAACTTTTTATTCATCAAAGAATCCTGACAAATCAAATATATATATTTAAAAAAATATTAAGCAGCACAACTGTTTTCAACACTGATAATAATAAATGTTTCTTGCATCAAATCATCATATTAGACTGATTTCTGAAGGATCATGTGACACTGAAGACTGGAGTAATGATGCTGAAAATTCAGCTTTGACATCACAGGAATAAATTACATTTTAAAATGTATTCAAATAGAAAACAGTTATTTTAAATTGCAAATACTTCATTCTATTGTTTTTACTGATTTTTTTTTTTTTATCGAATAATGCAACCTTGATGAAACTATGATATATATATATATATATATATATATATATATTATCAGCAGCTTTTCAAACATTAATAAATAAAAAACTGTAAAAAAAAAAAAAAATCCTTATCATAAAGTTGTTCATTAAGGTCAAAGTTGACCCCAAACTTTTGAATGTTATAGTGTACGTTGTCATACAGAGCCTTTAGTATGGTGTAAAAATCACTGCACCAAAGCTAAAAATAAAAAAAACAAATAAAAACAAACAAACAATATCTAGTAATTATTTAATTTGTATTGAGTTGCATATTTTTTACACATAAAAAAAAGTGATAGAGTTATGGAAGTCTTGTTATGTAAGTGCTACAAATAATCACAAATTATGTTTGCAATATTCAGGTTTTCGCCATCTGAAATGGACGGAATTGTAGCGAATAACTATAACCATGTGCTTGTGTGAAGCTGAAGAGTTTGGTGAGCAGTGGGCTGAGAGCTGGAGTGGGTTTGACAGTCAGTAAGCTGCAGGGACACGAGCGGGTCGACACACCCTGGATCAGCGGCCCAGCATTACTCACGGGAACGCTGAGAGGCTCTGCTGCTCTCCAATCAGAGCGAAGAACTGGGCATGGCCTGACACAACAGCTGACAAACACACAATAGCACACAGATGCAGAGAGAGACGTATTGCTGTAACACAAACACAGACGCATGTGCACACCAGCCATATAACATCATCAATACCAGCACACGCTGTAAAAATGCCAAATACTCTGTTTCACAGGTGTAGCACTCAAAATAGATGTTATTAAATGATCAGAATGGGGGAGAAAACAAGCGGATGCGTTTAGACATCCAGCACTGAAAACAAATCTTCTCAATACATAATCATCAATGAATGTTCACTTTTAAAATCTATATCAGACGTTTTTATTTAGACCGTTTCCTGTCTTTTGTGCAGCACTTATCTGCGTCAGGCCCGAGAGGAGCATTTCTACAGGCCACCATGCATTAACGAAGCCGTCCTGGCCCTGCTTAAAAGAGAGACCATTAATACTGTTAAGATTACATTCCAGGGATGATTTAAGGATGACCGGGAGATTGTGCAGTGTTACTGCGCTCTGGAGGTTTTCGTGGATGGAGGAGTCGTATAGGGAGAGGGCCAGGTCTCTCCAAAAACATTTCAAACAGAGAGGCGTCTGGATGAGGAGAACAAAGGCCACGGGGAGTAAAATGAAGCCAGAGAAACGACAGAAAACCCACTTCTCTCCAAGGTGAATATGAAACATGGATCCAAAACGTGGTTGAAAAGTCGGTGACTAATGGTGAAAATTATCAGCATAACAGTTTGAGTAAAACATTGAAAATAACACAATTTGCTTTAAAGTCACAGCAAATCTTTTCTTCCGTATTGTGACTTTTTTTTATGGCTAGGACTTGGTTCTGTCAATCAATTGTTGTTTGGATGGAGGCAGATCTGCTGAATGTGAGCTTGCAGTAAGATAGAGGCATATGTTACCAGAGAGAAGTCTGTCGTTTCACCAGGGATCAAGTTATGAAATTGATTAAACATTTGCAAAATAAAAAAATAAATAAAAAAGATGCAAATATGCTTCTACTAATCATTAAATATTGCTGAATTAAATATTGCATAATCAAATAAGTCTTACATCATGTGTGTAAATTCTATGATGATGATGATTTTTTTTTTTTTTTAAATACGAAAAGTTTGTTTATTTCCAGGTTTAAATTAAATTTTAAATATCTGATTTTCAATGTGGTCTTAAGACTTTGGAACAGTGTTATTTTAGTATTATTTATATTCTATTATAGTATTCATATTTTGAATTGGCTTTTTAGTTTTAGTAATTTGGTTTTGTGCTTGTCATTTTAGTTTTAGATTTTTTAAATGTTTCTTTTTTTAGCTCCCAAGGCATCAATTCAGTTTTTAAGTTTTTCATTATATATATATATATATATACATTCTTACACACACATTCTTTCCATTAAATGTATTAATCAACGAAAACAGCACTGCTTTGGGACCCTTTTGTACAATTAAAGGTCGAGCTGATGCTATCCTGTTGGTGAGATATGAACTGTAAGCATGAGGGGGGACGCAAATATATACACACCGTCACACTCAATTTCACCCTTTTAGAGGGGATTACGATGTATACTCTAATTATTTACATCCTCATCTCGTATATATTACAGTGATGGAGAACAGGCTGATTTAACGAGACGATGCTTTGAGAGGTCAGGCCTGAGGCATGGAGCTCCGGTATAAATCAACAGGACTATCAGTAACAAAATACAAAAACTAATCATGCCTCCATATAGCTGGAGATAAATCACAACGCCGACATACCAAGTTAACTAACAGGAAGTTCTTCTGAAGCCAAGCGAGGCTGCTGAGTTTCAAAAGGTTCATCCCCACACCTAAAGGCTGATTTATACTTCTGCGTCGGACCTACGCCGGAGCCTCTACGCTGTAGGCAACGCGTTGGTTTTCATTTATACTTCTGCGTCGTTGTCCGCGTTCACGCGCGCAGAGGGAGCATGTGAAACCCGAGGGAGCGGTCCTAGCAGACCAATCACAGCGCTTGCGTCCGCGTAGAGTTGACGCTTTGTTACATTTTTGGAGAGGTGCACGTCAGGGTACGCCGAAGGGTACGCGCGCTACACACAGCCTACGACGTAGCTACGGCGTAAGTTCGATGCAGAAGTATAAATTGGGCTTAATTTAGGCCTATGTATGTGATATTACATTTCATATTACTTATGTGACAAAGTGATATTGCTTTTTATACAACGGTTAAAACAAACAAAAACTGTGTTAATATTAAGTAACTTACATTTTAGACACATTATTGCCAGTCGCTCTGCCAAGTGCCAACGAACATTTATCCAAACGAAGTCAAAGCAGAATCAATTTGAGCGACGTGTCTCATCAACACACAGTGAATCTGAGTGTTTGAACGAATCGGTTCAATGAATGATTCAATGACTCACTCATAAAGAAAGTAACTTGTCGCCATCTACTGGAGTACACGGACAAGCGCAGAGATGCAAACCTGAAACAGTGAACAATCCCTGGGCTATTGGAAATATTTGTCGTATATTTATCTTATTTACAAGTTGAACATAAGTAAAATACAAATAATAGAAAAATGCATAATAACAAATGGTGGAGGCAAGTGCAAGCTTGGCCAATCTGATTCGATTGTTTCTGTAAAGCTTAAGTTTCTTGATATCAACTGCTTGTTTGAATTACTGCTGTGCTGGTATTTATAACGACAGCACTCGTGTTTGTGTGATTTTGCTTAATAAAATGATGCATTTGTAGCTATACTAGGCTACATCAAACATGTATGTTGTTCAAATGCTGTAAATGTCATTAAAATAGTATCACAAGCAATAGAATAAATGTATTCATTGGTGGTTGCACACAGACAAACTCATGGGGGAAATCCATAGCCTCGACAGTAAGAGACAATGGCCTTAAATCATGATGATGAAACACTCAGGCAATGCAAAGCTCAGAGCCAATGTTAACATTGGACGTATGTTGTTAAGCCACAATGTCTGCAGGTTTCACTGTCAGACAAATACTCATATTACTGACCCAAAGTCCCATCCATACCTAGCGAGCTTAATGAGACCTTCTCCCACTCATAGTAACACATGCGCAAACTCCAGAACAATATTTTAAGATGGCTATCATGCAGTAGACGTTTTTCCCAGTGTCTCAAAATAGCATCATTAGCGCACAGCGGTTATGTAGTTTTGAAATCCATGATAAATGTCTTGGATGTCTCTAGTATGATGAAGGTGGAGGCTTTGCACCTTCCCGACAAACAACTCTCCAACCTGTCATATGGCACAGGAGACGTAGAGGAAGATATGTTTACTCAATGATGTCCTGGAAAACATCTGTTCTCTGCTGACCAAGAAGATACAAGAGCTCTTGAACCCAGACACAGGGATGCATGGGCGGGGTGTACAACAAAGATGACACGGTCTTCAAGTCTGACTCATTTCCTCATATTCCTGAGGAATACCAGTAACACCGCTGAAATATCCCATTGTAAGCTGTCATAGAATAAAAGGAGCCATGTGATATAATGAGTACAGTGATATAATGTCAGTGGGGCATTATTACTTGACACAGGTTCAAGTCCGGCCTGTAGCATGTATCAATTGCATATCAACTCGCTCTCCAGTATATTTTATGTTTACACTGTAAAAAAATGTCCCCCTAATTCAACTAGTTTAGTTGCTGCCATATTCAAATATAATCAAATTGGTTGTACAAGTCATTTAAACTATTAAAAAAATTATAATCTTGCCTAGTTGAATCTTGTAACTTAAAGGTAGGCTATAGGCAATTTGTTTTATAAAGCCTTTTTTGTTATATGCCTACTGGTTGAAACTCTCTTCACATCCTGATAGCAATTTTAATATTAAAACATGTATATATATCTTCTGTGGAAGTCACAGGACCAAAACATGTTCGTCCAATCATTGCATTTGGTGCAGAGTTTTGGACAGAGTCAGCGAGCACTACAAACAAAAAGCAGCCGCCTTTTAAAGTTCCTCCTGAACCAAAACAACAAGCTTATGCTGCGTTCACGCCATATCGTAACTGTAATTACAAGATGGCAACCCGTGATGTTCTCGGGACAACCTGGAGCTGTTCACGTCCTCAGACTCGAATTGATGTGTTTCTCTGGAAACACTATCAACGCTGAAATGAATCTGCAGCAGTCAGGTGGTACAAGTAAGAGCTCTGTAAGTTGTTTACAATGATTATTATTGTAATGTTATGTGCTTAGGGGTACATGAGGTAGTTTAACGCCATCTCTCGTGACGCTTTGCAGACTCTGCTGTGTTAAGGTGATGATACACAGGGCAACTTTTAGAGCAATGTTGCTGGGCAATCTTGCCGAGCGATTGTTGCTTGGGCACTTTCCCATTGAAAATGGGCAATACATTTCTATCTGGATAATTCAGATTGGTCATCGGCCCTGTGTCTCACCTGGTTGCCCGTTGATGGCAACATTGCTCAAAAAGTTGCCCTGTGTATCATCACCTTAAATGTGTTTTGGAGTTGCTCTAAGGGGGAGGGTGGGATCTTATGCTTTCTAAGCTAGTTTGCTTTATAGCCTCTCCGAAATTCTCTACCCTACCTTTAAAAAATGAAATTGAAATTGGTTAAATTATTTTAAAGAGTAAAAGTAATGGAAAAACACACATTGTCTTGACTTACTGATCATATCATTTTTACAAAATCCTTACATTTTATAATTTTTATAAAATTTCTCTCACGCACAGTATCTGTCCTTAACATCATTTTATTTTATGTTGCCTATTGCATTGACTATATATATATTTACAAAATAAATTAATACATTTATTCAGCAACAACGGATTAAATATATCAAAATAATGCCAATGTATTATTTATTGTATGTTTGTTTGTTTGTATGGCTTCCTTCACGAAAGATTGTTTCCGACATTCTGAGATTATCCTGGATTTTCAGGAAGCAGCTCAAATCTAAAATCAACAATGTATTTACACTGACATCATTCTTCTTTTCAAGACTATAAGCCAAAGCAGTTTTTCAGCCCTTCCAAAACATTTGCTCTTCTCATACCTGAAATTCACATGTGATGACTGTTTTCTGTGGTTACAAACATAGCACTGTGAGCCCTGTTAGCAAGCCAGTTCAAGTTACTGAGAGCTCCAAATGCGGTATTTTAAGTCCTACTTTTGAGTGTGGTCCGTAAAATTACTTTCAAATTGTTTTTCCCACCACGGCTGGTTAGCACGGTTCAGTTAGTCTCAGCTGATAGATAAAGAGTAACTTTCTCCACAGCCATTCAAGTATTCTGTTATAGTAGGTTTTTGGTGGGCTCATTAAAGTGTGAAACTGGCTTCTCTGTGCAAGCTGAGCAACTGCCATTGTGGTGAATGGAAATGCTAACAGATAGCTCTCTCAAAGTATCATAAACCTCTTTGGTTTCCACCTGCACCCTCATAAGGTTGCTCCAGGAACACTGTCTACTGTGCATGACTGAATTTGCCGTGCATATTAATCTGATTAAATGCTTTAGATTGAATAGACATCGTTTGGAGTCATGGCATGTGTCAGAAGATATTCAAGAGTCACTTAGACCGAGGCATCGGTGCCATCTCAGGAGACATCTTAGGCTTGGTGGCAGTAGATGAGCTAGATGAACAGGAATGCCAGCGCTAACACGACCCACATGGCTCCACACACAGCTCTCTCTAAGCTTGGCACTCTCTCCAGGCAGGACTGGCACAGTTGCCCAGCAACAGTTGAAGTCTGCTCCCCTATTGGCGGGTTTGGCAAAGCCAGAACACAGAAAATTTCTCAACACTGCAATCTGTTTTTCCATCAGTTACAGAGAACCTGAAATGCCTAGCTGGAATCTGTTTCTGCTCTGCGTTTAGACTGACAAACAGATTATTGCCAAATGTCATTCCAGCGCGATACGCCAAAAACACTGCAGCGGGACTGTTTTAGGCTCTCATTGGCTAGCGCTTCTTAGCAAAAGCTTTCCATGAGCCATTGTCTCACATTAGCCCCCAAAGTGCAGGGCAGCCAGACCAGGGCAGAATTCCCCTACTTTAAACAACACGTTTCTATGAGTCATTATATGGGAAAGAGAGAGTGCTGGAGGCATGCCTGGACAGATCGGAGTTCCCCTTTACAACACACACACACACACACACTGAGTCACACACTAAATGCTCTCCAAAAGTTTTTTTAATTTTATTTTTACAAAGTGTCATTTGGGACCCAAAGTCGCACTAAATTTGTCTTTATCTTTTCTGTATCCCATACTGTTCTTAATGCAGATCTCAATGACTTCTGCCGCATATTGCAGTCAACACCACATGGCCGTAAAGCTTCCATATGTTCAGTTCTAAAGAGACTACCGTACATAAAGTCCCTTGATGCTGTGTCATTCATACTGCATTGCAGGCCAAGAAAAGCAGTTACTTAAAGTGATTCTTCATCCAAAAAATTAAAATTCTGTCATGATTTATTCACCTTCATGTCGTTCCAAACCCAAATGATTTTCTTTCTTCTGCATGAAACAAATAAAGATATTTCACTTACAACACTAGGGCTCAAACAACATGCACTCCATGGACTGTAATAATCTAGTTATAAGATGTGCCTCAGCAGAACAAGGTTTGGAACAACATCAGAGTAAATAATGACAGAATTTTTTTTTTGGGGGGGGGGGGGGGGGACTATCCCTTTAAAGGGTTAGTTCACCCCAAAATGAAAATTCTGTCAGTAATTACTCACCCTCATGTTGTTCCAACTGCGTAAGACCTTCGTTCATCTTCGGAACACAAATTAAGATATTTTTGATGAAATCTGAGTGCTGGATCACTCCTCCATAGGCTGCTAGGTGACCGAAACTTGCTGGCCCAGAAAAGTTATTAAAGAGATCGTTAATATAGTCCAAGTGACTACAGTGGCTCAATCTTAAGTATATCAAGCGACGAGAATACTTTTTGTGCGCAAAAACAAACAAAAATAACGACTTTATTCCACTATTCATTTCCTTCTCTCTGGGCCTCGTAGTGTTTTTGCTCAGCGCGTCTGTGTTACACGTCATCACGCATCACACACATGACCAGCGTCGGCCAATAGTGAGCCTACGTGGTGACGTGTAACACAGACGCGCAGCGCAAAAACACTACGTGAACCAACTAGAGGCCCAGAGAGAAGGAAATGAATAGTGGAATAAAGTCGTTATTTTTGTTTGTTTTTGCGCACAAAAAGTATTTTCGTCGCTTGATATACTTAAGATTGAGCCACTGTAGTCACTTGGACTATATTAACGATCTCTTTAATAACTTTTCTGGGCCAGCAAGTTTCGGTCACCTAGCAGCCTACGGAGAAGTGATCCAGCACTCAGATTTCATCAAAAATATCTTAATTTGTGTTCCGAAGATGAACGAAGGTCTTAGGGGGTTGGAACAACATGAGGGTGAGTAATTACTGACAGAATTTTCATTTTTGGGTGAACTAACCCTTTAAAAACCAGAGAGAGAGCAGACTGAAAGAAAATGAATGTGGCCGATCCAAAACAACACTTACTGACTTTTTAAGCAACATGACCAGTGATTATTTTTTCCTTCGTTACATTCAATAGAGCCTTGCATATGAGAGAATTATCTAACATTGACTACTCTGTCCTTCTGTTACCAGTTTAACTACGCAGGAGGCCGTCAGATTGATTTTCCCCCTCAAGAAACACAGAGTGAAACCTCACTGAAGACTCTCAAAAGAGCTGTGTGAAGATGGCCTGCCAGACATGTGGGAGAACTGTGATCTTTTTATGGCCAGAGGGCAGACATCATGTTGAGAACAGCAATTAACACGAAGTCAATTGATTTTGCAGTGGGGAGGGATGTGAGTCCCCTTAACAGGGCCCTGTGGGAAAAGCACTCAGTATGGACAACAGAGACTTAAAGGGACAGTTCACCCCGAAATTACAATTCTGTCATCATTTACTCACCCTCATGTCCTTCCAAACCTGTTTTTTTTCTAAGATGTAGAAAGATGCAAAAAAGTCATAAAGGTTTGGATCGGGGATATAATAAAACTAAAACTAAAACCATAAAAACATTTTTGCTAAACATTATAAAATAAACATTAACTGAAATAAAATAAATACATAAAAACCTAAATGTTTTATATTGCAGCTAGATGCAAGGCAATATTTCTCATTTTCATTAAATAATAAATAAATAACTAAAAGTAAAATAAAAATAAAAAAAACTGTCGATTACATTTCCCCACCTTGGAATTATAAGGTTCTTTCTGCATTCTGGACGGTTTTGAGAAGTTTTTGCATTCCATTCGACTTTGTAGATAGAACTTTTGTTTTGTTTTTTTTAAATAAAGAATCCCAAAATGTACACCAACTTTTTCTTTTTTTTTTAAACATCACATAAAGTTGTCATAGAATAAGAATATGTGAATAACTCCATTTGGACGAAAATGTCATATAGAACTTTCTAAACTATCATTTCTATCCAAGGTGACGATTTATCAAGTCAGAAACTTACAATATAGAAAAACTCAGACTAAATCTGATCTTGGATGAGTTTCCTAGTCTAAACAGATCTGATCAAATAGTTAATGTTCCATAACAGGCTTTATGAGTGTTAGATCAGGTCAATATGCTCATCTATATATCAGACTATAAAGTCATTCTCAGCTGTGATTTGGAGTCTATGGTCCAAGACGCCCGATCCTAAAAGGAGATCTGAGAAAAGTGTGTAAGTGGGACAGACTTTGGGTACACAAATGAGTACTTTGGGTTCCTCACTTACGTCCTCCCTGCTCTTGTGAGAAGGAGGTCATTCACACCTTGCAGTGCTCAATCATGAGGAGCAGCCGCGCCTGGCCCAAATAAAGCACTACATTCCCCTAGCAGAGAGGTAATGTAGCACACACCATGACAGGAGAGTAGAGACTCTAAGGTCTGGTGTGGGAGTGAAACAGCTGTGGGCTACAGCAACATCGACAGGTCATTTAAACCATAGGGTCCATTTTGAAGCTGACTTTAAGCTATTAGCCCTCTTTTACTTCCTTAAAGGGATAGTTCACCCAAAAATGAAAATTCTGTCATTAATTACTCACCCTCATGTCGTTCCAAACCCGTAAGACTTTCGTTCATCTTCGGAGCACAAATGAAGATAATTTTGATGAAATCTGAGAGCTTTCTGTCCCTCCATTGACAGTCTACACAAATACCACTTTCAAGCCTATAGTTAATAATTTGTAAATAAAGTCGCAAACAAAGCACTCGCATCGCTCCATAACATTGAGGTTAAACCAGTGGAGTCACATGGATTACTTTTATGATGTCTTTACTACTTTTCTGGGGCTTGAAAGTGGTATTTACAATTGGGATTGGCGGTATGGGTGTGTTCTGGGCAAGAACTCCCTTTGTATCTATGCAGACTATAGCATGGATAAGAGCAGGGAGAGCAGCAATAACCCCCCTTAGGGTAAACAGAACAGAACCAACATGAATGTATTGCAGATATCATTAATTCAAGATTTTAATGTAAAACATAATTTGAGATTTTAGTCTGATTCAAAGGAGAATCAGAATACCAAATCCTGACTGGACGAGAGGAAGAGCTGAGGATGGAGGAGGGTAATTACCTCCTGAGAAACGCGATAGCTGTTGATAATACTGAAGGAGCTTATATATGTATACAGTGATAGGCATCGTATTCCTATAGGTAGACGTGTATCAGCTGAGACTCAGCTGATGTGAGCTTGACTAACGTGACCTGCCAGAACTGACGCTACGCTTGATTTTTCCTTATTGGGTGAACTAACCCTTTAAAGCATGTTCCTGGTCTCATTATGAGCATTTCATCATTGCATGTTCTTGCAAAGAAAAATGATTTTACAATCCTTAATAAAACAAAGAGTCCCAGAAAAGGGACTCTTTGTTTTATTAAGGATTGTAAAATAATTGTTTTAAATCTTGAATAAATAATAAATAATTTCAGAAAAGAGGATGTAACTTGGACCACACAAGTAATGTTGAATAACAGGCAAATAGCTATTTTTTCAAACTTTGCTTGGTTTGGATCCATTTTGGTATGAAAGATCCAAACAATTCTTTACGGATATGGATAAAAACCTACTAGTTTTTTTTCTTTTTCTGGTTGAATATTCAACTCAGTCATAGATAGATAGATAGAAATGCTGTTTCCCATTCATAGCGACAACAAATCTAGTTCTAGTGAGGCAATCATCTCATTTAAGGACCTATTTCTAAATATATCCCTTTAAAAACCCCAAAACCTGAGACAAAGAGGCGTTTCGTGAATTCAGGAGAGGGTCTGGGAGACTTTTTGTTTGGACAGCTGTGATAAAACACATGCAAGTCATTCTTGAAGAGCACATTCTTGGTGGATGTGTCTAATGAGAATTGTGCGGGAGGTGACTGGCTTATCAGAGCCTCAGCAATGTGAAGAATGAGGACGTTGCTTGAATACAAACACTTTTTGCCAGGAAAGTGTAGTTATCATGAGACTTGTACACACATATACGTGAGATTGTCATGTGACTATTATCTGTTCAAATTAAAGACCCATGATAGGACTGTGGCATGAAAATATGTAGCCTACATAAAGCGGTTGAAAAACAGCATGGGCAAGAAAGAAAGAAAATTAAAAGACAAATAGCTGGAGATAATAATCTTTGCTTGTTGATTAGTTGTATTGTTGTGAATATTTCTCAGTTTCAGTCATGAAACAGAAAAAGCATCTCAGTTCATTGGTTTCACTTTATTAGTAGGTTAAAACTTTTACAAAACTCCATAACACCCCCTGGTGGCTCGTTCAAGAGAAAGTTGAAGAATGCTTGCGGAAACTAAGTTCACAAAAACGCAACATACTGTAAATTGCAAATAACTTTATGTCATAACACAGATCTTAGTCCTCCAATCAATAATATTTTGGTTACATTTCTTGAAATTTCCTATTGAAAACGCCTGCATTATGAAAGGAAGCTGTAAGATCCGCAGATGAGAACAGCCAGTGTGTAACTTAACCACTTCAACTGAACTACATATTCACTCATTTTAGGAATGTTGCATTTAAATCATATCAGTGGCATTTCTGGAAAAAATAATAATAATAAAATAAATAATAAAAAAACATGGTATCGTGGTCAGTTGGAAATCTTTTTTTTTTCTACCCATCTAGACCCCACAATGTGTTGAGGTACTACAAACTATTATTGACTATGGTAAAAAAAAAAAATTGCAAAAGATTACATAGGCAGAATAAGTGACACTTGAAGATGATGGGGGGGGGGGGGGGGGGGGGGGGGTCCATCCTGTTCTCAGATGGTGTCATCAATTACTGTTTCTCATCTCGATGTCTAATGCTGTAATCACTTGCTATATATTGCAATGTTTGTCCACTAGATGAAGACAAAGTTACATTTTGTTCTAGCTAAGAAGGCAAAGTAATATTTCCATATTAAATTTGATCTGTTCATGCATTAGAGACTGATGGAGAAGACAAAAAAAAAGTCAAAACTCTTTTCATTTCAAGTCATGCCAAAACAAGTCATTTATTGTACATCTCAAATTTGTCATAACTCTTGAGGCCTTTAAACTATTATTTAATTTTCTGAAAGCTTTTTTTCATTTGTCCTTTCCTACTTGTGTAAATATATATGAGTAATAGTAAATCTAGTTATATACCCACACACTGGACAAAAGAAAGGTCTATCTTTTCTATAACAACAAAAAAGGTTGCGTAAACACCAAAAAGGTTGCGTAAACCATGACCCACAGAAAAATGTTAAACTGTGTTACGTCTAACCTGTAACAGTGGACACGGACACAGCACGACTCTTCAAAATGTGCAAAAATGACATTGTTGCTGGGAATGGGTCAGGGTTTGGTCATTCAAGTGTTAAACGGAAATTCTATGAAACATTATGGGTCATTTAATATGGGTGTTTCTTCAGAAGAAATCAAATTTCCTTTCTTTAGCTTGATAATGAAGGACGAGTTTTGTCTGTATGACGTCAGCAAGGTGTGACGTAAGGATATAAGTAAGGTGTGATGTCGCTTCTTTTCAACAGTTGCAAATGATTTATACATTACTTGGTCGCACATCTAACTTGCCATTTTGTCATAAAACTGTATAAAAGACAGCCTTTCTTTTATTCATTAAGGTTAATGAGTGGCACATCAATACAAATATTAACTATTCTCTGTACAACATTTACAATGAGTGAAAAAATGCTACAGAACAAGTAGAACAGAAAGATATCAAAGCTCCTCTATAAATGATCAGATTAATAGTTATTGAAACAACCGAAACATTAATTGTTACATTCCAAATAAAGGGCACAAACAAAAAGAGATTAAGACCATGCAAAGAAACAGATTCAGTACAATTTGTGCAACAAAGCAAAACTAGTTTGTGACAATCGAGCATGTAGCAGTATTGGCTCCTTTAAAATACAGTGATTCACATAGCATTTGACTAGCTAAATCTGTAAAATGGGAATATGGGAATACAGAATACTGTGAGTGGCATGGTGATCCATTCATGGGATGTACAGTTCAAGCACTTTTATCACATGTGCAGCTTCACTCATGTACATTATCAATATATTACTGTCATGTGATCAAGACAAAACAGTAAAATAATGGGGTCAGTAAGATTTTTTTTTTATGTTTTTGAAGGAAGACTGCTATGCTCACCATTTCTTTGATCAAAAATACAATAAAAACAGTAATATTATGAAATAATATAGTTTTCAGTTTTAAGAGATTTTTAAATGTAATTTATTACTCCAGTCTTCAGTATCACATGATCCTTCAGAAATCATTCTAATATGCTGATCTGATGCTCAAGAAACATTTCTCATTATCAGTGTCGTGCTGCTTTGCAGTATTGTTTGATGAAAGGTCAAAAGAACAGCATTTGTTTAAAAAAAGGAAATCTTTTGTAACATTATAAATGTCTTAACTGTCACTTTTGATCAATTTAATGCATCTAGATTTAGATTTAGTTCCATTAAAAAAAAAAATTACTGATCCCAAACTTTTGAATGGTAGTGTATATATATATATGATGTTGCATATATATCATATTTAGACCATAAATTGTTCTAATAGAGACATTTACCATGATATTAATGTTTTAACTACACTGTATTATGGCCGTAATTTTGGGGGGCTTTTTTTGTTTTCTTGGCAAAACTATACAATTTTATTATATCATAATCATTTACTTCTCACTCATTATGTACTATATCCACCTCTTCCTTGAAACTTCAATGGACCATCATTTCATTCAAACAGACTTCTAAGAAAAATAAACCTTTCTTTTTCACATTTTCTATAGATTTTTCTTTCTACACGTATATACTATATTGTACAACTGTGTCATCAGTACTTATACCGTTCACTTGTGCTTCTCTACTACAGTCAAAGGATGGTCAGCACAGTCCCGTTACAAGCTGTATGATTATTTCAGAACTGAAAGCATCAGCCATTAACAGCAGTGTGTTTGATCTTAGAATGGACTGACATGATTTTATTATTTTCACAGCAGACCACAATGCATGTAGGCAGAGAACATTCAAAGGAAGTTCCCTTTTCTGCAGATTATTGTTATTATACAGTCATGGCTTTCTATTGCTCTGTCCATTGATTCAGCGCTGGATTGTTAAAATTCATAGGCAAACAGTACTTTATAGAGAAAATCTAGAGGGCTGATTAAAATGTTCAAATAATAATAATAATAATAATAATAAACCCCACATGCCATAGGATGCATGTATCACTCTCCTATATGGTGTGATCATGTGATATTTATCATAATTCTACTTGTTTTGTTCATGTTTAGAATACAACACTGAGTTGTACATACTCAGAGGTAGTGTGTATATATAACTGAGAGTGAAAAGTACACTTCTACTCTATATTCCAGTTTCATCACTTGTTTGTGTCATTTTTACAGCCTAAACTCATAGCATGGAAATGGGAACTGTAACTCGTGTGTGTGAGGCAGAGCACATGAGAGACACGATTTTTTTTTTTTAAAGCAATTTGCTCTGTAATACATGATGACTTGGTGTAAGGGGGCAAAGGTGCATTTCAAACCCCCGGCCTGAAGGGGGAGCTCTCTACCAAGTTTGAGTCCTCTACCTGCTCTCAGCTCAGATCCCTACTGCTTGATCTCTAAAATGGAGGGGTTGTGGTCGAGGATAGCCAGGATGATCTTGTCCATGTACTGCCTTAAACGGTAGTTGATCTCCTCTTGTTCTTTCAAAGCTTCGACCAGCTGGAAGGATAGAGAGAATGACCAAATGACTATGGCAGTCTTTCATGTAAAGCTGAAGGACATTTTATAGGTTCCTCTAGATGAAAACATCTGCTAATGTTCTTAGTGTGAATGCAAAGCGTCAATAAATCATATAAACACGAAAAAAATGAAAATTAGCCCATGATTTACTCACCCTAAAGCCATCCTAGGTGTATATGACATTCTTCTTTCAGACATTATATCCACAACTTTCCTGCGAGTCTTAATGGGCGTCGCCATGACACTCGATACTTCCTGTTGCCGGTATCTCAGTTCCGGTTTAGCCTAATGCTTAATTAAGCTAGCACACAGGGGATACTCGCGTCGCGGTACAAACGGGTGAAACTGATTACTGACAAGTAGTAATGCTGACAGATAAGCAATGGCTCCTTGTGGCTCAACGTGTACCGTTGTCAGGTGCACAAACTTCACGCGAAAACTGAAGGATTTTATGAATGGGAGCTGTTTCCAACATAAACGGACCCTCTACGCAGAAAGAGTGTTTCTTGTAACGCTACTTAGAAAAAACTGCAGTAAAACTGTATATATATTTTTAAGTGGTATGTTTATTGTTTTCAATAATTAGAAAATTAATTCGAGAATTAACTTGAATGTGCAGCAATTTGTACAGATAGAGAATAACTGTTATGTAGGCCTACTATATTTGTTGTAGCCTTTAAATAAGAGCATTTAGTTTCATATTTGTTCAAATATTATAATGTCATTTTTTTCATCTATGTTGATTATGAAAAGTGAACACCATGATAGGATGCATCGGGAGACATAGTGGGGTCAGACATGATTTTGTTAATGGGTCAGACATGATTAAACTTAATTTTCTTCATTAAGTTTTGTTTTGTAGAAAGCCTTTCTTTAAAGTGAATTTCGTTTTGTATAAATTGTATCTTAATTTTAATACATTTTTCATCAACCAATTGCCTGGATTTAATAAATAAGAAGCATATATAGCAGACAATATAAATCATGACATGTAGGCACCGGCGCGCCGCGAACACTGGCATTGCACGTGAACAGGAGAGCATCTCATCCTAAATTAATCGAAACTCAGACATGAGAAATATAGCCTATCTAAAGAAAGCTTTAAATGTCTTTAAACGAAACAATTCAAAATGAAAAGAAATAGGCTACTCTCTGATTATGTAATCCAAGATGTGCATTTCTCTCTAGGCTATTATGCGCGTTCACTACGGCGATGGCGATCGTCAACTTCATCTTTGCAGCAGACACTGACAGAAAACACTAGTTTATTAATAAAAATCAATGCACGCGTGTCACCGGATTTACAAATGCACATCTTGCTTATTGCACGCACACATATGATGTCGAAATAACGAGATATTGTGTTGAAATAACATTATTAATAATAATAAATCTTTAATAATATTTGATTGAATGCCGAATGTTGTGCTTGTTCAATTTAATAAAATTAATACTTTAATTGTGATCATTAAAATAATTGAATATTAAATATTAAGTGGCCAATTTTTGCTCATTTATTAAAAGTATTTATATATAATATATATAGCACCCCCTCAGCACACGTTAAAAAATTATCTGGCGCCGCCCCTGGTTATAACGGCCCACGTATTAAAAATGATTGGGTCTAAATTGGCTTGATTTTTTGGGCCCGATCTAAGCTCTACTCCTCATTATCCAAGCAAGTTGTTTGGGCTTGTTGAGGCTCTCTAATAGCGGTATCTTCAGGCTAACATAAACCGGAAGTTCGTTACCGGCTTGTTCTACGTTGCCATAGCGGTCACGGGAAAGGTCAGAGTTCGGGAAAGTCGTGGATAAAAAAATGTCCTGGCTCTTCCAAGCTTGATAATGACAGTGAATGGCTAATGGCTGTTTGACTTTGGAAGTACATTAAAGCGCATCTATTCTTGATTTAAGTGCTCGAAACGGCTCTGCAGGGGTTAATAAAGGTCTTCTGAAGTGAAGCGATGCATTCGTGTAACTATAAATATCCATATTCAAAACTTTATCAACTAAAACAACTAGTTTCCAGCAGACGGACGTACGCATCGATTTACACCAAAAGAGTAACACTTGACGCACAACATAATGACAGCAGTTGACGCCTCTCGTGGTTCAAACACACAGGGCTGGGCAACCGCGTTCAACATTACGTTGTATGAACACATCGCTTCACTTCAGAAGGCCTTTATTAACCCCTGCAGAGCCGTTTCGAGCACTTTTATCATGAATAGATGCACTTTGATGGACTTCCAAAAGACAAACAGCCATTCATTCTCATTATCAAGCTTGGAAGAGCCAGGACATTTTTTAATATAACTCCGATTGTATTCGTCTGAAAGAAGAATGTCATATACACCTAGGATGGCTTCAGAGTGAGTATATCATAGGCTAATTTTCATTTTTGGGTGAACTATCCCTTTAACTATATATTAAGATACAGAATCATAAAGGGATGATTCACCACTGATGGGCAAGATGGGCTTAAAAAAAAACAAAAAAACTGGAGCTACATGACTAGAGAAAAGGCTTTCCTTTTTGCCCAAAAAATAAGGAAAACTTCAACTCCCATAATGCACTGGGCTCGATATGACTGTCCGTGAGCAGGGATACAAATATGCGGAAGTATGATCTGTAGCCTTTAAGCTGTCAAAAATCTGACACATGAAGCACAAATAAACCAGGGCTGTGTCCGAAATCGCCACCTATACCCTTAAATAGGGCACTATTTGAGGGGACAGCCACTTGTAGTGGTGCCCGAAACCATAGTGGATGTAATCGAGTGCACTCATTTAATCCCATAATGCACCACAACAACGAGTGTACAACTGATGTATACTCAACGGCTAGAGAATACCCATAATGCCCTGTTAGAGTTGTGCCGAATGAATTCCCACATCTGACCAGAAGATGTCGCCCAAAACCGCTGGTCCGATGTGGCTACAGCATAATCTCATACAGGTATAAATTCCTTTTTAATTGATTATTCAATTGTTTAATTAAGGTTTATACATGCTAGTTTCCATGACAGAGTTCAAGATAAATATTTTCAATATTACTGGAGCTGCCAGTTTGCTAAGCTTCAAATAATGATTAAATGGCAAGCACAAACTATGCAAAAGCAGCAGCCCTTCCGGCGCACTCAGTCTCCGAATTCGCTCACTTGTTTTCATTCACTCCTTCAAGGGGACTATATTAGTGGAGTAATGTAGGGAATAGTGAATAGGAGGCGATAGCGAACACAGCTCAATAGATCTGGGTGCAGGTCCCTTGTGAAAAAGTTGTATATTGTAGCATATTTTTAAAAAGAGTACAAGTTTTTATTGATTACTTAATGAGATTATATTAACATGATTATATTAAATGATTATGTGTGAAATGCGAAATTAATGTAATTTTTTGGACACTTGCAAATGTGCAGTTAAATGAAAATGAATTATAGTTTAAAGTAATTAAATGCAATTTACATATAATACCCACATTGTAACTATAAAACTTATAATTTAATTGAATATAAAATAACTCTACTAACACGTAATTGCATAAAAGAAACATTTTTGAGAATGGGACTAATATCCTATCACTTAACGGGAGCAGTCATTTCTAGTTTGTGAGGTTCTGTATTCTGTGCTTCTCACCTCATCTCTGGAGGCGTTGTCTATCTCCGCTGCCAGTGACTGGGCCTTGGTGTGACAAGCAAACAGGTTTTTGGCCTCATATAGGCTGAGGCTGAGAATCTGTCCGTTGAGATCATCGTTCTGGTCTCTGAGTTTATGGTTCTCCTGTTAGAAGTTGAAATACATCAGTGTGCAATTCATACTAAATTCCAGGAGGTACATATGCATACATTATGCCTATGTAATATACAGCAGTGGTTCTCACTAGGGTACCTCAGCACACTTCCATATTTCAAAATAAGCACAAAACAGCTCAAATCAGTTCTTATTTTAATACGTTCTTTCAACAACTGGTATTTTTATTTAAGAACCAGGGTTCCCACAGCCTTGGGAAACCTGCTTACAGTAAATGAGGGAATTTTGAAAAATATGATTTTTTTTTATTTTAAGACTTTATACCTGGAAAAGTCATGTAAATTTCTATAATGAATATGATTTTTTGTTGTTGTTATTTCAGGCTATAACATATTTTGTTGTGCTGAAATTGCTATAAATGTGAATAAAACTAATTTAAAAAAAATATTTTCCCTTAATCACAAATGACTGGAAACAAAAGTGTGAACCCTGAAATACAATTCAGTCCTTAATCAACTGAAATTATGGAATTTACTTCCTATTGCCACTTTTATTTTCTTTAAATAAAAATAAAAAAACATTGTCTTGGAGTCAAAATGGTTGAGAACCTCTGATGTATAGTATTTATAACAATTCTCATTAAAATCTGACAATTTCCAATGAATACTGACTTAAATTTCTTTATTGCATAAGCCACTTTTGTGATGTGTTTTTTGGAGCTTGACGTATAGTATACACAGAATCAGTACACTATACTGTGTATCATAAAAACAATCATGCACCTGTTTGATCAGCAATGATACTGCAAGATAACATATCACAGACAGCACAATAAGCACGGCCATATCTTTCCACTGTACCTGCTTAAGCCGTTTTGCTTCGTGCTCCAGTTCAATCTCTCGAGTCTTGGCATTGTACTCCGACAGCCCAGCAGCGCTACGGCCACGGCCGGGCTTCTCAGTCTCCAGTTTAAAGAGTTGCAGGTGCTCCAGTTCGCGCCGCAGGTCCTCAATCAGCTACATGCACAATCACATGTGGATTGTGTGAGAGGTCTGTATATTTAAGTTTATGTATGTGTACAGTTGTAATCTGCAAAAAGACATGCGCTAGGCTACCTCTTGCATGGCCTCTCGCTCCTTCTGAAACTCATGTCTGTTCTGCCAAAGCTTATCCATCATTTTCCTGTACAGATCCATCTCATCCTTCAAACGCAGGCTTGTGTCTTCCAGTTTATCAGTCATACGCTGCTTCTCCTGTGCACAAATATACATACAGTACAAATATATACAACATTTTACCATGAAATTAGTCATTTGGATATAGTAATTCTGTCTAATCACTGATATATCTTCTAAACAAAATAATAAATGCAATATAGCTACATCTAAATCCAGATGATCAAACCATTGTTATACAGTATATTGCAGTGTCACCCAGCCCCTAAGTCTGTTCGATGTTAAAAGCATTAAGGCATTTTAGAGATAACAGTATGACTGTGTGAAACAATCTGCATTGTGAAAAAAGCTATAGAAATAAATTTGACTTGACATAGTGAGTAAAAAAATCCCTTTAAAGGAATAGTTAACTTGATAATGAAAATTCCAAACAGTTGATGTACCCCATTGACTTCCATAGTATAGTACTATGGAAGTCAGTGGGGTACATCAACTGTCTGGTTACTGACATTCTTCAAAATATCTTATTTTGTGTTCAGCAGAAGAAAGAAATTCATACAGGTTTGAAACAACTTGAGGGTGAGTAAATTATGACAGAAGTTTAATTTTTTTAACTTGGTGGCCATTTTGGGTCCCATGCAGCTGTTTTCTAGGTAGGCAATAGGCATACAAGTACAACTTGAATGGGGAAAACGAAAACTCTATCAAGATCACATTTTAATGCATTTCAAACCAGCAATAAAATCTGACAACAATTTTATCATAAATGTAGCTTCTTCAGCTAAAAACTGCATTTTTCAGATTCAGTCTAGTCCACAAGAGGACCTTTAATATTTTAGCTATATCAGACAGTGGCCTAGTTTTAAAGCTTTATGGAAAGGCTACAAGTCAAGTCGTGCAGTTGCTCCACAATGTTTCATTCCATCTCAGAGATCAAAGCCTCACAGTCTCTGAGTCTAAATACGGGGCTGCTAATGTCATGCAGTCAGCAGCTTTCACACTCATAACACTGGCTAATGCAAGCAGCACGAAAGAGTGTGCTGTTAACACTGACAAGCTCCAGGGATTTCACTGCCTGCTGAAATGTGTCAAAAGATGCTTCAGTGAGGTCAGAAGTGACAAGTGTGAAAATGGGTGTGTGAACGTGTGTTGGAGAGCAAGAAAGTGCTGTGTTTTAATTGTTAAATTAATCATGTGACACGTAACTTGATGAGCTGATGTATCATGTGCGTCATGTGGTTGTGAAGGTGAAGGGAGTTTCAGCTTGAGTTTTGATGCATCTCTGACCTGGTCTAGTTTCTCAGTCTGAGACTTGAGTCTGCACACATTCACTTTCATCTCTGCGTTTTCCTCTTCTAGCTGCTGGACCCTATAGGGAGGAATCATCCATTATAAAGTAGTATGCCATACACTCCCCTGCTGAATAGTGTTTCTGTGTTATAAGGTCTTGAAAACCCCACATGCTTCACATATGTGTTTTTGAGAGGTTTCTTATCTGAGAGTTCAGGTACCTGTTACTAAGCAGTTCAATGTCAGTGCTCTTGTCTCTCTCCATCTTACTGTAGGCCTCTCTGTGTCTCTTCAGCTCCTCCTCTAGGCATTGCTCTGCACGCGTCTCCTGATCTTTGATCTGCTCCTCCAGCTCATGTACCCTGATGGGTAAACATGTACAAATAAACACATTAAGACAACAGAAAACATATACTACATAAGTCTCTTATGCCCAACAAAGCGGCATTTTACTTGGTCAAAAATACAGTAAAAACAGTAATATTGTGAAATATTATTACAATTTAAAATAACTGTTTTCTATTTGACAATATTTTAAAAATGTAATTTATTCTTGTGATCAAAGCTGAATTATCAGCATCATTACTCCAGTCTTCAGTGTCACATGATCCTTCAGAAATCATTCTAATATGATGATTTGATGCTCAATAACTATTTCTTATTATTATCAATGTTGAAAACAGTTGTGCTGCTTAATATTTCAGATTCTTTAATTAATATAGAAAGTTCAAAATAATTTATTAGAAATAGAAATCTTTTGTAACGTTATAAATCTTTACTGATTTAAATTGACCAATTTAATGCATCCTTTCTGAATAAAAGTATTAATATCTTTAAAAATGGTCTTAATAATGACCCCACAATTTAATAATCTGTATGCTCTTTATAACATATCATATCTGCATCTAATAGTCAGATCTCCGTCATCTTTACCTGTGAACTAGTTGTGTGTTTTCCTGTTTAAGTTTGGATTTCAGATCTCCGTTAGCCAGGCTGTCGTTCTCAAGCTCCGTTATCTTCTTTTCCAAATAACTCACCTGCAATAGGAATAAAGAGGAGTTTGTGGTTACACTTTATTTTAAGGTGACGTAGTTACATTGTACTTACTCATATAAGTACTGAGTAATATTAATTAACTACATGTACTTACTATAGAGTTACGGTTATGGTTTGGTTATATAGGGTTACTATAGTAAGTACATGTAGTAATGTGTAACTATGTCACCTTAAATTAAAGTGTTACCGAGTTCACATTCACAAGTAAACAGCATTATTATAATGGCCTTCACAAGTATTTCTGAAACATTATTTGATTTTTATCAGTTTATTATGCATTAAGCAATTCAACAATAAATGTGGTCTTCAGTTCAACTTCATTATGCTTCCAAGACCTTCTCAGTGATGTCAATATCACAGGAGTCGATGCTGTCTCTGAAGAGGTCCTCTGTGCTGCCCTGACTGCTGCTGAAGTTACTGTGATGGAAGAGCTGACTGTGAAACACAAAGAGAAACAGAGAGTCAGGACATCTTCTCTCTTACCAGTTACCAGGCAATGGGTATGCAGCACTTTGTAATGTTATATTCTACAGATCTTGTGAACGTAACAGAGATGAGAGACTTACCGACCAAATGCTGTACTGGTAATTTTCCTGTTTGGGCTGTAAAATCAAAAGATCCCTGGATTAGAGAACGGAGTTTGCACTGCTACAACCTTTTGCAACTCTTTTACATTTTATATTCTCCTGACACATTAAACAGCTTCCTAAAATCTACACATTCACTCAATTTTTCATCATATACAAACTGTAAATGATATAATACCATGCAGAAAATCCAATTTAATGGGTACAGATACTGAAAGATGAAATCAGAAAAAAACATATTTATGACAGATAGACAGATATAGACAGACAGACAGATAGATGGATAGATAGATGGATGATGGATGGATGGATTGGTTCTCAGTGCTTCCCATCAATCTTGCAGTCCACTGCAATGTTTCGTTTATTCGATTCTGGTTATCAGTTTTGTTTAGAGCCTAATTACTGATTCACTATCGCCCCAAGTGGCCAAGATCAGGTATTGAAGTCAGTTTGTCCTAGGTAATGAGATTACACTGATAATCAGACGGCTCTGGAGGACCTCAGTAAAAATAGAACACCTGCACTCTAATTATAAACCTCTGACTGTGTTTATGTAACTGTGTGACCCACGTCATTCTTTAAACCCCTTCTCTCGTTACATCACACAGGTCTGAACTCCGAAATACAAGTCAGCTCTCTCCTGTCCTCAAACCCAACCCAGACATCACAGCACTGACAAAACACGTATAACTACAACAACAGTGATAGACCCTGACAATCTGCGAACCAACAAAATACACTCAGCATTCACACACATGCCCTCAAAAGTGCAGTTTCAGATAGATCTTCATGACCTGTCTTGACCGGTTGGCTTGACATATTTGATACAAAAAAATAGAACAAAACAGAAATTAGCAATGAAAAAAAAAAAAAAAAAAAAGAAATCTGATGGCTTTTACACTAAACAGTCATCCAACAGCAGAAGTCTTCCTAAAGTTTTTTTTTAAGCTTAAAAAAAAAGAAAAAAAAAAGAAAAGAGGTGTAGTTCATATCGGTGCCAATCATGTTTTGCATGAATGCATTTTAACTTTGGCAGAGTATGCAGTGGAGGATTTGGACAAAAATGCCAAGGGATTAATAGCCAAAGGCCACAGAATGCCACATGATCCCACTTCCCCATCACACTTATTCACCCAGAGAAAAGGAAATTACACAGCTCTTACTGAACGTCTCTCTTGCACCGTTTCAAACCTAGGTTGTTCCAAAAGGTAGACACTTGATTATGCTGCTTTCTAAAATACTGTTTTATTATCATTTATAATAATAATAATAATAATAATAATAATAATAATGAGAAGGCAATCCCAGAATGCACTGCATTAAACTTGGAGAAAAAAAGTCAACAGTATATGCTTTTTTTTGTTGAAGACATCAGCACACATTAATCCAACAAATTTTTGTAAATAATCATGCTCATAATCACCCATTTTCACAAGCAAATCACACCAAAATAACACACACACACACACACGTCTGGTTTGCTATCTTTGTGGGGACTCTCCATAGTAATGGTTTTTATACTGTACAAACTGTATCTTCTAAACTCTTACACACTAACCCTAAAAGTCGTGATTAACCTGGTTGGTTTGGTTTATGACTTATCACTCTAAATTAAGACTTTTTGAAAATCCCTTTGGAAAAAATGAATGGGATAAATACTTCCAGAACCAAGGCAGCTGAAAAAGTGGACGGGCACTGTTTCACTCTATTTGTGTGCCGTCTATGTGCTCATGAAGTAACTCGTGTAGGTCAGGACGGTTAGGATGCTGTCTTAGAAGGCAGCTGTCTATGTAGGAAGTATGCAGTGAGGCAGCTCAGCAGGTTTTGTGATAGAGCGTCTATGTCTGTAGTATAATGTCTCGGTGTGTCAGTAGCATATGAGGTGGAATCCTCATAATCCCATGATGCATTAAAGTCTTATTACAGAGGAAAGATTGCAGTGTCGTTCTCCTGAAGTACCAACTATGTTATGTGGTCACATGACAATAAAAGGATTATTTCAGCAGTTTATCTAATTCCACCACACACACACCCACTTAAACACCCCAGGCTTTTCTTGAGGGTTTCAGTTTTCCCACACTGTCTCTGATAACATTCACAAAGATTAGTAAACCTTTTGACTGGAACACTGTTGCTATGGTAACAGCTCCTTTAATGAAACCCGTCTCCCGATAAAGCTTTTGGCAGGGGTGATTAAAGAGACTCATAAAAATATATCTAGCTTTAACTTAGAGTGAACTGAGAGATAAAGAATTGTCTCAGAAGAGCAGCGCAGTTAAGGGCACTAAAAACAGGATTGGACATGTAACCAATGATTAAGGTAGGACAGCATGCTACATTTTAAGCATAAAATGGCCCCAGAAAAAAAACAAAAAAAACATAATTATAACATAAATATAAGTTTATTATTAGTATGCACTGTATCAAGCTCAGTAAAAACAATAAAATACTCAATCAATAATCAATCAATAATTCAAAAGAAACATCAATAAAAACAGTTCCATGTAATCAGAAATTTTTATTTTACCCAATATTTGTTTGTATTTTTATGCTTATAGAGTGCTGCAGGAGTCCTAAAACCAGAAAACAAGTTGGCATTTAGAACCTGAAGTTCCATCGTCCTAAAGTCACTGGGTTTTTTGAAGGGATTTTTGGTTAAACTGTCTGAAATAAGGTCTGTGGTTAATTCTACAACATAAAATTCATATACTATTACAGCCTCACACTTTTGCAAACTATTCTAACTCAAACTTGTCGATTTTAGATAAAGTTTGAAAGCGTTTTTGTAAACTTAGTCATGCGGACGTGCTGTAGTAGGGTTATAGCCCAACTTTAGCTTTTTACTTCGACTTTGTATTTAGGCTTCAAAATTCAGAAAAGTTTTTAATTTCATAAAGTTTTGTTGGTCACAGAGCTTATTTTCTGCAATAATCCAAAAGTCAATGGCAAAATCCTTGTATACTCTAGTAGAGTGCGGTGCCATTAGCTTAGCAATATGCTAACTTCAAACTCGGTCTCCTCTTACCTGTTAGCTTTGAGGTTTTTGAGTCTGGCCTCCAGGTCATTGAGCAGGTTGACTTTCTTGCAGCACTGAGAGCAGTAAACATCCAGAAGCTCACTGTTGTACAGGTGTCTGATCTTCTGAGGGGTCTGGCCAGCACTGTAAACACCAAGTGATCATCAATACTGGCAGTAGAAGCATTCAGATTGTTCTTGCTCACAATATTTAATAATATAATATGATGAGAGATTTTAAATTTTGCATAGTTATAAGAACGTCTAATGAGCTGTTATTGAATTCATGACAGGATAATTATCACACAGCTGAAGATTTAAGAGCTGAAGATTTAAAAGTACCACTGTAAGGCAAAACTGCTTCATAAAATTGTATGTTTGACAATGAGATAATTAATAGCGGTCAAAGATTCCCAGCAACATTCATCCGAGAAATCGTATTTTAGTCAGAATTATAAATAAATTCTCCACAATGATAACATTCTCATGGAGTAAATCTCATGAAAATAAAAATTAAAAATTAAAATAAATCCTATTTTGCTTAAAGGAAAATTGTGCTTATTTTTTAATCATTAAGATTGGTACATTTTGAATTGGTACATTATTTTTCACACAACTTATCAATACCATAATGCATTGAGACTTTAATGCTTTACGTTCTTTCTTTTAAAACTGTGTTGCAGAATTTTGAGAAATGAGAATGTAATTTTTCGGCATTTTGGTAATTATAATTTGGATAAGGATCTGCTTAATTAACATGAAAATAATGTCACAAATATATCATTTAAAATATAATTAATAAAATATAAAAATAATAATTGGCTTTAAATAAATACAAATATATTTTATATACATATATGTGTGTGTGTGTGTGTGTGTGTGTGTTTGTGTTTGTGTGTGTGTGTGTGTGTGTGTGTGTGTGTGTGTGTGTGTGTGTGTTTGTTATATAAATATATAAATAATTTCTTCTTTCTTTCTTTTAGTTTTGGCCTGGACATGTTCTTGTCTGATTTCATGCTATTCACCCATATTCATCCATGCAATCAAATGACAGAGATCACACATATAACACAGTGTGTCAGTTTTTTATGTGAGAGGTGTGTACTTGTGAGCTAGTTAACCTGGAGGGCAGAGAGGAGCCCAGGTCAGAGAAACCATTAGTACGTGTGTCATCATCGGGGATGGGGCTGCTGGGAGTGAAGTCCACATCCTCTCCCTCTCCATAGTCCTCAAACTGCTCCTCCACTGAGATTACTGAGGCCGCTGCTGACGAGACCATCTGACCACAGCTAAACCAGAGAAAGAGTATAATTTTATGTGTTAATGTGATTATTTTCAATTGAATTAAACATTAATTATTACATTAAATAATATTTTAACTAAACAATTATTTCTGGAATCATAAGCTCAAATAACACTAAAAAAGACCCAAAACATAATTATCCATGATGCTTACTTGTTTCTACGTAGAAAGAGTCCTCCCAGTCCTTCCTCTTTATCCTCATGACGTCCTCCTTCAGAAGATTCAGATCCTGCCCCGCTGTCCATGTCTGACTCCTGCGCATCCCGTCCGCCCATTCCTTCCTCATCCGAATACAGCTGGCACTCTGGGTACGGCCGCGTGCATACGATGATCGGGGGTCCCAGACTCCCCTCCCCGTGCTGCAAACAGATATCATAGAAAACCTTTTCAATAAAGTCATATTGCTCAAAAATCAAATGCAA
Organism: Abramis brama; assembly: GCF_963993115.1. NCBI lineage: Eukaryota > Metazoa > Chordata > Actinopteri > Cypriniformes > Leuciscidae > Abramis > Abramis brama. The sequence goes on from NC_139963.1 coordinate 33,454,984, forward strand.
ATACGACATACAGAAATTGCTCAAAACTAGACCGGATTACTGTGACTCACTATGTGTTCTCTTCACACACAGGTCTTAATGAAGTGACATGAGAACTTAAGAAGACTTAAGAACTTTAGAAGTCCTCTGTCCGAGGAACACAAAAGATGATGGGTCAAAGGTTATGGAAACTTTGCTCATTAACCCCAGAAGACACAAACGACACTAAGACAGGACAAAGGTCATCATGGTGAATGGGTGTGAAACATTTCAGTTGACTAATGAATGGCGAGTCTAACAAAAGAGAAGGATGAACATTTAGATTGTATAGCAGAGACAGAAATTGTGCTCTCGTAAAGAAATGACATATTCTCCATTTGATATAGCATTTTTTTTTCATACATGCTCTCCAACAACAAGTGCAGCTCTAAAATTTTAACTTGCTTATTAAAATTCATGTCACATCTCAATGGCAAAAGGACGATGTGAATCAGCTGATGCTGTCCAGTGGCTCATTGTTATTTGCACAGAAAGAGCAGAATAATTATCACACTATGAGAGATCGTTAAGTCTTTAGAGTCTTTATATATGTTTGCATACATATATCAACATTTTTGGTTATACTCTATTTTAAGCTGACTAAGTTACATTGTACTCATTTAAGTACTGAGTAATATTAATTAACTACATGTACTTATTATAGAGTTACGGTTAGGGTTTGGTTTAGGGTTAGTTACTTGTAATTATGCAGAATTTACTGTTATTATATGCCAAGTGCATGTAGTAAAGTGTACATCACCTTAAAATAAAGTGTTACCAAAATGTTCTCTCTGTCTAATATAAAAGTATATTTATATTTGCAACTAGGAGATACTGTCGATGTCTTGGGAGATACTGTATTATTAAAACAGAATTATCGCTGGTCATTAAGCCTTTACTGCATTCTGGGGAACTACAATACACTCTAAAATGACTTCACATCCCTCACAGATGATCATATGCTGTTCATTTATTCATACCGTAATTCATCCAATAGAATCAAACTTTCCATTACTTTGAAGGTGACATAAACATTCACTAATTCCAGAAATAAATAGCCATAAATTGCTAATGGCATACAGTGGCTCTAAATTTATTTGAACTCTTAAGTCACATTTTAAAGTTTCTTTGCCCATAGAAAAATAGCACTCATTTTTAAAATGACTTTTAACCATCTGTTCCTGAGGTAATTGACGTATGAAGTCAGGTTGTCTTTTATCACATTAACTACAAATACTTGTATCCCTATATTGAACAGTATATCTATACTTACTGAAAATTAATAAAACAAATACAGAATTGAATAGTAAGTGCTATAAAATGCTAGAACATACAAAAAAAGGGGGTGCTAGAAATGTGGTCCTAGGACAGCGGTCCTGAAACTGCAGCCTCCAGTATTGCAGGAGTACCTACTCCACTTGATTAGTACTGCTTGATTAACACAGGAATGTGGTAGTCAGCTGCTCTCCTCTCCTATGACCCTCCCTCACTCTCTATACTAAACCTGTACCCTTTACCCTGTACCCTGTTTAGAACATACATTTTCTTTAAATCTTTATACTCTTTTTCTTTCCTCTATATAATTTACAATATATACATTTTTCTCCCATCGCAAACACCTTTCAATCTTTTTCAAAAAGCATTTCATTCTTATCAAAGTCTATGCAGCGTATATATGAATATACATTCACACCTCAGCGAGCCTGTTACTTTCCTTTGTAGGTCACACACACGATACTCGCTCACCCCTCCCACTCATGCCCACACGGCAGATCTAACAAATAAGACCTATGCACACAAAATGATTCTTAAAAAAAGATACGCGTCTTATAATTGTCTAATAATTTAGTTCTCATGTAATTGTATCTTGTTTTAAGGATGTTTAGATATTTTTAATGGAAAATGGGACAAAAATTCTGATTAAGAAAATCTGCAACATAGAACCACTGCTGTGAGCAGACGGGTCGTCCCAAACTGCAGGATAACTAGATATCCAGTAACCCCTGCTTTAGTCTAGTCTTGTGCATTTATTAAAACGTCTTTCGAGAAAAATAAAATGCTTCTAGTTTGCAGGCTGATCTGAGATTATGCCTACGGCAAGGAAATGTAACATCCGGCCACAGGATTAAACATCTCAGGCCTAGTCACAAATGTGAGCAAAACTTTGATTCTTCCCACATGGCTGCATCTTTGGAGATAACAGAAGAGGAGCAGATTACTGATGACTGATATCTGCATAGTCTTAATGTGAAGCTTTGACAGCATAATAGAAGTTCTCCTAGCTGAGCAGACACACTCTGACTGCAGTAATGTAAGAGGAGACACAGGGGTCTCCTGCAGTGAGAGCCCAGATAAAAGACCCCTTTTGGTCCAACTCAACCTGAATCTGCCAGCCCCCCTTAGACAGCACCGTCTGGAATGCCTAGACTTAACATTCATTATTTACACTCTGCTTCTGACAGACTTCTTTCAATGTTAGGCATGCATTAATACACACACATACTTCACATCATTTCATAAACAAATAAAGCCTATACACACACATATTTCAATGTTCTTTTATATATCATGCATAGTTAGGCTACACTTCAATGTATTTCACAGATGAAAGCAGTTATGCAGTTGCAACTATTATCTTTTCACACACCAATACTCTGTGTATTTGGTGACAAAGTGATTTGATTTTATGTGACCGATTAAAGGGTTAGTTCACCCAAAAATGAAAATTCTGTCAGTAATTACTCACCCTCATGTTGTTCCAATCCTGTAAGACTTTCGTTCGCCTTCGGAGCACAAATTAATATATTTTTGATGAAATCTGAGAGCTGGCTCACCCCTTCATAGGCTTCAATGTAATCGATATCCATCGATATATATGTTAATCAAATCGTTATTTTTGTTTTTTTTGCGCATAAAAAGTATTCTCTTCATTTGATAAACTTGAGCCACTGTAGTCACTTGGACTATTTTAATGATGTCTTTACTAACTTTTCTGGGATGGCAGATATCGGTTACATAGAAGCCTATGAAGGTGTGAGCCAGCTCTCAGATTTCATCAAAATATATTAATTTGTTTTCCGAAGATGAACGAAAGTTTAAATTTAGGGTAATGAGACTCAAATTTAGGGTATTGAGAACAGGCGCGCTCAACTCCCAAAACGTTTATGGGTGCGAGTAATAAAGAAGTTTTAAGATGAAAAACCGCACTCTCAAAGTATAATTTCATAGATTTATTGTAACCATGTCCACACAGACGCGTTTCGGCCTAAGCCATCATCAGTGTGTCAAATTTAGGGTATCACAATTGTATTTTAATGTTTCAACTCACTGTTGAAAATCAAAGCAGAAACAGTTTGCTCTTTGCTTTTTATTAACATGATGGACTGATGCTGTCACGCTGCGATACTGCTGATCCACCCTACCTCAGTGATTTATACATTATTGCGGAGTACGGACCAAGGACACTAAGTGCTAAAATATGCCCACCAATGTGTCCACAGTACAGTATGCTGAGTTGGAGAGGAAGATCAACATTAAAAAGCCAATGACTCCGCTCGGGAATATACAGCCCGGTATTGATTCAAACGCATAATGATGTCAATGCTGAGTGAAAGCTGCTGTATTCCTCTGGAGTGTAAGTGCGATCTGGTCAATAGTTATTGTGTAATCAAACACTCTTTTATGTGTTATTACTGACCAACAGCAATATCCTTTTATTACTTGGCTTAAAGGGACAGTTCACCCAAAAATGAAAGTTCTGTCTTCAAGAAAGAGTGAATGAAACCGTTATTTCTTTGTCTCAGAACACGCCTGAAAACATTCAAATGCGCAACATGTCCAGAAGATCTCTGATTATAAATAATAGAGAAGTTTTTGTCTGTGAAGTAGATATGGAACACAGAGGACTGCATGATGGAGGAATCCACATCAGTCTCAGTCTCACACATCATTAGATTATTTTCCTCTGTGAAAGCAGAGCAGATATTTTTCTCTAATGTTTAGATGCGGTTTAATTTTTCTCTGTAGATCTATAAGAGCAGCACTTCTTCACAGATCTGCCGTCTCATGATGACAGCAACCCACACACACAAACACAACACTGGCTAGCATCCAAAGCACACCATCATATTCACAGCTTTTTCAAGTGCAGCTCGCAAGAAATGTCAAGTGTGCACATAAACATGACAGAAAACTTCTCAAACTTCTGATGACAATAGCGATCCCTGCCAAATACAGCACTGGCTGCTAGTTTTGAAGATTTTTCAGGTAACAGACCAAACAAACATTTTGGACCAACTAACAACCCAAATCAATGTAAAATGAACTACCTCAAAACAATAAGTATGTACAAATTATCGTATATCTTGAAATAGCTTTAGCTTTAACATTACTGTTTCGTTCTTATTTACCAGATATCAACTAACTAAATGCTAATTTTAGCTAATGACCCAAATGAATCTGTCGCTAGCGAAGTATTTGGATTGAAAACTTATGTACACTTAAGTATAACCATCAGTTACGTTACTGAAGTGACAAAAGAAACATGCTAGCAGGGGACATTCAACATGGCTGCTCATTTTCCGTATCAATTGCGCTTGGCTGATTTTGTTTGAGATCTCAGTGGAAATGCAGCTGGATAGTTGGCCATCTCACTGCCTACACAGTCAGCAGACAAAAGACAGAGTGGATTTACAGGGAGCCATGAGTCATAATCCAGTTCTCGGGGCTCTAAAACTGCCAGCCACCCTTCTCTGGACGGTATCAAAGCGAAACACATTTGAACTCTTTATTGACCTTGAAAATGGTAACCCAGCAAACACACAGAAAGGCCAACCAGAGCTGTAGTTACACAATCAATACTGCAGAGGCACCTGGCAAAGCAAATTACCTTATTATACCACAGCTTGTGTAGGTGTCCCTCTGAAAGCAAGACATGTGGAGACAAGTAAAAATATGGTTCTCAATTTAGTTGTTCTAAGATCCGGGCACAATCACAAACACGTACCAGTGAGTCATTTTAAAAGGTCGGTCACAAAATGTTCATCCACCTCTGTCCCTTGGCAGAGATCTCATAGTAGTCTGGATGCACCATATCATTACATTTTAGAGTGTCCAAAATGCAATTAACCTCCTGTCTCAACTATAATACTGAATTATAACTTTTGCTGGGCTTTGCATTACAGTATCCATGAAATGGTAGTGCAGATAGTGCCAATGTCACACACAGGTCCTCTGCTGCCCACGCAATAAACTAGGCCTGATACAGCATTTCATAAAGGATCAATATCTAAAGCTGTCAGACCTGCTGCTAAATGACTGTAGTCTTAAATGGAGTAGACAAGAGAACTGGACTGACCCTATACAGGATCAGCTTATAATGTATAGTCAAAAAGCAAGCAAAAGTTAAAATAAAAATCCTAAAATTTCTGGGGGGGAAAACGCTAACAAGCTATATATATATATATATATATACACACACACATATTTGTTTAAGATTGATAAGAAATGTTTCTTGAATACCAGATTAGCAAATTAGAATCGTTACGCTGAAGACTGTATAAATGACTGAATAAATTACAATTTAAAAAACTGAATACAGTCATTTAAAATTTTTAACATTTTAATAATACTTACAACAAATGAGAAAATACTTATTTTAGAAACTCTCTCTCTCTTAATAAATATATACTGTATATGAAAATTACATCTTGACAGGGCATGTACTGAAATCCAATATGCTAACACATTATACGATAAAGTCATATATATTTTAAGACCACAGAGAGAGACCAGGTCTTTGTATTGACTGAACTTTAGCTGTACAGTGAACAATTGTCAGCATATAGCGGCCAAGCACTCGGTTGTAAAAGTTTAAGAAGCCAATGAGACTTTGACCGACCCCCCTTTGCAAAACAAACCACAAGAGAGGGTAAAGGCAAGCACCAGGGAAGGAATTTCAATGGCTGTATACCCTATTGTTCCTTGACCTTTCTGAATTGTCCTTTGCCAGTGGAAAAAAACATTACTTCAACATTAAGAACCACACACATTCATACAAACGCAATGTGGATGCGGTGCTACCAGCAGGTGGTCATTAACCGTTCGGGAGTCTACCCAAACCACCCCAGCACCCTCAATCTCCCCTTTCATGTTCACACACTCCCTTCAAACTATCAGCCGTATTCAAAACTCCACAGTCCCTCCCACTCGACAACCCCCAAAACCACAACTCCCAGCGCACACCATTAGCCCTGCTCCCAAGAGACACAGAATTAACTGTTTAGGTTTATGAGCATGTGCACTTACAACAGTAATCAACCAGTCTGCTAGTTTTTCTACACCATTAGTCTCATTTGAGGTGTAAAAATGGAGGTTATTTGTGTTGTTTGTCAAAGAACAGATATTTTCACCAGACTGGCATTTAAGAAACGAAACAGTTAGAAGAAAACTGGAAACAATGTCACCAACGGTTGTTCAGTAGACGAAGGCAGACACAAACACACACAGGCACCGCCAAAAACGCATCGACACAGTCCAAACACACCACAAGCAGTCTAAACACACGCATAGTCTCTCACACTGTCTGATTAGCATTTCAATAGCGTGACCCCTTTCCCCTCCAACAGATTACCACACAATCCAGCCCGGCTCTCTAGTCATTCATTCAACTTGTCATTCAAAGGCAGGTGTAGCGTTTTGGAAAGACACAGGCTGGTTGTGAATTCCACCACACTCAGAGCCTTCACATCATGGACTAAAATGAGAAAAAAAAATCAAAAATGATTCGCGTTTCATTTAGCTTTAACACTCTAAAGTGCTGTTGGGTGTCAACGAGAGCTCCCAAGAGATGATAATGTAAGCTGAGAGGTTGTTACAGTGTCTACATTGATGCTACACTGAAAAAAATCTATGTCAAAAATATTATTTAACATCACTGAGCCAACCAACAAAACTCAATGTTATAGGTTAAATCAGGTATAAATAGCTCTTTAAGGTAACAATTGCAGGTTCCCACTTTGTACAGTGCAGGAACGAGGATGAGAGAAGATCATGAGAGAAAGAGCAGGAACAATGGACTTGGCTGCAGCAAATGTTCACACGTGCTAGTGTTCTCATCTCATCCTCTTACCCCTCCGCTCAATAATGAAGATCCATCATCTCCATCCTCTCTGCCCGTGCCGGTTAAGCCCTCGTTGGCTGAGGACGTCCAAGACTTAGTGTCCCCGTCTCCCTCCAGGATCCCCACCCTCACCACAGTCCAACAGGTGAAATATCAGCGACCAGTCCTGTCAGATTTTAGTGCTCCTGTGGACGTGTGGCTTCGGGTATCTCCACCTAGCCACCGCTGCTCCAAACTGCCTCAGTCCTCCTCACACATACACACACACACTCGCTCCGACCTGCATCGACCGATCATGCGGCCACACACCAACACACACGGACAGAGACACTACTGATCTGGCAACAGTTGTTGGGCTTTTGGCCACTCCTCTCAGCAAATCACCTCCCCTACTCCTGCCTGTCACATTCCCTCCCTCTCTCTGCCTCGTTCTCTCGGCTGTTGCTAGGAAACTATTCCGCTGAGCCGTCCCACAGCTGTGACATCGAGTGGAGCGTGAGTGTGCTCCTTCGCAACACACACTGCTATCTTAAGCCTAACCTCAGCTGTGCTGCATAATACACATAATTACAGACAATTAACCTTCTCCTCATTTAAGTGTCATGATAAATAAAGCAAATAGATAAATAAGATACAGATACTTCAAAGAATCAATAGGGGGTTGATCATGTGCTGCCCTGGAAAAACATCAGCAGTGTTACTTGTTAGTTTTATTACTTTAGTTGTGGTGCGTATCGTGACAGTTGGGAAATGAAAATTTCTAAATTTCTTGAAAACATTTGAAACAGTTAACCAATAGTTTAAAAGAAAGTGAGGTGGAGTGATGTAATCTTGATCCATGTTTCACACTTTTAATCAAAGTGATTAGTGTTAAAGGTTCATATAGGATAGAATACATTTCTGTCATCATTTACTCACCTTCATGTTGCTCCAAACCTCTATGACTTTCTGGAACAATAAAATAAGATATTTTGAAGAATGTAATCAAACAGTTTTGGTGTCCATTGACCTTCATTGTATGGACAAAAAACAGACATTTGTCAAAATATCTACTTTTATGTTCCACAGAAGAAAGAAAGTCATACAGGTTTGGAACAACATGAAGGCGAGTAAATGATGACAGATCTTTCAATTCTGGGTGAACTTTAAGCACAGTATGACATTATTTATTATTAGCAAACTAATTTAACTTTACAATTGGAAAATGAACTAGAGTCAACTTCCATAACTAGAGTGGTCTTATGACTGATTTACAGAATATCTTAAGAGCTTCCTTAATTAACACTTCTCATAAATTCACAGGCTCACAGCAGCAATGAGCTCTTGCTAGAGGCAAAGACGGATGAAATAAAAATCTAATCAATGGTGAACATTTACACATGTACACTCACACTTCCACAGCTTTGAGTGAGAAGTCTCGTATATATGCTGTGCTCTGTTTGTGAACGCATATGTGTGAGGTTTGAGATGCATGTTTATGCAGGTGCATGAGATACTGTATCTGTGTGTGTAAGAGAGAGATAAAGCAAGCAATCCTCCTCCGTTCTAACTCTCTACTGTGTATCAGTGATGCCCCACTTTCTCATGATTCCCATGAGGTCAGTGCTGCAGCACCGGCAGTTAGTTTTGGCCCAGCGGCTCGAACCGGACCCTCCTGCCTCTCACGTCCTCAGCTCTCTGTCAGAATTCAGCTCTCTCTCTTCAAATTATCTCAAAATACAGTACACATGATCTCTGTGATGCTGCAGGGATAGACATACAGTCTGAGCTGTAGTTGAGAATATGGAAGAGAGAGACAGGGAGGGTGGAAACACGAGAGTGGATGCTGCAGATGAAAAGACGATCACACAGCTCTATCACAAACTGGTGCTTGGCTCCTCAAGCTGTTTACGAAGCCAAATCCATTCTATTTCAGACATGTTTGTCCTGCTTTACCCTGATTGTCATTGCAGGTAACTGTGTAAAGAGAGTTGTTTCTGACTGTTATTTCAGTCAGGTGTGGTTGATCTCCACTTGCTTCCTGTTGTCAGATTTCAAAGGAAACACAGTTGCAATTGTATCATTTTCTCACAAACTGTTTTTAACTGTTTGAACATGAAAAATAATGTTGGACCATTGTTACTCTATACACAGCTAGAGTTTTAGAAGAAACATGAATGCTGTTTGACTGTGGAAATGTTGTTGCCATGATGTTGCCATTGCTAAGGTGTTCAGAGTGTCTTTTGACAAAATCTATCTGGTTGCTATATTTATGGGTGGTTACCAGGGCGTTACTATGAAGCTGATAAGGTGTTCAGAGTGTTTTTTTTTACAAATGCTATCTGGTTGCTATATTTCTGGGTGGTTGCAAGGAAGTTACTATGCAGTTGCTAAGGTGTTCTAAATATTTTAGGCACTTGTTATTTGGTTGCTAGGGTGTCCTGGGTGGTTGCCAAGGTATTACTATGCAGTTGCTAAGGTGTTCAGAGTGTCTTTTGACAAAATCTATCTGGGTGCTATATTTCTGGGTGGTTGCCAGGGCATTACTATTGAGCTGCTAAGGTGTTCAGAGTGTTTTTTTGTTTGTTTGTTTTTTGTTTTTTATTTTATCAATTCTATCGGTTTCATATATTTCTGGGTGGTTGCCAGGAAGTTACTATGCAGTTGCTAAGGTGTTTTGAATATTTTTGGCACTTGTTACTTGGTTGCTAGGGTGTCCAGTGTGGTTGCCAGGGCAAGGAATGCAATAGCATTGGGGTGTAGGGAGCTCTGGGTAGAGGTAGTGCCTTTGTTTCCTGATAGCTGCACTCAACTATTGAGTGGACAGACACACTGGTCCTCATCCATCTCCTAAATCTCTCACGTCTGGCTCCTAGTGCCACACCCCGGTACACCGCTTCAGCTGGCGGGCTAAACGACGTGAGGGGGTGATGTCCATCACTGGGCGAATTAACTACCACGACGGAGTCACCGGCCACCTACCAGCTATGGTGTCAAATAGCAGGGAAGGCAGATCTGTTCAGCCTTGGCAGGCCATCTGCCTAGGAGCGGGAAACTCTGATGTAAAACCTACGGCCCGAGGACCTCGCTGTCACCGTCCCAGCTTGCTAGGCCATGGCAGTTGAAGCCCGGGCTTAAAGGGTGGGGTCAGTTCTGCGCACACTGCACTCCACTTGAAAACTCCTCTGTACAGGCAAGAAGGAAATATCCACGTCTAGGGAAAACTCCCTCAAGACCGCCGTGATGCAGTCATTATCACTCTGTACAAGAACAAAGGTGAGAAGTCAGACTGTTCAAATTATCGTGGCATAACACTTCTGTCCACAGCCGGCAAAATCCTTGCAAGAGTACTGCTGAATCGACTGGTACCGACGATAGCAGAAGATCACCTTCCAGAGACACAGTGTGGCTTCAGAGCCAACCGGGGAACCACAGACATGGTGTTTGTCCTGAAGTGCCGGGAACAAAACAAAGCGCTGTACGTCACCTTTGTGGATCTGACAAAAGCATTTGATACCGTGAGCAGGCAGGGACTTGGAAAATTCTGGAAAAGCTAGGCTGCCCACCAAAGTTCCTCACCATGATCATCCAGCTTCATGAAGATCAGCTTGGACAAGTCAGACACAGTAACGACCTCTCGTTCTTGCTCCCACACTGTTTTGTTCACCATTTTGTTCAGCATGATGCTCTAGCAGACTGCAGAGACTACAGACTACTCTCCTGTATGGCGCTGAGTCCTGGGTCACGTACCGTCATCACCTGAGACTTCTCGAGCGTTTCCATCAGCACTGCCTCCGCACAATCCTCAACATTCGTTGGAGTGACTTCGTCGCCAACACTGAAGTCCTCGAGTCAGAGGAGGTTACTAGCATCGAGGCCATGGTCCTCAAGGTACAACTTAGCTGGGCAGGGCACGTCTCCAGGATGGAGAACCACCGCCTACCTAAGATCGTGCTGTACGGGGAACTGTCCTCTGGCTACTGCAACATCGGGGCACCGCGAAAGCGATACAAAGACTCCCCGAAGAAGTCCCTCACTGCTTGCTGCATCGATCACCGTCAGTGGGCAGCACAAGCAGATGATCGCAACTCCTGGCGGCGCACAGTCCATCAGGCTACCTCCCTCTTTGAAGATGCCCGCAGGGCCAGTACGGAGGACAAAAGGAGAAGAGGAAGGAACCGTGTCCCCTCAGCACCTATCCTGGACCAGACCTTTACCTGCAGCCACTGTGGCAGGACCTGCCTGTCCCGCATAGGCCTCGTCAGCCATCAGCGTGCCTGTAGAAGACGTGGATGTCCCTCCTAAATCTTCGTTTGCGAAGCCAAGCCATGACTATGCAGGTGCTAAGGTGTTCAGAGTGTTTTTTGACAAATGCTATCTGGTTTCTATATTTCTGGGTGGTTTCCAGGGCATTACTATGCAGTTGCTAAGGTGTTCTAGGTGTTTTAGACGTCTGCTATCTGGTTGCTAGGATGTTCTAGGTGGTTGCTAGGGGTCTAACTGGTTGCTATGTGGTTGCTTACTATACAGAACTTTAATATTTGGCACTAAAGGGTTTGTTCAATCTAATAACAATAGTGAAGCTTGTAAGCAACAGTCATAATAAAGAAGAGAGGTAATAAATAAGGAGTATATCAGTGAGTAGTAAGACCTAAGATTTATATAAGACAGAAAACATTTAGGCTGTTAACTGCAACTGCTCTCTAATGTGTGAATGATTGCTTCCGGCTTTAATTTAAACAGAGAAGCCTCTGTGTGCATATGAGCACAGCTTTTATCTCTTCTAACTTTCTCTTTTCTCTTTCCCATCTCTATGTGACTGACAGCTGGTAGATTAGGAGGACTGCTGGAATGTGAAGAAAGACGAGGAGAAAAGTGGGAAAGAGAATAAGAGAGGGAGGCCACAAACAGACCCAATGAGCCCAAAAAAAGCACAAGGAATCAGACAACATACACATACTGGTCAACAGAAAATTTTCATCAGTTGATACATAGAAATATCAACAGTCCTAAAAATGAAGATGCTCAACCGAAACCTCAAATGTTCAAGTAGCTACTAACACAGAGTGGATTATAAAATGAAAAGAAGACAAAGTGAGTGAGCAAGAGTAAGAAGCAGACAGAAGAGCAGGAGGGAACACAGTGAACACAGGCTTGGCAGTTTGGGCACAGTGTGCATACAAATGACTGTATTCCTCTATAATCCAAAACCAGGGGTCTCAATCGGTGGATTGCAAGGTATAACTGGGTCACAGGTCTGTTCTGGACAGCAAAAAGAAAAGCTAGATCCAAAGAGTGAAATACAACTAACCATATAATCATGCAAAGAAACTACACAAAGTAGCCTATAAGAAAATGCAACTAAGACTACATTAATTATGAGTTCATTTACATTGCAAATAAACCGTTTGTGTAGACCACAATTTGTTTTCTTGTTATGTCTGTTGGAAAAATAATAATTAATAAATAAATAAATCTGCCTGAGCTGAAAACTTTTACATTAAAAGTAAATTTAATAATAGATTAAAATGAAAAATGAAAATTTAAAAATAAAAGCTATAGTGCAAAGAGGTCATATTCTTGCTGTGCAAATGGCTCCGACCAACATGCTGACATTTTATCTAATGGTAGTGATAAAAGGCAACCTCGAGCTCATGCTGTGCATGACAGTTGGCTACTTGAAGAGAAAGCTCGTACTTAACATGTGATGTCATTGTGGCAGCGCATGCACTCAGAAGAACCTGGCTGCTCACATCAACCCAGACAGAGGAGAGGAGAGGATGTTGAACGCTTGATGGCAGTGATTGAACTCAGTGGGTAGTAGTACTGCACAACATCATCCAGAAATGGGTTGCCTTTATAATCTGACCCTGGACCAAATGACAATGTCAAACGTAGTGGCTGTTTTTCAAATAACTGTTGATGTCCTTTTATTTGGCATACACATGACATTCAGTCTCTCTCTCTCTCTCTCTCTCTCTCTCTCTCTCTCTCTGCACAGTCAGTATTGACAGAACACATCATCTCTTTTTGTACTGCCACCAATTCATCCGTCTTTCATATTTTCTTTCCCATCAAAATTACATTGTCACTACAATCTTATACGTTTTTCCTTTTCCTTTTCTCTCTCTCTCTCTCACACACACACACACACACACACACACACATTTTGAAGAACATTGGGTTCCAAACAAAATTGGACCTCATTGACTTTCATTGTATGGACAAAAAACAAAAATGTTTCAAAAATATCTTCTTTTGTGTTCTACAGAAGAAAGAAATTAATTTGGAATGACATGAGGGAGGTTGTTGGGTGACCTATCCCCTAGTTAGTTGAACTAAGTCCTGCCATTTAACAAAATGGATATACTGAAAAATGCAGGAGCGTTAAAACAAATGTATTTATCATAAAACCTATTAACAAGCAATTATGGCTACAAAAATAATTCAGCCCCCTTTAGGCTCACAGGAAGCAGGCACTGGCCTGTGAAATTCAATGTCACATGGAGCAGTGCTGCAGTGCTCCTGAAGAAGGGAGAGATGTGGTGCATGAAAGCCGAGGGCTTTTTACTCGCACTGAAACATCTTCATCATACACTGTCGCGGTGCATCTCATTTCAACACGCGTCTGTGCTTAAAATACCAACAGCTTGAATCTCCACCCGCTTAAGCAAAAATATGCTTTTTATGCATTCATTCTGCTCTGAGCAGATACAGATACTGGACCTTATGATGATGTTTGTTGTGGTGCTGCGCAGATTTAGATGCTGCTGATAGACAGATGATACTACAAAGATATAGTAACACAGTTAGACACATTCACAAAAGTAAACAACATGTGTTTGCAAGTTGTGTATATTTGGCAAGTTAGTCAATTTTAAAAGTGTCTATTTGTGTCTATAGACACATGTCATATATATGGGGCCAAAAAAATGATTGAGCAAGGATGCATTAAATTAAATTGATCAAAAGTGATGGTAAAGACATTTATACTAGATTTCTATATCAAATAAATGCTGTTCTTTTGAGTTTTCTATTCTTCAAAGATTCCTGAAAAGAAATGTACAGTATGCAGTGACAAGATGTGTCTTAAATCTAGATTTAAACAGTCTGAGCCATTCTCAGGAAAACTCTGAAATAGCCTTCCTGATAATGTTCCAGGCTCAGACACACTCTCATAGTTTAAATATAGATTAAAAACACATCTCTTTAGCCAAGCATTCACATAATGCATCTCATAAAATTGCACTCCCCCAGTTATATCAGATCAGATGCACATGATGATCTTTTTGCTTGAAACACTTTGACACAGTCACCTCTGATAACAGATTACTCTAAACTGAGGTTTGCACAAAAATGTTATGTTATCAACATTGATAATAATCAGAAATGTTTCTTAAGCAGCAAATCAGCATATTAGAATGATTTCTGAAAGATCATGTGACACTGAAGACTGGAGTAATGATGCTGAAAATTCAGCTTTGCATCACAGGAATAAATTACATTTTAAAGTAGAAAGTAAATTGCATCGGTACAAACTTTTATGTTGGCTTGGCAAAGCCTTTTCTGAAAGTTTTATAAGCTTTTTAACATGTTTTATAATGTTGCTAGCAAGTTTTATCATGTTGCTAATGTAGCGGTTGTTCTACTACACTAGCATGTTTTATCTCATTGTTAACATTTTATTTAGTTGCTAGCATGATTTAACATGTTCCAACATGTTTCTAGAATGTTTCAGCATTTTTTCTAGCATGATTTAACGTTGATAATATGTTTTAACATTATTTTACATTTTCTAGCATGATCCTAACATGTTTTAGCATTTTTCTAACATGTTTTAGCATGTTGCATGTTTTAACATTTTTCTAGCATGCTTTAAAACATTGCTAGCATGATCCTAGCATGTTTTATCATGTTGCTAGCATGTATTATTGCAAAGTTAACATGATCAGCATGTTTCAACATGTTGTTAACATGTTTTAGCACCAAATGCTAAGTCCAAATTGAAAGCCCATCACGAAATCTTCAGTACCTACAGTATATTATCCATTATTTACCATCTCTGGTGTACACTAGGTTTGGTGAGACTACAAGGCTGTGAGAATAGAAAGTAAAAATTGCACATTGTATTCCTTAGAAGTTAACAACAAAAGAGTTTAATAATATAATATTAATAATATCTCTAGAAAAAAGGAGCACAAAAGGGACAAGCACCTCAACACATGCTCTTCTAGCCTCTCTCTCTCTCTCTCTCTCTCTCTCTCTCTCTCTCTCTCTCTCTCTCTCTCTCTCTCTCTCTGGTTATCCATCAGTGTAATCAATGTGACAGGCTCATTAGTGCTCTGACTCAACTATCATTCAGCAGCAGTCACTCAGAAGAAACATCTCTGAGTTCAAACTCCAATCACGATTGATCTGTACCGAGCAATGCATACACATACACACACATACACCGATGAACCCAGACAAATCACAGCTCCACACACACACAACTAAAATATGAGCTTCGGGTTTGAATGTTGTCAACAGGAATTGTTTTGTCTCGGAGTGTGATTTTATTAAAACTAAGACATAGCACCTTTTTTGTCATTTTGTTATATGAAGGTCACATTAAAAGTGCCTTAGTAACTTTACCTTTTTTATTATTTAAATGCCCAGAGCCAGATTTTCAATGTTAAAATATGAAAATTATATTTTTTAAACTAAGATCATCTACACAATGTGTTAAATCAACACACATCACTTCAATATCTACTGTGTGGAAATTAATTCCTACATTTTTACAAAAATTACAACTGTGGGTTATTTTTCTCTGTTATTTTCACCCCAGGAAATTTTTCCACAAATAGTCTTATCAAAAACTTTAGTGTACTTAGTTACCAAAGAGAAAAGAAAATGTCAGTGGAGAACGTTTGTGTGTCAGTGAAGGATATAGTATTAACATAAGTAGCATTAACAGATCAAGTAAGCCATTAACTGTTCTCAAGCAGGTCCTGTAGACGAGACATAACATGCTTGGTCAATCTGATCAGCTGTCTGTAACCTTAATCTCTAAATCATGCTGTGTGTGTCCTGGGAAAACATATAATTATCCATACAATGAAACACACACACTTTGAAGACTTCACCAAACACTGTGAATAGTATGTTAATAGTATGTTAAAAAGCACTGTGTTAATATGACAGTGTTGCTTTGTGACAGCCACCACGACACTACACTACTATGATCGGAAAACTGTGCTACCTGACAGATGACAGTGAGAACATGTCTGACTCAGAAATGGCACAATATTAGTGAGAGGTGCATGCTGGTCCAATTAGAAAATATGTTCATGACATGGAAGTAATCATGCCATTCACTGATATTCTATCTTATGGTGTCAGTTTATTCATCAAAGAAAATTAACATTTCAATGTTTTTTGTTTTGGAAAGAGAGAGAGAGAGAGAGAGAGAGAGAGAGAGAGAGAGAGAGAGAGAGAGAGAGAGAGAGAGAGATAAAGGTGCTCTGCAGAAGATCAATGCAAAGCTTCAGTCCAGTGTTCATTTGAAGTGCTAATAGAACCGTTTGCAGCAGAGCACAGAAAAAGCAAAGAGCAATGCAGTAGTTGACACAGACTTCATTTGCACATCCTCACACGATAGCCATCACACAATTAAAAAAATGAAGAAAGAAAAAAGCTGTAGTGCAGGAGGTATCATGGAAATATTCCTAAAACCTGCGCCACCCTCTATATCAACAATATAGAAAACATTTCCTGTAACTGTTGGAAAAATGATAGTTAGCTTTTGCAGCAGCTGGATTTTCCAGAGAGCAAATGAACAGGAATAAATGATACTAAAATTACAAATGTACTAAAACATGCTGCTCAGACTGAACGTCTCAAACAGGCAATGCTTTAGCTACATAATTAGCCAGTCTTCTAGAATGAATCATATTTCTCTCCTTTTCTCTTCATATTTCTCAACATTTTCATTAGGGTATTACTATGTAATTACTATGTAATTATTAGTGTCTTAAAATGAATGACAATATGGTTACAAAGCTCATCATTACATTCCTAGTGTGAGTGAATGTGTCTTTTTCAGACTGTGGAGGAGGTCTGTTCACTGCTGCTGCTGCTGCAGTGTTTAATATCCACAGGGACACTATGATCCAGCTTCACTCCGAAGTGCATTGTCTGACTGATAAAACACTCAAATTATCCATGCATTACTGTAATAATGAATAAGATATTTTAGATTATAACTGGTGATGGATGATACAAATTGATAGATCAGTATGGCGCATGTATAAAATCTGCATAATGCCATTTTTTCCTAAATGAAAAACACTAATCCTTGCGCTTCACATGCATGTATAATATTATCTCCATAGTGTTGCTGTATTTGTTATGAATGCGGTTTCAATCTTTGTTTTGAGCTACCGTAAATGCATCTCATATCTTTCCAAACACTGCCACCTAGTGATGATGCCAACACTGTTGCAGTCACCTGCTGCATTCTAATATTAGAAACAGCTCTTAAGCTTACTATGTGATGTTGTAGTACTAACTGTATTGACTGATATTGACTGTAAAGATCTATATCTTTAAAATCTATAAATTGAGTAATAAGAGTGAAAACTTTAGCTTTTCAACAATAGGATTTGCCAAATTTTTACATATAGAAAACATTTACTCTGAACAAATATATAATTAAAAAAAAGTGCAAATTGCAAATAACCCTCCATTCTGCTAAATATCAAACAGCTGTATAACTGAAAACAGGCACTGTTTATTTAAAAACCCATATATATCTGGATGTATGAATGGGCTTGTTCATTAAGCTTTTAAATCAAAGTCTGGCTGGCCAATAAAATTTGTATATGCCATATGGAGGTGCTTAATTAATATTTATGCTCCATTTTTTGCGAGACATAAAAGAGTAAGACTACATCTTACATGCAAATATCTGCTAAAAGTGAAGACCTTTAAGAAAAACAAAGTGTGTAATTATTTGCATAAAAATACATATAAATGTCTGTGTACAGTATGTGTCGATGAATGTCAGGAATCCCCTCCACTCGAGCTGTTTGACTGACAGCTCCATTGAGTCATATACAGTATGCTGACAGGAGCCATTAAAACGTCCCGAGTCAGGTTATGTTTTACAAGGCTTAAACGGTAACTCAAGCAGAAGCCTGTGAAACAGTGGCAGTATGGATTGCAGTGTGTGTGTGTGACTGAGAGCTGACATGCTGGTGGGGTGGGGGGTGGGGGGTGGGTTGGCTCTACTTACTCTAATCCATCAAGTTCATACAAGCCAAGCACTGAACTGCTAGTAAGGCAGACGAAAGGAAGGTCATTCCTTGTTATATCAGAGAACAATGCATCTGTCCATTAAGTGTCCTAATGCGTCTAGACACATTGCCAACAGAAGTGCTTACAGTTTCTGGCTTGCTGTTGGGTTGCCTGCCTCAATATGGTGCAATGAACACCATAAGAACAAGCAGGAGTGCTTGCCTCCCAGTAAAGTGAACCAAAACCTATGCAACAAAAAAAATTAGCCTGTTTCACAAATAGGGAAAAACTCAAAATACAAGTCAGTCAGAGACAAAATCCCTTTCTTCGACTAGAGAAAAATCTTAACACATTACACAGAGGAACCTTTAAACAATAAAAGAATCTCTATACACTTTTTAGACTTTCAGTAGTTAGGTGACCCTATTGATTCTGTCAATAGCCACTAATCCAATGCGGTGCAATTAGGTGCATGTGCACAATGACAAATAAGCAGTGTTTTCAGCTGATCAGACCCAGTGTCTTGTTTTTTGGGGGGCCAACAGTCTAATTGGGCATGTCATGTGGGAAAGGGGAAAAAAACATCAAGTAGCCAAACACAGAAATCTGCCCACCTGATAGTAGTAGCCATTGTCCGTCTGGTATGGCTGTGCTCCGATGTTGGGGGTCCCAAGTGCAGTTTTCAGAATCTCTTCACAGCCTGAATCACATAGAAAGAAACATTAGTCCTGTGAAAACACATCTCATTGAGCACAAATAAGTAAGAGATAACGTGCAGTCAGTCGGTTGAGTGCAGTTTACGGCTGTGTTCAAAAGATTAGGCAGCTGACTTGTTGCTGAATATTACTAAATTAATATTTACTGTAATTACTACAATACTAATTTCTCACGAGAAATGACATCTAAAGTGGAAAACGTACATTTACGCATAAACTGCACCACCAACCGCACCTTTCAGATGCCATCTTTATTTTTTAACACAACTGCCACAGAATGGAGTGCACAGGATTGTGGGATATCAAAGGCAGTGAAAGATACATATACGCAGCCTTCAAAAATCCATCAGATGAAGGTATCTCAGGAGACAAGAAAGTGAAGCTAACATTGGTTTTGGACGTGCGTTGATGTCTTCCCACCTTGGAATACGTCCTCCGAAGGCAGCATTTTTTAAGCTTTCAAACACAACCTAAAAATCCATGGCTACTCAGCAAATAAATAAAAAATGATATGTATATTAGAAAAAATAGTCAATAGACCTATCAACCAGACGAACACTACAACAATGAATCAATTTAATTTTCAAAAACAATCGATAAGTGAAACAAAAGATGGCACCAGTTGCATTTAAATGCAAGTCTGTGTGATACGAGAAACATGAAAGTAGCCCAAAACCCTGTAGCAATCGCGTTCCGGCGCGGTCACTTCAACCTGCGGGCTAGAAAAAAACAACCCACGGCAACAGTGCAAAAGTGTCATAGTTGACAACGAAAATTAGGAAATATCTGACCGCTGAATGCTATCAGAATAGAGTACTCCAGAGCACTGTGTAAAAAAGTTGTATAAATTTGTGGCACAAATCCCGTATCTTTCTCTGCACTGATATGCTATACATTCCTGTAAGATCCACCTCATTTAAAGGGATAGTTCACCCAAATTTGAAAATTCTGTCATCAATTAGTCACCGCTATGTCTTTCCAATCCTGTATGCATTTCTTATTTTCTGCAGAACACGAAAAAGAAGATATTTTGAAGAATGTTGGTAACAAAACAGTTTTGGTTCCCATTCACTTACATTGTATGGTGAATGGGATTAAAAACTGTTTGGTTACCAAAATTCTTCAAAATATCTTCTTTTGGAATGACATGAGGGTGAGTAAATCATTTTTGATTGGACTATCACTTTAATTCTAATTTCGAATGTGCTTTATGAAAGTACAAAATGAAGCAATTGATTAAGTTTGCATCACCACAACAACTAGATTAGTTTAGAAGAATTTCCTTATATCTATTATATTGTTAACACTTTACAATAAGGTTCCTTTATTAAACATTAGTAAATGTATTAACTAACATGAACTAACAATGAGCAATACATTTACTACTGTTTTTGTTAATCTTTGTTAATGTTAGTTAATGAAAATAAAGCTGTTCATTGTTTGTTCATGTTAGTTCACAGTGCATTACCTAATGTTAACAAGATTTTAATAAAGTATTAGTAAATGTTGAAATTAACATTAACAAAGATGAACAAATGCTGTATAAGTGCAGTTCATTATTAGTTAATGTTAACTAATGTAGTTAACTAATGAACCTTATTGTAAAGTGTTACCATTATATTATTCATTAGAGAATCTCAGATGTACATATACTAATTCAAGAAATGTGGCTTTCTGAATTACTAGACACTGCGGCCATTGTGCAGTACGTATAAATCAGCTTCTGCTACTTTAAATTTCAGATCCCTATTTGACGACATCTCTCAACCCATGCTTGAATTATTGAACTATACACACTGTAAAATTTAGGCCTCCTTTGCTCCACTTACAAGAAAAATGTCAAGATCCTCATTTTGATAAAAACTGAAAGTTCAACATTAGATATTATGTTGGAAAGGGGAATTGTTCTCTTAAATATAAGGCTATATTGTTGCTCACACACACAAACAGACAAGCCCATCTGCAGAAATACAACAGGCTAAGTAAAATGCCATGAATAAATAACGTACTGAGAGCCACAGCGTAGGGCAGCCCAGGCCTTGACTCCATTTATAGTCACATAACATGAAGTGCAGTGAAGGTTTGGAGCTCTGTGCAACATCTCAAGTGGGCCACAGCTCGACTTGGCTCCGGGAATGTCCCAAATGGGAACATATTGTGGGCAATATACAGTACCAGTCAAAAGTTTGGAAACATTACTATTTTTAATGTTTTTGAAAGAAGTCTCTTATGCTCATCAAGCCTGCAGTTAAAAACAAAAACAAAAAAACAAAAACAGTAATATTATGAAATATTATTACAATTTAAAATAATGGTTCTCTTTTTTAATATATTTTAAAATGTAATTTATTTTTGTGATGCAAAGCTGAATTTTCATCAGCAAGTACTCCAGTCTTTGGTGTCTTATGATCCTTCAGAAATCATTCTAATATGCTGATTTGATACTCAGTTATTATCAATGATGGAAACAGTTGTGCTGTTTAATATTTTTTTTTTGGAATACTTTTTTCAGGATTCATTGATGAGTAAAACGTTAACAGCATTTATTCATAAAAACAGCATTTATTCAAAATAAAAACATTTCTAACAATATAAATCGTTACCATCACCTTTTATCAATTTAACGCATCCTTGTTGAATTAAAGTACTAATTTCTTTTTTAAAAAAAAGTTATTGTTCCCAAACTTTTGAACGGTAGTGTATATTGTTACAAAAGATTTATATTCTAAATAAATACAGTTCTTTTTAACTTTTTATTCATCAAATAATCCTGAAAAAAATATTAAGCAGCACAACTGTTTCCAACATTGATCATAAATCAGCATATTAGAATGATTTCTGAAGGATCATAAGACACCAAAGACTGGAGTACTTGCTGATGAAAATTCAGCTTTGCATCACAAAAATAAATTACATTTTAAAGTATATTAAAAAAGAGAACCATTATTTTAAATTGTAATAATATTTCATAATATTACTGTTTTGTTTTTTGTTTTGTTTTTTTTTAACTGCAGGCTTGATGAGCATAAGAGACTTCTTTCAAAAACATTAAAAATAGTAATGTTTCCAAACTTTTGACTGGTACTGTATAAATATATAAAGCTGTACACAATAGGTCAGTTTTAGCAGATGCCAAAGGCAGACCAATAGTAATTGTACAATAGTAAAAAGTACAATATTTTAAATACACCATACACAACAGCAGAGTATCCTATGGGACCTCAAAAGGATAGGCAACATAGGCTTTAGCTTTGTAGACTTGGTGTGCGTGCTGGGGATCAGGGATTAGGGGATTCATTAAGGAAAGAGTGAGTGGGAAGACCACTGGGGCTCATTAAACACTCTGGGACAAAGTCTTTCGGCCTGGAGCCCATTTGGCCTGCTTACTTCTACCTCTTCAGTCACTTCCACAGAGCGCTGACAGAGAGACGTTGTACCCGGCTCCCCGTGCCTGCCTGTGGCCTGACTATTCAGCTGGCAGATCTGGGCTTCATAAGTCTGCCAAGCAGCGCGAGTGTCCCTGCCTGACAAATGTAACCCTGTTTACTGTGCTCTTAATGGCAGTGAAATAGGGAAAAGCGAGTGCTCCCATCTAGACAAGACAATAAGTGTCCAAAAACAGCTATAAATAACGTGAAATTAGACTGGTGAACCATGATTAAACAGTAACAGACTGTGTCTGTGAAACCCTAAAAAATATCCCATAGCGATGCTTGACACTATAATCAGGAATAAAGTCCCCCCTTCTTTTAACTGAGAAGCACAACCCACGCTAACAAGTGAATTACTATGCTGTCATTATATGGGAAAATATTTCAATCTGATAAACCTTAATTAAAGGCACACCCAGAGATGCTCGTAAATTTGCTGTTCAAATGTGGTTATTTTCAATTAGGCAGATCAAGAGTGTTCAGCGTTGAAGCAGAGATCTCTAATCAGATTGTGCTCACTCAAGCTATTCATTATTCCTTGCAGTCCTACACATAGAAGGGAATGCTAAAAAGACAGAGCTGAGGTGCACCTTTATCGATCTTTGGATTCTTCAGATGAATTGTTCAATAAAATGAAGTGATAATACTAGTCTGGAGATAAAATTGCATTTATTCATCGTTTGGCACACTTCGTTTGGCACACTCTTTATTTGATGCCACACAATGAACATTTAGGGCTGAAAGGAAGCTATAGTATGTATAAAAAATAATTTTCATAATCAGTATTTTAATCTTGTTTTCCAATAAAAATAAGATACATTTACATACATTATTTAGTTTCTATTGCATTATTTAATTATTAAACCTTTTTCAGGTGAAGCAGGGATTCCAAAACTTTTTTGATTGCTGATCCCCTTTTACCTAAAATATTCATTTAAAGTACTGCCTTAGATTTTAAGTTAATATTTCAATAATTTAACTACACATTTGCATGTTCACATTTCTCTGATGTTGGTTAATGGTCCCATAACATGCAGGTAAACAAATAAATTATTTAATTATTTTTAGTGTGTTATTTTGATTGTGTTTTATATTGTTTTTTGATTGTTTTGTATTTTAAAATGTGTTTAATTTAATGTATTATTTATATTTAATTTATTTGTTTTAATGTTACAATTTTATGATTTAATTCATTAACTTTTCATCATCAAATGAACCCCAAACAATTTCCTCATGAACCCTGCAGTAAGGTAAAAACAATCAAATTAATTCTCAATTCTCAAAAAAAAAGTAAAGTATTCTTATTTTACACCGTTTTCTCAAGTAAATGTATTTAGTTTTGAGGATGTTTTGATACTTTTACTGGAAAAAGATTATTTTTGCAGTGTAGCTCATGATTTCATGATTTGATGTTTTTATAATCCCTTTGATCTAATGAGAACAGATTCATCAACGGTATATATGGGCATGAAATACTGCTCGAGGGGAACAGTCCTCTTACCTTTGATTGCAAACACTCCATGACAGAAATCTTTGAAGTTAATTCTGCCATGAGCATTGGGATCCAGGTACTTGGCAAACTTCTTAACCTGAAAAAAAAAAAGAGGACAGTCGTAAGAACAGTAAGCACAAAGTTACCTTAATGAGGAGGGCGATCACCTGACATGTTCAGGATGGTACCTTCCTACAGATAAATGGGAAGATGTGTGTATTATCAGTGGTCAGCTTCACCTCCCACAGATGATGCAGTAGAGCAGCTGCTGTCAGGATGTGTCGTCTCCCACTGTCAGCAAGTCTTTGTGTTAGACAGCTGTCCAAGAGAAATAGACCGATCCTGACATTCTGCTGACACGTGACACGACTCGCTTACTCAACTCATAGACGATTTGCCTTCAAACACCTTTGCCAAGCGTAGCTGTATCTTATAAACCATGTTTTTCTGATAACAGTGAATACTGTATTGCTCAGCGGTTGCTTTTTCGTGACTTAGAAGACTTAAGAGTTCTCAGTTATGTTTAAGTCTACAAATGTTCTTGTCCAACATTTCCTAAAGATGACACACAGACCATTGTTAACATACAGTCTGTTTAAAGCTATCAAATGTGAAATGTGAAAAAGCATATCTAAGATAATTTGGTCTTGGAAGAATTTGATGAGAAATGTTCATAGCAAGTTCATAGTGATATAAGGGGCTTTCGCACCAGGGTGGTTCCCCGAGAACTAATGGTTCCCCTAGGACACTGTGGTTGATGTACAGTGTTGCTAGCTGAGCAGAAATACATGATCATGTTTCACTTGGTCCCCTCAAAGTTGCGTTGGATTTTCTTTTATCAAGAAGATCTCATTAGTCATTTTTCATTCCTATGGGAAAGTTGCCCTTAAGGGCTGCCAGACTTGTTCGAGTTTATGAGAAAACGTTCCATGGTAACACATAATTCATCGTCACTGTGTTTCACACCTCACACACAGCTCCTTGACAACGTCACTCCTTTCTAAATATATTCACCTCCAATAGGAGGAGAAGTGTTCTTGACAACCTCTCAGTTTTGAATCTCTCGCCTTATAACCTGCTAGGATGATTCACCACGCTGCCACGGAAAAAGAGGTGTTTAGTGCAATAGCTCTAACAGAGAGCTGAAACACAGTGGCCATTAAAGCAGGTGATGTGATGCATCTGTGTAATGGTGCATGCACACAGAGGAGCACACATGAGCTAAATAAATCACTTGCCCCAAATTCCTCTACTTCAGCTCAGGCAGAGAGAGAAAGTAATTCAGAGAGGCCTACAGAAAAATGCAATTCATAATCCATTCACACTACCAATCAAAAGTTTGGGTCAGTAAGTCTTTTTTTTTTTTTTTTAAGAAATGTATACTTTTATAAATTAATTCAGCAAGGATGCATTAAACTGAAAAAAAAGTGAAATTTATAATGTTACAAAAGATTTCTGTTCTGAAATAAATGCTGTTCTTTTTGAACCTTCTATTCATCAAAGAATCCTGAAATAAAGCATCACGGTTTCCACAAAAATATTAAGCAGCACCACTGTTTTATCAACAATAAAAAGAGATGTTTCTTGAGCATCAAATCAGCATATTATAATGATTTCTGAAGGATCATGTGACACTGAAGACTGGAGTAATGATGCTGAAAATTCAGCTTTGACATCACAGGAATAAATTACATTTTTAAATTATGTTAAAATAGAAAACAGTTATTTTGAATTGCAATAATATTTTCACAATATTACGGTTTTTACTGTATTTGTGATCAAATAAATTGTTCAAAACCAATTTAAAAATCATAACGACCGCAGTGTACATGCATAAATCAAAACCAGACCTCATATACAGTATGTTAAGCAATCAAAGTAAAGTTGCATTTCTGCATATCAATGGATGTGGAGAAACAGGAGAGCGATTAGTTGCATTTAATGAGGTGGTCAGGTGAGGTGTGCACTGGCGTAACAGACTGTGCTGCTGTAGCCGAATGCATCACCTTTATCAGGGTCCACCACTGACCAAAAGGAAGCATAATGTTTTTTACCAAATAAGAAATGGAATAAATTAAAAATATAAAGGAGTGACAAACTAACTGCTTTTATTTTTTCCCCCTTTATTTAAATCAAAGATGCGAAAAAAATTCCCGATTGTACTCGGCCCAGTCCCCCTGTGGTGAAAATCAAGCTTTTAATAATAAGTCAACACTATTGCTGTGTATTTTCTCTTTAAAACTGCAGTGAACTCAAAAATGCAAAGATGAAATCGCTGGTGATTCTGACGTCACAAACTACCTTGTAACCAATCGAACGGATCTCTGAGCTTGTGCAAGTGAGTGGAGGCGGGGCTAATTCTCATATTCATAGAACCGCGTATACTAAATGAGGCAAGGGAGTTACATTCAAGCTATTTTAAGGCATGAATAATTTTTTTCAAATACATTTTTTTTTTTAATATGTCATTTTGGTGATCAAAGATAAGTTTTAAGAGATAAAATTATTGACTACTGGGGGACTTAAACAGTAATGAAAATGCTGTCATCACTCACCCTCATATTGTTGCAAAGCCATAAGACTTTTGTTCATCTTCGAAAAACAAATGAAGATATTTTTAAATATTTTTTCTGTCCCTCCATCGACATGTCGAAGTCCATTACATCAAAACATTCACGCTTCAAAAAATTCATAAATACATCCATATGAATTGAGCAGTTTAATCCAAGTCTTCTAAAGAAACATGAATGCTTTATACAGTATGATGAACAGATTTAATTTAGGCTTTTATTCAAATATAAAGACTTGGATTACATTTATGATGCCTTTATTAATTTTTTGAAGCGTGAAAGTTTAAGGGGAATGAGAGGGAAATCTCTCAGATTTCATTTGTGTTTTGAAGATGAACTGAAGCCTTATGGGTTTGGAATGACAGGACGCTCATGAGGGCGAGTAACTGATTTTTGGGTGAACTAACCCTTTAAAGATGTTCTTTGGAGCAGTTGTTTTCAGTTTACATCACTAAAACTGGCTACATCAGCGAAATCAAAAAATTCACACCACGTCCAGATTAGCTGCAGATTTATTACCAACAATTTGTTTCTTTAAACTCACTGAGCACATCAAACTTCGTCCTCACAGTCATACGTGATGAGTTAAGCACCATTCTTGTTTTCAATTCTGCATTCTCTGTTACATCTTAGCCATGAGAAGTCATACAGCATCAATGAGCGATTAAATTAAAGCTCAGTCAGATGCTGTTGACCATCTTGTCACTGTTTGATCTATCAGGGTCCCTGTGAAGTAGTGCTGCTGTGAATGAGCGTTGTGTCAAGGGCTCAATGTTAGCAAGCGCTCTTCAAGGCCATGCCTGTGGGAGGGGAAGAAGAGCAGAGGCACACGTTCACCACACGTTCTGCACTGAAACATCCTCGTGCTCTTCATGCATATCAATCACTGCAATCCTCATACAGCGACAGGAAACGGACTGGAGGAGGAGATGGAGAAGGGGAGGGGAGATATGAGAGGGAGGAATAAGGAATGAAGGTGAAGACTAGATGGAGGATGAAGAAAAAGCTGACCTGAAAAAGGCATCAGAGAAAAAGGAAAGGGTATGAGATAATAGGAAAGGAAAATGGAAGAAGGGGTGATAACATTTTAAATGGTTTAAGACTGAATGCAACTAATGGATTAAAGAAAAGAAATGGAGGACGGATTGATGAGAAGACCTGCCAGGACCTCGAGACGGTCATCACAAACATTCAAGCTGCTATCATGACTGTTCCTCACAACTGTGACTCAGAATCCATGTAGAGAGACCAGTCATATGTGACTGTACCTCACACTCACACTCACACTCATGCTGTTACATCACTTCCTTCTGCACAAAGCACTGAACTGTATCACAGCAAATGGTACAACATGGCACAAAAACATTTGCTTCTGACTAATGACAAGCACTACTTTACAGCTTTTTTTTTGCTGCACTTATTACAGGATTCTTTTTTTTATTATTATTCAATTTTATTCTGCTATAATAGTGTCCAGTTAAATATAGAAAGCGGAAAATAAATGAAAAGTAACAGAGTAATATGTAACAAAAAATAAATAAATAACATACAAATATGATAACAGTTTACTTTGCAATACCATTCAAAAGTGTGGGCTCATTAAAAGTTTTATTTAAAGAAATTAATTTTTTTTTTTTTTAATTGACAGTAAAGACATTTATGTTACAAAAGATTTATATTTCAAACACATGCTGTTCTTTTGATCTTTCTATTCATCAAAGATTCTTGAAAAAAGATGCATCAGTTTCCACAAAAATATTAAGCAGCAAAACAGTTTTCAACATTGATAATAATAAGAAATATTTATTCAACACCAGATCAGCATATCAGAATGATTTCTGAAGTGACACTGAAGACTGGAGTAATGATGGAGTAACGATGCTAAAAAATGAAAGCAATTTTCAGTACCTATAATCCATCATCATTATATTATTATTATAATTATTAATCCATTTCTGGTGTACACTAGAATTGGTGTCTATCAGTAGTGTACTTAAATACAAAAATACAACTAAAAATAACATACAAAAACACCATAAAAATTAGGGATGCACGATATGTCGGCCACCATATCGATATATGTTCATTTTTAATGTTATCATTATCGGCCCGATAAGAAAATTTGGCCAATAGCCTATATCAAATCCGATAAATAATGAGTTATATCTTACAGCTGAGACACTTCAGAAAATCATACACATTACAAAGAAAACACAACATAATTGCAAAATGTTAAACTATCATTTGATATGATGTAATTTACATAGTTCCACATTATAATTTACACCTCATTCAGAGGTGATTACATATCGCAAGACATTGCGAGTTTGTCCTGTGCAGCAGTAATGATTTGTATTTTGGTTTGTTCTGATTCTGTGGTGAAGGCAGGGCCGTCCGGAGACCCGCGGCAAACGGACCGAGGGGAAGATAGTCCACCCTCTGGAACAACCCTCAGAATGGAACCCCAACCACCCCCCGAATGCTATAGGATCCGCCCCATACTTGGGACGGCGCTATCTGAAGGTTTAGAAGGATGACTCTTACGGAGTCCTTCCCCTTTGTGCGCACTATCAATCAGATAAAATCAACCCATTTGTCACCACTGCTCACTCTGTTTAGCAAGCAATACAGTCGCACGACCTAATGTGTTGTAGAAATTTACTGTCTGAGCTGGCATGGGTAATTTCTGAAATCAAATGAGATGATCTCAGTGCTTAATGATCACATTAATAATCCAAAATGACTGGGATAAGAGAGCCTAAAGATACAGTAAATCGTTACAAAAACAAATAATAAATCTGAATCTCTAAAAACCCCTTTAGATAATACTGAATGTAAGTATGTTCAATATGAAATAAGCACATTAAGCAGTGCACATCATCAAGATTTCCTGAAAAAGATTTAGGCAAACCGAGGCAGGTTGCTCATTCTGTTTCCATTACTGCAGTCCACTGAGACCATAGAGACTTATTTTAAATGACAAAGAGCCTTGAGGCGCCACAATTCATTATGGATTCAATTGAATGTGTAGAGGAAGCCAATTAAACATCTTAATCAGCTGAATAAAACAACAAGTGCCAACCAAGAATGGTTGCGCATGGTTGAGCAGCACAAAAAAACGGACTATAATTTGTCACGTAAAGAAAATACTTCCACTACGGTCAACTAAGAGCACCAAAACTCAAATTACAATCTCAAACTACAATCTGAAGATAAATCAAGCCATCTTTTGTAAAGTTATGTAACCTAAACCTACAGATCCAAAACAACCTGCATGTCCTTATCTTAAACACCACCCAGCATTTACTGAAAGGCCTTTTCAGCATCATCAGAGTGTTAGACATGATTGCCATGGTGACAGTAAAGGAAAAGGGTATTTTTATACCCGTTATTTCATACTTGCCTAATGACACGAGAAAGCACATGCAGGGTCCAGATTCTCCAGTGTACGGTCTAATAAATTTAAAACAAAGCACGATGAGTGACTAAACTGACAAATACAATGTAGCCCAACTGGGCAGAATAACAGGCGTCTCTGGAAATAAGAAAAGATAATGAGGATTAGCCAAAGCACCTGTGATTTCCATTATGCTGTTTGTTTTGGTCATGCTCTGGAAGATAAGCTGAACCGACAGATCAGCCAACCGATAAACTAAACGATCACCACGAAAAGCAATGTCACGGTTTAAAGTACAGCATTAAATAAATCTATGAAAGTCAATCAGGTTATCATTATTTTGCCAATTTTAATATTTCTACTTAATATAACGGTCTTCTGAGTGGCTGAGTGTAAACAGTAATTTCAACCAAAATACACAAACTCAGCTCAACTGATATTCAGCAGCAGCAGCAGCAATCATCACTCAGGCCGGTGGATATTGACTGGTCACTCCGAGGAGACATGCTGTCCATTAGACAGATTTCTAGACAAAAGTATTTACTGGCAGGTCTTCAAGAAGCACACACTGAGCTACACAGCTGACCCACCGAAGCCAGAAATGCAAGGTCAAGATCTACAATTAAGAAAACCAGTACTGCTCGTTGCTTGAGATTCTACAAACAGAACGTACATAACATCATGATCAACATTAAAAATGTGTAGCTTATTATAAATAAGAATTTCAATAGGCTATGTAGTTTTCAATGTATCCTTTATTATGTTTATGTCAAGTATCACAACGTCTTCAGTACAACAAACAGGGAAAACCATCATGTCGTGTATTTCTTTCTTCTGTGAAGCATATTTTGATGAATGTTGGAAACCAAACAGTTTTGGTTCCCATTGCCTTCCTTTCTATTTTTGTCCATATAATGGAAGTCAAAGGGAATGGAAACGTTTTAATTACCAACATTATTTAATATCATCTTTTAAGTCTCAAAGAAGAGTGTCATACAGAACGACATGAGGTGGGTACCAAAATAATGACAGAATTTTCATTTTTGGGCGAACTATACCTTTCAGGACATATATTTTGTTTGTCCTGGACAACCAGTCAACTATAGCCTATATTTTGTCATTAAACTGGGCTATTGTGGAATTAATATTGTGATGCATTCCTTGTTTCTCGAATATTTTTTTATCTGTTAAATCTACAAAAACAAAACAAAAATGAACTGTTGACTCTGTAAGTGATGACCGATGACATCACAGTTGAAGGAGAGTGTTGTCTTGGTTACTTGACGGAAGTGCAATTATTAAAATGCCAGTAGCCTAAATAAAACTATAGCACCATAAACGTCCAGCACCAATTACAGAATATAAGCCGACCTGTTTGCACAAACAGGTGAAACTAAGTGGTTTACTGAAATATTCCCAGAGACTGTTAGGTGTAAGGTACAAAAGTGCAGTGCAGTATTAAATGACAAACATTCATGAGTCAAGAAAATGAGTGAATGATTATGTAAAGACAGGTTCTTACTTCATCTCCTTGGCCGAACTGTAGACCGAGGTCCACGAAGTGCTCAACCCGAATATATCCGTCTGCATCCTCGTCGCACACGTCGAACACTTCTTTAAGCTTTTTCAGGAATGCCAACAGCTGTTCTTGGTCGGGGAAGACATTGCCGTCCATTGTTATGATGATGCGCTGTTAAACGCGTTGTATTAGAGAGATTGCGATGCTGTGAGCGCCCTCGCCATCATCTCTGCTCGCGCGGAGCTCAGCTTCACTCAGCGCTCTGACATCAGCTCAGCATCACTTCAGTTCAGCTGGAAGAAACCATCATGTGCGCGTGCGGAGGGGTCGCGCGCTCCTGCTGACGTCACCTGTGACGCGGAAGCGTTCAGCTCGCTTTAATTGGTTCACGCAGTTTAAATAAATGTCAACGAATCTCTGATTGGATTAAATCAATTGAATTCGCTTTAACATAATTTTGGACTGTTCTGAATCCAAAGCAGTTTCAAAACAGATACAGTAGAAGATGATCATATATGTTCCTGTACTCTTGTCAGCACTGCTGAATGAATATCAGTTCATAATAATATTCATACTATTTTCATGTAGGCTATTATATATATACTATCTTTGCTATTCATTACTCAACAGAACTCCACTTTCGCATGGGCCAAACAGAGAATTTGAGACCAAGGATTTAGTTCTTGCAACAATGGCATGACAAAGAATCGGATTGTTGTAATTCCAACTAAACATTTTATAATGTTTATACGCCCATATGAAAGGATTTTATTTATATTATTTAAACTTTTTAATCTGAATGACTCTCTCTGTATTTAAAAACGTTTGCTTTTACCGGCCTCATCCTTCCAGAGAGAAAACACAAATGCAGCATATAGTGTGCAATGACCGGGTTCTGCAAGTAAAAACTCCATTCATTTTCTCCAGAGGGAAATTGTTTTATAATAGTAACAAGACCAATTGAGATCTTTGATGTTATTAATTGGCGGTATACTGTTTGCCTATATTTTTTTTTCAACCAATCATAGTCACAGCGACAAAATTGCGCCAAAAGAGCTTGCAGGGAACGCCCACTCCTATGAAGCACTGAGAATGACATAACTGAGACGGTCTCCCTATGCTCTCAAAATGCTTCAATATTTATACACACACCCACATACTGTATATACAGTATGAGGATTGAATGCAACAATCTTTCCATCCTAATAACAACAGCATCAAAAACAGTTTATGCAACAGTTTAAATTTCAGAAGTATAAAATAGTTCTCGGTCAGCTCTATCAGCAACTGAGCATAAATAATCATAGATAATATTATTACTAGGAAAATCATTTCTATTATCATTCATCAAATCATTTTTTGACCCACTACAGGGGAGCTGCCAGCATGGGTAAAGCTGCGTAGTCAAGATCAGGAGCATATTCATTCTGCAATAAACTGGGCATTAATGTACTCTATTGTTGCTATAGTTACATACGCAATTTCCATGCGTATCCTTTGATAAAGTAAAAAAGTGTGCTTTTTAGTTGTTGGTTTGTGTGGTGACTTCACTTATTCATCATCTTGTTTACAAGTCCAAATAGGGAAAGATGCTATTCACAGAAAGTGAGATGTAAAAATAAGTAATATGCTATTTGTAAAATAATTATTTTTTAAATCTCGGCATCGCAGTAGTTAGTAAAAACAATCTTTGCCAAGAGGTTGGCTATTTGTAGTCACTATATAAACAGACACTGCCAATACTCCCTTTTTTTTTTTTTTTTAAACAAAGTATTTATTCAACTGACATTGAGAATAAAAAAATAAAAGGTTAATACAATTTCATGAGAATTTCACAAAACAGAATTAAAATAAGAAAGGTCATCCGAATAGGTGCGTCTCAGGCTGCATGTTTTCTGACCATCATCCGACATTTTCCACAATGAGCCGGGGCTCCAGAAGAGAATCCCAGCGCTCAGTCAGCTGCAGTAAAGACATCAAAGACAGGCTTGTTTTAGCCTACCACAGCATACGCACTTGTACAAAGAACTGCCCTTATTCACTTCAACAATTAAAAGGGATAATCAGAAAGCAACAATTGTGTGGGATTGGGGGATGGGGTTACAATCCAAACTACAAAAAAGGGTTTAGAGCTTTGCCAAACAGCACTCGCATTAGCACTGTCAGCTCAGGACATACACTGCATGCGTTAAACATGGAGTACGCACTTTTATATTCCTTTGTGTCAAATGCATTTCCCCAGCATGTAGTAACTATGATCCAAAATCTGAATTCACCATATGACATGAGCTGAGAAATAATTAGTTGTGGCGCTAATTAGTCGCTCTTCGTGCTACAAGCTTCTTCTTGTTTTTTTTATTCATCCCCCCACCAACAAAGAAGGTAACAGCCAGGAATTAATTTGTTCATTACAAATTACATTGTAATTACAATTTTTTTTTTTTTTTTTTTTAATACACATTCACCTAATGATAAGTGTGTTTAGTATTATGCCTGATCAGTTCATATGCATTTACAACCCATAATAAAATCTTTTAAACATATAAATAGATCTTTCCCTGAATTCTGATTTCTGTCAATTCAATGTTCCAGCCATACTAAAATCCACTTGATGTGGGTGTGTGAACCTAAAGTAACATTTAAGAGAGCATTCAGTACCTGTGATCCGTGTGTGACGGCATACTCCACTATCTCTGATCCATCAGGGTTCTGATATACCAGGTCAAACTTGCCAGGTTCAACTGGAGCTAAAAGACACATAACAAAATAAATTATTGCTGCAGAAGGAAGAGTGCAATCTAACACGTAATAAAGCAGCTGCCAAGCTTCAGGTGTCAGATTTATATAACTGAAACAGTGGCAATAATAAATAAATAAAAAGGTGTTGGTTATACCTTGAGGTTGAGAGAGCAGTTCAAGCTCCATCACTTTTGTTTGAGGATTGAACGCAATAATCTTCCCTTCCTAAATAACAGCAAAGACTGTTTTTAATATGCACACAACACAATTCACATTACAGAGGTGTACGATGGCTTACTTTATAGTCAGACACCTCTGGTGTGTAGTTCTCGGTCAGCTCCAGAAGCTATGAGACAGGAGAGAACAATCAAATAGATAAAAAAAATGGAAAACTGGTCACTGGCATGTGCTCACTGAAACTAGGAAGTATTATACTAACAACTGAGCATAAATAATCATGCATGTATGAAAGGATAAAAAATCCTCAAGTGTTTCTATTATCATTCATCAAATCACATTGCACCTTAAAAGCGATTTTTTGGCCCAGTGCAGGAGGAGCTGCCAGCAGGGGTAAAGCGGCGTAGTCTCGTTTGGGAGCTGGTTCAGGTGGATTCTACAACAACACAAAACATCCACCGCATGGTTAGTGATTCAAGTTTACAAAAATAATAAAATAAACAATAAATACATAGATACATGAATACATTTATAACTTATTTATATAATAAAGTATGAAAAACAAAGAACTATTAGTTGAAAGTGTTGTTCAGGTCTGGACGATTGACAGAAATTCTGAACATTTTTATGTTTAATTTTCAACCTAACCCAGGGACTCCTGATCCAAACACTCAGATACTCTAACCTCTATAATTCTACATAGATCAGTGGACCCCCTACATAAAAAGATAGATTTTCTGAGTAACACTTTATATTAAGGGCCATGGTTTCACAGACAGGGTTTAGATTAAGCCAGAATAAAGCCTTAGTTCAATTAGGACATTTAAGCAGCTTTTTTAAACGTGCCTTAGAAAAAAAAAAACATTACTGATGTGCATCTTGAGACAAAACAATGGCACTGACATATTTCAAGATATGCCAGTGTAAGTGTCTTAAGTAAGTGCATTTTAGCCTGGGACTAACTTAAGCCTTGTCTGTGAAACCGGACATATATGATTTACATATCTTTTCCACAGAACCCTAGATTTTGTGGTGTAGTGGAGAATTTGTTAGCAGCTTTATGCTTTAGTTAATTTGCTAAATTTAGATAACAGTAGTTTCTTATGATAAATCACATCTTCACATTCATCTCACCTGCAGAATAAAACTTTCATTAGTCAGGGAATCGTTCTGTTTCTGCCGCTCGAAAGGAGAGTCTTGTTTCCACGGTGTTCCCTTGGCCCTACCAAAATCTCCTCTCCAACCGCCTCGATTTGCACCTCGACCTCTGCCTCTCTCCTGCCCTCTTGCGTTTCCTCGGCCTCGGCCCGCTGCCTCAGTGGCGCAGGGTCTCAAACCGGCAATTCTCAATCCCATTCCTTGTAAGTTTGGTTTTTTAATCACAAGCTCTATTTCACTGGCATCAGAGTCTGAACTCTCCGCCTTATCCTGGGGCTCTTTAGATACAGAAGACGAGACCGACTGAACTGAATTTTGAGTGGTTGAGGAGGGCTGACTTGCTGCTTGTGATTTCTTGGCTACAGGTTTGACTTGGCTGGGTGATGAGGAGGAGGAGGAGGAGGAAGAAGAATCTGTGGAGCTCTCTCTACGTTGAGGTGTCTGTAGTAGAAGTTTTGAGTTTGTGCTAGATGGTTTAGGTGTAACAGGAGGTGGCTGTACAGCGATGCTGCTTTTGGATTTATTAACAGCACCCGAAGATGATGAATCCGATGATGTGCTTTCTTTTCGCACAGCCACAGCGGGCTTTTTGGTTGCACCATTCTGCTTGGGTTTAGGTTTTGGCGGAGGGGCCTTTTTGTGAGATTCGTCCTCACTGCTATCTGAAGAACTTGACGTTGGTTCATGATTCTTTGTACGAGTTGTTTTGTCACTGATGGCGACAGCCGAAGTGCTTTTTCTGTTGCTTTTCGAAGAGGAGGGGCTTGCAATGTTCTTTTGAGGGGTGGCAGGTTTGGTGGCTGACTCTTTCACCTCTTTTTTCTTCTTTTTCTTCTTCTTTTTGCCATCCTCTGCTGGTGCAGAGCCATTGCTATGAGCATCTTCATTCCTCTTTTTTTTACTCAGACCTTCACAGATCTGCGTCTCATCCTCTCTCACTCTTTTCTTGGTCTTTAAGATTTGTGCTTCAGAGTTCTGGTAAGCCTCGGCACCATTAACATAAACAGGACTGAATACCTTTACCCTGTCGATGGGGATGACAAATAAACACTTATCAACATTTAAAAGGTTATTTAACCTAGCAAGAACGTCCACCATATTATTATACAATACACTTCTTACCTTATACTGTCATTATCACGTACTATATAAATACTTTCTGTGGAAGGCAGGTAGCAGTCCTCAATAAACAAGTCTAAAATAGTCTTACGGCTGTAGCCAAACTTTTCCTTTATAATGCTGGAAAGATCTGCGATAACTCGGCATTTGTTCAAGTCCACCAGCAACCAACACATCCGACACTCAGGTGTCGCGGGAGGAGGATAATCAAAGTACAATCTAACCCTGACAGCATTGAGACAGGAGGTGGCCATGCCTGAGCAGTGTTGTTAGAATCAATGAGGCCGATGGAAGCGCTCACTGTTTTAAACGAGGGCTTCAGTCACGCTGTCACACCCTCTGCTGTCCTCTTCTGGTGTGGAAGAGAATAGTGGCGGTCTATTTATTTCCCCGTTCGTCAGCTGACTGACTGAAGTCATGTGATGCGGTTCCGTACATCACATTGCTGCTCACAGGTTTGGGTCTGAGCACTACCAGCCGCCGGTGGGTCACTGTGGAAGCCTGTTTGAGCGAGCTTGAGATCAATAACAATGGCACGGTCGTGGATTGGCATGCTGGTTGTGCTGCTGTTTTCTCTGAGCTTTCACAAAGGTATGACATATTTATGTGCTGTATACACTTTTAGGGATAACTTGTATATTTTTAGGCACAGTCACCCTTTTTGGTCTTAGGGGGTGCAATTGCAGCATGAGAATATATACTAAAATGTTTTGTAACTTTAGACACAAAGTGAAAGCGAAAGATGTTGTCCGTTGTTTCAAATGTATCCAGTTAATCGACCCAAGGTTGTGAACCAACTTCCATTTTTACAATTTTACCGAATGTTTTTCCTGAAATTTCGGTTCCCTTTTTCGAACATGCGCCAGTTGTGTGGCAGTCAGCCCGAATGACTCGTACGAGTCGGTTCTTTTTATCGAATCAAAAACTCTTCTTGAGCATTGATATTTGGTTTAATTATTATAATTGTTCGTTGTTATATTCATAAAGTCAAATGGAATGAAATAAGATTTATGTTTGAACTATTTAAATTTGACATTAAAACGGATGCAAACAATATATCTTAAAGTAAAATTTGACCATGCAACTAGTTTAATGCTGTATGTAAGATTGTTTTTATATTGTTTGTACAGCTTAGTTCTCATTTTAAAATAAATTATTAAATTGGAGCTGTTACTGAATTGAATCCCATATACATCGCAGTTATTACTGTCGTCATGTCCGACTCGAAATTATCCAAAAACTGTTACCGTTGTGTTATGTTTGTATACAAAGTTGTATATCATAAACATGTAGGCTAATCTCAGTATGTTTTGCAAGAAAAAAAAAGAATAGCTTACGTAAGTTAACTGAAACAGAATCGTTTAAAATAATCGGAACCGGTGTCGTGCCGAAAAGTGATGGTCTGCCGAAAATTGATTGCATTATTTATTGCAATAAGTAGAGGCTTCAATCATTTTGTTGTAAGTAGAATACTGCATTTTATGGGTTGTTTTCGACATTTAAAGGTATTTTAACAGGTAAAAAGGGCTGGCTTTGTTGGTACACAGCAGGTAAAATAATGCAGAGTCATAAGGATAATTGCAAAAGAGATCACGTCTTTATTCTATATATAGCTCAGCAGTAAGTCATGTTATTATAGGCTACAATCCGTTTTCCAAATACAAACACGTATTCCATCGGCAACAACAGGCTTCTATTATTTCCTATAATCATGTAAATGTCATACCTGATTAAGCTATAAACTGCAAACACTTATTTGGCCACAATTGTTATTATTATGTTAAAAGAAACGTTAGAAAGTATCACACAGACATACCATTGCTATTACCACGGACATAAACTGATGGTTATTTGCACGTTATATCTGTTTGATCCAGCTGTAGACGTAAAGGGACTGGGCGCAATCAATTTTCGTCGGACCATCACTTTTCGGCACGACACCTGAATCGTTTAATTATTTACCTATCCTCCCTCTTGTCGCCCATTAAACGTCTCTTAAGAAAATCTCTGCTTCATTTACAGTTAGACAGTTTTGCACAAACTCCAAGCTCGAATAATAAATAATGTGACTTTTTTTGTTCTTATCATCAAAAAACAGGTAGTTGTGTTCCAGTTCAAGCCAAAGAATCATGGGGATATGTGGATGTCCGTGATGGAGCTCATATGTTCTGGTGGTTGTACTACGCCAACAGCTCCAGTGCCAGTTATAAAGAACTACCTCTGGTGATGTGGCTTCAGGTTAGTCATTCCTCTGACCTGTGTGAACTGTCATATATCCTCTCCATTTAGAGAATATCTCAGTGGAAGCTTTTTTCCCATCAGAATTCACAGTTATACCTTCTCCTGTTTATCCACCCTGATTTTCATTTTCTGAAGTACATCTAAGGTTGTTCATGCTCCTGTTTATTTTAGGGAGGTCCTGGGGGATCTAGCTGTGGTTTTGGCAATTTTGAGGAAATTGGACCTCTTGATAGAGACCTGAAGCCGAGAGAAACCTCTTGGGTTGGTAAACTAATATATTGTTTTGACTCTTATATCTGCAATATTGATTAAGATGTTTATTTCAGGAAGTATGGAATATATATTGCATGTTTTGATTCAGTGTTTCTGTATATATAACTTTAATATAAGCATTATGTACAATAAAAAAAAAAACTTATTGTGGAATCTGTGAATAATTTATTGTTCATCCAAAAATATGTGTCGATGCAGGTGCGTGCTTCCAGTGTGCTATTTGTGGATAACCCAGTGGGTACCGGATACAGTTACACAGACACTGAAGATGCCCTCACCAAGGACGTTGCGATGGTAGCATCAGACATGATGGTCCTCCTCAAGAACTTTTTCTCTCTAAAGACAGAGTTTCAAGTAAGCAAAACAAAAATACCTACCAGACTGAATTCATACTCTTCACATTCGTCATAGTATCTTACTTTTCTCCCCAACAGAGCATTCCCTTCTATATATTTTCGGAGTCTTACGGAGGCAAAATGGCAGCAGCTATTTCCCTCGAGCTCACAAAGGTACTGAAATGTTTGTTCTCACTTTAGGCTTCATGAGAGGCAATTTTGTACAACGCACAATACGTTCATAAAACTATTTAAGTCATGTGCTTCGGTGATTTCCTCTATAAGAGGGAGAGCTTGAGTCAGATTGGTTCCTCAAAAGTAAATCTGGCAACTCTTCAGAATACTTGGTAACTGAATGGTAATTTCCTCTCTCGTTAGGCAGTTCAAGCTGGTTCAATCAAATGCAACTTTGCTGGGGTGGCTTTAGGAGACTCCTGGATCTCTCCTATAGGTTTGTAAAAAGCTTGTTAAGCTTCAGTCTGGTTGTGTACAGCTATATGTCTTTTTATTGATTTAAGTTATCACATCTCAGTTTACTAGTCATTATGCATGCACATTCATCATGATTCATCATGATTATATAGTCCTGACTGCATAACCCTGGTGATAAACCCCCCCAAAAACACGTCAGATTGCTTGTTTTTCCTGCAGATTCAGTCATGACATGGGGTCCTTATCTTTACAGCACAGTGAGTAATTCACCCTAACTCCTCTGTCTCCTCTTCACAGTGATTAAGCATGATTGCATTAGCATGATCAAAATATACTACTACAGTAATGATCTGACATATGCATACATTACCATTTAAAAGTTCGGAGTTGGTAAGATTTAAAGAAATGTTTCTGAAAGAAGTCTCATATGTTCACCAAGGCTGCATTTATTTTATTTTAAAAACAGTAATATTTAGAAAAATTATTGCAATTTAAAGCAACTGTTTTATATTTAAATATATTTTAAAACATAATTTATTCCTGGGATGCAAAGCTGAATTTCCAGTCTTCTGTTTCACATGATCCTTCAGAAATCATTCTAATATGATGATTTGGCCAAATTAAAAGTTCCCTTGCAGCCATTCACTGTTCATAACTTGCTATTAAAGAGTTTAATCCCTCTGATGTGTGTCTGTGCTGTGGTCTATAGTCTCTGTTGGATGACAATGGGCTGGATGAGGTGACTAAAGCAGCAAAAGCGGTGCAGGACGCAGTAGAACAGGGCCAGTACCGAAAAGCCACTGACTTGTGGTCCATCACAGAGAGTGTTGTGGAGCAGGTGAGCTGAACGTGCTCTACAGAGCTTTCTGTAGCTTAGGAATAGGTTTAGCTAGAGGTTTCATTGTTTAATTAAAGAAATAGGATTAATGAACATTGTGTGATTCATTTAGTTCCTCAAACTATTTTGTTACAGAACACAAATGGTGTGAACTTCTACAACATCCTCACTCAAGAATCTGATGAGATGAAGACCAGTTCAAATCAAGCCGTGGATGGATTTCTCTGTGAGACCTTCAACATGCACTGTTATTCAATTTCTGTTCCGTTACATAAATGTTTTAGGCATCATTTTGTCTTGTTTTTTTCACAGCCTTACTGAAGCGGCACCACATTCGCCCTTTGCACCGTCAGTCCCTCTCTGACTTGATGAACGGGCCAATCAGACAGAAGCTTGATGTCATACCAAAGAATGTCACATGGGGAGGTATTATTCTTTTTATGATGTACAGAGGTATGTCTGTGTAAATAAAAAAACAACATTATGATTCTCACAAGTGAAACCTGTTTCTTCAGGACAAGCTGAAGCCGTGTTTGTCAGCATGGCAGGAGATTTCATGAAGCCTGTGGTGAACATTGTGGATCAGCTTCTGGCTGCAGGTGTCAATGTCACCGTCTACAATGGCCAGCTGGATCTCATCGTGGACACGATGGGTGAGGACGTCAACCATTAGTAAACATTTCAGAATGGCAACTCTTGGCTAACAGAATTTAGACTAGCGCTTGGACCATTTACACCTGGTAGTTGTGCATGTCACCATATATCCTCATAGGGCCGTGACACAACAAGCCGATGATCGATGAGTAACTTTTGGGCTAGGTTTAGCGGCGTGTTCCACATGTCGCCTCTAGTCGGGCTGGTGGCAGTGGCAGATCAGCTTTCTGGCCCAGACCCAGCCAACACGAGGCGACTACACAGTCGGCTTGGTGTGTCACTGTCTTTATTTTTCGTTCGGGACAAATAAAGGCTCTGCTTGTAAACGATAGTGTGTTGAAAATGATCCACATGACAGGTTAACGATTGCATGTTGTTTAAAGAAAAGCACAAACCAGAACAGAAGAGCACAGCATATATTTCACCCCAAACATGGGTCTTTACATACTCACCAAACACTGGTTTATGTAGAGACAGTCCTATCCATGACATCCGAACAGAAGTGGTCAAACACAATGCCTTTTAAAACCAGGTGTGATTGGTAACATGTCACAGCTGACCACTTGTGATCAGATCACCCTGTTAGGAAGGGGATGTTAATAGAAAGTGTCTAAGCTTTTTGTAATCCGTTTTGCCCGTAAGTTTGATATTTAGGGAGACCATTACGATTTGCTGTCGTCAGGAAAGCTTTGCTGCACTGCAGCGATAATTGATTTGTTTATTTATGAGCAGGTCAGGAGCTGTGGGTGAAACAGCTGAAATGGGATGGACTCCAGTACTTCAACAAGATGAAATGGACGGCACTGGAAGACCCGCAAACTGAGAGCCAGACTGGAGCTTTCTATAAGACTTATAAGAACT
Organism: Abramis brama; assembly: GCF_963993115.1. NCBI lineage: Eukaryota > Metazoa > Chordata > Actinopteri > Cypriniformes > Leuciscidae > Abramis > Abramis brama. The sequence continues at coordinate 33,497,333 of NC_139963.1, forward strand.
TTGCCTTTTACTGGATCCTCAAAGCTGGACATATGGTACACTTTTTTTTTTGCCAAAGTCATTTTAATGTTTATAAAATCATGTAATATTTAATTGTTTCATATTCAGTTAGTTTTAGCATGGCAATAACAGCAGAAGCTATAGTGGTTTAGTTTTAGTTTTCCTGAAAGGAAAATGCATTTCTCAGTATTTATTTTTAGTCTTGATGAGTGTATGTGAACATCTCTATCCATTACATCATCACAGATCCCATCTGACCAGGGGCCAATGGCTCTACGGATGTTGAAGATGGTGACTCGGCAGGAGTGATGGATCTCATTCAGATACAAACTGGCTTGTGAATCTCTTTTAGACAATCAAAAGTTATTTTACCAAAATCTGACACTTTTTTCCTTCTTTTTTTTCTTTTTACATTTTGTTTGAGATCTTAATGTAATCATTTTACAATGCCCGTCTTGTAAAATCTGTAAATTTGAATGCGTGCAAACAATAAAGGCATAATTTTTATACAGTTTGAATTCTGAAATCTACATGTGCTAAGAAAGAACTAACCTTAAAGTTGTTTTTACATTCCCATTTATTTGAAACATAAATAATAATGTATCTGCAAAAAGGATATTGGAATCATCTCCTTGCTTGATTTCACACAAATGCATAAACAATTGAATTTCATGAAGAGACTCTGGTTAAAATATATCAGTTTAAGAAGCTACTTGATTATTTTCATGAGGTTTGCATGCAACTTATGAATAAATGTAAATATAGAGCTGTGCAAAGGCTAAAAGAACAGACCACTCAGGTCCTCACACACTAGTGTTTAAAATGCACACTAGTAGTAAAACTGCTTTTACTATAATAAAGGATATTGTGCAAATCATATTTACACAATTTCCTGCTCTTTCAATTAAATATTCAGAATAAACAACTACTGAATACAGATTTAGCACCAACTCATCTCACATTCTTCTGCATACTGAATAGAAGAAGAATTTGTTTATATTATCAAAACAACATGTCAGCTATACAGTATTAAGGCATTTGGTCAATAGCGTTCATGTTCATGGGTTCCCTGAAGAACTGTAGCTGAGTGTGCGTCTGCCCCACCGGTCCTCAGGCACCCTGAATCCCTCTCTGCTCACAGGCTCCACCACCAGCTCTATGAGACCCGGAGCGGCAGGAACCTCCAGCTCCACCACACGGTACAGGGTGGAGTAAGACCTGCCAATCAGAGTCAGGGGTCCAGGGGGAATCCGAGGGTCAGGACCACGGAGACGTCTCCAGTGTATCCGGAAATGGCGGAACTGCTGAATGGGATATTGCCAGCGTAAGGTGGTGTTCAAAAGTACCTTCAGTGTGTCTCCGGGTCCCGTCAAAGCACCCGTCTGCCACACAACATCATTCACGCAGATGCCTTGAACAGACTGCAGGGGCGCATGTAGAGTCTCTGCATCCAAAAGCTGTGCACAAAAATGCAAACGGACAATTTAGCCACTGCCAACATTATTCGTACACTTACACTACTGTTCAGACGTTTGGGGTCAGTAAGATTGAAAGAAAAGAATACTTTTATTCAGAGAGACTACATTAATCAAAAGTGACAGTTAAGACTTATAATGTTACAAAAGAAGGATCATGTGACACAAAAAAATTGGAGTAACGGCTGCTTACAGGAATAAATTACATTTCAAAATATATTCAAATATAAAAGTTTTTTTAATTTGTAATAATATTTGACAATATTAGTGTTTTTACTGTATTTTTGATTAAATAAATGCAGCCTTGGTGAGCATAAGAGATGTATTTCGTAAAAATAAAAACAAAAACATTTAAAAAATCTTACAGAAATTTTGAATGGCAGTGGACAATAATCAAGATGTCAATCTGTAGGGCAACCCAGAAGGCAAATATAAAACTTGTGCTTTTAAAGTGATTTTCTAAATTCACATTTTATGTATTAATGTGTGTAAATTATTTTGTAGAAAAAACAACCATATCGGACAATATTAGAGATTTTTTACATTTCCTGATATCAGTTGATACTGTATTTTTAACTGTGCTGCTCATTTCCCCATATTTTTACATTTAGATTTACATTTGCTCATTTACATGTTCTATTGTGTGACATTTTTCTATTAACGCTCACTTACTGTAAAGTCAATCTTTAAAAAACACTAATAATTTATTAACACTGTTAAAAGTCTATTTTTTATACTTTAAAATTTAGTGAAATTCACTTCAAATTCAGCATTTAATACTGATTTTAGCTCAAAGCATTTTGTTTTTAAACTAATTGGATATATAGACTATATTTTAAAATAATTGGCTTATGGGTCTCAGCCTGAATTTTTTGTGAACCACAGACCTTATTTCACTCATAAAATGAAAACCGCTTTTATAACAACCCACAGAGGTGGGAGTAAGTCACACATGTGCAAGTCACAAGCAAGTCTCAAGTCTTAACCTTCGAGTCTCAAGCAAGTCCAAGTCAATTTTGTGAAAAGCAAGTCAAGTCAAGTCAAGTCACTGCTTTATGTCAAGTCAAGTCAAGTCACTGCTTTATGTCAAGCAAGTCAAGTCAAGTCGTAGCTTGGGTCACAAGTCACTGGCAAGTCATACAAACGTTTGATGATTTCACTGAATTTATATATTAAAATAAGTTAAAACTACAGAAGTTGTGTACTATGGTTTTATTTGCAATATTTTTTTTTTTAAATATGCATTTCCACATACAGCTGAGTGGTTACTATAATAAAAATCTAAAAAATAAAAAATAAATAAAATTTCAAACTACATAGCCTAAAATGTAAATGTAACTGAAATTAGGCCAACATTAAAGCGTGAAAAAATAAATATGCCTCAAACATTGCAGAAGACCATTAAAAGGTATTAAACAATTCACAATTCAAGTATAATGGTTCCTATGCCACCAAATGGCATTCTTCAAACTGGCATCCCCTTTATAAGTTATGTATTTTTAATTATGAAGTTAAAACCGCCAATAGGTGGCGCCAAATCACCGTCTTAATGTACGAGTCATAGAAGCATTCATTCAACTGATTTGTTCAAAACGGCAGATTCGTTCTGGAACTAAGCAACTAGGTCACTGAATCACAAATACGCACAACTCTTTCTGTGGCTTGTTTGGAACTATTGTCATTGGAGAAATAGAGCAAAAACAGAGAATATTTGGAATATTATGTCAAAATGTCACATCACAATATTCATTCTCTGTTTACTGAACTGTTTTATAAAATCATTATCACATTTGCAATCGCGCCAATATTCTGGAAATATTTTTTAATATCTTAAGTTATAATTATAAAAATAACTCATACTAGGGCAATTTTTCCACCACATTTTGAATTTTGGGTGCATATTAATTCTGCTGGCATTTTGCCCCCAACCCCCTGATAACATCTAACCCTGCTTTAAGAGAAACATAAAACACAACAAAACATTAACAGTTTTCTATGTTGTTTTTTGTCATTGGAAAGAACGACATATTTGGCTTTAAAGCATGATTTGAAAGAAATGTGGCAAATGTTATACAAAACATATGTCATCATTAATTATCATTTGAATATTGACAACATTAAGCTACATTTGAAAACATAATTGTGTATAAAGAGGCATGCTCTTTTGACCAATATTCTCTCTAGATTTAAAGATAGTCAAATTAACTATAACAAACAGGTTAAACAAGCCATACTTTTAGACATGGTGAATGAAGTTTGACTGTTCGAGGTTGTGATGGTCGTCCGATATCCCTTGCCAGTTATTATGCGTACAGCAAATCTTCTTGTATGAATATGGTCAATTTCTAGTGTTTATATCGTTAGCCTCATAGCATAATTGCCTAAGTAATATTTTTTTTAAAAGGACTTTGGCAATTATGCTATGAGGCTAACGATATCCAAAAAGAAACGATGCTGGGAGATGTTTTTGTATTCAGCGCGCTGCCGCGCTCACCGCAATGTATGTTTTTTCTGGGCTTGTGCAGTGTCACGCAATCGCACCGAATCTGATGACTGGCGTCAATGGTTCCGTTGCTTTCATTTGTTCATCAATTGATGTTGCATTGATTTATATAAAAATTTATATCAAGTCATTCTCGAGTCATACAGTTCAAGTCAAGTCAAGTCTCGAGTCATTGGATCTCAAGTCAAAGTCAAGTCAAGTAATTTTCTTAATTTAGTCAAGCAAGTCTCAAGTCCTTAAATTTGCGACTCGAGTCTGACTCGAGTCAAGTCATGTGACTCGAGTCCCCCATCTCTGACAACCCATAATGTGTAACATGTTCTGTGCGTGTTTTGTTCATGTGTATCTCACCATAATCTCTCCAATCCTGCAGTTAAAGGAGACGTCTTCATCTCCTTCATCTCGGGAAACCCGAATACACACTTCTCGCAATGCGCACCCAATCATTTTCAACAGGAAACATCTATGCATGAAACCACATTGAGTTTTATTAGAAAAAGAGTTTAATATGTTTGTTATGACCAAAACCTTTTTGACTTTAAAGCAAGGGTCGGCAACCTATGGCAGGCCAGTGAATAATCACGTACAACATTTACATATACAGTACATACTGTGAGGTTTATTAGGGGTTACACTGGAAATCTGTTATTCAATGTCTAATTTAAACAAAGTTTTAGGATTTTGAGAAATCTAAAAAAAAAAGTTGAAAAGAAAAATGGCTTCAGACATATTAAAGATTATGCATTATTTGTATGAGAGATGTATGATGTATTTATTTGATTATATCTATATATAATTGGGGGTTATATCCTGATTAACTGGGACAATAAAAAAAAAAGAAGCCACTTCATGACAAAAAGGTTGCCGACCCCTGCTTTAAACGGTTGACTCTCACTTGGTAATCCAGCCATCCGAAGTCCACCGACCACAATTCTGAACAAACTGCTCCACCAACTGATTATCCTCTGCTAACGCTTCTGGAAAGACACTGGTAGCTGAACACACACCCAATAAAGCAGATTAATATTACACAATCTTATCATGACAGCTTAGAGATATCACTCTTAGAGATCAGAAGAAGAAGGCCTAAAAGACCACTAACATGCTATTTCCTCCGTCCCTTTGAAAGTGCACAGGGGAACATCTATTGTTTTAAGCTCCAAGGACACCTTCACTCCCACAGGTGGCTTGTAGACAAAAGAGACAAACGTCCTGGCGGCCAAGGGAACATGGAGAGAAAATATCCTACAAAGGGGCAAAAGGAAGGTGTTTGATTGTACGTTTTTTGTACTCCAGGAAAAACAAAACCTCCAGTACCTTGCACAGACTTCAGGAAGTCCTGATGGAATCACGCCCTCCACCATCAGAGAGTTGCCTCCAATCCAAGCGTCCTTTGAGCAGCCGCGGCTTCTCAGCCAGCCCCCATTCTCCATGTTCTCAGAGAGGTACAGAGGCTGGATCTCCTGAGCATGCAGATTGAACCAGCTTTTCTCCATCTCCACCTACATCATACATCAAATAGTCAGAAATTACTATGGACGTATCGATATTTAAAACATTTCCTATACTATTTTGTCTAAATAAATGCAAAATAAAATACTAAAATCTAAAACCGATCGTTTAAATGCTACAAGTGAATTTAGGCATCACATGATAAAGTACAATATATTAATTTTGAGATTCCTAAAGATTACATTTAACAGTGCTATTCAATTTTTGGTATTTTAAGGGTTAGATTTAAGGGTTAGTTCACCCAAAATTTAAAATTCTGTCAGTAATTACTCACCCTCATGTTGTTCCAACCCCGTAAGACTTTCGTTCATCTTCAGAACACAAATTAAGATATTTTTGATAAAATCTGAGAGCTGGATCACTTCTCCATAGGCTGCTAGGTAATTGCATCTGCCAGTCCAGAAAAGTTAGTAAAGACATCATTCAAATAGTCAAAGTGACTACAGTGGCTCAACCTTAAGTTTATCAAGCAACGATAATACTTTTTATGCGCAAAGAAAACAAACAAAAATAACAACTGTATTCAACTATTCATTTTCTTCTGTGTGGGCCTCTGAGTGAGTTCACGAGATCGCCACGATACATGCGCGAGAACTGAGAAGACGACGCAGATGGGTCTCAATGTAGTGTTTAAAATGGTTCTTAAGAGTGCATTTCCTGGATATCCGAATCGTGAGAAACCAATGAGAAAACATAAAAGTGCCTTACCAGTGCCGCAAAATTAATGGCTTACCTCTCACACTTTCCCATCAAATGATCGTGAGCAGCATCTCAGTTCTCACGCATGCGTCGTGGCGCTCTCGTAAACTCACGTCAGAGGCCCACACAGAAGATAATGAATAGTTGAATAAAGTCGTTATTTTTGGGGGGGTTTGCGCACAAAAAGTATTTTCGTCACTTGATAAACTTAAGGTTGAGCCACTGTAGTCAATTTTAACAATATTTTTACTAACTTTTCTGGACCGGCAGAATGAAATTGCCTAGCAGCCTATGAAGGAGTGAGCCAGATCTCAGATTTCATCAAAAATATCTTAATTTGTGTTCTGAAGATGAACAAAAGTATTACGCGGTTGGAACAACATGAGGGTGAGTAATAACTGACAGAATTTTTATTTTTGGGTGAACTAACCCTTTAAGCCAGAATTAGACCTTAGTTCAATTAGGACATTTAAGAAGCTTTTATAAATGTGCCTTAGAAAAAAATCTTGAGACAAAAACAATGGCACTGACATACTTTCACATGTTGCTTTCAATTTAAACCAGCACAAACATGCATTTTAGTCTGGGACTAGGCTTAAGCCTTGTCTGTGAAACCAGGGGAAAAAGATTAAGTGATGGTTAGATGATGGCAAAGGTAATCTAAATGTAAAAAAATAAACATGAACAAGTACATTTCCAATATCTACTGACACCAATAAATTAAAAAAAATCTATAGCCGATATGCTACCAATTATTGTGAGTGTAGCATTCAAGTTTTATGAAGTCTCATCACAGTAAGCCATGACTAGGACTACTTGCTTTTAAGGGGCCAAGACAGCAAAAGGGTCAACAGACATTTTATTTTATTGGGCTCTTACGTTATGTGGTTTTCTGAAAACATTTGTGTACTTCATCATCAAAACTTTGCCTTTGACACCAGGAAAAATGCCACCAATGTATCACATAGGTGTAGAAGAGAATCTCAGTGTGATTTGTGTGTAGTGTACCTGTCCTCTCCAGTACAGGCTCTTTCCAAAGCCCTGACAAAATGAGGAGATGAAAGGAAGACTGGACGAGGGCCGGTGGATATAGAGGAACTCAGACAGCAAGCTCCAAAACCTTAGAAGAGTGGTCAGATAATACACATCAGTGAAGTTTGCTTGTGTGTGTGTGTTTACACACATATTCCATCGCAGAACAGCAAACGCACTGTGATTAGTTCAAGAAATTAGCGTACTTGTCCTGGTTTTGCCGAAAATCTGCCTTTTCGTGGGATTCGTAGACCCAACCAGGAGCAAAGATGGCTGTTGAAAGCTCATACTTGCGAATCAGCTCCAGAGCCTAATGAAAAACAAAACGAGAAGATTGCTTATTTATTCTCCGCGTACCTTTAGCCAAAAACACTGAGAAATTATGGACTGTTCAAAAGTTTGGAGTCAGTAAGAGTCAGTTCTATTGAACTTTGTTTATCAAAGGATCCTGAAAAATTTCCACAAAAATATTAAGCAGCACCAGTGTTAGTGTTTTCAACATTGATGATAACCAGAAATGTTTCTTGAGCATCAAATCATCATATTAGAATGATTTCTCAAGGATCATGTGACAATTTAATATATCACAATATTCCTGTTTTTACTGTATTTTTGCATTGGTGAGCATATGAGACTTCTTTCGAAAACAAAAAATCTTCCCAACCCCAAACTTCTGAATGGTAGTGTAAAAAAAAAAAAAAAAAAAAAAACCTTCACTAACTTTATTCGTCTCAAATTTCCCTCCTATCACATTCCCTCTTGCAAACACATCAACGCCAACATAGATGTCAGCAAAGCGGCCTTGAGCGGCAGAGTAGGACTTCATCCTCTCCAGACTCTGCTCTGTCCAGTTGTAGTTAGTGAATATTCCATCACAGGCATCAAAAAACATTCTGATAGGATGACAAAAGGAAGCTGACGTTATAAGTTGTACAAAATCTACCGTATAAATCTCACAGACCTGAATCTCCCCCTGCAGAAGCCCTCAAGACCATCACTTGCCTGTTGTCGTCATTGAGTTCGTTCTGCCAGTTGAGAGTCCCGTTCTTCAGTACGCTGTCATACCAGATCACCACACTGCCAGGAACACGCTCATGCATCTGGTCTGTGAGATAGCGCAGAAAGTGACCAGTGTTCTTCACTGCAGTCTCCTGAGGAGCCAGTCAAATATGAGGTAAAGTATTAGACATTATGTCAACATAGTGACCGTATCATCCTCCAATCAGATATGCCTTGTTTACTCACACTCAGCACATTTTCTATGTTAATGAGCCAGCCGTCGAAGCCGTAGCAGTGGGAAATGTGAACCAACTTATCAGCAGCTGCGCGGTAACTCTCCTCATCTGCAAGGAAGGCCTCACATATCTTGGCTCCATCTGTCCACTCTGTGATGAATGTGCCTTGGAGGGGAATTTCAAATTTTCAATACATCCATTCTGATTTACACTTGTCTATAAAGGTGCTGTGGTTAATGACATTTCTGTCATCATTTACTCACTCTCATGTCATTGCAAACTAATAGATTTTCTTCCTTAGAGCACAAAAGCAGACATTGTGTAGAATGTCCAGGCAGCTCTTGTCCCATGCCATTACACTGAGACCACTGCTATCAACCTGCTACTATAAAAGTCGCCTGGTTCACACCACACCCTTCTCAGTCGTAACTGAGAGTGGGTCTGGGGAAGCTTCATTCACATCCCATTTCCAAAGGGGCGTCACCAACGGACGTCGCTCAAATGCCTCTAGGTGCAATTGGATAGACCTAAAACCAATCAGAGCGATCGTCACAGTGTAAAGCCCGCCTCAACGTTTGTGATTGGTGCCAAGATTTGGAAAGATTGGAAATGGGCTTGAATGGGCTCTTGGCCAGACTGACTTGCAGAGCAAATCTAAATTTGCCGGAAGTTCGTCTGGGTTTTCCCAGGCTACTATAAAAGTGTAATCAGAGCGTCTTTATGACTTGTGTGCTATATTATGCATATAATAGCTTTTTGAAGCATACTGAAATTTAACTCATTATTCCTCAAACAAAGCTGTCATATAATAATAATAATTTTATCATAAAGCGCCTTTCCCAAGCTCAAGGTCATATGGCTTTAAAAGACTTTTTGGGAAAAAAAAGAAAGTTTTGTCCTTTTAGGGTGCTTGACAGCCACAGGTCACCATCTGCTCTCTATTTTATGGAAAAGAGCAGCTTGGACATTCTGCTAAATTTCTCCTTTTGTGCAACACAGAAAAAAGAATAAACGTATGGTTTAAAAATGCATCAGGTGTGATAGATAAAATAGTAAACTGTATATTAAACTAACCATGTTTCTAACATCTAACCTTATTTCTCTTTTTAGGCCTAACATGCTAACACTTTGAAACACAACGTTCTGTCCTGTGTTTTTGAATGTTGTATGTTGTGTTGCCATACCCCTTTTACTTTGGTTGTGTGAGTGTAAAAATAACAAATATGGGAAATTAAACTAGACAGATGAGGTTTGAACCTTGTGATTAACAATGAAGTAATCATTAAAACAAAGTTTGCTTTACCTAGTAACAGAAGAGTTTGTCTATGAAAAAAACAATCAAATTGTGGGGAAATTATGTAATGTAGCATGACATTTTTGCCATACCTCCTTATTCTATAAAAACTGTTGTATTCTTTTAGCTGGTGGGATTCTCAATGGAATTTGTCTGAGATCCTCCGGCTTTGCTTCTTCTTGGGAGAGATTCTCGGAGAATTGCTCGAGTACTCTCCCGGCCGTGATTAAAGAATTTAAAGGACATTTGCTGAAGTCTGTCTGTTAATTTCTGCTGCGCAGCAGGTAAGTTAGTTTAGAGAGGTAGATTATATATTAAACGTCGATTGGAGACGTTAGGGAACATCGATTGGAGACGACCCAGGTAGACTTAGAGTAGGAGCGAGATAGGGAAAAATCTACGACACAGGTTAAAGGAATAGTTTACTTCACAATGAACATTCTGTTATCATTTACTCATCCTCAAAATGTTTCAAACCTGTATGAATTTCTTTCTTCTGCTGAACACTAAGGAAGATATTTTGAAGAATGTCGGTAACCAGACAGTTGATGGACCCCATTTACTTCCATATAATGAGAAAAAAAAAAAAAAACTATAGAAGTCAATGGGGTCCATCAATGTCCGACATTCTTCAAAATATCTTCCTTTGTGTTCAGCAGAAGAAAGAAATTCATACAGGTTTGAAACAACTTGAGGGTGAGTAAATGATGACAGAATTTTTAATTTTGGGTGAAGAGTCAGAAAACATTACATTCAGCTCACACTTAAGTATATTCTTTTAAAGTATATTATTTCTGTACTTCTTTTTAAAAGTATGCTAAAGTGTAATTATTTTTCACAAGGATATTCTTTTTACAGCAAGGCTAATATGTTTGATGGGCCGTTTACACAACACCGTTTTCAACTAAACGGAAAAATTTGTTTTCGTTTTGGCTGTTCATTTACACGACAGTGGCATTTTAACTAGACAGCTGAGGTTTGAACCTTGTGATTAACAATGAAGTAATCATTAAAACAAAGTTTGCTTTACCTAGTAACAGAAGGGTTTGTCTATGAATACAAATACACGACAGTGGCATTTTGGGGGCCTTAAAATGCAAGCTTTTGCGAACTGTTACAAAGTGCAAGTTTTTGAAAACAATACCGGTATCGTCTCTGTCTAAACAACAAAAATGCCAATTTGTGAAAACAGTGAAATCATGCGCATGCGTATTACGTGTTCAGTCTATAAGCGCGTAGTGTTCCTTTACAAATTGACCTCGCCAACTACTGGCCTGGGGATTTATTTTTTTTTAAACAAAAAGGAAAAACGTTTCCGTTTTTAGTACATCGTTGACGTGTAAACGTACCCTAAAGGCCCGTTCACACCAACAACGTTAACTATATAGATAACTATAACAATAACTATATAGTCCACACCAGTGGACGAAATGGTTGGTTTATTCTAAGCGTGCTTATCTGTCGCTCTAAATGCTCGAGCTCATTACAGCAGGATTGATTCTGATTGGGTGTCAATGTTTTCAATCGTTCATCAAATGGATAAAATCGTTCTGAAACTAAAGTGATTCCAACAATATCGTTTCTCTGTGCCGTTATCGTTATAGCTGTGGTGTGGACTCTGCTATTCTGTAATATTGAGAATGATTTTTAGAACTATATCTTAAAACTATATTGTAAACAGGCCTTAAGACTGTGATTTTGGCCCATAAACTGAACCCACCAAGAGACTCACCAATAGAGAGCACTCCATGCTTATGTGCTGCATTCGTCCAAACAGCAGGAGGAATGGTTACCATCTGATGACTGAAGTAGTTGAAGATGTCAATATACTCCCAGTGATAGAAGGCATATGGCATCTCCACCTCTGTGCCTTGAATGAACCTCAGCAGAAAGAACAGGACCATGAAGATACTGAAGACTGGCTAAAAATGGCTTCATGAAAGTGACATACAGTGGTTGAAAATCAGGCTAAAATCAAACTCTGAGTTGTACCTGTCCTCCAGGTAGCCACCCATCATGTCATGGGACACCAATGTACGCCTAGGGCAGCTGTCCAGTGAAGGAAACCTGCTAGCCAGGGGCACAGTGGCCACATTAAATGGACTTGCTTCCTTCCTTGTCCATGATAACAGCTCTTCAAGAGACTTCAGACTGCAGCTGATGGGCTCAGTTGTGTCAGGATCATAGTGGACTGCTGTTAGACCACAGAAAATAAAGGCCCTGTAAGATCAATAATCTTCTTGAAAGAATAAAACGCAGCATAGGCTATAATATGTATTAAATACCTGGCAACGTGGATGGCTCGTAATTTACGACCTCATGAACACTTTGATCGCCTGGTTGATCGAGGCAAGACTGAGAGCTGAATAAACAACCAAAGAGAAGAACATGTCGTTACTATGTATAGCTATAACAACTTATAAGGGAAATAAAATGCTGCTTTGATTCACATGGTTAATGCAGAAAATGGATCAAGCATAACTAGGCTAAATTAACGTTACCTGATCTCTTCCGTTTTAGGAATCTTACTGCTTGTAACGTTAGTTTCGTCCCTTTTTCGTTTCCGGGGTGCCATTTTATTTTTGTCTTTTGTAGAAACACTTTCCATTGCAAAACCGTCAACCGTTTGTTTACAGATAAAAGTGATTTGAAGTAATAATCATAGAGGTAATAATACACCTCTCAGTTAGAGAGCAGAAAGAACAGCCTTCTTCCGCCTGAGTTCTGATTGGCTGAGTAAGTGCAGTACGTGTAGATCCTGCGTAAAGACAAGAGGTTGCTTTAAATCTCCACTAGAGGACAGTAGACTAGACGTATAAATGACTAGTGTATGAACTGTTTATCAACACATATTTCTCATGTTTATTTTAAGCACTCGTAAAAGGCTATACAGTCCTTTTTAAAAAGTATTGCGAATTTTCCAGCCATCTTACATGCACTGCACATAAAAAAGATAAACAAACCAGCCATTGAAGTGATCATTTGAGACTCGAAAGTGCATTTAGTGACAATAAACAAGACGAGAAGTACAACTGTGATTCATGGAAACATTTTAGAATAAATAACCAATTACCAAAATATTATTCAACCATGTTATGCCGTGTGAGGCCTCCAGTTTCTAGCTGGCTAGTATTCATCTGTACAAATCTGAATTTGAGACGAGCGAAAATATATTAATTCATGAATAATTCACACTTTTTGTCCTTTTTCGTCTTCATCCAGAATGCTACAATACCTCTCATGTCCATTCTCTTTTTGTAGAACAATCATCCAGAACATTTGTTGGCGGCACAATGATTCTCTTCTGGGGGGTTTTCTCTTTCAGTAGGCTAGTCAGTGGCCCGCAAGTCTGAATCGAGTGCTTTTAACAGGATAGATGAATGCCATGGAAATCTGGAAGCTTCATTTTTATTAACACAGACTGAAATGTGGCCTTTAATGTAGTAAACATTAGTTTTTTTCTGGTTTTGGTATACAAAAAGTTTATATCACCAATATCACCAATCAAATGTTTTAGCAACACATCAAATGCTTGTGCACTCATATTAAATATTCATCCATCTATTCATTTGTGGCAAGTTAGATATACCCATATTTCATTCTTTCCACCTTTCTGCAAACATTCAAACAGAGAAACTGTCAACATGTAGCCAAGGTTAGCTGGAACTTGACTCAAATGTGTATTGTCATCCCTATCATTTCCTGTCATTCTTTTCCTTTTTCCCTTTGCTTTAGTATATGCTTCCATAATAGGTCTTTGTGGTTCAGAAAAAAAAATTACATAATTTAGACATTTCAATTCAAATTCTGATGAAATAAGCAAAATATGCACTGAACATCATTACTGTGTACGTGTTGGACTGAATGTATTGATGGCCCACATTAGGTCTGTTTGGCACTCAGAGAGAGCAATGGGCTTTGTGTTTTTTGTGTTACACCACAGCATGGATCAATCCTCTGATGCCCCCCAGGGTGATTTTAAAGGCCAGTCCTGTGCCAGAAAGGCACAGAACAAACTTCAATGTTCTGGCAAAGAAAAGGTACAACAAAACTGTCTACAAAGATTATAAATGCTCCTTTCTGACATTAGAAGTTAAAGAACAATACCTAAATGTTTCATTGAGCTAAGTCTGATTTTTCAAACAAAAAGCAATGCCTTTAGTTCAGCTGTTACTATTCATACACAAATTTAACTTCTTCAGTTATTGTGAGATGGATGTGTGCATGTTTAAATTCGGCATGAAATGGAAGTTGCAATAGTCTTTTCTTTCCTTATTGTGATCTACAGTGGCCCAGTAGTGCACAACACAATGAAATGTAAAAAAGCAAACATAAATTCAAAACACAACGAAATTAAGCCACAACACAACAGAAATTGTACAACACAACGGAAATAAACCACAACACAATGGAAATAAGACACAACACAACGAAATAAAGCCACAACACATCGAAATAAAGCCGCAATACAACGGAAATGCTCTCGACCACTAGAGGGCTCTCGGAGCACAATAAAGTTAGTTTTCCATGCCATTGTTCGGCAGTCTTAAGATATCAATACCAAATTAGTTTTAACAGTATGTAACCATTGTATATCGACATAAAATATTACTTAAAAAACACCTACATGAATTATTGTTGCGTATTTATACACGGGAATGCTTTGACCAGGGGGGTAATCTTTCAGAAAAAACTGAAGTTTCCCCGGGCGCCACCATTGATTAGCAGACCATCACCTGCTGTTAGCATACCATTGATTCCCATTCATTTTGGCGTCACTTTGACAGCGAATAACTTCACATCTGAGGCGTTTAAAGACTCCATTTGTCCATTATTTATTTCTAAAGAAACACGAAAATGTATAAAAGGCTCCATTACCTTGTATCTTACACTATGGCCCCGTAGAAGCCGTTTTTGTAAAAATAGGCTAACGATTGCGTCATAACCACGCGACTCTCTGTCGCACAGTAGAGAATTACCGTATAGACAGGAGGAGAAGCTCGCGGGCAATCGGGGGGACATGGAGGCAAAATGACAAAATAATTAATCAGAAAGTTGCTCCTGCTCCTAGTTCATGGACACCTCCTACTCACGCTCTCCGTCTCTGCAAGTTTCGGAAGGAAATTATTCAGATTTCTCTTGGCACAGCTACTAGAAGACAGATAGGCATCAAGCTCAGTTTGAGTCTGCGCAGTACGCTCAGCCATCAGGAAGTGAGAGCTTCTAATTGACTTCACTTTTCTCCGTTGAATCCAATGGGGTCGCTATGTCCATTTCTTTTACTGTCTATGGCTTTGACCCGCTTCCACAGCGCATGATCCCTAAGGGAACTAACTTTACCGCGCTCCGACAGCTCTCTAGTGGTCGGGAGCATTTCCGTTGTGTTGCGGCTTTATTTTGTTGTATTGTGGCTTATTTCATTTAATTCCACGCTGTGGTAGTAGCGCGTAAAAGCATTCTAGAGTATAAATATGCAGCTATAATGGACGTAGGTGATTCTGAATGAATAAATGTCAATGGTTAGCTACTGTTAAAACTTATCGTGGTGTTGATACATTTTTTAGACTGTTGACTCAGAACAGTGGCATGGAAAACTAACTTTTCCCACGCTCTGACAGCCCTCTAGTGGTCGGGAGCATTTCCGTTGTGTTGTGCGTTGTGTTGTGGCTCATTTACGTTGTGTTGCGGCAATTTTGTTGTGTTGTGAATTTATGTTTGCTTTTTAAATTTTGTTGTGTTGTGCACTACTGGGCCACCGTATATATCTAATCCGAGTGAAAGTGCTCTTCAAACAAGGAAAAAATGTAGGACGGGACTTGAGTTTGATTATAAAGACATGATTGGATGGTTGTGGTTTGCTATTGCTGTGATGTCATGTGAGTGACAGGTTGTCCCACCCTCGCACCAGTAAACACGTAATCAGAAAAAAGACTTCGCTGCAAGAAGGTTATGGAAAGGAAAAATTTTAAATTACAAGGGCACATGAATTAAAACAATAATTATGTGCACGGATAAATCATTTATAATAAACAGGCTACTGCATTAAAAATATTCATAAAAATGCATAAAAATAAATAGCCCTAATCCATAAAAATAAAAATCGTCTATTTTGATTTAAAGCTGCTCCAATATAATTTTTGAGAGAACAAAGTGAACATTTCAGATTTAAATTTCCAGTTTACACTCATAGGACTATTTCTTGTTCTGCAACTTTAATATTTTACAAAATACGGAACCTTAGATATGGCCAGGTTATTTTTACACAGTTGCACAAGACGCAGAAATGCTTACATCACACGCACGATTAGGTGAACATGACAACAGCAGACTCTAGGACCCAGTCCACAGCACACCGCCTAGTCGCGTTTCTCCTTCTTATTGTTCCGGTGATCAGAACTCAAATCTGAAGGTGGAAGAGAATCATTTGTTTAGTAAGTACCATTTACACTTCGTTTATATCCAGGAAACATATTATGGCAATTAAAGGATTTGGATAAACATGTTTTAGTGCTAAAGGCTGTTAATTAGCCTCTTCAGATAAAGATAAACATTTGCACAGATCTTGTAGGACCTCGTTGAAATGTTAATTTGATGTAGGTTAATGAAGCGGAGCTGATGTGATATGAAATTTAAATCTGCATATGTAGGCTATATTGATTATTAAAAAATCGACATTGCACATAAAGCCTCACTTCATAATAAGGCTATTGTAGATATAGATATCATGCATGATAAATGATGTACTGGGTATTTATGAACTTAAATATCCTTGCATCTCATTATAAATGTGGACTGCGCAAGAGCCTGTCCCGCATCCATGCAGCATCCCTTGATATTCCCCAAATAGCCTACAAACGTAACAGGTGACTCGGAAATACGTAGCTAAGAATTACGGAACACTGACGTTGTGAAAAGGCATCCAATGTTTAAAACAAAGAATAGTGTTATACTAGCTGATTTGGATACAATATTAAGTTATTAGAGGCTTGTTTTACAGAAATGCGTCGGACCAAGTAAAAGTGCCGCTATTGCGCATCTTACATTGTGCGTGACGAGGAAGGGCATTTAAGATACCATTTTAACCAGGTGAGTGCAGACGCGCAGACGCGTAGACAGGCAGTTCATTAGAGCCGAATCGAGGAATATTCTGAACAATAAAGCTGTGGCAATATAGTGTTAGTCATCACTGTAAAAAAGAAAGAAAGAAAAAGACACAAAAATTATAGGCTACATACATTTTAAATATACAAAGAAGCTCAGAGATGCATCACTCATCGAGATAACCTAATAAATGATAGTCTACTTTTTATCATTATATGCAAGACATAATAAAAATGTCATAAAAAGTCATAATAACATTTTCTCTAATTCATTTTTCAGTAGGCCTAGTAGGGCACCTGGCCATAAATTTGGGTAGGGCAGATTCTGAGTCTTAGCACTAGTTTATGATTAACATTTAGTAAGCTTTATATTCTAATTAATCGCTGAACACATCAGACGCACCTTTGGCAGAATTCTGATGTCCTTGCGTTATTCAGCCTGAGGGTGGCGCTCCAATGATGATTGACAGACGCACAGAATGTCATAATTACGGCGCACCAAAGCACCGCACAGACAAACGCCAACAAACAAGTTGGCAGTTGGATTTAGAAGTATGAAAAATAACTGTTCACACTGCCCCAACAGACAAAGTGAAATATTTAACATATATATAACAACTGCAAAGCGTCTAATTTGTAAACAAAATGATTTACATCCAGCATAAACTCCGGTATAATTTGCATATTTTGAAACTCTCAAGACAGATGTCACATCCCGAACCTTAAAGCGATTGGCTGCCGAACGCGTTTTTCGCTTGATAGTTGATAACTGCCCAACCATTTGTCATTCAGTCTTGTTCTGGAGCGAGGTTTACGTTAGGTCATGTTAAAGTAAGCGTGGCTGCCAGACATCTGCCCCAATGGCTTTCTATGAGAGCACGCTGCAGTTCCATTTTCACCACATTTACATTGGAAATTTGATGTGGCGCTGTAGAGCTGGAGGGCTCCGAGACCGGCTGCCCCGCTTATAGTAGGCTATCATAAATACATGCGTGTACACAGTAGCCTACACGTACGTCTGCATGATGTCTGTTAAAGATCACTTCATTTGGAAAGCATCTGCTGTTTACTAACATCTGATAGACGTCTTTAAGATCAGTTTCACATACATTCTAAATCATAAGCATCTTAAAGACATTTTCTAAACGTCTATTAGACATCTGACAGGAAACATCCTATAGATATAATTGCAGATGAGCAAACACTCTAAAAAAAAAATCTTCCAGTTGTAAACTCGCACATCAAATAGACGTCTCCGTGATGTACATGTGCTATCAGGGTGCGCTACATTTTAATATATGCTGCTCAGACATAATCCGAAAAATAATTGTTGCAGAATGCTGAACACATTTATAATTTATTATTAATTCAGTGCATATAGAGGTCTATGTGTGGATGAATATTTTGTTGGTCCCTTTCAGTGGAATTTCAGAAGAAAGAATAAAGCCATTAAGATGTTTGCATAGTGAAATAGTGAAATTATTATTTTTTACATCAAATTCTTTTTTTGGTGTGAAAATATGACCTGTGCATTTTATTAACAGCGTTGTGAGACCTGTACAAAACATTTTATTACTGCAAGGTTGCCCTTATGTGGAATATTTCTGTTAATCAGATTTTTTTTTAAATAAAGTATAATGAAGTAGGCCTATAATCAATGGGATTTATGTTAACTATATTATAGTCATGTATTTGACAGTAAGAGAATGGAATGTGCTCCAATATGCTGAGCTGAGCCTCTCGTTTTGACATTAGAGAAAATATGGGATGAGCTGAGACTTCTTGTTCCACTTAATAGGTTGGGGCCTAAACAGACTGGAGTCATAGCCAAAAATGTTAAAATGTTGATAAACAATAGTGGCATGTTAGAAATATACTGGCCACGCCTTAAGGGAGAGCATATGGAAAACTGTATATAAGAGTGTGTGCAAAGACAGACTATAGTTGCTCTGCAGACTTTATATCTCTGATGTCTTCTGGCATCAAAACCCAAGACTTCGAGAGTGATTCTTCACAGAGGCAGCAGAAGACACGACACAACTCGTCTGCTTTGTCATTTGACTGAATGGGATTTCTGGTATAGGGTCTTGAAGGCATTATTATTGACTTGCATACTACAACTTATTCCCCTAAGAACATGTGTGTGGTTGTCTGATCTTTCCACAGAGCAGTAGAGCATCATGGGTGGCGTGGCACTGGATGACGGAGGTTGTAGAGTGAAGGCCCCTGATGGTGGCTGGGGTTGGGCTGTGCTTTTTGGTTGCTTCATCATTACAGGTTTCTCCTACGCCTTTCCAAAGGCCGTCAGCGTTTTCTTCAAGGAGCTGATTAGAGAGTTTGGGGTGGGCTACAGTGACACAGCCTGGATCTCCTCCATCCTATTGGCTATGCTTTATGGCACTGGTATGTTCTTCACCACCAATCAAACAAAGTCTTAAAGGAATAGTTGACCCAAAAATGAAAATCCTGTCATTATTTACTCACCTTCATTTCATTTCAAACCTGTATGACTTTCTTCATGGGAACAGAATGTCTGAACTGTTTTTGTCCATGTAATGAAAGGCAAATGCGTATATAAAACAAGACTGGATCCCGTTGACTTTCACCGTATGGACAAAAAACACATTTCTTCAAAATATCTTCTTTTGTGTTCCATGTTTGGAACAGCATCTTTTTTGGGTGAACTATCCCATTAATGTCTTGTAAATTATTTCAAACCAGATTCAGACAGTTCAGATGTACATAATTACTCTTCGCAGGGCCTTTATGCAGCATTTTAGTGAATCGATTTGGGTGTCGTCCAGTGATGTTGGTGGGCGGCCTCTTTGCATCTTTGGGAATGATCTTGGCATCATTTGCCACGAGCATCATCCACATTTACTTGTGTATAGGAGTCATTACAGGTACTTAATTTACTTCGTTATTGAGTGACTGATGTCTATCCAGTGACATGTAAACATTTCTATCCTCTGATTCCAGGTCTTGGACTGGCTCTGAACTTTCAGCCGTCACTCATTATGCTGAATCGATATTTCAGTGAGAAGCGTCCGCTGGCTAACGGCCTGGCAGCGGCTGGGAGTCCGGTGGCTCTGTGTTGTCTGTCCCCTCTGGGGCAGATCCTTCAGTATGAATATGGCTGGAGAGGGGGCTTCCTCATCTTGGGAGGGATACTGCTGAACTGCTGTGCTTGTGGAGCTTTAATGAGGCCTTTACTCCCACCAAAGATGTCAGAGACCCCTGGAGTTGAAAACACACCGGATGATGGCGACAAGAAACCAAAACCCAAACCCAAGATGCTGGACTTCAGTGTTTTCAGAGACCGGGGCTTTGTCATTTACACCGTCGCTGCCTCCATTATGGTGCTTGGTTTGTTTGTGCCTCCAGTGTTTGTGGTGAGCTATGCCAAAGAGCTGGGAAACGAGGACACGAAATCCGCCCTACTGCTTACCATTCTGGGTTTCGTTGACATTTTTGCACGGCCCACGTGTGGCATCATCGCAGGACTCTCGTGGGTTCGTCCTCGCTGCGTCTACCTATTCAGTTTTGCTGTCTTATTCAATGGCATCACAGATCTTGTGGGCTCCTTGTCTAAAGACTACTCCTCTCTGGTGGTGTTCTGCATCTTTTTCGGCATCTCTTATGGCATGGTTGGTGCTTTGCAGTTTGAGGTCCTCATGGCTGTTGTGGGTACAGAGAAGTTCTCAAGCGCCATTGGTTTAGTTCTCCTGTTTGAAGCCATTGCTGTGCTGGTTGGACCTCCATCTGCTGGTAAGTGTTGAAATTTCATTTTAAACTAAAAATGGCTGATACTGTAGGTTAGCTTCCTCTTAAACTAAAGCAGGGTGAGAAATATAAAATGTGTTACTTTATATGTGAATTTAGTTTTTCGAAATAATTTGATTAGCTAAAAAGCTAATTATATGGCTATATATATATATATATATATATATATATATATATATATATAAGATATTAAAAAAACTATATTTCACAATATCACTGTTTTTACTGTATTTCTGATCATATATATCTTATATAAATTATTTATATAAGACAATTTCTAATTTTTTAGAATTATTTTTTTATGTGGACTAAAAGTTTTGTGCACTAAATCAGCCTTAACAAAAGCTGACAACTCACCAACTAGTCAGTTATGTTATGCATGTCATGTTTTAAACACCCCTAATCATTAAACCTTGATACACTTACTGTAATCTATTAAGAGTCTTTGAATGCCATTGAAACCTTGTTCTCACTTTGTTAAGGGCGCCTTTTGGACTTCACTAAGAATTACATGTATGTCTTCCTGCTGGCTGGGATTGAGGTTGTGTTGTCAGCTTTAGTGCTGGCCATATGCAACTTCCTGTTCATAAAAAAGAAGCCCGAGGCACCAGAGGCTGCAGTGGAGGCTGGAGAGACAGTCAAGGCAAAGAATCACTCCTGTACGCCACCCATAGAGGAGCCACACAAGACCAGTGGAAACTCAGAAAAGCCAAAGAATTTGGGTGATCCGAGACCTGAGAGTGTTGTGGAGGATTCAACAGAAGTGGAAACATTTCTTAAAGTTAAAGATGGGCAGAAGATGAACGTCACCTCTAGTCCAGAATCTGACCTCTGAAGGATATCAAGACTTTGCCCTTTTCTGCTTACGAAAAGGTTGGAGATTGAGAGTTGCAGTGTTAATGTGTGTCACTGTGTAGTCTGGTGTGATATCCTAATGTGTGTGCTGTGACAGATGAATATTTAATCAATAATAGAGGCCTACACTGCACTCATGCTGTTCAAAATATCGCATTTGCACTGCCACACAGAGATCTGGACAAGCCACTCTCTCTACGTCTGTAGCTCAAAACCACAGACATTTCTTTGACTTACACCTACGTTTACTAGGTTAAAGGTGCTGTAAGCTATTTTCTTATGGAATGGTTTGGAGAAAATTATTTTATCTACTGAAATGACTACTGAGATATCACAACGATCTCTGTGACAGACATAAACAGTAAAAGAAAAAAAAATGGCTCCGTTCAGACGCTTTTTTTAGCCAATCGGAATACGTTTGAAAGCGCTTTCTGCCGGTCAATCAGTCCATAAATGACAAACCGGACACTGAGAGTGTGATAGATTAACTTGGAAGAGCAGCTTTCATGAGTTTGGAGGGGTGCAAAACGTTTGCAATTTTGGCTTACACAGCTGAAAGTTCTAGAAGAACAAAAAGCGAAAGGAACAAAAAAGGACCAGGAACATAGTAAATATGAGTCAAGCTTTTAATTGCCCCTTTTAAATTTACGCAATACTTGAATATTGCCTGGTCACCATGGTTACACCAAAACTGCACGGTTTGAGAAAGAGGTAGGGACATTTAAAAAAATGTTCAAAAATGTGCACGGATAAACCATTAATAATAAATACTGCAATATTCCAT
The DNA here is from genome assembly GCF_963993115.1 of Abramis brama. Lineage (NCBI taxonomy): Eukaryota > Metazoa > Chordata > Actinopteri > Cypriniformes > Leuciscidae > Abramis > Abramis brama. Next base: position 33,519,605 of record NC_139963.1, read on the forward strand.
AAAAAAAGAGAAATCTTTTGTTTTGATTTTATGGTGACTTAAATATCATTACAGCGCCTTTGACTAAGAAAACATCACATCATCACAAAACTCAAGTAGACCGCTATCACAGGAACATAAAGTCTTATCATACTCATAGATATCAGGAGAGACATCAGGTATCTGAACTTTCCACTTCTCACACAAAACGCTTTTGTAATAGTATGTCCCCATCTCTAAACAGTTATACTTTGGGACCTCATGCAATATGTGAACTGCTTTGTTTTTGTGCATTGTGAGCAGTACGGTCAACTGGCTTAAGTAGACATCTGAAAATGCCATGATTTCCAGCATAAAGATCAGTACTGTTATATTCCTTTAGTATTATTAGAACATTCCAGATAGAAAGATACTGTAATCCTGCTGGATTGGCACCTGCCACTTCACCTATTATTCTTTTGTATGTCTCAATGTCAAAGGACAGAAACAGGTCCGCTGAAAAGCTTATGTTAGTTCAATATCATTGTATTAGCCAGTATAAGATTGTACTGTGAATTCCTTTTCTGACACTGTACTTTTAACTTGTCACTGCTATGCTGAGATTGTCAGCGTAGTGAAGTAGAGAGCAGGTATCTCTGAATTTATGACTTCATTTGAAGAGTCCTTTAGCAATATTTGCATTTACCTGTTTTTTCTCCTACTCTGAATGTCTAACAAACCTGAGCTGTTCAATAGTTTAATCTCAACAAATTATTTATTTTTAATATTCACCAAAAATGAATGAAAACCTAAATGAAAAGTACTCAAAGTACTTAAATTGTTTCTTTTATTTTTAGAAAATGATGACAGAAAAGCATGCAGTGTGTCCCACTGTTTTGTTGTAATAGAAATGAGGTTTGACAGCACTGCCTAGTGGCATTAGTTCTAATTTTACACCAGCATCAGATCCACTACTGGTTAAACTACTTACCAGATTGAATATTTGTAATTAAAAAAAATAAAAATAATAATACATCTTCAGTGCAGCTATGAGAAATTTAGACTCAGTAACCCCAGAATCTGTCAAACTGCCCTTCCACTGTGCCTATCTGAGTCAGGCTGGGAAATATTTTGTATTTTTTCTTCTTTTTTTTTCTTCATTAGTTTAAATTTAAGAATGACTGCATTATTTGATAATGACCTCTCCTCTGTCTGCTGAAAACATAAACCCAAATCTGCTCAATAAATGTTGAATACACGTCAGTTGTCTTCAAATATTTCTTCACGGGCAAAACGAGCCATGTAACAGTTAGCCTAGCCTACTGTACAATGCCATTTTTTACCGCTTAACCATTTTATAGCGACACTAATCATTTACTCTCCCTCATGTCCTTCTGAACTCATAAGGCTTTCGTTCATCGTCGAAATACGTTGATATTTTTAATAAAACCTAATGGATTTTTGCCCCGCCATTAAAGTCTACGTAAGTTATACCACCACAACTTTTAGATACGTCTGAAGCTCTATGTTCGCTGATCAATCGATCACGCACAACTGCTCGAATCATAAGGTTCACTTGTGCTATCTCTTTATTAACTTTTTGAAGTGTTTAACGTTTGTTTTACACACTCAATTTCCCAGGTTTTATTATAAATATCTTAATTTATGTTTCGAAGACGAACAAAAGTCGTTGGGAACGACATGAGAGCGGGAACATTAACATTTTTAATAGGGGGAGAGTAAGAAAAACAAATACAACTTACAAGTACTTAATTTATTTACACATTTTAAAATACACAAATACAGTGGCAATACAAATGAGGAAAAAAAATCTTCCAGGGAAGGAAGATTTCTATAATTCCACCTGATACAGCACAGTGTGATGCAGAAGGACTGGCCAAGCAGTCGTGTGTAGAATGAACCAGAAAAATGAAATAGAGAAATCCATAATAGCTCGATCCCGACAAAGTGTACTTGTGCCTACATTTAAACACCACCAGTACTGGAGCGGCTGTTTCTGTGAGACCACCAGTGGAGAGAAAATTACTAACTTATCAAATCTAGAACGGAACAAAGTCCCTCTCACCTCTCTAAGCACTAGCCTTTTCCCCAAACTCACGATACACACACACAGACAGTGGCTATGAAAAAAATGGTACTTTGCCATCACTAGAAACATCCTATATACATGACAACAGAATTTTCAGAGTTTCACCACTAGACCCCCCACCCCATGACTACAGAAAAAGCCTACGCTCTACTATGCTGAATGATATGGACAGGCAAGCTCACCTTCCATGTCCTCCGTGACTTATAGCACCAGTAAGTCAAGGGACCACACTTCTGAAACGAGGGAAAAGTAGTACTAAAAGCATTGGTAATACTCAGTAAATAAAGTTGAAGAAAAACAAAAACCTGCATCTCAACTGTTAAAAAGTTTCAGTCAAAAGAAAATCAAAAAGAAATCAGGCATGGCTTAAATGATGGCTGGTGTTCTCTCATTGAGACAAGCTGGCATTCCAAAACCAAACACAAAAGTGAAAAGAAAAAGTGCCAGTTTGTTTCAACATATTCCCAAAACCTGTCAGATTACCAGGAGTTTTTCTAAGTTTATACCCTCTGGTTAGAAAAACGAAGCCCTTTTCTCATTATTAGACTTCCTAATCTGCTATAAATATATTTTCGTGACACTGTCCAACAGTCTTGTCCCAACCACGTGTGCCTGTGTTACTGTAAAAGCACTAAGCTCAGTTCAGGGGGTAAAAAAAAGAAACAAACAGCAACATTAATAACATCAACAACTCTACAATACAGGCATTTCACAGCTTTTGAGAAACAAAAGAAAAGCTTAAGGGAATGCGATAAAAAAAAAAAAAAAGAAGACCAAAACTAGAGTTGATAAAGAGGGCCAGGTTGCTTGGTGCAAAGAAAATTAAAAATAATCTAAAAAGCTGTGTCGGTATAAAGGTGGTACTGTGGGAACAACTATTCGAACCATTGCTGTATGATTCTCCACCTGGCCTTCCGCATAATAAACTACAAAAAAAGACATAAAAGTGACACTGTCTTCATCCTGCCACATTAACGAACAGGCTTTCAAACAATTCTATTCAATTCAATGCACGTTTAATTAAGCTTAACGCTGTTAAATGAACAAAAAGATAAGATTCATCTGCAAAAGACTGTAGCCAGTGTGAAATCAATTTAATCTCTGTTGTACATAAACAAGAAGACAAAAATAAAATGTTACGGTAAGCAAAACGTCAATGGCTATCAGTACAGCTGCATTCCAAGCTGTGTAAAAGTAATTTTTTTTGCAACAGGAGAGGGTGAGCCACACTATCAGAGCCATTATACATGGCTTTAGCCAAGACGCTCTGCTTTGCCAAGAGGCCTCTGGACGGCCCTCTCCTCCTGGTGTGTGTCAGAGGGCCAAAGGCAGCGATGACTGAGAATCACGCCCCCCGCCCCTCCCACCTTGCCAGCGATTGTCTGGCAGAAAGTGATGTTAACAAGCACAACTGATGTGCCTTTTTGGAGTTAGAGTAGGTGTGGATGTGAGGAAATGTTTGTGGTGTATGTGACAAAAGAAGAAAAGAAAACCAAAAACTGTCCATCTCTCAAGTTTTGTGTGACTCTCAAGTGTGTTTAATTGCATTAAGAGGAAGGAGGAAATGAAGTCTCTGTTTCGATTTGATTTGCTGAGGTTGATTTCACATGGTTAGAGGCTGCTGGAGAAGCCCTAGTGCAGATCAGGGCCGTGGTTGGTCTGCTCTTGAGGCGTGTGGAGGGTCTCATCGAGGTACGGCAGACTGCAGGCCGCTTGGGGTGACGCGAGAAAGAGCCTGGGGGTGGAGAGGAGAGACAGACACGTCAGTTTAGAAGCGCCACATGATGCAAAAGCAAACTGCTGCCGAGAATATCTCAGTAGCTTCCTGAGACTTTTTTTTTTTAACAGCCCAATTAAAAAAATTAGGCTGTTCACACAGTCAGTGTTTGGGAGTGACAACTGTTTTTGGCGTGATGTCAAAAAGACTTGACGTCTTTATGGGCGTCACACCAAATCCCTTCTCTAACTCTTGAATAATGCCTGTAACCACAGCAACAGATAATAATAGTAAATAAAGAAATTGAACTTGAATCAGATACACTACTGTTCAAACGTGGTGCTCAAGAAACATTATCATCAATGTTTAAAATAGTTGTGCAGCATGATATTTTGTTTTATCAGTATTCTTCGATGAACGACAGCATTTATTTGAAATATAATTTTTTGGGAACAATATAAATTCCTTTAGTGTCACTTTTGATACATTTTCCTTGAGTCCTTGCTGAATAAAAGTTTGAAATTTCTTTACAAAAGAAAAAGGCAGTGTACTTCAAGTCAATAATATGACATTAGCGGTCAACTGTGGTTCTGTTCATACAGCATATCAACTTAAAAAGCTCTATGAATTTGGTTGTGCCGTACAAATATTTCAGATTGTCCATATTTAAGATAGTATTTGGTTATAGAATATAAAATTCACTTTCTTTCATAAGCTGTGCATGAATGAATCATATTTAACACTGCAAACAGGACTGACAACTATATCATTCTGCTGTGTGAACATAGTATTAGCCATTGTTCCCCTATTCCCATGAGTCATCTCAGTCTATGTCATGGGAATGTGTAGGATACCACTGACTTAAAATCACGGCTCTGAGACCCCCCGTTTACAGTCTGGTATAAAGATCAGAATCGTGCGCAACCTCAAAGGACCGCCTATTCACATGTCAATCAACCACAGCACTGAAACAAAAGTTTAAAACTTTGCTGATTATATATATGACTTGTAAGCAAAAATAAAAAGTGCACTTAAAACATGCACAATACTTTTATTTTTTAAAATTTCAGAGACAGATTTCACTTAATGCCAGGTGTAAATTCAGTGCTCAGAATCACCATTTTCAGATTCATGATGTCATGCTTTCAGTTTCATCATGAATTTTAGCTTTGTGCCCTTGGGATTAAAGGTTGTAATCAGATTTGTTTTCCAGTTTTGCTCGACAACACTAAGCCTGGGTCAATTTAACTTCGCAAAAATATACAGTTCTTACTAGTGATGCACCAAAATGAATTTAACGAAAATTCTGCCAAAAACTGAAACCCAAATTAAAGTTTATTTAATAATAACATTTATTTAATAAATCAACACTCAACACTGGATACAGCAATCTGTCACTCAACATTAAAGAGCGTCAAAACGACATTTGTTTGAATTTTGTTATAAAATTGACCATTCAAAAGCTCTGACTTTGTTTCATATCAGCAGTAACAAAGCTTGCAATTATTGGATGGTAGGTGTGCTACAATTAGGCTAATTTAGTGTTTATGCATCAACTAAAAAAATAGCAAGGACTAAAACATCTCGGTTCATTAAAATGACGATCAATTAAAAACGAGAAATCAATATCGTCAACCCCAGCCCAAGATAACATGTTTTCATATTGTAGCTTATCCATGCTGTGTGCACAAGATAATTGAACCATTGTTTTGTTCAACGATTTCAGCCTTCAACTGTAAATTAGTTTGGTGCATCGCTAGTTCTTACGGGGGTTTAACTGTCCGAGTCCTAAATATTTTAGGTGGTCCGGGGGCCATCCTCTGAGCTCCCCCATGGCCTGCCCCAGCAGAGGGCATATGGCAGGAGTGGGGGGGAACAAGGTTTATAACACCAAACACAAAGGAGGGGAAAAACAATACACTTGTATTGTTGATTTCCGCTGGAGAACACAAATGGCGGGCAATTTCACGAATGGGGGAGGGGCGACAGCTAATTGTGTCTTGAGGATAAAATCTGAGGTGATTAATTAGGTGGCGATACATTTTTCATGATCCTTCGTCAAATGCATGGCAGTGCAGGGGGCCCACCAGGACTCTGGGGCCAATCATGTGATGGTTGCTCTCAAAAGGGCGGGGGAGAATCGGTCTCTGACATTACAGAGGGAACAAAAGAGCTGCAGAGGTGAGCCGTTCAGCAAATCTGAGACTACAAGTGAACATTTCATTCAGGGCACAAACAATAAATGAAGTGGTGGCAGTTTTCTGTAAACTGAGGTCATGAGCAGCAGTTTTACACTTTTTTACAAACAATTTGTTGTTTTGTCGTTAGTGAAAATCAATATTGACCTTGTATTTGAAAAAGGATCCTCATATAAAAACAATACTAAAATTCAGAGTAAGTTCATTCACATTTGGAGATCGACTATCTTAAGCAGTGCGAACTGCGCTCTCCATGATGACGAGGAAGTATCAGCAAATAATTTATTGATTTCTAGCCCTTTGGTACCGAAATTGGTACCAAGAACCGTGGATTTTCACTGGTATTGGTACCGAATACTGACATTTTGGTACCGTCACAACACTACAGGGCACAAACAATAAATGAAGTGGTGGCAGTTTTCTGTAAACTGAGGTCATGAGCAGCAGTTTTACACTTTTTTTACAAACAATTGAAAGCAAAAAGGCTTGTAAGTATAAAGCTGCATTGATATGTGGGCACAGGAGCACAGTCTGGATGGTCACACTGCATGCCAGAGACGAGCACTGGGGGTTAAAAGAGTGAGACAGAGAGAGGCATCCACACCCAGGCAACTAGAGGTTACTGACACATCACAGAGTTGAGTGTAGAAACACACAGTCACAGGCAGAGAGCGCTGCACAGCACACAATCAACAGCGCTCTGCTGCATGGCATTTGTGCTTCCTTTCTGCTTCAGCGACTGATTTTTGATCAGCGCTCCAAACACCAGATTAAAATAATCAATTATTGGGTTTTCTAAATACAGCTGAGTACATGGTGATCATGTGTAGGCTGCTAGCAGTTGTTCAGGAAAGTGGGGACTTATGGGCTTGTGGGCATACGTGCATATGGGAATTTAGTACTTTTGCACAAAATGAAAGCTCTTATAACTCTTGATCTGATCAAATTTGAGCACCGGGGTATGGAGATATCTCAGCCAGACATTTACGTGACTAAAAGGGAGGATAATAGTGCAATTGCATACTCAAACCCATCAAGGGTTTTTTTCCAGCAGGGAAATATTTCTGGAGCATCAGAGACTGAAGCTTTGGCACATTTTTTGTAAAAAAAAAAAAAAAGCAACAGCCCAACAGTTCAGTTCAGTTAAAAATGGCTCTGAGGATCACAGTACTGTCCATCTGTGAGTAACGCATCACATCATCTGGTGTTATGAATTACTTTCTCTGCAAGGATTAAAAATACCATTCGAGTCATTAGACTGGGGCGTGAGGTCATAAACCGCTAACCGGGATGAAGCCGGAATCAAGTACGCAAGCATCCCAGCTATGAATACTAGTGGTTTCGGTGTAGAACAGTGATCGCCCACTTTTTCAATGGCCCTGGTTCCCAGAAGCATTTTTCCCATTCATTTTCCCTATAGTCATCTCAAACAAATTCCTCAATTGCGAGTCTAAGCTGCAAACCAAACCAATCAACCAGCTTCGAGAAGAACCAGGTCTGCCACGATACAAGATTTTTTACTACACTTTTATCGTGCACAAAATAAATCACAATAACGATTTTATGGTGATAGCTATACAAATAAAAACAATAATAATACTAACATCGGTCAAAGACATCTTTAACTATTTTGTTCTTTATTTTTTGGCCAATGAATCACACTCAAAATACAAGTGTAAGGAGGTGGAGAGAGAGTTTGTAATGTAAAATGAATGAACAATATAAAACTACTGAGACATAAAAACAATATTTGGTGAAAGCAAAATACCAAAAATCCTAAACAATATTTTGTTTGAATAGAAGTCAATGAAGTTATCCTCAGTTATCCTGAAGAAAGCTTTTTTTTTGTGCAGAAACTTGTGTAATATCAGAAAGTGACCGCCTGGGTGCTAATCTTCAACAATGTTTGCACAACATTCTTTTGATAATATTCACAAGAGGATCTCAGAACTGATGGTAGATTTATGTTTCTCTATTGAGAAAATGAACAGGGATTTTACTTCTGGTGCCCAAATTTGGCTCATTTTTGAATAACACCATGTTATTTTTCAATGAGACACTTAAACAGCATTTGCTAAAGATCTGCCTGTTTCATCTGAATTACATTTGGGAATGAAGTAGTGAATTCTCTCTTCATTCTGTGTGAGTGATGTGCTGCATAACAGCCGTACAGCAGTGATGTGGGACAGGGAGCATATTACTCAATGCAGGGAAGGTTAAAAAAAAAAGGAAAAAAAAGCCATTGTACCCAACTGTCACTCACCCAATGCTGCCTCTCATACCAGAACATGGCGAGCATCTACTTGCCGTGGTGATCATAGGGAATGCTATTCTGAAGTGGGTGGGTGGGTGGAGGGGGGAAACATATTTGTGAAGAAAATCAACAACGTAGTAAAACGCAAAAATGCGGATCTTAAAAAAGCGTTAACATAGCAAATATTCAAATATACCAGAGACTCTATAGACAGAATAAAGACTCTGTGCAGCATGTCAAGAATGTGTGACAAGTTTTAAAACAACTCTATGCAAATAAGACCTGAAATATGTGGCAGTGGTTGGTTACACAATACAGGGCTCAACAACAAGGATGGCCCAATGGCCCAGTGCTTGAGTTTCAACCATCCTTGCAATTTTAATTTATGTACGTCAGATGCTTTGCAAATGTAAAATTTTGGTGTTCTGTGATGTTTTGAACAATGTTGTTTTGCAAATTTAACTGATGTAAATATGTCAGCAACGCAACATTTTTTAAACTGGCAAATTTTTCACTGAATAATTTTCAAAAACACTTATGAAGTTTTAGCAGTACTTTTTTTTTTTTTTTACATATATAGCTGGGGAAAAAATCTTATTACAACAAAAAAAAATTTGGAAATCTTTTTTTTTTTTTTTACAATCATAAAAAACCCCCATAATAATAATAATAATAATAACTAGAAGAAAAAAATAGTATTGTTGAGCCCAGCAATATCAATAATAGACATATTTCATAATAAAAACAACGTATACAAATAATAATATTTAATATGATAATAAAATTTAGTAGAATGGGAATGGAGATGAATTTCTATTTCCTTAATCTTTAAATCCTACCAGGTTATTTATCAAGGTAAATTACAGTTTGACTTACTTTTTTGTAGATGTCTTCTACATCTATTCACATAAATGTCTATTTCACTGTTGAACGATTTCTAGATAAGCTATACAGCATATATAGCCCAAAAACACCTCTCAGTGCTTTCATAATAGAGAACTCTTTCATGGCTATCAGTCTGTATCATTATCCCCTTTGCCTCTTTGCAGGAAAACAATTTAGGAGAAGTTTGTTTATAAAGCTCTTCTAACCAAACCGAAGAAATAAAGACAGGGCCATTTAAGAGCAGCAGAGCTGGGGCCAGAGACAGACACTGCAGCCAAACACACAGGCAATGGTGGGTGAGTATTTCATGTCATAAAGTTGGTACCTGTGATGTGGACATGCGCGAGGTGTCCTGTCGGCCAGTTAGATCAGAGGAGGAAATGTTGACAGGGGCTCCACGGTGCAATCTCATACTGACCTTCCTCTCTCGCTCCATTCCTGGCAAAAAGAGAAGGAGGAAGACGTGTCACCAAAAGTATGGAAAAAATTTAATAAAAAACACATTGGGTCATGTTAACCTAAACAAAAAGCCTTCTGTTTTCCAATGTCTAAACCACAAATTACACCAAACTGGAAAAATTGCACTGTGCTGATCTTACGGCTCCACTGAGAATAAGCCTTTGAATTTAAGAAACTGAAGTTTCCTAGGACTCTGGTAAAGGTGGCATATGTTGGGGTCTATGAATTTTTGCACCTAACTCCTTGAAGCTCTGCTAATTGAGACCATACACTTAAAGGCTGCTAACTAATGCTAAGAAGACCAGTGCAAGGGTCACTGTTTAAGTGTCTTGTAGGAAAAATGTTTGTACCTCCACACTTTGATAAAGCAAACGCTTGTAAATTTAAGTCATGTTTAGCAAACATCCTGCTGAGCTTAGTAGCTTATAACCCTTTAACCACTTCCTTTCAGCTAAGATGACATCAAATGAGAGAAAAAAAAAAAAAGATCAAATCTACTGAATTCTACGAGAATTCGCCCGCCAATGGCGTTCAAGCGCGCAAAATCTTTTCCTTCAGCTACAGGAAGACAGCTCGCTGTTGACGTACACACTCCTCAGGGTCGGAGCCCAAAAGGATTGCCGCTCTCCTGTAGCGTTCCGGCGAGTATGACATTTTCTTCAAGATGCCTCCTGGACCGCGGCGCTTCTGCTTGGACGATGCCCTTAAGGAGCAGCGCTGAGCGAGTCTGTCTGAACAAACGACAGGAAACCTTCAGGACAATACTGTGTTGCTTGCCCTGCCTTAGAGCAGCGCTGAGCCGTGGTCTATACCTGCAATGGCCTGCCAGTTTCGTGCTTTCGGTGATTAATTAACATCACTTATCTCCTAGTCTTGCTATTGACTATGACATGGGCTCACAGTTGTCACCGCTGACGCTGTGCTCATGAACATACTGATGTGTTTTTTTGTTGTTTTGTTGCCCTGTATCCTTAAGTGCAACCGGCTAATCCGATCTAACTGCGCATATTCACAGTTGTCCTCGCTACGGCTGCTGACGCTGTGCTCATGTACATACTTATATGCGATTACTGCTGTTATGCTGCCCCGTAATCATTGCAGCCTGATATTCTAGCTGATATGCAAATTCGGGTGTACTCGAGCTGAGCAGCTCATTGGTCTGGCCCTGCCTATCAGCTGTGAGCACTCCTAGAGGAACGACACTGTTGGCTATGGTTCTACTCTGTGATTGGTTTAGCCTTAGCCCGGTATCTTCGGCCTGATCTTCACCTCTCACAAGGCAGGATTTTCTATTCCCGCAGCGTCAAGCTGACACGATAAAGTGACCGTTCTCGAAGGAAATGTCTCTGGTTACTGTCGTAACCCTGTTTCCCTGAGAAACGGCGTGAACGCCATTATTGCTTCTATGATAAGTGCTTCTATGATAAGTGCTCTGGCTGTGCTGTGGCTGTGCTGCTGCATTGTGACGAAGTGTGTGCGTATGCTATACCACTACTTACGCTGGTGCTAAGAAAAATTCTTGACTTCTATGTTGAACACCGGCTGGTCAGGTAGACACTGCCGCCTTCTGTGCGAATGGTCACCCTCGTGGTTATATCTATCCGCAGTGCTGTTGTACACATTCATGGTGTAAAGCACAGACAAGGAATCTGTCATCATTTATGGTTTCTCCCACACAGGTGGTAACCTATGCGGAAAACCTATGCCAGGTGGGCTATCAGGCACCTTGCATGTTGCTATGGCCTATACGGTGTTTATAACCTGGATGTTCCTGGCAATACATGTGTTGTCCGTAATGGCACCAGTACTTCTGCTGCCTTCGGGTTTCATATGCATGGTGTTACCAAGCTTGTATTACGTTCATGACAGCACCGGCATCGCCGCTGCAGCGGACATCAGTACAAGGCGTTGGCCCAACGCCCACCATTATCCGCTCTGCAATGTGCTTGCAGCAGCCCATGCTTGTGCAACTTGCTCTTATAGCTGCTATGCTGCTGAGCATATAGGTCTCCGTTGCAAATGGAGTTCTTTTAGCTAGGTCAACGGCTTGGCTTGCTGCCAATCTGGACCTTCGCTATCAACACAGTGGGATTTTATAGCTCCCCGCAACGCCACCTAACGGTGACGCAGTGTCAAGAGACCGACTCGAAAGGGAACGTCTCCGGTTACCTAACGTAACCTCGGTTCCCTGAGAGGAGGGAACGAGACACTGCGTGCGCTGTCGTGTTACTTATCTCAGAGACTTAGTCGTCTGCGCTCTGCTACAGTGCAAGATTCTGAGGCAATGGCACTCAGCGCCGCCCTATAGTGCGGTGGAGCCTGCCTCTATTTCACGCGCTTGAACGCCATTGGCGGGTGTATTCTCGCCCGCAAGATTTCATAAAGCTTCAGTAGATTCGAAGGAGGAGGGATAACCCCGCAGTGCCACCTAAAGGTGACGAAGTGTCTCATTCCCTCCTCTCAGGGAACCAAGGTTACTTTAGGTAACCGGAGATGTTTTCTCCAAATCTAAACAATCCTCATGCACAAAAGACCAAAAAAAAACAAGCACCAACAGACAACAGTGGACGTCTTACCTGTGTGTGAGGTTGGCGTGAGGGGTGTGGGAGGTGCTACTTCTTGCGTGCCTCTGGGTCTGCCTGAGCCGGAAGGCATCATGCCACGGGCAGCAGGATTCCGTCCATGCCGCAATCTTTCCTCTCGATCCCTCCGCTCTCTCTCCGGATCTTCTGCCGCTCTGTTTGCACCCTGAACAGCACAACACAAAGCATTAAGTCAAAAAGACCACAATAAAAACCAAGAACAATTTAAGAAATACAGCAATCATGCAGAGACAACCCATTTGACACTCACAAATTTGAGCATATTCCAGTCGAACACGTAGTCGTATGAAAAGCCTTGCCGGTGGAAAAGGTTCCTGAAGAGCTGTCTCAGGTAAGAGTAGTCAGGCTTGTCGTCAAAGCGAAGGGATCGGCAAAAGTTGAGGTATGTGGCAAACTCAGCTGGAAACAAACAAAAGGCAAATGTAATTTTTAAAAAAATCTGTCAGATTTGAGGTCAACTACACTTTTTCCAATTTTTTAAAGAAAGAGGTATTTTTCAATGTTGAAAACAATTGTGCTGCTTAATATTTGTGTGGAAATGGTGAATTTTTTCAGGACACTTTGTTGAAAAGAAAGTTCAAAAGAACAGTATTTATTTGAAACAGGAATCTTATATAACATAAGCTTATAACATATTTAAAACCTTATAAGTTTAAGCAGAAGCTTACATGGGTATCCTTTGCACAGGACTTCAATAGGAGTGGACATTTTCTTCTCACTGATTCGCTCATACTTCTGTCTCTTTGTGGCAGCCTTTAGACCCTGCCATGGCAGAGAGCCCAGGTTGAAGTACATGAGCACATAGCCAAGAGACTCCAAGTCATCTCGTCTGGATTGCTCTGTGAAAGAAAACACCCATAAACACTATGTCATTAAGATGGCCTGACCATAACAGGTGAAGTGGCTTGATCGTAAATGTTAGGGTAATGACAGGTCAGGTCTGAATGTACAGGAGGTTTCAATAAGATATTATAATATTATTTTAACTTTTTTCAAAAGACATATTAGGATACCTATTCCCAAGTGGGTGTTGATGGAAGCGTAGCGAGCAGTGCCAGTCAAGTTTTTGTTCTCGCGGTAAGGGATGTGCTGGTGGGTGCGAGCATCTCTGTACTTCTTGGCCAGGCCAAAGTCAATGATGTAAACAAGGTTGCCCTTCTTCCCCAGGCCCATAAGGAAGTTGTCAGGCTTGACATCTCTGTGGATGAAGTTCTTGGAGTGGATGTATTCGATACGGCTGATCTGATGACAAAACAGAGGACAGGTTTAGCAAGTCGAAAGACTGAATGAGAGACTTCATGCAAACCTAGCACACCAATTCAAATAAAGCCAATGAAGGCATGACAACTGCTGAACAAGCAGCCCTTTCACATTATGCCTCTTGGCACTTAATACTCAGTCAAACACAAAGTGAAAGAGGACACTGGTTGTCTATGTAAAACAGCTGAAAGGATGACAGTAAAGCTTGTTGTGTCACTTCCTGGAGTCATTATCCCATTTTGGGTGTCCTATAACAAGAGATAGGTAGGGTGGAGAGGACAACGGTTATGGTGAAAGGGCTGTCGCGATAACTGCAATATTGTAGTACCACGCTACTAACAAGCCAACCGCAGAGGAATGCAAGTAACCGCAGCAACCGCGATATTCGCGTTTTCTTTTTTCATAAGGCTATAGCCTTCTTGTTTTGAACTTCGTGTGCATTGAATGTTAAATAAGTTAATAATGATAAGACTGTTTATCATGGTGATTTGTACAGAGGGTTCGTGGATTTGCACTTAAGCCTAAACAGACAGTGAATGAGAGAGATCCACTGAGCGCATGCGATTACCTGTGTCTGGCTTTGGGGTCAAGTCATATATATTCGTTAAAAAGGTTGCCGTGTCCAAGAAAAGCGAAATATCGCAACGCCCTTTTAACGTTTAAGGGTATTTACCATAAATGATGCATTTCAATGCGCAGAGACGCTGTTTAGTTTCGGTTACATTAGTTACTGAAAATGTCCTCGATTTTGTGCATGCTAAACACATCGTAAAACTTATTTATATAGCAACAAATAAATATAAATAAATCCAAATAAATGGCGATAATACCGCCTATCGCGCTATTGAGCCACTCAAAATTACCACAAGGGAAATTCCTTTACCGCGACAGCCCTATATGGTGATCCCGTCTACAGCCTTACCATCTGGTCAGCCAGCAGAAGAACAGTCTTTAGGCTGAACTTGCGAGAACAGAAATTAAAGAGATCCTCCAAACTGGGTCCCAGCAGCTCCATCACCATCACATTGTAATCTCCTTCTGCTCCACACCATTTGATAGTTGGAATACCGACTGTTGAAGAAACAATTACCATTAGTACAGAAGATTTTTTCCTTCAAAAAGGGAATCTAATGTGGTTTATGAAGAAAATCCTTGCCAACCAAAATTATCTTGAAAGTTTAGACTACTCAATAGAGGGGACTAATATGTACTTTGACTAATATGTACCTGTATCTTTGAAGGACTGACAGACATAATCTGAAGGTGACCTACAACATTATAGGTGGGGGGGCTGGGAGCACATTTGTTTCAGTAGGACAGTGATGTGATAAAAAACCCAAGCAGAGCTTTAGCTTGAATAAACCAGCGGTGCTGTTTGGTCACCCTCAGAAAGGACTCTTACTCATCAGCTATAAAGCATCAACCATCTCTAGAAGACCTTGAAGTGATGCACGAAAAGATATAGGCTGCCGTGGAAGGACAGCTGATACCCAATTAGATCACTTCAAGGGCATTTTTCTGCACCCTCTCACAGTTCAGCCACATGTGAACCAGAAAAGGCAGCTGTCACAACACCATAACATAATTTGAATAGGGGTGAAAAAAAAAAAAAAAAAATCGATTCTTCGATGCATTGCGATGCGACGTGGATGATTCTGAATCGATGCACAAATGTCAAAAATTGATTTTCTAAATGTTCTTTTTTCTAATGTTATATTGACAGAACACAAAAGGCGGAACTCTGTAGTGCGGAAGTGCAGTGCCCCGACAGTCTGTGGCGTGCACATAACAGAGACGCATGATGGCTGAGTGCGAAATCTCTTTGTTAAAAGCTGTTGTGGACTATTTTGTATTTTGTATGAGAGTTGCTTTCTGTATTGTTTAGTTTTCACATCAATATGCTGTAAACAGATCTGTTATACGTACGGTATATGTAGGTTTACAGTACTGCCCTCCAGTCACAGTGTGTGCAATGCCAGTCACAAAGTTACATTTTGACTGTGCTCTCTGCAGGTGTTCATTTACATTTTTTGTATGCTGTTTTTGATTTTGGTATACAGCAACAATTTCAAGTGATAAGTCTTATACTCTTTATTATTTATTTGTGTATAAGAGCAGCTTTGTATGCAACTAATTATTCAGAATATGCGCAAATCCACAAGCATTATGTTTGTTTGAGAGCTGCTGGTACATCATTCTATATTTTTTTGTATGAAAGCTGTTTGTGATTTTGCAAAAGCAAAATGTTTTTGTTTTTTTTGTCTGAAGGATTATATTGCTCATTGCACATAACAGGAGGAGGTGGATAGAAGTCTATTATTTTATGTTAGAGATTCAGAATATGTTGAAGTTTGTATTCATTTACTACAAGTATGCTGCTAGTACAGGCACACACTTCTTTTCCTGTTGGTTCTTTGCAATGTTGGGACATATGCTGGCAAATGTAACCTTACAGTTGACTTGCCAAATCACTTCCATTTGTTTTATTAATAAAATATATTGGAAGTAAATTCTTTATGGGTCATTATAAATACTTTGCTTTAAAAGTACCAAGTAGTCACACACACAAAAAAAAGATGTATCGATAATAGTTTTAGCATCGCAGCCCTCTGAATCGTAATCGAATCGTGAGGTGCCTAGAGATTCCCACCCCTAAATTTGAATGTGTACTGATACAATGTTGGATACACATCATCTTCTAGTTAAACAAGCAAGCTCCAATTACGAGCTTTAACAAAACTTGATATCAAACTTTATATATTTGTTGTAAAATACAGTTTCTAGCAAACCACAGATGTGTGCCATCAGTTAGTTAGTTTGTTTATAGTTTAACGGCATGCCAGCTACCTCGGCTATATTCATGGCGAGAAAGAGATTAAAAAGGAACGATTAAAATAGGTAATTAAAAAGGTAGAGCTGGTCTTAAAAATATTTTCATAAGAGTCAACTGAAAAAGAAATTCTTACAGAGTTCAAACCATCCAATTATTACTGAAGCATATTTTGATGAGAATATGGCACGTCCCCTGGCACGAGGGGAATAAAGGAGGATATTCACCCTTTAACAGAAACATAAGAGTTAGTGTGAAGTGCTCTATTCGACAGCATGTATAGGTAATATGATTTGTGTGCCATCAGAAAACCAGACAGTCTAGATTTTCTAGTGTTGTTCATATACAGCACACTCATGATTCTCGAGGAGAGGACGAGACAGAGGGTTCAGCAGCATTCTGGAAGGTCAGAGTTCTCTCAGCAGCTGCTGTCGTGTCTACCGTCATGTGTGCCCTGAGCCTGGCCACTGCCTTCACCAGCACAGAGATTTTGCTGTTCAGCACTTTGCAGAAAACATCTTCCAGGTCAGCTATTCCTGCGCAAACTCAGGAGGTTAAATATATCTCCTGGTCTGAGCCGTCCAGCGCGCCTTTCCATTCTCATGTCAGGACAGCTCTGACACAGTCTATATTAATAGGAATTAAAATAGAAAAATGCTGAGCCTAATGCTTCTCCATGTATGGACTCGTAGAGTGCAATTGTGATATTAAAACATCCAGAAATAAAAATGTATAAATAAATAACATAGAAGACAAGGATTTCTTTCTCCCTAAAAAATGCATATACAAATGCGTGCAGGTACCCACACCTTTTTTCAGTGTAAAGTTGTCAGTGTGTATGTCAGTTCATGCTATGCTAAATAAGGCTGGGAGTGGAGAAAGAGACCCAGTTAGGAGATGGAATGCACAGGGCGGCCCCTCCCGCCTGAACCCACTCCCCTGCGCACGCACCATCTGGCCTGGGGTCCATGTGATCACAGAGAACACAAGCGCTGAGAGGGAAGCTCACTCAGAATGTCTATTGTGGCACGGATGTCATCACAAAGTTTGGGCGCTGCGGAGCGGACGTCATGCATGCTCAGTCATGCTGAGAGCGAGCAGACAGACTCGAGTGTGTTTGAAAGCGAACGCCATAGACGGCACACTTTTGCTGGCACCATAAAATACCCCCGCCAGGACTGTCATACGTCTATCTAGAATAAGCAATCGGGGCAAACCCAGCTGGAACCGGGGCGGGGGGTGGGGTGTATCCTTCAGGCACCTCATGTATATTCATAAACCATCATTGTACATTGCAACAGAAACATAAATGTCAAGAAAAAAAAATATTTTTGTGCCTACGCACGATATGGATGGAAAAAAAAAAGGGCCACAAATTGCGTATTTCCTCACAAGGCTAAATGTTGAGCCAATGAGAAAACGATTCATGGTGTTGACAGAACGCTGTGAGTAGTTTGAGATCTGATAATGCTACTCTCAGCGAAGAAGGATGTGTTGACTCACTGACTGATGATGCAAGGGGAATTGGTCACGATTGGTTTGCCACCCACTGTTGCCAAAGTATTTTCTAACACCATCTAAGAAATGGAGATCCTGTGAACTACACCTTACTTTCAGAGAACCCTCTTACTCAAACAAATTACTAAAGAGGGCAACAAAAGAACTATATTAAGCCAGCATAAAATGGTCGTTGCTCATGAAGGCTTTTAGCAGCTGATATTACTTGCACCAAATCAGCATATTAGAATGATTTTATCCAATAAATGCTTTGGTGAGCATCAATTTACAAATCTTACTGACCCCAAATATTTGAACTGTAGTGTATGAATTTTTATATTTGCTAGAAATAATCATTTTTGTCTTGGTATTCATCATGAAAAAGTTTGACAATTTTTTATTTATTTATTTTTTTAAATTGGAAATTATACAGCTACAATGTAACTGCTATAATGTGTTTGGTTTGTAGTTTAACACATTCTTGATGTTTTCAAGACTTATACAATTTCAACAAACCCTCTTCTATCACAGTCAACTAGATAATACCTTGGCGACAAAGCAGCACATTTTGCAAACAACAATCTAAAATAAAACTCAGAAAAACAAACGTTTAATTGTGCATGGCATAAAAAAAAAGTAAATGTACATCATTGATGAATGTAAGAATTCCAGTGGCAAAGCAGCACTGTCCCAAAAAGGGAATTAAAACTTTGTCAGCTGGCCTGACACTAGAGGTGGGCGATATATCGTTTAGACGATAATATCCAAATTGTTGTCTGGACGATATGCAAAATTGGGATATCGAATATTTCATAATTTGTACAATCCGACCCCCCAAACATGAAAAGAGCTGAAAGAAGTTAAAGAGAAAACAAATATACACTATAACCTTCTAAACAATTATATGTAGCGATTTTTAATACTGTAGGTCAGTACTATTCCCGGAAGCAACCTCCGAGTGGCCCAGCCCATGGTCCCGTGTCGTCAAAAATGCACATTCATACGTAAATTCGAAATGGTGCGCATAGAAGCACATGCGCAAAGCCGTTTTTAAAATGATATATTAATTATTTTATTTTATCATATGTCATTTTACAAAAGGACATTTTACAAACCTACGTTTTGCGCATGTGCTCCTGCACGCACTTTTTCAGTCACAACACAGCAATCAGAGGAGGACGCGCTGAAAACTGTAATGCTGTTCTCTTCCTTCATAACTCGTACTGAGAAGGTTTGAGTTGCAGAGGAATTTGTGACTGTTTCACCTGTTCAACCACATTAAAGTTTCGTAATTAGTAAGTCCGTGCTTTTTCTCTTTTTGTTCTTATGTGCTGAAGGGCCGCTGTGCCTTGGTGAAACGGTGTTTGTACGTGAAGAGCTCTTTTCCAAAACGCCATAAACCTAAAAAGCTGCCTCACAGAACCAGCAAAAGTAATGATTATGAATATGTAAAATATGTCAATAAGACATTTTAATTGTTTATTAATTTCTATGTCGGCTGCAAAGATGAAGTTGACGATAGGCTATTGACTCGCGATCTTCGCAGTAGGCTAGTGAACGCACCGGAGAAATGCACATTTATTAGGCTACATAGTTTTATTTTGTTTCGGATGGTTTTGTTTAGAACCAGCTTTCTGTAAATATATTTCACATTTTTTAGGCCTGTGAGGCGAATAGGCTTTGGTTCATGATGATATAATCTCCAGTTCAAGCACCTTATGTTGTGATTGCTAGCCTATATTTACTTTTTATGTATTAAATCCAGGAAATTGGTTAATGAAAAATTTATTAAAATTAAGATACAATTAATACAAAACGAAATTCGTTTTAAAGAAAGGCTTTGTGCTTTCTGTTTTGAGGTCTCTGTGAAAGTTTGAAAGTCTTTTAGTGCCGCTTTCAGAGCGCTCGCGTCCATAATGGAGAACTGTCACGTAATATTGTTTTTTCCTCATAAATGCAAACACGAAAAATAAAAGACAAAATACTTTTTAAAAAAGACAAACCATCAATTTTTGGGGAAAAATGGATGGATTTATAGCGTTTTGAAAATATTTTTTTTTTACTTTGAATTTATCATCAACAATATTGTTGTTTGATTTAATAATCACTGTTGCAAGAGGTGCATAGTTCCATTTTTTTATTTATTTTTTTGTAAGTGGAAAAAGTAGGGGCTACCTCAGATTCTGTTCAGTTAGCTCCTATATTGTTTTTTTCTATAGCCTACAATAATAGGTCAAATGCAGCAAGTCAAAAGACCAACTGGACCTTCTTTGCCAGTTTGCACACATTTCTTGGAAGGATGGCAAAAATATCGTCTGAATATCGATAGAGATATTGGAAAAAAATAGAGATATTCATTTTTGTCAATATCTCCCAGCCCTACCTGACACTATTTTACAAAACAATCAAATGACCTTTCAATATTCAGTGTGATGACAAAACCTGCTAAGTAAATTGTAACTTGATACCTGATGGTTTATAATAAATATTTCATTTTGAAGAGTTTGTCTATTTGTCTACAGGCTCTTATGTATGTGTCAGCAGTGTGAGGTGTGTACATGTGACTCATAGTTGTGTATTAATGGAGAAGCCGGATGGAGACCACGAGGAGCTGCTGACTGAGTGTGGAAACACATACCGCCTCCTTGCATCATTTTGTAGATCTTGCTCTCGATGTGCAGCTGTGGGTGCTTCGTTTTCACACATTCTAGCTTGATGGCTACTTCTTCCCCCACGGAGATGTCTGTGCCTGAAGATCAGAAAAGACAGGATTACACTATACATCACCAAACAGAAAAGCAAAAGACTGATAGTGGATGGAGAAACAACCAAAGTGCTTGATATGTCTACAGTAGGGAGCTTTAACATAACATATCTGCTCATGTACCTGTGACGTACAATACACGCATACCCAAGAGTGAGAAGAATAAATCCACTCAACTAGAGAGGCTTTGCAATGTCTTAATAAGCATTAGCTTCCAGTATATTATGAGTCATTGGGACACAATTAAATACAACCAAAAAATATAATGAATATGCAGGCCCACTATGATTAAAACAAGTCTGCATATCTAAGGTTGACTCACACACACACACATCTTTCCAGCGTGAGGGAGTGGGAATTATCTACACGTACTGCTATACCACCTCCTTTCCGCCCCACCATCTGCCTCAACTCAACATCCTGAGCAGAGGATGCTGAAAATCATCCACCTTCATCTGCTGTAACAAGACACCCAAAAAAACAGATAAGGAGAATGACAACACTGGCATTTCCAATGACTAGGCTACGCGTATGTGTTGTGCCTGATGGACGTGACACAAAGCAGGATGAATAAGTTGGTTTAAAAAAAACAAAACAACATTGCTAACTTCGCTTCCCTCTTACTCAGAGTCTGGGAACTGACATGCTCAACCACTCTGTCACATGCCCAATTTCCACAAACAGGGAGCCGCTACTCTATCTGAAACAGTTTCCACAGGAAATGTGGTTCTGAACTGGAAAAATCAGCTTAAAGGATAATTCCGGTATTTAGCACTTTGAGTTTCTTTTCTGGTTTGTTTTGGATGAACTAGAGTGGTGGACACAGAAATTTTGACGATGGGTCCTGTCTCGACTTTTTGACTCGTTTAGAATCGCCTTTGACCGCTTCAGAGTGGCTGGCTACGGGCATGCACAAACATGTCCTTAAAACAACCCTTAACGTTCGTTTTCAAAACTGTGCAACTCACCGAGTGGTTAGTGGTGTTCTAAACGAGTCAAAAAGTCGAGACAGGACCCATCGTCAACATTTCTGTGTCCACCGCTCTAGTTCATCCAAAACAAACCAGAAAAGAGACTCAAAGTGCTAAATACCGGAATTATCCTTTAAGTCCCCTAAAATCTACTAACCACTGATGTCAGATGCAGGTCTACAACAAAACAGCAAATATCATGTGAATAAATTTATATAAATATCTACATTTTTTACTACGTTTTATAAATATATCAGGCTGAATGATAAATCAATTAAATTGAAATCGTTATATTGTGACATGCAGTTATAAATTCTGCAATTTAATGAATAAATATATGAGCTGCTCATTTCAGAGTGAAGAGTGGCACTGCGTTCATTTACACACATGCAGCTCATGATTACGGTTTTCAGTCTCAGAGTAATTTGTATACAATAAATAATTACACCGTTGTAAAGTTAAAAATTATTTTTTTTTTAAATACTTAATTTTTATTTTACAGTACAGTATTGTTACAATGTACTTATTTTGTTTAGGCATGCACAATATACAGGCCACCCATCATATACATGATCATTTTTAATGTTATCATTATCGACCCGATATGAAAATGTGGCTGATATATTAAAGCCGATAAATAATGGATTATTTCCTTCAGCTGAGACTCACTGTTGCACACCGTTCGCCATTGGTGGTTTTGAATTGCTTGAAATATGACTGGAATCAGATTTTGCATATGTTGGTTTTCTCTGTGACGGCAAGTTAAGAGAAATGTCCAATCGGAAGATGAGCAAGGTGAAGTGAGTATTTTGAAAGCCTACACAACTGTTTTCTGTTTTCTTCTGTCACGTCAAACTATTTGCATTTAGGCTTGTTATACTACTGGTTATGAGGGACAATATGATATGATATGATATGATAAGGTATGATATGATATGGTATGATATTTTATGTCGAATTAAAGGAGAAGCGTTATGAATAAAAGTTACTTGACCTGAGAAGAGAATACGTAAGGAATAATTGACGACGGGCCGTTGAATTATTAGAAAAATAATGCACACCTGAGGTGGTAATGTGGCCACGACGCGGAGCCCTAACTCAGGGAGTACGTTAACTGAAATAATTGAGAATCTCACCTGAAATATAATCAAAGACCTATTGAGGCAAGTCATTTCACTCTGCGATCACCTTTATAACACCTTTAGGGCAGCTGTTTCAGTCATGCCTCTTTAAACTGGGAAACATCAAATTCTCCAAAGATGTTGTTCACTAAGCTTATGATTAAATTTCATATTTGAAATTACCAATGAAATCTGACAACAACTGACTATATAAATTTTGTTTCTAAACGCTCAAATCATGACAAAAAACTGAATTATTGAGGTTCGACCAGCCAATGTTGTCCTAGGTCCAAGTCCTAAGCAAGCGTCTCAGAACACTGACCGTTTCTGTAGCAGCCGGAGCTTCTAACAGCAGCTGCAGTGATGCAATGACTTCACTTTACCAATTGGCTCTTTTACTTAGAATGCGGGACCTATTCCACCATATTGCACGTTGCACTTTCTCCCATTTATAGTAACGAGTGCACCGTCTTAGTATATCTAAAGTCTTATATAATTCAGGGTATTTCCCGTACATTCATAGGCTACATTCACACTGCGAGCCTTAGTGCTCAATTGCGAATCTTAGTGCTCAATTGCGAATTATTGTTCCAGATCCGATTTTTTGTATAGCCGTTCACGTTGTTGTTTTAAATGTGGCCAATATCAGATTCCAGTGCGAACAGATCATGGTTCTGAAGTGACCCGCATGCACAAAAGAACGATAAAAAGACATCATGCAGCAAATTGTCATAAGAAAACACATAGAATATTAAAGTAAGAGATTACACGTTTATTTAATGTGATTTGCCAGCAAAGCCAGTTTTTAAACATTTATGATTCAGCCCTCGTGTTTTGCTTGTATGTAGAGCTGTCACTGTAATGCTGTAATGATACTGTAATGATAAAGTCAGGTATGTAAAATCTTTGAAGTGACTCCCATGAGTGCAGAATTGTGACATAAGTCGCATGAATGACTGCTCAGACTGCGGTCACACTGCAAGACATCTGACCTGTATCAGATTTACCAAATATATAACTGACACAAATCAGAATAGAAAAGATCAGATTCCATGTGGTTTGTGCTGTTCACACTGTCATTAAAAAAATAGATCTGAGTCACATGTGAGCAAAAAAAAAAAATCAGTTTTGGGCCACATTTGCCTGAAATTTGAATGTAGCCATAGAAAACAATTTGTTCGAATATTAAAGATATGGTGCGGCGCTGCGCTTTTCGTGTGCGACCCCTTAAGACTGAGTCATGACATTTTGATTAAAAATTACAAGGTCAAAAATATACAAAAATTGCATGGATGAATTGTTCACAATAAGATCAATAACATGCATTTACAAAATAGACCTTATGCCCCGTTTTTGGTAGAGAAAGATGCACCACACCACAAATAAATGAAGGCATCGCTATTATCCAAAAGCGACACTGCCACTATTCTACGTCACCTCAAAAGTTCAGCAACACAGCTTAAAATCTAAACAAATCCCTGTGCGGTTGGGATATTTTAAAAGGTTCTTGTCAGGATTTACAGCTGTTTGTCAGTGTGCAAGGCTACTCACACCAGCCCAATTTCCATTTAAATTGAACCGAGTCCATTGTTGGGGATGGCGAGATTTTCCCGTCACACACCAGTGAGACCAGGCTACACAGCTCCGATCACCCTGCCTTTTTTAGCCTCGCATAACGAGTGCATTCACAGGGAAAGGCAAACAGCTACACATTAGACACATATTACTACTATAATGAACATGAGCAAAGCCTGGACACATGATCAGACTTATCACAACAAGCAAAGTCCATGCTCTGAGACAGCCAACGGCCCATGCAAACAAATAAGGATCAATTTAACCAGTTTAAATTGCCAATTTAACAAGTCCATAATTTCTGAAAACGTGTTTGATTTATTTGAGACAGTCAAGACTAAGGTAAATGATATGCTTTACATTGTGCATTTCTCTGTAAAATATCTCCCCAGGATCTTTATGCATTTCATGCCTCCATGAATGTGACACCACCACAACTGGTGAATATCAAAGACTGCAAAGATATGTACAGTGGAATTTGATTTGCCTGGGCACATATAGAGGAGAGAATGTTCTTCCTCCCCTATACTGATAGCACAGGGGACATGTTCAGACACATCCGCTTAATACATCAGTAACACTACAGGAGCCCATCCTTAACATTGATGTCGAAGTTCACATGGTTCAACAGCAAATGACATGTCTTCAACGCCCATGGTGATTTTCAAGTGACTGCATATCAATCATGGTTTAGAGCTCTTGAGCCTTCCCTTTACATCTGCTTGCATACTCAGGGTTCCAGGCTGCAACCATTTTTTGAGAATGGGCGAGTTAGAATTTGAGGTGGTCGCATTTGTGCAAGTGTATGGTCATTAAACCGCTAAATTTGCACGTGCGCAACAGAACGCCGTTGTATCCGTAACTGCTGCAGTCCATAACTTTTTGTGTTCAAAATGGAAGCAGGGCTCCAGACTAACTTTTTTTACTAGGAGCGCTGTAGCCCCTGACTGAAAATTTTAGGAGCGCAAGCAGAAAATTTAGGGGCACACCTTAAATCAGCTTGCAATGCAATTATTCAAATTTCCCCCAAAATAACTGTAATACTGACAAATTATTTAATAATAAATAGACTTAACGTACAGATATTACAATGTGCAGTTTTATTTTAAGTTCACAGGCAGACTAACATCTGAGGGCAGCGGCACCGGAGCCACTGAGTTCTACAAAAAAATATCTGGTAGCACTGGGGCTGACAATAAAGCACTAAGCTTAGCCTAATTTAGGGTGTAGATGAAATTAACTTTAATTATCATCATTCATAATGTCTTAATATTAATTAAAAAGCAAACCGAGTGAAAAAAAATTATATTAGGGAGTGAAAATAGCCAATAAGCATCCTACTGTTTACAATGGTAATTTATTTATTTTATTATTTTTAAATAAGTGTTTAAATAAGAGTTTAAATAAGACAATTTTTGAAGGATGAACAAAAAATGTGTTGGTCATCACATTAAAAATAACATTTATATATGATAGTTTTGAAGTGCTGGAAAAAGATGAGTAACAGTTAGTACTTGTAAGCGTTTGACTATTTCTGTCACATTATGGTTACAGTTACTACATTAAATCCATGGTGAATGTTGCTGATTTGTGGACTGAAAGCCTTCTATAAGTGTTTCTCCTGGTTTCCACGTCAGCGCTGTTTGATCTGATATCTATGGTTAATAACAGAGAACTCTGCGCCGAATCGGAATGTTTCTCGCTGGATCTCGCAGCGATTATGTTATTAATTCTGAGGCGAATTCAATGGATTTCTTCACTGTTCGGGGCGCTGCGCTGTCTATTATTGGTCCGAACTAATAAACGGTCCATGAAGCATAAAGGAGTAGCGCATTTTCGTTCCGCTTTCATTTTGTTTGGATTCGCTGCTCGACAACGTTGTGGTCGCGCCAGCGCGACCTAAATAAATATTTGGTCGCACCGGCAGGAAAAATGGTCGCAAAATGCGACCAATTGGTCGCAGTCTGGAGCCCTGGGAAGAAATGTATATAATGAACGAGAACATCATGAATCTATTTTCCAAACCGTGTTTTTTGTCTTATCCTGAATCACTACGGTACGCCTATAATAAGCGTTTATATTTTGAATATTTTAGACCGGGGTCGGCTCGGCTCCGCTGCAGAGTAGCCCAGTACCTGCGTGACTCGTCATAGACATTATGAGAGAAGTAGCTCCGGCTACAATGTTTTTCCGCAAGACACACGCAGTTCTGTTTATTAACCGCTAGAGAGCAAACGTACACGCGCATTGCACACTGATGATGAAACGCGCCAATGGACTATATACACGTTCTTTTAAACTTCCATATAAGCCAGCTGGAAAACCTGTGAAATGTCACTTGCTGGTGTGTTGGTATGTTCAAATGTCCTGAATGTCGTGTTTCTTATTCCAACGTTCACATTAGCTTGACTGCAAACAATAAAACTGCTTTATTGGCAAATTAGGTAGGCCTAAATGTGATAATGGCATTAAAATATAAATACAACATTAAAAAGTCAACCACTGATGGTTTTGTGTGGATGTAGGCTACAGTGAGTACAGAATGTTCACCGGAAATGCCCGAGCTGGCTTATCGAAAACCAGGAAGTAACTGTGCATATAGTCCATTAGGAATTCAGGGAATTTAGGAATTAAGTCATATAAAAATGAAAAGATTGAGACAACTATTCATCAGCATGAATTGATTAATCCTATGTTGTAGCGGGGAAAAAAAGGTGCGACCAAATCATGTGCCGCTGTGACCAATTGAGAAAGTTGGTAACACCAGCCAGTGCAACCAGCGGAAAAGTTAGTCTGGAGCCCTGACACCAGTTCCTTCATAAGACTCTCTGTGCAATAATTTCCTGGGGAAGCCTTCCATGATGTATTCTTGGAGATCAATAAAATTCAGCCGTCCCCCCACTGCAGGCATGTTTCTCAACCCCTATCCCGCACACCAGGCCCAGGGCCCTCCAGACGGATTGAAGGTTCGGCCTGAGCATGTCTGGAGAACAAATTGGTTGCACTCATCTCATTCATGTGCATATGCTCACATTCATTTTTCGTGACCACACGCTTGTTGGTTTGTGCAGTGCGGAGACAGATGAATACTTGTGTTGCAGCGCTGAGATTCAATTCATTAGCGAGAGATCTGCTAAATAAGCATTTTGGTAAATGAGAGAACAGCATGTTAAAACTGTGTGGATCTAATACCTGTTCAGCTACACAAAAAGAGAGTCTAAGAACAAAGAGATTTATGACAACACTGGCTGTTAAACAATGCTATGGCCGATAATTGATAAATGGCAGATATTATAATTCTAAACATTTTGTCTCTATAAATTAAGAATGAAACACTAAAAACAGCAAGTAAATTTGGGCATCATAAGACGTTTGATGGCAGCAAAAGGTAATCCATATTTATATTATTATTCAAAAGTTTGGGGTCGGGGAAAGTTTTTTTAATTTAACAACTTTTCGATTGCAATACATTTTAAACTGTAATTTCTTCCCGTGATGTCAAAGCAGAATTTTCAGCACCATTACTCCAGTCTTCAGTAGCTGCGTTTACATGGACACTTATAGTCGGATTGACGGCTCAATCGGACTAAAAAACCTTCATGTAAACACCTTAATTTCGATCGGATTGAAAGGGGTGGTTTATCCCTTTTGTAATCCGATCGAGAGAACATGTAAACACTTGATCGGATTGAAAACCAAAACTGAAAGGACTGCGCATGTGCGATGACGTTAAATAGCATAATGACGTATGACGCGCGGAACAAGCTGTTCTTCCTGTTGAATAAAGTGTCATATTATTAAGTTTCCCGTCATTCTAAAATTCTCATTTCACTCGCGCGTCTGTGAAGTAAAGCAGGACAACGTCCCACCATTCCTTGTTTTGGATTCTCATCCACAGACGTCTGGTTTTGGCCGCGGGGAGGGGCATTTTTACTGCGTGATCAATAAGCAGCACGGCAAAACGGTTAATATGCGCTAAATTATGACCAGAGACGAATTAATATTACGTCTGCTGTTTAAAACAAATAAAGAACCAATAGAGAATATTTATGCGCGAAAAGCGGGAAACTCTGTATATTCGTGCAGTGTGCGCATGTCAAAACATCAGATCCGATTTGAAACTTGTGACATATAAACGCGCACATCAACCCGATTACTTTATTTCATTCATGTAAACACCTTGTTCGGATTCATCAATCGGATTGATTTAATTCCAATTGTGTCCATGTAAACGCAGCTAGTGTCACATGATCCTTCAGAAATCAATCTAATTTTTTATGCGATTTGATGCTCAAGAAACATTTACTATTATCAATGTTGAAAACAGTTTTGCTGCTTATTTTTTTGGGGAAACTGATTTAGCCTTATTTTATAAGAGTAAAAGAACAGCATTCATTTGAAAATATGTGATATCTTAATTTGTCACTTTTGATCAATTTAATGCATCCTTGTTAAATAAAAGTATTAATTTCTTTCAAAAACACCCCAAAACTTTGAATAGTGTCATTACGTATACTACATACATGAACTTAATTTTTAGTAATAACAAATAAGTGTTCCACTTTGCCAGTATTCACCCTGAACTTATTTAACATTAATTTCTTCAAAAATAAAAAATACTTACTGACCCCAAACTTTCCTCTAAAAAAATCTAATTTTCTCCTATTTTTACAAATAAATGTTCAATACTGACAAAAACAATCTCAAATATCATCTGATAAACAGTATTGTTGAGTATGTGCAATCCTAAGAGGTTAGTTACTCGAGATAATGTAAACAATGCACATAGTGCCAATAAAAACACTCTTGGCTGCATGATTTAACAAGCCACAAGACAGCTCCATGTTTTCATGAGAGCTCTGTGAGTATTTCACCCTCTCTGGTTCATGTAGGCAGGCCAATGCTGTACTTTTTAAGGGTCCCGTTCTTCGTGATCCCATGTTTCAAACTTTAGTTAGTGTGTAATGTTGTTGTTAGAGCATAAATAATATTATAAAGCTCAAAGTTCAATGCCAAGTGAGATATTTTATTTAACAGAAGTCGCCTACATCGAACGGCCCGTTTGGACTACATCCCTCTACTTCCTTCTTTAATGACGTCACTAGAACCGTTTTTTGACTAACCTCCGCCCACAGGAATGCTCCCTCAACTCTACCGAAATTCGTTTATGTACTTGCGCACTTCTTATAACTTACTGTGTTTACTCAGCTCTTACGGTGATTTTCTGAAGTAAAACTGACGCTTCATCTTTTGTGTGATGTACAATAAACTTTATTAAACTCATCAGTATATGTTTGATCATCATTCAGACAGCAGACTTGTAGGCTATATTAATAAATAATGGATACATACAAGCAGATGACAAATACGTTATAATAACCGTAATTAAACTACTAAACTATACCTGTTATACAGCACTCTGACTCTGTAGGCATTATTGTCCGACTCGAAATGAACACCGTTACTGAGAGTTTCTGATATTATCATCATTCCGTGAGATGAAATTGTCCTGAGAGACTGAGCGCGAGCTCATGAAGCTCCGCCCCCTGGGTCGTCCAGCAGCAGCTTATTTGCATTTAAAGGGCACACACTAAAACAGCGCGTTTTTCTTTGCCCCAAAAAATGACAATTTAAACATGCTGTAAAAAATGATCTGTTGGGTATTTTGAGCTGAAACTTCACATACACACTCTGGGGACATCAGAGACTTATTTTACATCTTGTGAAAAGGGGCATAATACGGGACCTTTAAGAGGCTTGGTAGAGAGAGAGCATGTGTTGTTGATCAGGTCGGTCTGGCCTCCTTCAGCCCCAGCTGGAGTTCATCAGGCTCTGCCTCCCCAGGTGTGGGGATATTGGGAGTCTTTACATAAGCCCCTTAGCGAGTATGTGGACACGACTGTTTCCACTACACCAGCTGAATCACCACTGTTGCGTAACGTTTAGGCACTTTGCAATTCACACACTTGGATTGTACTGTTGACCATTAATGCCAAACCGACATGTACGAGATGTGTAACATAACTCTAGAGTCCACAACCGCTCTGATCCTGCCATTCTGCAGCAAACAGAAACAAAGAGCCCAGTCTGTATGTAAACAACAGCCACACAACAATCAGCTGATCTACTTTTTCCTACTTTATCTGCAAACCTCAATGGACTTCCGCAACAACAAAAAAACAAAGTGTTGGGTAATTTCGCAAGAACATACTGGACAGCTTATGTATTCAGATTTGGGATCTTGCTTTGGAACTAACGGTTGTTTTTTAGGCCGTTTCTGGAAAGAAGTACAGAGTGGAGGCGTGGAGTATTCCTCCACCAAAGTACTGCAGAGAGCATATCATAAACACAACTCTGTCCAGCAAATGAGATCATTGCGCACAACTCCAACTGCGAAACAAAAACCAAGGAGTTGTGCAAGAGAACAAAGCTCATCAAACCACAAGGAAACATATGCATCCCATATTGCAATGAGTAGTTTATAAAACTTTGCATCAGAACAGAAGTCAAACCATAAAGGCCTGGGCAGAATGCTTCAAAAGGAACCGAACACCACAAAGACTGCTATGTCCAGAACCATGTATAACCGGCAGCCTTCAATATCTTTATTGTGGTGACGTAAGAAATACAAGAAATGTACATGTACATACAGGGCAGCTGCCTACAACAATACTCCCAAAACCAAAGACGAAAGCAAATATTACATAATCAGCGCCTTTCACAACACAAAGGGGAAGTTAAGTTGAAACTTGCACACTAAGGGAACTTGCCAGCTAGTTCAAGTTGAGCATAACAGACCTTTTATAAAAGTTATTATAATTAAAGCCCTCTACCAACATGTAGAAACAACTCAGAAGTCGCAAAGATCTGATCACACAAGCTACAGACAGCATGCAATACAAATGCTATAAGTGTTTACTTGTGACAAAGTACTTCACTTCCTCTTCTCTGCCAGTCATTGCGTTGTTACTCCTGACAAACCAGTGAGATATAACAAATATACTGTGTATTCCAGAGTGTAGCAAAGTCATTATTAGGGACACATCAATCTTGATAATATTAGATGTTTAAGACACAAAACACAGGCTAAACTCGCCATTAGATTGTCTTTGACAGGATATGCTGGGACATTTAACGACATTTTAAACGCTCCAACACAACCTCCAAACAAATTATACAAAAATAATGACACTTGACAGGTCAGCAACCCAAATGCATAACCGTGTGTTACAAATGGCAAAGCACTAAAGCTATATATATATATATATGATCTGAGACCTACAGTCTGCTCAATGTTCACCGAGCACAGCAGGTTCTTGACAATATAATATCTGACAATATGTAACGTTAGTCCATAGAGCATAACTGTGAAGGTTTGACTGCCTGATTCTGTATTTTCACTCAAGAAAACCTTAATGGTGTCACGTAATGTTCACAACAATATACATACAAATACGGGCCTGGTGTCTTTTTAAACTGATCTCCAGTTAACTGACCTTTTAAACTAGCCGACTACCCATCAAAATAGCAATGGTTAGTGGGGGTTTTCAAGCTACACTGAATAGGACCTTCAAGAGCAGCTGACTGGGGGGACACTGGCAATCGATTTGACGTTTCAAAACAAAATATGATGTTTACCTTGATTGCACTGACAAATAACACCGACTATCTCGATGAATGAAAAAAGAAATAAACAATTACTTACCCAAATAAATGTCACCAAAGGATCCAGAGCCAATTTTCCTTCCCAGTCTGTATCGGTTTCCTACTCTCAATTCCATGATAAGTGGGTATATTTCAAAGCTAGCGATAAAGCTAGCTTTAACGGGAATAATTTAAATGATATCTGTTCGGAGAGCTTGATAAAAGAAACGAAAATCCGCTCTTTGTTATCCGTCTATTCTTCAGTGTCTTCCAGCCAGAATCCCCCAGCTAGCTTGCTAATTCCCTTCACAGTAAAGCTACCCAATTTTCACCAGTCGTTTTCTAACATTCCGAATCGGTGACTATCGAAATATTAGGCTTATTAAAAAGAGTAAAGTGTGAACTTTATGCTCTGGCAATTTTCACCCTGAAAATAGCTTGTTTAAAAAAGGATGAAGTCGGATTTCGAGAACGACTCCCTTCCTATCCTGCTGGCCCCGGATCTACCATCGACTCCCTCTCTCTCTCTGTCTGTGTGTGTGTGTATCTCTTCTTCTACAACAGAAGCTCCTCCATCAGTTGAATAATCCAGCGGGTCGCCGTGACGTCACTTCCCGTAGCAACAACGGGCCACTGGAAAATCTCGGGTTTAGAAAACCAAACCAAAATTTCTGTTGTTAAATCTGTACACATTTCGAAACATTCATAACCATAGCGTCCGTAATATATTAGATGTTTATTTTAAGTTGGTGTATGTCTATGGGTAAAAGTGTTTTATTAGACGATACACCGCCTCAGGGATGTAAATAAATGTGTTTTAAATACATTTATGTATATATATTTTAGTCAATTTATTTGTCATAACTAGTTTTTCAGTTGTAGCCTTTTATTTTTTTAAAGTCTTTGTTAAATATGGTAAAAGTCTGTTTACATCTATGGCTGTTTACTGTGTGTGTTCATCTTGATGTTTCAGGAAGATATATACCTTGCAAAACCAGTTTGCGACGTTGAAACTGATGCTAAACACTTAACTGACATTTTAATTCATGTCATGAAAGGTCTTCAGATATGGCGATGACAGATAATAGGTTCACAGTAGTTCCTGTTGAATATTGATTGGGTTTAAAGTTGTTTATTTCCTTGAAGAGAAACTGTTTGCTACAGTTGACTTGTTTCATGCAGCAGCAGCCCTGAAAATCATTAACTGCATTATTAAAACAAAACCGTTTCCGATTGTCACAAATATCATTGAAATTTCACATGATTTGAAATATACAAGCAAAGCATTGATGTGCAAACTTGTTCTGAAAGTTGCAAAGAAACAAGCAAGACCATACTCTAAAACATTATGATAATCGTATACTGAATATATTGACTTTATGTGATGCTTTAAACGTAGCACCTGTACAATCACATTAAGCAGATGATGTACTAATATCAACATGAACCCTATGCCTGCTGATAAAAAAACAATTACATTTATTTAAATTGCAGGTTATATTTAATCGGCTTATTTTAGTTCAAATCTAAGCTTTATGTAATTCATATTTCATAAAGTCATGTTTAGAGATGCTGTACAATGTGACAAGCTGCCAAAATGTGTTAGGTAAAAGAATAATACTTTTTCAAAACAACAAATAATTTTTTTTCTTAGTAGTTAAAACTTGAAAAACAACTTTTTTCAGTAGTTTGAGCCCTCCTTCTGCAACATGATAACGCCCACAGAAGCTGGTGTTGTATTCAGTGGACCCTGATTGGTCAGAGCACAGCCAATGCTTGAGGCTGAATGGAGGAAAGTCACATGACTGGATTACTCCGCTTTCCGTTGCTTGTGTTCAGTCACGTTGAGAGCAATGCGCCAGGAAAGTCTGTGAACGCCCACTCTTATCAGCCATACCAGATTTCTAAAAGAGAACTAGATCCGACACACTATTAGTGCAGTGATAATCAACACTTTATCCCCGGGTTCACAGACAAGGCTTAAGTTAGTCCCAAACTAAAATGCATGTTTGAGCTGTTCTAACTGAAAGCAACTTGCACTGGCATATCTTAAAATATGTAAGTGCCATTGTTTTGTCTCAAGATGCACAGCAGTAAAGTTTTTTTTTTTACATGGCATGTTTATAAAAGCTACTTAAATGTCTTAATTAAACTAAGGCCTAATCCTGGCCTAATCTAAGCACTGTCTGTGAACCAAGCCTATAATGTTTAAACAGGCATACACAAAAAAAAAAAAAAAAAAAAAACTTTCACAACAGAGTTGACAAAAAAAATGTGTATGTTCTTTTACAGCTACTTGCTTAACTGGTATTTTCACCAGTGCTGTGTCAACACAAAGGTCCTAAAACATGATGAAACAATTGCCTGCTTGTTGATTCTATTAATAATAAAGAGAAGTGTCACGATAACAGACATTCGTGCTTCTTAATATATGATGTATTAACTCAGTACAAATAGATTGATTACAGTACAACTGGCCTTAAGACCAAATTATGATATAAATATATATTTTAAGTTGAATGAATGGAATAATTTGCCTTTTAATAATATCTCATGTATTTTATATTAACTTTTGCTATTGGTTAATGAATGTGTAGGCCTGCATCTAAGAGCTGCAATTAGTTCATGTGTATCTCACAAATAAACCTAAAAATTAATCTTCTTGAAAACATCCTTATGCATAATTTTTTTTAAATAAATAACGGTGAATATATATATATATATATAAACACTCAACTAAACACAATTAAGACCCATAATTCAGCTTACAAAGAAAAACACACTGGACACACACACACACAAAAAAAACAGTATATCCCAGTAATATTTGGTTTGCAGTGACATCTTGTGATCAGTTATGGCGCAGACGTAAATGTATTATTTCACTGACTTCTGTAAATCTAGTAGAAAGAAAAATCGAAACAAAACAGATTTTAAGATTCTATATTCCAGATTGCCTTACTGAATCCGTCTCCAACATGGCGCAAATTATGGATATACCGTATACGACGAACACGATTATATACAAAACAAATGTGTCTATACATTAGAAAGATCGATGACATGACTAATTTTTACTTTTCAACGAAAAAAATTTTTTTTTTAAAACCACAAAAAAAAAGTTATCCCAGCAAGATAAGTAATCTGTTTTCATAATCAACACGGAATACATCAAAAGGTATATTGTTTCCTCACGGATGTATATCACCGCGACACACACACAGCAGTTCATGTGCCGCATTACAGAGCTGCTGTCTGTAGCTGGATCACAAGCTACTGTAAGTATTCTGCTCTCATCAGTCTGTTTTAAAACAATGACAGCTCGTAGTTAACATATAAGCTCTGTCAATGTGTTTGCCTTTCATATGCATTATTACAGTTTATTTCTTCAGATGAACAGCACAAATCGTGGATTCCGTGGTCACAGTCTCTTGCTGAAGCACATTTCAAAATGTTTAGTAAAGAATGCCTTGACAGATCCATATAGACTAACGTTACCATTACTAATGTGTTAATTAATGTTCATTCTAGGTCGTGTATAGTGAAGCTAATTGTTATGTTAATCAAAACATGCAAGTGAATAATATCCATGTCTGTAATCTTATGATTTAATGTAGTCAGTGTGACTTCATCCCATGTAGGCAGCATGGCGAAACCCCGCGGGTTCGAGTTCTGGAGGAGCACTCTGAAGGGCGCGCGCTACGTGGTCGCGCCTATGGTGGACCAGAGCGAGCTGGCGTGGAGGCTGCTGAGCCGCAGACATGGCGCAGAGCTCTGCTACACGCCCATGCTACACGCTCAGGTGTTCCTCAGAGACAACAACTACCGCCGCGAGAACCTTTACAACGAAGTCAGCCTGGAGGACCGACCCCTCATCACACAGGTGGCTGTTTGGCGTCAGTAAACACAAGAACACATCCTCCTCCATGAGGTTACAGAGAGTTATTGATTGAAGTATTTTTGTGTTGGTGTCTCCATACAGTTCTGTGCCAATGATCCTGAGGTGTTTATCCAGGCAGCTTTACTTGCCCAGGATTACTGTGATGCTATTGATCTCAATCTGGGTTGCCCCCAGATGATTGCCAAAAGAGGTAACAATTCATTTCTGTTGTATGCAAGATATGCACTGCCATTCAAAAGTGTTTTTTTTTTAAAGCAAGAACGCATTAAATTGATCAAATGTGACAGTAAAGACATTTATATGTTGCAAAAGACTTCTATGTCAAATAAAGCTATAGATTCATCAAATAATCCTGAAAAATGCATCACGGTTTTCATAAAATATTAAGCAGCAACCGTTTTCAACATTGATAATAATAATAAATGTTTCTTGAGCATCAAATCATCAGAATGATTTCTGAATGATCATATGACACTGAAGACTGGAGGAATGATGCTGCAAATTCAGCTTTGACATCACATGAATAAATTAAAGTTTAAAATATATTCAAATAAACATTTTTTAAATAATTGTAACTATATTTAAATTTCACAATATTACTGCTTTTACTGTATTGCTGCTGCTGTTGATACTTTAATATTAGTCCCCTTAGGGAAATTTGTTTTGGGTAATACATATGAAGCTGCAAAACAAGATAAACGCATCAATAACAATAACACAGTCATGTCCTTCACACTAGAGTAGAGGTCAACAGTTTTGTAGCCAAAGGAACAAAATAATTCTCATAAGCAGTTGTATCTAGATCTTGGGGTGAGAAAACGTTAATCAGATGGGAGAAGTTTAAATTCTGGATAGAGCGCAGGAGAAGGGTCCAGACTCATTTTTCTTGCTTTGTTGTACTTAAAGGGATAGTTCACCCAAAAATGAAAATTATCCCATTATTTACTCACCCTCAAGCCATCTTGGGTGCATATGACTTTGTTCTTTTAGCCAAACACAATCGGAGTTATATTAAAACATATCCTGGCTCTTCCAAGCTTTATAATGGCAGTGAATGGTACCTTAGATTTTGAAGCCCCAAAAAAGCTCATCCATCCATCATAAAATAATCCATATCCATCTCCAGGGGGTTAATAAATTGTGTTGTCCTTTAAGGAATTTAACTTTAGAATATTTGTTTTAAATATTTGTTGGTAAATATACTCAGGTAAAAATGTGAAGTTTATAACTTCTGAAGCAAAGTGATGCATTTTTGTAAGAAAAATATCCATATTTATAACATTATAAACTATAATCACTGGCTTCCGGTAACGATCGTACGCGAGTCGAGTTCTGGCGGAAGAGTGACCCCTGACCCGACGCAATATTTTTTAAATAACTCAGATTGTGTTTGGCTGAAAGAAGAAAGTCAAATAAACCTAGGATGGCTTGAGGGTGAGTAAATTATGGGATAATTTTCATTTTTTTGGATGAAATAACCCTTAAAGAGACTTCTTTCAAATCCATTCAAACATTTTTACTATCCCAAACCTTTGAATGGTAGTGTTTCAATTTCAAAATGTGTCCCTGTATGGAATCATTTAATGTTTTTGAATCTCTCCTAGGCCATTATGGTGTGTTTCTTCAAGATGAGTGGGACCTTCTTGAGAAAATGAGTAAGTGGTCTCATTTTAAAAGCTCAGTGCAGATGTGAATCATGCAGAGAATGTGTATCTTATTCAGGTGCTGTTGTTTACAGTTAAATTGGCTGATGAAAAACTCTCCGTGCCCATTACTTGCAAAATCCGGGTCTTCCCGGAGATCGAGAAAACAGTGAAGTATGCAAAAATGCTGGAAAAGGCTGGATGCCAGGTAAAGTGTTCCATATAGAAGATACTCTTATCTTAAGTGACGTCTAGAAGGGGTAGTGCATATGGAGCAAACTGGGATTACGTGCCCTTGTCAGGAGCGGATGGGGATCTCTTCTTAGGGTCTCTCTAACCTGGAATTGATCAGTCAACATTTGTGTTACCAGATGGAACCACTTAGTTACCAAAAACCTCAATGTAATGTGATTCATATGTTCTTGAACCAACTGATGGTTTGGTATCTGTTTTTTTTGACAGCTCCTCACAGTTCATGGAAGAACCAAAGATCAAAAAGGGGCTTTGACCGGCATTGCAAGCTGGAAGCATATCAAAGCTGTACGGTAAGAGATACAACCCTTGCTGCTGGTGCTGACTATTAGTGTTTAGTCCTGGTGATTAACTTTTGTTGTACTTGTGAAGGGAGGCTGTAAACATTCCTGTTTTCGCCAACGGAAACATCCAGCATCTGAGTGATGTCCAGCGCTGCATGGAGGAGACTGGAGTACAAGGTGTCATGAGTGCAGGTAACGCTCTCCTCATACAAAGAGAAGATTCATAAACATACTTGTACAGAAAGACTGATACTTTGATCTTTCATATTGCAGCAGTAATATAAACATGAACACATTACATTCACAGAAGGGAATCTCCACAATCCTGCCCTGTTTGAAGGCCGAAGTCCACCTGTGTGGGAGATGGCTGAGGAGTACCTGGATGTTGTGGAGAAACACCCACCCTGCAGTCTGTCTTACGTCCGTGCCCACATCTTCAAACTATGGCACCACACGTATGTTCCTTCACATTTGACCCCAATATTGTGCTGTGGTTTGAGATTTTCATCTCTTAAAATGGAGAGAGCCACCATTCGGGATTATGAAAAAATAATACTTTAAGATGGGATGCATTAAAATGATCAAGAGTGACCTTAAAAACATTTGTCAAGTTACAAACGTTTTCTATTTTTAATAAATGAACTTTTTATTCATCAAATATCCTGGGAAAAAAGTTGGTGCTGGAACCCTATACTGATTTACATACATAAGTGTATGGGCACATATAGAAATAAATTATAAAAATGAAAAGGGCCTTAAGATAAATAAGGTTTTGAGCTGCAGATGATATTTTCACATTTACTTCTGATTGTCCTGTGACATCCTATGGCATGCAATTCATCTGAATTTAAATGTTGAATGCGAGTCCACTCATACATATTATGATCAAAGATTCAAGATGGACTTTACTCTAAAAAAACACATAAGATACATTTCAACTTATTGGCTAATCATCCACATGGGCCATTAGTGCTTGGACCCCAATTGACATTGGCAAAAATGTTCAATTGTAATAATATTTCACGATATCACTTTTTTTTACTACATTTTTGATCAAATAAATGCAGCCTTGGTGAACATAAGAGTTCTTTCAAAAACATTTAAAATTTAAAGCTGCAAGCAGCATTTATCGGGGTTCAGGCCTTAAAGTACAAAAGCATCAAAAGTTAAGTTTTATTTAGCAAGCATGTAACCACTGACATAATAGATGGAAAAGACCATTTACAGCCAATACAGGCAATGTACCATAGGAAATACATGGTTTTGAAGCTGTTTAACAGTTATAGCGCCACCTATCGTCCGATCTCCATAAAAGTTTGCATGCTTGTTGATGTTATGTTACATATGTCTCTAGGCCTTACGGTTTGGCCTCCACGATGCGTTTTACGAATCCTTACAATTACAATAGGGTTTCAGCATTTCATGCTTGAACCCCTAAAAATCTAACTGACCCCAACTGGTGGTCACTTCTGTAATGATAAGTATGTATATGTTTACAACAGCCTACAGATACATCAAGACCTCAGGGAGGAGTTAGCCAAAGCCAAGAACGTAGCTGGTATTGTGGAGATCAACAGACAGCTGAAACAACGTTGCCAGGTAAAGGAACATTGCTGATTACAAACTTAATTTCAAGAATGAACATTAGGCTTATTATAGATTTTGGGAGTTTAATTCTCTGGCTTTTTACTCTTAAGGAGGAGATGGATAAAGATGAATCAGAATGGAATCAGACTGGACTTCCCTTCCCTCACTGGATCTGTCAACCCTACGTCAGACCACCGTGAGGATGTGTTTTCTGATCTTGTGCGACACCATCACAATCATAGTATTTCTGTGTTCTCAGCAAAGCAGTATAATATTAATCATAACTGTCACTGAATGACCCAAGGTTTGAGGAGGTTCATTTCTGTCCATGATGGACATAAACTAGTTTGAATATAGCGGTGTATACCCTGGAACTTGTATGTGAGGATGGGATATTTTGCAGGCCCAAGGATCCAAACACTGAAAACGGGCAGAAAGCACTGGAAATGAAAGCTGTGAGTGTGAAGAGGGCACTGGAGGACAGTGACGGAACCAACGACTCGCTCTCCAAGAACAAGCAGAAGAAGAAAGCCCGTAACCCCTACAAGAACTTCTGTCCAGAGCTGAAACGTAAGACCAAATCTTTTCCCAGTGTTTTCTAAAGCCTGTAGACCTCACTGATGGCACAGTGCACATTATCCTAACTAGTCTTTTATGCTCACCAAGGCTGTATTTGTTAATTAAATTTACAGTAAAACAGTAATATTGTCATGTCAAAGCTGAATTCTTCAGTGTCACGATCATTCAGAAATCATATGATGATTTGCTGCTCAAGAAACATTTCTGATTGATACATAGACAATAACATTTTTTCAGGATTTTTTGATGAATCGAAAGTTTAAAAGAACAGCATTTAGTCTATAAATGTCTTCCCTGTCACGTTTGATGAATTTAATACATCTTTGCTGAATCAATTTCTTTCAAAAATAAAATCCGACTCCAAACTTTTGAACGGTGGTGTTGAACGACATTCTTTTATTGATTTAGGTAAAATAACATGCCTTTGCTTCCTTGTGTTCTGCAGCAAAATACATTAAGTGTGAGCAATGTGGCAACCCTAAAGTAAGACTTTTGATTATCTTTTTAACTGTTGTTTTAAGTTTAATGTTCTCATTTTCAAAGTGTTTACAGAACCATTTCATGTGCCTTTTAAAAATCTTAAAACTTACACAAGGTGAATATGTTATTTTACTCCTTCTACAGGGGAATAAATGTGTCTTCAACTTGTGCCGTGGCTGCTGCAAGAGGAAGGCTTTCAAGGAAGTGGCTGATTGTCCTGGTTAGTATATCAACCACAAAGAGACTACTGATCAAGTTGCACATTGCACACTATGAAATGAAGTCATTTTTTTCATATTTTTAGTGATTTAATACTGTTGAGAATGGGGTATTTGGTTTTAATTTGCAAAAATATATAATAAATATGTAAATATTGAGTCTACCGTTTAAAATTCGTTCTATGAGAAAGTTACATTAACTATGAATGTTTAAAATGAAAACACTATTGTTATGGTCAGTCTGCTCACCCAGCTTGTAATATCCTTCCACTTCTACAAGACTAACTATTTCCTCTGTGTCCATTGTTGGGTTTCAGGCCATGGATTGAGATTCAAAACCAAGGCTTTGAGACAGTGTAACTCTGATACAGGTGGTGGGCTGACAAATGGGAAACTCAACAGTCAGACAGATTCCACTGCTGTCCATGATCCATTGTAGGCTGTGCCCTGACCTAAAGGAGACTCACTGAACTGATTGACCACTTACCATTGGGAAGCTGCTGCACTGAATTGGAAGCTCAAGACTGCAGTCGTGGCCAAACCTGGTTCTCATCTCTTTATATGTAATTTGGATCATTTTTGTAGATGAATCCAAAGTAACTGAACATGCAAAGAAACACACAGAAAAAAGTTCAAGGTACATCTGCTGTTGATGTATCCTCAGTGCTGCTGTTACTTGTGCTGTTTCTGAACTGCTGCTGGGTGAATAGATCCATATTTTGAGACTGCTTATTAGAATTAGTGTTTTGATAATCACTTATAAACACTTGTGTGTTTGATAATGATAGGAACATGGTATATGAAGCAGCCACTCTGAACGCACAATCCTGCTTGGCCAAGAAAGAAGATCTGGCCCTTTATCTCGGGACATTCTGTGGAAATACACTGATGGACATCTTCACGCAGACATAATCTGAAATTTGCATTTTTATTTTATTTATTGTCTTCCGAAATGAAAGATTCAGCAGATGTGTATGTTACAACAACAATGAAACAACAACTTTTAATGTTTTTTTGGAGCATGTAGGCCTATATAAATTCACTTTTACTCCGAGATCTCTTACTACTTTCCCCTGCTGCCGTGATCATGTATGATCACACATATTGACATTCATTTTAGAGGTGAGGACAGTTACACTACAAATTATCTGATTTAGATGCCATCATTGTGTTGCCTTTTTTTTCTGTTAGCATTTCAAGTATGCAGTTCTAATACAACTTTGGTTCAACAATGATTTTTTATTATAGCCAAACATGCTTATTTTTCCACACAGTACTTTAAAGCATCAAGACTCAACTCAGTGCCTTATCCTAAAGAATGTGGGTCAGTTACTCAGACACCCTTGAATGAATCCTCCTATACGGTCCATAAATGTAAATATGTGTACAGAGCTGTGGTTATTCTGTGTGGATTATTTTTTTTTTTTTGCTTATCAGTTTCTTAGACTTACATTAATGGTTTTGGGAATTTTGCTCAAATAAATGAAGTTCTGAAAGAGAAATGTAGTTGCCCTTCTCCCTTTCTAATAATGACCAAAAAACTGCATGGTTTCTAAACGTTTCTGTGTAGTTTATTCAAGGCCATAAAAGCAAGTAAAGTCTACCTTTGTTTTACGTCACTGACCAGCTCATGATGATTCACTGGAGTGACAATCAGAACACAATACAACAGAGAAATAACAAAATGTTATTAAACAGAGATGAGGCTGAAATCGCTATAAAGAGTGTTAAAGTCGGTGTAATTGCATTTTCATCTGCAACACCAGAAACGGATGGAGAAAGAGCCTTTCCAGGTTGAATCATCTTTTTGAATGTATGTTTATTTTAAAAGCATGTTTTGTGATGAGGTTTCTCAATGTGTAATCAAGGTTTGTCACAAGATACAGAGGAAAGTGCATCCTTTACAAAGAACAACAGGCCAGTACAGCTTAAGTGCCGCATTTCTCTTTTTATCTATTTTTCCTTTTCATTTGAGCAACAGGGTGTGCTTGTCTTTAATAGACAACAGATATCTTCTTCCCAACTTAAATAAAGTCTTTAGATTGTGATTTTTCTCTCTTCAGCAGGGAAATAATTGATTTCTAAACAGGGGCCTAAGATGCGGCAGTGGCCCCGTGTACTTTACTTTCCTTAGAGAGGCATCTGGTCGAGTCTTCACATGTTGGTGCTCATTCGTGTTTGGCTGTTGGCAGGTGTGAGCTCCCCTTGACTGCCTTCTCTTGGAGGGGACTGTGAAAGGAATCAGAGGAATCAGTGTGAAGCATCATGTAGAGCGAGAAAAACAGACTGAGAAGAAAACTCATGCTGATGTTCATGAAGAATGGCAGGGTGACCGAGAGGGATGAAGACTAGGGGTGTAACTGAAACATTTGAATGTTTGTGTCTCCGATTCTTTTAGCTCCTTTTCTGGGAACAGAACCTTAAGAAATCTGAAGAGAGCTCACAGTTATTCTGGTCACTGGAACTTAAAGGAACTTGCATCTAGTTGAACAGCTGAGTGCTGGACAGGTAATAGAGCAATGACAGGCTAGTGGACCGCTTTAAAGGAATATTCCAGGATCAATACAAGTTAAAGCTCAATTGACAGCATTTGTGAAGATGATAAAAAGACTTTAAAAAATGCACTTACAATGGTTTTAATGGCCGCCAATTTTTAACAGCGGAAATGTAAAGCTTATTTTTTTAGTTAAAACTTGTATTGTTTGCAGAGTAAAGTTGTTCTCTTCAATTTTTACATTTGTTTTAGGGTTTAGCCCTCTGGTGCTCTTCACGCGTCGGTCAAAAATGACAGATCTTTTTATTTATTTCAATGAAATTAATGTACTATATTTTAGTTCGATAATGTTTTTTATTTTGTATTTTTAGGAGATTTTACGGTACTAAATTATATTTACGCTGTATTTATAATCCATTTATTCACTCTTTGAGCATAGACCTGAAAATTTCATTTCCAACTTAAACTGTCGTAAATCTTGAATGCTTTAGAGCACAGACTTAAGTTTGATCTCTTTTTAAAGACCACACATGGCTGAAGTAAAAAGTTTTAAAAAGTGAACTTGAAAAGTTATAGAATTTTACATTTATTATTTTTAATAAATTTTTATATGAAATATATATTTTTCAAAAAACATGTTTTACTCTAAAACTGTGAGAAAATCAAAGCCATAAATCTAAACAAGTTGTGTTAAAAATTTGCGCCTGATATCTCAAAAAATTTGCTTTCAGTAAGATTTTGTTTGGCCGCAGTACCAAAAGTTTCCACTAGATGAAATTCGTCTCCCGTTCATTTTCCAATGCGAGGAGCACAAGTGTGACTATTTTTTTCAGGATCATTTAACCTGTTCAAATGAAGTCCATGATTTTTTTGTGTGTT
This sequence comes from Abramis brama, assembly GCF_963993115.1. Classification (NCBI taxonomy): domain Eukaryota; kingdom Metazoa; phylum Chordata; class Actinopteri; order Cypriniformes; family Leuciscidae; genus Abramis; species Abramis brama. The sequence continues at coordinate 33,563,768 of NC_139963.1, forward strand.
TACATAGCAAGTGCCAAAACCTTTACCAAGTTTCGTAACATTCCGATAAAAAAAAAAAAAGAAAGAATCTTTGATGAATAGAAAGTTGTTTATTTAACATTATTTAATGCCTTAACTCTCACTTTATTAATGTGATGTGTCCTTGCTGAATAAAAGTATTACATTCTTTAAAACTTATTTCTTTACTGACCTCAAACTTCTGAAAAGAAGTGTCATTTCACAAAGAGAAGTTAAAAATCATCTTAATGCATTGCATACTGTCTACTTTTTGTGGTCATACTTTTGAAACCGTAAGTATTTTAACATTTATATGGACTGGGCCCATTAATTTCGGTAAGTTGTAAGAGCCTCACTGTAACCCAGATTTTTTTATTTGTTTAAAGAAAAGGAGGGACAAAAGCACTGTTGAATTGAACCTGGAATATTCCTTTAACATTCGCTTACCACAACAAAGCTCATGCAGATCACTTACTGCCTTAGAAATACAGAGGAGCGTAAGTGCTCTGAGACACTCATGCTGAAGGGACGGGGAAGGAGATGGTCAGGGGATGGTGAGGTGAAGAGCAGAGCAGAGCGAGGACACATTACCCTGGGGACCCTGTTACCTTGACGTGTATCTGATTACGAAGCACAGCTGCCCGCAGGATCATGGCTTTCGCTCGTCTCTGGAACTCTTTGCCCATCTGTAGAGACTTCTCAAAAGTTGTGCTTCTCTGATCCACGTCCCTGGCATACAAGATCTACAAACAGGGAGACAACATTTTTTTAATTCACAGGTGCAACTCATGTGTCAAAGTTTATTGCATTTTAATGACCAAAGGCTGTTTCTATAACGGTCCCTAAGATACAAAAATAGGTATCATAGCAGGTTTCATTCAAGATCAAGCTCAATGACAAAGTGAGAGAAATGTTGACAGTAAATATAATTCATTCAATGCAAAAAGGTATTGATTAAAAAAAACAAATCTAAGTATTTTAGATTAGCAGCAGGCAAAGGGAACGTTGTTCCAGAAGAGGAAGTATCAGGGTGACAAATGAGAGAACGCAGCCCTGCCTTGCTGTGGGAGTCGATACGAGCATTGATCAGGCCCTCCAGGATCAGCTGGGTCAGTTCATCCTCCAGATCCGCCACTGTGGTATTAAAGGCCACAGCCATTTTGTTCATGTCTGCTGACACATAGGGGCTAAAGTACTGCCCATGGGAAATAAAAGACAAAATTAATCAATTACTCATGTGAGTGCAACTATGCTGATACTTTTCAAAGCAAATATCAGTATTCCTACAAATTTTCCATTTAAAAAATCCATACTTTTCCAGACCCAAATTTCCAAACCTCTCTGCAGATTTTTCAGACCATGTTTATCATTAATGATACAGCATTATATTTGGTATATAGAACAATCATCATCTGTAAATATTTTCTAAATTTTTTTGTTTCATTGGTTTTCTCAGTGATGAATACGTATAACACTTTAAAACCTGGATATATTCACCTGTGACGCATCACTTTGATACTGTAATCGTGGTTTGATCTTGCACGATCACCAAACAGGAAAGTACATTTTGAATTAAATTATCATTTGCTGGTTTGAGTGGCACACATTAAGAGAAGTTTTAAGAGACTCGCTTTTTCGAATTCTTAATTCTTTATTTAAGAAAACTGAATAGGGGAAACAAATATTTTCCATACTTTCCCAGACATGGAAATTACTCAAATCAAATTATAAACTGTGTAGGAACCCTGAAATATTATTTTATGACCATTCCATGTTAAACTTTAACTCACATTCTGCATTTCATATCAATATAACTATGCCAAGCTAGGATCAAAAACCGGGATGACCTGCAAACTGCAGTTGTTGTTTTTTGTTGGGTTTTTACCTATATAAAGATCACAGTTTTGTAAACTATACACAAATCTTTTATGTTTCCACTGTCTGTCATTGTTTTCCAGCTATTATTACAATAATAAACTGAAAACAAAAAATATTTATGGAAATGTAAGGTTTTTTCAATAAATATGTTTTTCATATATAGAAACAAAAACAACCAAATGACTCAAAAGAATAAAATGTAGGGCAAAACATTTTCAACAAAAAAAGTTTCAACTTGACTTCTGCTTAATCTGATTTTAATGTTTGTTGTTCTTGGATACAAGATATCAAAGAGCAACAACCATTAAAATCAGATTAAGCAGAAGTCAAGCTCAGCATCTAAATCAAATGCATTGACCGAAACCTCATTTCCATTTACGTACCTGTATGAGGGCTCTGTTCCTGATTTGTGTGTACAGTGTTCTTACATGAGGGGCCAGATACATGTCTAGGAGGAGATTATCCTATAAAAGTGATAAAACGCTTATGAATCACAATATCCCAACTAAAATGACATAAAAAAAAAATTAAAAAAAATAAAAAAATTATATATATATATATATATATATATATATATATATATATATATATATATATATATATAAATCTTGCAATTGCACATTGTCAATGTCAAATTTACCTTCATTTCATCCAGCATTTTCAGACAAGATGCATACTTTGACTCGTAAAACTTGAAGATAATATCACGGACTTGGGGTTCCAACTCTAAAAATAATTTAAAGGAGCTAGAAAATAAAAGGAGAGTAAAATGAAACAAGTGAGGTTTATCCACATGTAACCAGTAACAATCTAACTCTCATTAAGGCACCTAGCATGAACATGCTAAGCAAAAGGTTCACCTGCTTGAGATGACATTTCGTTGCAGTTCCTGTCTGTCAAATGTAGCCAGGGCACAAAGCCCCCCGTACACCGCTACATTACTGGGGGAAAGCAGCTAAAGAGCAAATAGAGCATCTCATTACTAATTGTAGGAAAAAACTGCATCTCATTCATCTTTACTTCAATTGGTAATATTACTAGACATATCTGCTGTAGCATTAGAACAGGGTTGAGAATGACACCAACCTCAGGGAAGTCGCAGTGGTCAAAGGAGGCTTGCAGGAAGCACTTGGCAGCCGGTTTATACTTTCTTGAGGCAAGTTCTGCTAATCCTAATGTGACCAAAGAGAGATGATGATGATGATGATGATGATGATGATATCAAATCACATGCTCAAAAAGGTTTTGTAACAGGACAAATCGTAGGAATTGACTACCAATTGAAAATGTGACTAATAGAAATGACTGATTTTATATATATACACACACATATACAGATAATACAGATACATAAAACATTAATTTTAAAAACATGCTAAATTTATCATTCAGAATGGGTCAAATGACACTTAATATACTTGAAGAACAAATGTACTTGCCTGCAGCACATTTTAGTTTGGTTAGTACAGATTGGTTTTGACTATCTCTCTCTCCTCGTTGCTAGATTGCAGAGACAAACAAAAATGAACATTTTATGAGTCAAATGAGTCATTTTCTATTGTTATCGCACGGTCAGTAAAGCAGATGAAGAAAGATTGCTCTTACCTCTGCTATCTCTGGAGTGGATTCAGCCTTGCTGACGTAGCTAAGTACATGGGACCAGTTTTGGAGGTAAACGCTAACCTATAAAATAAGTTGTTTGGATGAGTTGTTAGAGATTGCCTGAATTTTCAAGCTATAAGCACCAAAAAGATTCACAACTGTGAAACAGAAACTTCTGCTATATGCAGGCAAAATTTTGAGATTTTATGCATTAAAGCATTAACCAAAAATAAAAAACTTAATACCCTTTCATAAATGTGTATCCAGAGCCTAAAAATCAGCGCTGGTGAGTATATGAAATGTCAATCGCCAATTAACCGGTATCATTTTTATGATTCCTAACAATGCAATGTTGTGACTGTGAGAACATTAACGTGAACTAACGTGAATGAAGCTCTTAAAGAGACAGCAGCCTAATATTCTTTCTGCTGTCTGAGTTTTTAATATTCTTTCTACAAAAGCACTTTTTGTAAATGATATGATCACAGATCATAACTTACATGTGCTGTGTTTGACAGAAACCTGGCTAAAACTAGACAATTTCATTACTTTAAATGAGTCTACCCTCCAAGACTGTTATAAACATGTCTGAAAGGCAAAGGGGGAGGTGCTGCTGTAATTTATAGTAATATTTCCAGTATTACTTAGAGGTCTAGTTTCAAGTATAAAGCGTTATCTAGTAAGTGATAAATCCTGTTTGACATCTGAACTGGCTACTGTATACAGGCCACCAGGATACCATACAGACTTATCAAAGAATTTGCTGATTTTCAATCGGAATTAGTATTGGCTGCAGACAAAGTCTTAATTGTTTTTATTTTAATATACATGTAGATAAAGAAAAGGTTGCATTGGGAATTGGAGATAGACAACAAATGTCAGGACCCACTAATTGTCATAAATCATACTTCAGATCTAATACTGTCACATGAAATTGATGTTGATGGCGTTGAAATTCTGCAGCAGAACGATGAAATCTCAGATCATTATCTAGTCTCATGTATACTCCATTTAGCCAAGGCTGCAAAACCATCTCCGTTATAAATATGGTAGACCTATCACTTCTACAACTAAAGATTGCTTTATAAATAATCTTCCTGATCAGTTTCTACTCCTTAGCATACCAGCAGCTGAAAGAAAACAAAACTAGAGGCATTTCGCATTGAGGAAGGAAAGTGTTATTGCATACAGAAAAGCCTTAAAAACTGCTAGATCTGCTTACTTTGACTCTCTTAAAAGAGAACAAACACAACCCTACGTATTCATTTGATAGTAGCAAAATTAACGAAAAATAAAGCTTCAACTTCAGATGTTTGCAAACAGCACAACAGTAATGACTTTATGAATTTCTTTACTTACAAGATTGATACTATTAGAGAAAATTATAAACAAGCAACCATCTACAACACTATCACATCAGACATTGTGCTATAAACCCCCTGAGGAACAGTTTCATTCATTCTTTGCTACAGGAGAGGAAGAATGGTCTAAACTTGTGAAATCATCAAAAACAACATGTATGTTAGACCCTATACCCTAAGCTACTGAAAGAGATACTTCTAGAAGTCATAGATCCTCTTCTTAATATTATTAATTCATCATTGTCATTAGGATACGTACTTGATCCTAGAGAATTAGTTAATTACAGACCGATCTCGAATCTACCATTTCTGTCAAAAATGCTAGAAAAGGGAGTATCCTCACAACTATGTTCCTCTTTAGAAAGAAATGATATCTGCAAGGATTTCCAGTCAGGATTTAGACTATCATAGTACTGAGACAGCTCTCATTAGAGTTACAAATGATTTGCTCTTATCATCCGATCGTGGTTGTATCTCCCTATTAACGTTACTGGATCTTAGTGCTGCATTTGATACTATCGACCACAAGATTCTTTTGAATAGACTCGAAAATTACGTTGGCATTAGTGGAATTGCATTAGCATGGTTCAAATCATACTAATCTGAACATTACCAATTTGTATCAGTAAATGAATAGGTATCATATCGATCACAAGTTCAGTATAGAGTAACGCAGGGCTCAGTACTAGGACCGTTGCTGTTCACCCTGTACATGCTACCCTTGGGAGATATCATTAGGAAGCATGCCATTAGTTTTCACTGTTACACTGATGATACTCAGCTCTATATTTATTTGTACCCTGACAAAACATACCAGTTCACAAAATGAACAGAATGCATAGCTGATATAAAAAAATTGGATGACTAGTAATTTCCTACTTAATTCTGAAAAGACAGAGATTTTAATTATTGGACCAAAAACCTTTGCATGGAATAACCAAGAATATTGTTAGACAATGATAGTACTTGATGGCTGGTCTGTCAAGTCTTCATTGTCAGTTAGGAATCTGGGTGTGCTCTTTGATACCAATCTTTCATTCGAAAGCCACATTTCTAACATCTGTAGAACAGCATTTTTCCCTCTTAAAAATATATCTAAACTACGACATATGCTCTCAATTACAAATGCAGAAAAGTTAGTTTTCTTTAGCGTTCATGACCTCAAGGCTAGATTACTGTAATGCTCTACTGGGTGGTTGCCCTACACGCTCAATAAACAAACTCCAGCTGGTCCAAAATGCAGAAGCTAGAGTTCTTACTAGAACCAGAAGTATGACCATATTAACCCTGTCAACACTGCACTGGCTCCCTATTAAACATCACATACATTTTAAAATCTTGGTAATTACTTAAAAAGCACTAAATGGTTTAGCCCCTCAGTACTTGAGCAAGCTCTTAACGCATTATAGTCCTTCACGTCTATTGCGATCTCAAAATTCTGGCCAGTTGATAATACCTAGAAGATCAAAATCGAATGCTGGCGGTAGATCCTTTTCCTATTTAGCACCAAAACTCTGCAACAGTCTTCCTAGCCTTGTTCGCGAAGCAGACACACTCTGTCAGTTTAAATCTAGACTAGTAAAAACCCATTTCTTTAACCTGGCATACACATAACACATTATCAATTTCTATCATTCAAATCAGTTAAATGATTGTCATGCTGCATAAATTAGGTCAACCAGAACCGGGAACACTTTCTATAACACCCGATGTACTTGTTACATCGTAAGAAGAATGGCATCTACGCTAATATTAGTCTGTCTGTCTCATCCTTATCCCGAGGTTACCGTAATCAGCCGGATCCGGTCCATCTCCAGATCAGATGGTGGACCTGCACCTAGACACGACCACAACACAGCCCTGAATGTCAGCAGAGACCGTGCCTACTAGACAATCCCCTGTGAAGGCCTTGACGACACGACAGCCATCGGCACAGATCCTCAGCAAAGACCACAAGAACCAGACAGGTCCTCTGCAAAGACCCTATGGCCAGCTACGTCTCCATACTGGCGTGATGAATCCGATCTTCAAGCAAAAAGGAACTGGATGAATATTGGAATGCTACAGATCCCGATCTGAATTCTGACTTGTGAATCTTGTGAACAGCCTGAATCACAATCACACCATGTTCGTTCGTTGGCCAGATGAAAACTGGGCCCCCCCAGACTGAGCCAAGTTTCTTCCTAGGTTTTTTTTCTCCATTCTGTTACCTGATGGAGTTTGGGTTCCTTGCCACTGTCGCCTCTGGGTCGCTTAGTTGGGGACACTTAATATTCAACAATATTATTGATCTGACTGACTCTGTTATATGAGAACTGAGATGGACGATGACATCAATTGTATTGCAGAACTGCTTTATAGATGAAATTAACTAATTTAATAATTGATGATCTTTACAACAGAACTGAATCAACACTGAACTGACTTCAGCTGAATAACAGCCAAAGCTGAAACAATTGAAACAATCTGTATTGTATAGACCTTATGTAGCCCCGCCCCTTTTCAGCACTGCGCTCATTATCTTTTGACATCCGGTCTGTATTTTCACAGCGATTTTGCGTGTTTATTAATGAACGGCTCGTTTTAAAATCTTCCCGGTCGACTGACATTTGTTTAGTCATCTGCTTTAAACATTACAGTCCTCATGATAACTTTCGTTAACTTTACATTAAGTAAATCCACTTCAAAAGCTAATTACTCCTGGACAGCAATGCCATAGAAATATACAGCGCGACCACAAAAACGGAAGTTAAAAGACAATATTCTAAAGATGGTGGCGCCCTCGTTTCTCTGGCGCATAAGGTCTATAAAGCTTTACAAAGGTGACTTGACTTAAACAACAAGACAAAACAAATCTCTACCTGCTCTTGACTGAATAACTTTTGTAACTTTAAGGATTGATCTATATTAAATGTATACAGTGACTACTATGTGTTATTACTTTGATCAATTTCTATACTACTGTTAGACCTACCTGAAAAACACTGTTCATTTCGTTTGTATCTTTGTTCTACTGTATTTATTTGTGCTATTGCTTGTAATTTGATTATTTTTTATTGTTTTTACAGACTGTTTACTTGTCTTTAATAATGTTTTAAATGTATATTAGTTAGGCTAGTAGTTTTAGCTGTGGTATCGAAATTTGAATATAAAATTGTGAATTTTCACTAGTATCTAAAATTTTAGTGTCATTATTGCCTGTTTTTGCAAAAAACAGTTTCATGGTCAGTAAAAAAAATATTTATGGGCAGTAAAAAAAAATTAAGTCACAAACCACTGGCATGTGTGGCAAAAAGTTAGTTTTAGGCCCTGTGTGTATCATTAAACACACCAGTTGATGGCCAGGGAGGACAATACATCCATACCTTGATTACATTAAGACACATGTTGATGACATGCTTGGCGCTAGTGCAGTAGTCTCTGGCTCGGGAGTAGCATTTCAAGGCATTGCTGAGGTCACCACAGTCAAGATAGTGATCTCCAAGGTCATCATGACCCCTCCTGAACACAAGCAAGAGATATTCAGATGTAAAATAGCCACGGAACAGAATCACAGTCAATACGGGCTTTCGCACCGGGTAGTTCTGGGAACTAATCACCAGGGTGGTTCCCTGAGAGCTAATGGTTCCCCTAGGAACGTTTTCCTGGTTGCATTCGCACCGCCAGTAGGACGGTAGGACTCTGAAGTGACGTAAGCCACGCTTGTTGTTGTGACTTTTAATTTGACGGCGAGGCGGACCTTTATTTTGACGGCGCTGAGAACGCCAGCGCTCGCATTCTCCGTGTTCATTAGTTCACGATCTGTCTAACAGTCCTGTCTAATACGTTATTAGATAGAAATGTTATAAATTGAAAGTAGACAGTAATGAAAAGTTATTAGCGTTTGCCGTGTGGTTGATGTACAATATTGCTAGCTGAGCAAAAATACATGATCGTGTTTAGCTTGGTTCTCTCAAAGTTGCGTTGGATTAACGCGTAAAGGTTAAGAGGTCCATCTGTCACTGTTTTCCATGTTCGTAGAGTTAGTAAATATATAGGCTATAATCTGTGTGTTTACACAGCCTTTTTAAAAATGGCGGGTGCTGGTGTTTCGCGTGCGTTTGGCCAACCAGCGAACACTAACGTCACGGATAGTTCTATAGCGCTGGTTTAGACCCTACTCTGAAGTAGGAGCTAAATTAGTTCTTCCAAAAGGAGATCCTAGAACTAAAATCGTTCTTAGTTCCTGCAGTGCGAACACGCCAATAGTTCTAGGAACTATGAAACGGTTCCTCCGGTGCGAAAGCCCCTAATACCAAAAAGAGAGAAACAATAAGTCTGGCCTTGCCTTATGCTTTCTTTGATGGAGTTTCCCTTGTAGTTCTTAAGGTCAGTATCCAGCTTCTCCAGTTTGAGTAGGGCTTTTTTCCTGGTGGATTCTGCCCAGGCTGTGTCGAGAGGAGGGGGTTCAACTGCTCCCTCCGGTACTGCATCAGGGACACCTTGCACGTCCCTGTGATTGACAAATATTTTAAGTACAAACTTAGTCAAAGCCATGCATGCTATGCTAGAAATGTTAGAAATGGAACTGGAATTGCCTGGTAGCTTCGGTGAGTTTGCGATGGATTTCTTCATAGACATCAACATTAAAGGTTCTTTGGACAAAGGACAGGGCCATCTTCAGTGCTTCCACTCGTAGCTGGGGGCAGTGGTCTGCAATAAACTGCAGCCTCTCAATCCTCATCAGTCCACTGTAGCTGGAGGCATACTGCTCAAGATCCTATACAGAAAAAAAAAGGAAAAAAAAGTCAAGTCACAAAGAAGTAGGGATGCAAACTATACTGACACCATATTACTGGATATCGAACAATAAAGTGATGCTCATTTCCACAATTTTCACATTTGAATTCCGTGAGCATTAGGTTAGTGCAAAGGTAAAGCAGTATTGTGACTGTTGAAACTAAAACTACTAAAGTAAAACTATTAAAAATTGCCTTTGTCAACTGAAATAAAATAAAATACAAATATTAGATGAAAAGCTTAAAAAACAAGCTAAAGCTAAATAGAAAAAAATTTAATAATTAAAAACAATAAATAAATATTTAAAAAAGGGCAAAAGCACATATTAAACAAAAATGAAAATAAAAACAGAAAATACAAAAATAAAAGCATATTCAAAATATTTATAATTACTATAATAGTATATAAATTATACTAAGATAACACTGAGGTAAAGTTAATGCTTAATAAAAGTAATAATGTAATGTCAAATGTAATCTTTAGCAAATCTCAAAATGAAAATATTTCGTATTTTAAATTATAATGCTGTGATGCCTAAATCCTGAAGTGTGTTTTTTATTTTTAATACAAAATATTATAGAATTTCTATATCAGTGCATCTCTACCAAAAGAAAATCAAAGATCAAAACACCAAAAGAACTTAGATCCTGAATGATATAAAATAAGGATAATACTTTAGAAAAGCCAACAACTTATGGAAGCAAATACACAATTGTACAGACCATTGAACACTTCGAATGATCCTCAAATGATACAAGAGTCCGTCAATCATAAACACTCAACATACCAAAGTCGGGTTTTCCACAACATAGTTGGTGTCAGGCGCATTCTGCTGGTCTTCCTGAGGGTCAGCATCTATCTGCATGGGCTCTACAGACCCCTGGTAATACAGAAAGCATTACGTTTAACACACTGCACAGGAGAAATGTTTTCAAGTGACATAAACAATAAGTCATATATCGAGCATGTGAAATATATGAAGTTCTGAGGAACATTTTGCCCTTGCCACCAAACAAATCTTGTGTGGAAACAAAAACATAATATCTCAACACTGAGTGTTAGCTCCCAGGCTTTCAGTTGGCTTCATCCGGTCTGCCTACATTGTGTGGTTACCTCCAGAGAATATGATGAGGAGCTCGAGCTGTACACACTGAATCGTGCGTGAAATTCCATGAACGGGTCAGACATGCTTCTTTGACAGAAGTAGTTCAGCTCTTCCCATGAGGATGAGGCTGATCTGACTGGCAAATACAAGCATTCCCTGATCCTGCCCTGAACCTGCTCTGCAGCATCTCTCCGTTCTGACTGTAAACTCTCCTGCAAGAAGGTGCATGCTTATAAAATCACACTGGGCCGGCAGCAGCCTCAAGACAAAAACAAGTCAAAGCTGTTGAGATTAATACAAAAATATAGGCTAAACCAACCAAATGGGACAATGTTTGTACTCTAGAAGCGAGGGTTGTAAAGAAAGTCATTAAATGAAAGAAGTGACAGCAACGATTACATTAGTAAACACTGGCTTCACACACGCAACATTTTAATACGTGTTACCATATGCATGATTGTAACAACAACCAAAAACATTGAGGGGGAAACGTTCCCTAAAAATTCATCTCCCTAGTCAATTTTATTAGGTTTTCAATTACTAATTCTTCAAAATACCATTATTCTCCCATCTCAAATAAGCGGTTACATCATTCACCACATGCACTTTACTACACCCAACATTTTTAAGATTACATAGTGCATAATGAGACCTGGTCTGTCATTATTGATCAACTACATTACAATGCACTTTCTTTTTTTTTAACGACAGTCTAATACAGCTGAATGTGTCTAGTGTTTCTAAAATGGAAATGTCACTCAAATTGTGAGCAGCTCCACCGTGTTTAACCATTTTGGTTATGTGGTTGGAATTGAAATATTCCATGTTCTATATTCATCTCTGCAAGCAAATGATGGAGGCTGTCTCTAAACCTAGTGTGCTGCCTAGCTAGACAGTATTTTACAGCACCATATGTAAGTGCGGAACATCTGAACGACGACTGAAATACTTTCTAGGCAGGCAGCACACTCTGTTTTGAGAGACAGCCTGAATTTCAAGCACACTGGCTAACTGACACAACAGACTGCTTGCTAACGAGATAGCTAGCTAAATACACTTAGCCGGCTAAAGAAAGTTTCTACCCAAGTGTTTCACAAACAACCACGAGAAAACCAACTGGACCGCTTCGGGTGTAAACCAAAACAGCTCTGTTGGTTGTATTCATTGTCGAAACTACATTGATCAAGGTCCTCGGGCGGATAGTCGCGCGCTGCCGCTAAACTTGAGAAGTGCCTGTCGCATCCTGAGGGCCGCTCTGACTTACGAGCTCATGCTAGACGAGCTAACAGCTTACAACGGCTGCGAGAGGTGAGGAATTAACATCGTAAACATAGGTACTTCAACTTGGTATGCTTCTTCTACCCGCTCTCGCGGTGTGGAAGATGACGATAAAGCATTTAAAGGCGCTGATTTACCTGAAAGTTAAAGACCTGCACGGGTAGTGGCATCTCCTCCTCCTCTGCAGAAACAGAGCACACAAACACATCCGGGGCATGAGAGTGCGCGTGGTCGACGTCTTGCAGCGCGGAGACGTCACTACATTGAGTCTCGGTTTGAAATATTAATTCAGGTCAGGATAAAAACATATTTACACATTCTAACATGATTGGCTGGTTTTATACAAACCGACCAACATAACCTGGCTCCAAAAGCAAACATAAAACATTTTTTTTTAATACAATTTTTAAAGAAATCGTTACTGTAAACGGTAGCCTATATTCAGTTGGTGAAAATGAGTATGTTAAATACAATTAGATGTTTAAAATAATAATGTTGTTAAATACAGTTTTAATTATAATTTGTCACGTTTATTTTGTATTATATTTGTAATGTGTTTTTGTGTAAAGTCATAATTTTGTTATAATACAGTTATGATCTCTCAGTTATGATACAGTTATGAAATTTGCAATGGTTACTATTTCCTATTTGTGATTGGTTTTTGGTGAATTGTATTAAGACCACATAATAATAGTAAGTGGAATTAACAATTAAAAAACAAAATCATACAAAAATGTATTTATTTTTGTATTTTTTAATTTATATATAATAACAAGTGAGATATCAATTATATTTTGACCACTGAACTAGGAAATGTCCCCCGTTTCCTTTTCAGAAATCTGGTCACCTTAGTTTAAGTGTTGGTTATGTCTGGTTATGTAAGGGATATTGTACAATCAGCCGATCATTATCGAGTTTCTTATATTCCCCTAGAGGGGTTTATTTTCATATAATGACCGGTTGGCTGTACATTATCTTGTTACACAGTTTCTTATCAAATGAATGAAAGGCCATAGCCACAACCATCCCTTCAAAATGATGTCACACTCATACTGGTTTATTTTATGGCAAGAACTGATTATATATGTGCCAGTGGTTTAATTTTCAGCCATTAGTTCAATAAAAACAAAAATGCCTAATGCTAATAACAAAACATAAATGTTCAAATGGCACACATAGACACATTTCTATCTCGAAATTGAAATATTAATCATTTAGAGGTAAAATAACATTTCAAAGAAATATCTGAACACTTACAAGTGTTAAAACAATTTGACATGTTAGCCCTGCACAAAAATTAGAAATGGCACATTTCATCATGTTTCAAATATCAACACATATAAGAAAATGTTTAGCAAAAAAATATAAGACACAACGATGACTTTTAAACAAGACGTACAGCCTACAACACAAAATGATTTCCATTGCAAGTTGCAGTGTGTAGTCCATTAAACATTACAGCCAATTCTGAGTACAGTTTATTTTATATAGTATTCATTTTATTAACAGTATTTTATAAGCAAACAAATATTTCAGTGTGTATTATTTCTATCACTGTTTAATAAATCATAACATACAGTACATTCACAGTAAAACACAGGTACAGTATGAAATGTTTAACAGGCAATAAAAGCTGAAAGTAAAATACTTTAAAAAGAATGTATTTACCGTCACCCCTCAAGTAAGAGCACTGACTATGGCCACACATTTAACTCGCAAACGCTATTCACAATATCTTCTGACACATTCACAGATCCCACACGGGAAAAGTACCTGCAGATAAAATATGAATAGCCACAATTTCCACATGAAAAAAGCTCTGAAAAATGTAACATTTGTTGCAACAGGGCAAAGAACTTTACAGTTAGCTATGCTTGTTCTTTAGTAACTAATTATTCATTCTGATAGACATGCCATGGCCTTATGTCATTCTCTTCCAACATATTTTTGTTTTAAACCAACAATTTAAGGCAAAGTTTAATAATAACAAAGCAAATTTGGCATGTTGATGTATCTGTTACATCAGATATACCATGGAAATATAATGTCTGCAGTTCATCACCTCACAAGTTGGATTTATCTGTTCATAACAGCAGAGCTGAAGAGGAAGAAACCGCTGTTTACATGGCATATCAGTGAAGGAATTAGTTGTGGTGTTCCTCAAAATACAGTACACTTCTTGCCCCTCTTCTTTACAGGTGGAGGGCACAAAACAGCACGGATGGCCTCATCAAACACGGTTTTTAAACCCCGCTGAGTAAGAGCAGAGCACTCCAGATACTTCACAGCACCTACAAAGCCAAAGAATCCAATGAGCCAACTATACATGACACAAAGCCCCAAGGCAATAGTGAAACATCATTATAGCACCACAATCGTTCTTACCAATTTCTCTAGCCATGGCAAGTCCTTGCGGGTAAGTGATTGGAGCTAGTTTTTTATCCCGCAGTCGTTCAATCGTGTCTTTGTCATCCCGCAGATCAAGTTTAGTGCCCACAAGTATGATAGGGGTGTTTGGACAGTGATGGCGGACCTCAGGGTACCACTACAAAAAGAAATTTGGTTAACACAAGGCACCTAACACCTAGCGGATCTTGTTGAGGGATGTCTTTGAAAATATTTCGTATTCTTAGGTGGATCCTTACCTTTGCTCTTACATTCTCAAAGGAAGCAGGGCTCACCAGTGAGAAGCAAATTAAAAACACATCCTGCAGAAAGAAAAAGGAGGCTCTTTGTAAAAAATCATTGTCATCGATTATTCATTTCAGATTACATGGCACTATATGTAATCGTAGGCCTCGTCGACATGACAGCCATCGGCACAGATCCTCAGCAGAGACCACAAAAAACAGACAGGTCCTCTGCACAGACCTTATTGGCCAGCTTCGTCTCCATACTGGCATGATGAATCGCTCTTCGAGCAAAAGGAACTGGATGAATATTTTAATGCTATCTTAATCTGAATTCTGACTTGTAATCACACCATGTTCGTTCGTTGGCCAGAGGAGAACTTCATTAGTTGCACCAGGTGTGCTTGAGCTAGAACACATGAAATATCTGAACTGGCTAGGTTTGTTGAGTGTCTCGTTTGACTGCATGTTAGAAATAGGCTATGGCTAAGTCAAATCACTAAATGCTCCTAGAGACACTGTTGGAAGCATAGTTCGCAAGTTCAAAGTTAAAGGAAACGTGATTACGCTACCTGGACAGGGCAGGAAAAGGAAGCTATCAACGGCTGCAACCAGATTTCTCAGAAGGCAGGTTCAGAAAAACCCTCGAATGACTGCAAAAGACCTGCAGCAAGACTTGGTGGCAACAGGCACTGAGGTTTCAGCTTGCACAGTAAGACACGTACTAAATGCATACGGTTTCCATACCAGAACTCCAAGACGTACACCACTACTGACCCAAAAGCACAAGAAAAGTGCTCAAAATCATATAAATATGCCACAGGAGTTTTGGGATTGTGTTCTGTGGAGCGATGAAACAAAACTGGAACTTTTCGGCCCTGTGGATCAGCGGTATGTCTGGAGGAAGAAGAGTCTACAGTTCAGCATGGTGGGGGCTCGGTGATACTCTGGGGCTGCTTTGCATCCTCTGGCACTGGAAACCTGCAGCGTGTGGAAGGCAAGATGGATTCATTGAAATATCAGGAAATCCTAGGAGAAAACGTCACACCGTCGGTGAGGAAGCTGAAGCTTGGGCGTCACTGGACCTTCCAACAGGATGATCCCAAGAATACCTCAAATTCCACTAAGGTTTGGTTGCAGAAGAAGTCCTGGAATATTCTACAGTGGCCATCACAGTCATCTGACTTGAACCCCATAGAAAATCTCTGGTGGGATTTGAAGAAGGCGGTTGCAGCAGCAAACCCAAGAATATTACTGAACTGGAGGCCATTGCTCACGAGGAATGGGCTAAGATTCCTCAGAAACGCTGCCAGAAGCTGGTGTCTCTTTATTCATCTCATTTGCAGCAGGTCATAACAGCAATAGGGTGTTCTGGTAAGTACTAAAGATGCTTGCCATGAAGGGGTTGAATAATTTTGAGACTGTGGAAGTTATTAAAAGTTGCATTTTCAATTGAATTTGGGGAAACCACTTGACACATTTGTTGTGTTAAGCTATTTCAATTACTTTTGTTTGATTTGTTCATTGCAAACACTTGAAAGTCTGTAAATGTTGCCAATAAACCTGATTTACAATGGAGTTTGAATAATTTTGATTACAACTGTATGTTCACCAAGGCTGCATTCATTTGATCAAAAATACAGTACAAACAGTAATATTGTGAAATATTATTATAATTTAAAATAGCTGTTTTCTATTTTAATTTAATTAAAAATGTAATTTATTCTTGTGAATGTCTTTATCAGTATTGAAATATTATATAATGTAATATAATTTCAAAGGAACAATTTGTTTTAAATACAGTGAGGAAAATAAGTATTTGAACACCCTGCTATTTTGCAAGTTCTCCCACTTGGAAATCATGGAGGGGTCTGAAATTGTCATCGTAGGTGCATGTCCACTGTGAGAGACATAATCTAAAAAAAAAAAAATCCAGAAATCACAATATATGATTTTTTAACTATTTATTTGTATGATACAGCTGCAAATAAGTATTTGAACACCTGTCTATCAGCTAGAATTCTGACCCTCAAAGACCTGTTAGTCTGCCTTTAAAATGTCCACCTCCACTCCATTTATTATCCTAAATTAGATGCACCTGTTTGAGGTCGTTAGCTGCATAAAGACACCTGTCCACCCCATACAATCAGTAAGAATCCAACTACTAACATGGCCAAGACCAAAGAGCTGTCCAAAGACACTAGAGACAAAATTGTACACCTCCACAAGGCTGGAAAGGGCTACGGGGAAATTGCCAAGCAGCTTGGTGAAAAAAGGTCCACTGTTGGAGCAATCATTAGAAAATGGAAGAAGCTAAACATGACTGTCAATCTCCCTCGGACTGGGGCTCCATGCAAGATCTCACCTCGTGGGGTCTCAATGATCCTAAGAAAGGTGAGAAATCAGCCCAGAACTACACGGGAGGAGCTGGTCAATGACCTGAAAAGAGCTGGGACCACCGTTTCCAAGGTTACTGTTGGTAATACACTAAGACGTCATGGTTTGAAATCATGCATGGCACGGAAGGTTCCCCTGCTTAAACCAGCACATGTCAAGGCCCGTCTTAAGTTTGCCAATGACCATTTGGATGATCCAGAGGAGTCATGGGAGAAAGTCATGTGGTCAGATGAGACCAAAATAGAACTTTTTGGTCATAATTCCACTAAACGTGTTTGGAGGAAGAAGAATGATGAGTACCATCCCAAGAACACCATCCCTACTGTGAAGCATGGGGGTGGTAGCATCATGCTTTGGGGGTGTTTTTCTGCACATGGGACAGGGCGACTGCACTGTATTAAGGAGAGGATGATCGGGGCCATGTATTGCGAGATTTTGGGGAACAACCTCCTTCCCTCAGTTAGAGCATTGAAGATGGGTCGAGGCTGGGTCTTCCAACATGACAATGACCCGAAGCACACAGCCAGGATAACCAAGGAGTGGCTCTGTAAGAAGCATATCAAGGTTCTGGCGTGGCCTAGCCAGTCTCCAGACCTAAACCCAATAGAGAATCTTTGGAGGGAGCTCAAACTCCGTGTTTCTCAGTGACAGCCCAGAAACCTGACTGATCTAGAGAAGATCTGTGTGGAGGAGTGGGCCAAAATCCCTCCTGCAGTGTGTGCAAACCTGGTGAAAAACTACAGGAAACGTTTGACCTCTGTAATTGCAAACAAAGGCTACTGTACCAAATATTAACATTGATTTTCTCAGGTGTTCAAATACTTATTTGCAGCTGTATCATACAAATAAATAGTTAAAAAATCATACATTGTGATTTCTGGATTTTTTTTTTAGATTATGTCTCTCACAGTGGACATGCACCTACGATGACAATTTCAGACCCCTCCATGATTTCTAAGTGGGAGAACTTGCAAAATAGCAGGGTGTTCAAATACTTATTTTCCTCACTGTAGAAATCTTTTGTAACATTATAAATGTCTTTCCTGTCACTTTTGATCATTTTAATGCGTCCTAAAAAAATATTTTGAGCGGTAATGTACATTTTCATAGAAAGGGACAGAAGAAAGGTGGGGAATTCATATTTTCCAAAACCACTGTATATATTTGAACAAAGAAATAACTCAGCTACATGCCCAAATCCCACCCTAATGCTCAAAAGAAATATGATGTACATGCCAACTCAAAACAAAGCTAGTCTGTAGCAAAATATAATGAATTATTGGTTATATTTACAAAACAAAGAACAGGCAGAGCAAAAACAAGAGTCAAAAAACATGATGAGGCAACAGATATATTCTACAGTTTCTACTTAAGAGTAAAAATTATGAATGTTATGTAAGCCTGTTTCCGCCAAGGATAACTGCAAACTTTTATCTCACAATTCTGATTTTTTCTCTCACAATTGCAAGTCAAATTCTCACAATTAAAAAGTCAAATTCTGAAGAAAAAAAAGACTGACTTCATTTCTCAGAATTATGAGTTTATATCAATAAACTCTTGACAATTCTGACTTTATAACACGCAGTTGGAACTTTATATCACACAACTGCGAAATCACCAAATTCTGAGATAAAAAGTCTTAATTATCTTCTTCTTTTTTATTCAGTGGCGGAAACAAGTTTCGATAGAATGCAGTCCCAGTAATTAGTAAAAGAAAAATTAAATATCTTAACTGAAAAAAAACAAAAAAAACACCATTGTGTCAAAAAAGATAAAAATACATGCCTATACTCTGAGCTAAACTAGAAGATGATTATTGATAACTCAGGATTACAGAGCCAATAACAGAGATATTTAAGTACCGTTTGAGGGTATGAGAGTGGTCTAAGGCGATCATAGTCCTCCTGTCCTGCTGTATCCCAGAGGCCTAAGTTGACAGGTTTACCATCCACCATAACATTGGCAGAGTAGTTGTCAAACCTGAGGGTCACACAGATTTTTCAGAGCATTTCAGAAATACATACACAGAAGTAAACTGACACATACAGGCAGCAAAGGAATAATTCCCAGTTCAAGGTATCAAACTGTACTCACACTGTGGGAATATACTCTCCCGGGAAGGCATTAGTGGTGTAGCTGATGAGCAGACATGTCTTACCCACGGCACTGAAATACAAAAGATGCTAAGTGCTAAGTGTGACTGCAGCACTCAAGTCAAGTCAAGTGAGTTTATATGTAGAGATATACAAAGGAACGAAATGTCGTGCCTCACAGGACAACGATGTTCCATGTATAGACATATATAAATGCACATTGCCTATATTAAAAAGAGATAATCTAACAAAACATATAAACATATACTCTGAACGGTCATACTGAAGGTTCAAGGACTGCACATTCACAGCACATCAAGGAAACAATTGTGAAAAGTCCTTTAGTTAGTCATCCAGACATCACGTTCACTCCAGGGCTCGATGGCACGCTGGCAGCAGCTCTTTAACAGCGCTGTTTTCAAATGAACTGCCCCGCCGGATGAGGAGTGAATACAGGATGACAGCTTGTTGTCATGAAAAACACACACTCACATACAAAGAGCGTACACAGGAAATGCATTGGCGGGGTGACACTGAATAAGGAAAAGTGATAAAATTTAGGAGTAAGAGTGAGGAAGCGTGATAATAAAAGAGAGGGGAAAGAAGAAGTGAACAGGCCAAAATAACAATTATGTTTGAAGGCTGAGAAGCCCGGCTGTGAAATGTGGTTGCCCATTGCAAATGACAGAAAGCATGTATCATGAGACAGGGACTAAACCCTTAACAGTTGCAAGATCAACTGCATCAATGAAACAGCTTTTATTAATTAATTAATAAACTTTGAATTAAGCATAATTAACCAACACCATGATATAAATCCAAATCATATCAAATAGTATAGATAATAAACAGTTTGACTGATTTTTCTGCGCTTCTATCAGTCCTTCAATATAACTATTTATAATAACAATATCACCCAACAACAGCGTTGCAGCGCAGGTAAGTTAATTTAACATTTTGTAATTATTCATAATTTTACAGAACAGCTATTCATGCTCATGAATTGTTACAGAAATGGTATTGTAAGCTAAAATGTTAGTATTATTTAGCTATTGTTACAAATTCATAGTGCATATTTACATTCTACTGTTGTAGTCTAATCATTATCTAGATTATTCTTTCAAAATAAAGCAGTAAGAAAAAAACTGTTGCATAGTGATTATATGACCACTTAAATGTTAAAAAATAACGGTATAAGCAATGCTAAAAGAAATAACATTTCACTTGATCTCTACCAAATACCAATTGCAATGCACCTATTTGTTATTTCACTGTGGATTATCAACAAATGCAATTTTATGATGTGAAATTTTGCTCTCAGGTAAAAATAAAGGAAGAAAAAAAGAATGATGTGAAGATTAATAATAAAGTTCAGTCTCACGAGCACTTTATGATTTAGGGGAGTGGATCATTTCCAATCTAGAGCTCTATAGAGCACTATAGTGATGTAGGAGTAAAGCATGACATCATAGCGATTCCACGTACACGCGCATTATTTCTACGCTGTACGAGATCCCTTTAATATCCGTTTAATGCATTTTCTGCATGATTTACAATACATTGTCATACTACTTTAGTGTGAAAAACATCAATTGAAACATTGAAAAAACAGAGAAAACGCCTGAGCAGCATATATTAAACAAAACGGCCACCACCAGAGTCTGTGCTCATTACAATCTCATTTAAACGATGATGATGATAACACCTACAGTGTCTCGAAGAATGACAGTAATATTTATAATTATAAAATGATCAGTTTTGCCTGAGCTGAATCCACTCAACCGCTGTGCCAACCCAAAATCCCCAGCTCCTCGCAACAATTGCTTTTCTCCCAAAGAAACCACCGTACAAACACGAGCAATTTTACCATTTATTCTTCAACATCTTACCCGTCGCCGACAACAACACACTTGATGGCTTGCATTTGCAGTGCACGAGTAGTATCCGACGACAGAGGAATCTGTAGAAATAGCCTGAAATGTGATGTTGAGGTGCCTATATGCAGCAGCAGCGGTCGGTGGCAGTCGGGGGTCTTTCACGATACTTCCGAAAAAACACGAACAGAAGGTTCGTGCTTTTTCGGAAGACTCGTGAGGAGCCCATCTGCTTTTCTTCTCTCCTGTTCATTTTACTATTATGATGCGTCTGTGGAAATATTCATGTTATAGACAAAGTAAACGCTTCACATTAAAATGTAATTCTTCAAAACACGTTGTTACATCTTTAAAGAAACTGGAAATAGTGGATGTAAATGAGATTTGTAGACCAGTGACAGGGTTAAGAGAACAACACTGTCATTCCAGTACCAGTTGGAATGACAGTTGTCTGTTGAGTGTAGAGGGCAGGGTGGGGCAAAATGACAGAAATCTCTTGGGAAATCCCATTAACTCAAAATATGCATTTTAACAACTGGACGCAGTCATCGATCCAGATTAACATTTCTGTCAGATTTCTACAAAACAGCTGCTTACATGATTTTATTTTGTAAAAGAGAACATTATTGCTGTAATTTCCCTGTTACACAAAGTATAGTCTTAAAAGTCTGGGATGTTGCTTATGGAGTGAAAAGTGGGAATGATTCACAGGGCCTACAGGTAGATTTCAGCAGGATAGAAGTTTGATCCATTAGGATTAATTCAATGTAGGTATTTGATGTCAAAATATGTAGCCTAATAAACAAATCATACACTGTGGGATGTAAGAGTTAATATTTGAATCTGTAGTCCTTGAGACATACTACAGAAATACTACAGAAATACTTTTGATATATGAAAACAGCACAGAAAACAGAGGACACTTACATATTCAAGAATTAATCATTTTATTGCTTGACCTGCCATTGGGACAATCTATACCAAAAGGTTTACAACTTGAGCACATCCAATGAAATCAAACCGTACACAGTTATACAAAAAAGCATAATAGAAAAATGGTCCCTCGACATTTTATAACTCTCTGTGTTGAGGGCTTAAACTGAAGAATGGGTGAACAGGAGTCTCTACGCTCTGGTGGCAAAGCTTATGAGCAAATATCAATTCCTCTGTACTTACTAGAACACAATTTTACTGAAAACTCCAGAAGAAAACACAATTGGCAGTCACAACCAGGGAATGAAAAGCAGGCTAGTACGAAAAAAAAGGGGGTAGAGGTTGCCAATACAAACACATTTCCAGTGACCACTGAATGATCTTCAAGAAACATGGCCTGAAGTTGTTAAAAAAAAATAAAAAAAATCATAATAAAAAAGGTAAGCAGAAAATTTGCAGAGGAACAAAATCATTTAATCCACTCATAAAGGGGAGAGAATTACAATAAACATCAATGATGCATTTTACAGAAAACAAGGGATTTACTTTTTGAAGTTAAATGAACAGACCAATGCATATATGAGCAATAACAAGTAGACTAATCCGCAATTCTTTGCCTACCTTCGGGTGTCACAGTTTAACATTAAGGACTCATAATAATATATAATTTCAACATGTTCATTTATTCAACCCCATCATAAGGCATAAACCACTCATTGAAAAGACAGTGGAACGGTTAATCAAAAGGCTATTTGGAATCCCCTGTAATTATGGGTGCAAATTCTGTGTTTTTAAAGCTACAGCACCAAGATTTGACTGATTCTGAAATTCTAGTCTAGAGGGGCAGAAATCTGTGAATGTCAGAAAACATCTTATTTTCCTAGACATCTGCACTGACATGCTGTAAGGCTCTCAAATCAACGTCAGAGTAAAGTGAAAACAATTCTCCCATGTGGTTAATAGGACAGAGTCAGATATTGAAGATAAAAACAAACACACTAAATATAAGTCTTTCTTTATAATATCTATATAATATCTTTCTTCAATTAACAGCAATTTTGGGACAGTTCTGTGCAAACTCTTAATTACTGGAGCTTTAAGTCTGAATAAATTACACTGCTCAGAGGATCTGGATATACAGATGAAATAAAACATTGTAGATTACAAATAATACAGGTGACAAGCTAATAGAATATTAATGGATATATTAGGGGGAAAATAACTACAAGAAAATGTCTGTTGGCTTTGCATTATGAAAGTAAAGAAATCAGGCACTTTTCAAAACCCAAATTTGCTTTCAATAACATGAGCTGGATATCTGTAATTACATAACACAAGATGTGTGGAAAACAAAAATAAAATTCACATCAGTTATTTCCAAATAATACAAGAGTATCTCTGTGCGATAATTAAAATCTACCTTCAGTAACTGTTAACACTATTGTACCACCCAGTAAAACACAACTCGGAGAACTCGAAGAACAATATCTGATTGAGATTAAGGTGGTGGCAGTAGCGGATCGCAAATCGATTTCCAAACATTTGATGGATCCCAACCCTGATGGCATACAGACACCATGAACTCAACACAAGCGGCAAATACTGTCCCTGTTTTAAGACTTTCATTTGACTATATAGGTAAGGTGAATAATCTAAATCTCAACAGTGAAAAGGACTAAATCTCAACTCTAAAAACAACAGTGATTATTTGAAAAACAGTTTTTCTCAGACCTGCCCTGTTTATTAACCAGACTATTTCAGTTAAAAAAATAAATAAAAAAAGACATTTGGGGTTTCGAAGCAGTTCGCATACACTAATCGCGAGAGAAACCCTAATGGGATCTTAGTGGGTCAAGGAGCTCACCAAGTAGTTACTTCCTGTTGAGGAGGATCCTCACATACTCAGTCAACAAAGCTTCAGATTTCATTAACCATTACATTTCTGTAACTCTTCTTAACAATTACACAAAACATACAAATATAATATCTTTTCTGTATCCGCCATAAACACAATGTTGAATAAAATAAGATTACACGGCCTTTGTGTGGGGGAAACAAACAAATAAAAGCATTTGCAGCATGTGGCATTTCAGAAGGGAGAAAATGCGATAGAAAAAAGAAAAGAAAAAAGAAAAGAAAAAACAACTTTAAAAGGAGATTTAACTAATCCTGGTCTGTTCTAAATAAGAGTCCAGAGCAAGCCTGTGTGTATAGCAAAACGCCCAAAGGAAAATGAAAAAAGCCCAATGCAAAGGGATCAAATGCCACAATGAAATACAGCAGGTGTATATAAAGCATTTATATATATATATATATATATATATATATATATATAAAACTGTGCAAAAAAATATGGTTATGGTCATTTACTTCTAATATATAATCTTTTACATACACTATATATGTGCAGCTATAACAATAAAAGAGCAAAGCTGATCACCATGATAAACACAGTGACATTTTAACTTCAGTACCCCCAAGAAAACAATATAACACACATGGATTTATGCCTTTGGCTTCCCTATATTCAAACGCTTGAAATTAATGCGGGAAAACTGAATCTGAAACTTGATGGCTCAATTAAGATACATCCTTATATACTGAGTAAATACACTACATGAATATCAGTCCTGCCACTGTTTTCCTTCCATTCCAAACACTGTTATACAGAAACATGAAGCAATTTGGACGCAAGAGAAAATCCCGACAGACCTTGTTATTTCAACATCTGTTCACGTGACAGGCATCTGTGGCACAACGACTGGCTCGTTTCTCAGGCAAAACTAACAATCAGCCTTATGGTAAATCTAGGATGGATACAAATGCGACAGGGTACGGCACAAATCGAAAAAACCAGACAGACAGACAGAGAGAGAACACTGAAGTGAATGGGCACCTGGGTGTTGGAAAATGCGTAAAGAAAAGTAAGAAAATAAAGCAAATTTGCATTGGTGGACCCTGCAATTGAGGAGGTAAGAGCCTAGTGTGCCTCAGACCGACAGAGACACGAAGCTGTTGTACTGCTGTATGTTTCTCTTCAGGATATCTGAGCAGGGGCCGAGCACGCGTTCGAACCTGGGGCGGTCAAGTTTTACGCACTTCAGAGGGCCGCGAGCAACCACGGTGGCAGCACGAGGCCGGTTCATGAGCAGAGCGATCTCACCTGATGAAACACATGGAGGGAAATCAGAAAAGAGCAACAGAGAAACAAACACATTAAGGTGCGCTAATGGAGTCAATAGCTGTTGGGCCACTGTCGCGCCACTAGTGCGTGCCAGGGCCAGTCGTGTTTCCACTGCCACTTCTGGGGCTTCCTCCAACGGCCAGGGTTTTTTGGCCCGGCGAATACCTTGGTCCAAAGTGGGCCAACTGGGGCTTGAACAAAGGCGGAGTTTCCCTGAGTCAAGTGAGGGTCAACGCCACCGCTCATTTCCCATGTTATAATACCAGACTATCAGCTAACCTCAACATTTAAGACATTAAAAAAAAAATTCAGCTCAAAACTCACTTTCAGACACCAGCGAGAGTCTGAAATAACTTCCGATTGCGATCTGATGGTGATTCTGATCACCTTATGATGCAGAAATATATTTATGCGATGCTAAAGGCTACTTATGCTAACCATTGCAATAATAAATACGTATATGATTATGGAAAATACCAGAGACTGCTTGAAGAACGTAGACAAATCATACATGATGCAGGCGGGCTTAGGACCGTCCTCGGCAGTGTCTTTAAGTAAAGTGTTCAGCAGAGTCTTTAAGTAAAGACTCAAGGTAGCGCTGCGGGTCTACTGGCCCGACAGTGGAAACGCAGCTTGGCGCTTGAGGTCCGAGGCTATTGGCCCCGCCAGCACGTTGTTAGCCCTGGCTCGCACTGGCCCGACAGTGGAAAAGCGGTTAATTTGTAATTACATTAACAAAAGAATTTCTGGGAGATGACTGGGATAAGCTTTCCAGAGAGTAAAGAAAAACACATTTACCAAAGTAGTCAGATGGTGCGAGTCTTCCGACCTCCACAAATTCCTCATTCTCCGACCGCCGCTGCAGGACTGCTGCCGAGCCCTGAAGACACAAGTCTAAATCAATACATCTATTCTCCCATGACGATCTCATTATTTACTTGTGCTTGTAATTGTGCATAAATGTGAAGATAAAAAAAAGTATACAAAACCACATGACTCTAATTAACAAAGACTTGTTGATGAGAACAGTGTAAAAAAAGAGCATGGAAAGCTACCTCAAGGATAATGAAAAACTCATCTCCCGGTTGACCCTGCACAACAATCTTCTGGCCATCTTCAAACTGGACTGTCTCGAGAGCGTCAGCAACCGTCAACCGTTCCCATTTATCCAGAGACTCTGCTCACAGGATGTTAGAATGTCATCACTGAGCACTTCACAAGATTTGCTTATAGCATTATTGAGCTGCATTACACTACCACAAAAAGCAAATGCTATGTTTTGTTTTTTACACAGTTTACTATGAAAACAAGCCTGCAAATATACATAACCTAAAAAGAAATGCATTAAACTCACCCAAAATGGAGACCTTGCTAAGGAATTCCTCATACATTTTTCTCTTTCTTAGAGTACTTCCCTAAACACAGAATAAAAAAAAAAAAGTTAAGCAGGAGAAAGAAAATGTGGCCATTTTATAAAATACAAGACCGGTAAAAATAACAAATGATAAAAAAAATATATAAATCACAAAACACTTCAAAATTAAAAAGTAGAAGTTGTTTGTATAATATCATACCATGCAATTATCAGTTAAATAGTGTACTAACCATGAGTATTCTCCTGTAGCTGTCTCTGTCAATTCCCCACAGCTTGACGTTAGTTTTTGCTCTGACAGTGGCAGCTCTGGGAGTGCCGTAGATTAAAGCCAGCTCACCAAAACTGCCACCCTCTCCAATACTGGTCACCCACTCGTTGTTGACGTACACCTATCAAAAACAACAGTGCTTATGAATATCTCAGTCATTATCATTCCAAATGTTAAAGAGCCCCTGTTATGCTAATTTAAAGGATCCTAACTGTGTTTTGGAGGTCTCCTACAATAGCACCAAAGGTCAAACACTTTATTTTCTCATAATATACATTGCACATTACCTAATTTCTCAAAGAGTCTGAAAACGGTTTGTTCAAAGATTCAGGCTTTCTAAACCCTCAGAAACAAAACGCCTATTACCATATCTGAACTTCAGCTCTGGAGGCTTCCTCAGCACTTGTATATACAGTGATACAAACAGTAATCATGGTGTTGGTTTTACCGTGTCAATTTGAGCCTGAATCCTCATCCTTTGAAGTGCATGAACAACATGAACCAAACTCTTCCAGGCTTCAGCTACAACTACAGTTTGATGGCACGTCAAAGTACTAATTAGACGTTGTTCGCAGGCAGCTAATGAAGATCATAGGCTGGCATTATGCAAATGTGTTACATTGTAACATGGATTTGTAACAGGAAGTGAGACTGACGACACGTTTCGGCAGTTCAGAATCAAAATCTTTACAATAACTTTATTTGTTGTGAACTTTGATCTTTAAAATTTTGCAGACCTTTTACATTCACAAACAGCTATATTACACACTACATGAAAGGTAATATTTGAAAAAGCATAATAGGGGCACTTTAATAACTCTATACAATTTAAAAAACATGTATTCAACATCAATTTAGAATTTCACTTACATCCATTTCACCTTGATCAATAACATAAAAATTGTCACCCTCATCCCCTGAAATTAGAAGCACAATATATTAGTCTAAATGTTCTTTCCATTTTTACACAATCAGCTCCTCCTCAAAAGAAGCCTAACCTTGTTGAATGACAGTCTCTCCTGCAATGTAGGTGACTGAGAACATAGCGTCAAATATGTCACTGTGAAGAGTAAAAATAAGTTGTTTTCAGTAAATGAAATACTTTATTAGTTAAACTAAATAATTCAATCTACTATTCAAAAACTAAATTTGTTACCTTCTTTCGTTGTCATCAAGATGGGCAAAAAGCACATTCTTTTCAATCGCTTTAGCAAGGGCAGCCATAGTTTTGTAGTCTTTAGGAATGACCTGTAAAAACAGAAAGTTTTCTAAGTAAACAGCAACTGCAGGGAAAGTAGAATTCAGCATGCCAATAATATTAATTTGAAAGAATGACGTAAATTTTGAAAGAATGACATGTAAATGCAACAAGTTCTGATTTCAAATACAAATTTCTAGGAAAAAGTAAGAAGCTAGTTACCTTTCTGACATAGGAAGCTGCATCTTCCTCAGTGTAGACCTCTGCGCTGATGGCACCGCGGCGCCGTCGGCCCTTAACTACAGGATTCATGGGAGGAGAGACCTCATCTTCTCGGGAGTCTGAGCGAGAGCTCGACTTCTGCTGGTTGCTGATCTGTTTAGCTTCCTCCTGATAGACATAAACTTTGTTCACGGCACTGAAACTCACTTTTCAAGAGTAAAGAACATCTGTAAAGAGTCTAAGCCTATGTGGTTTTACTCCAAAGAAAACGACTAACCTTCTCAAGCCTCTCGAAGCACTCTTTGAGGAAAAGCATGGGCCTCTCAGGCCTGACGGTGCACAGCTGCACAATGCATTCCTTCAGCAGCTGCTGGATGTTGTGCTTCTGCACGTAGCGCTCACACTCCCGCAAGCTCCTCTCTTCTTCACTGCTCGTACTGCTGGACGCCATGGTGACCTGCTGACCTGAAACATGCAATTCACATCAGCTTATGAAACCCAAGAAATCCGGAGCAAATCCAAACCTTAGCTAAATGTCATTAGACCAACTAGTTTTATAGTGAAATGTGAAGAGTTATCAGAGTAGTGTAATGCCATGAGTGCAATTCATTAATTTCATTGTGAAGTCCTCATGAACCAGAAGTTGCAAACAACTGTTGTGACAAACAACAACTTGTGACATACAGAGGGCGGGACTTGATTTTAGCACACCTCCTCACCATCTCGAGCTTGTAGCCGACTGACACGTGGAGGGAGATGGTTAAAGGACGTTCTCGAAATTCCTTCAAACTAACGTCATCATAGAAGGAATGTCATTCCAGGGAGAAGCAAATTGTCAGATTTTGACTAAAGACATGAAGGCAAATATTTTCTCCTGTGCATACCACATTGTTATGGAAATTCTTAAAATCATGCATCTAATATATTTGTATGGATAAGTCATGGTATGAGCTGCATACAGTTGTCAAGCATTCTGGATTCTGTATCTTCTTTAAACACACACACACTGCGTTTTCATGTTTTATGGTGACTTTCCATAGACATATTGATTTTTATACTGTACAAACTGTATATTCTATCCCATTACACTAACCCTAAACCTACCAATCAATGAAAACTTTCTGCATTTTTACATTTTCAAAAAGCATCACTTAGTTTTTTGTCATGGGGACCAAAAATGTCCCCACAAGGACAAGGATTTCAGATATTAACATATTTGTGGGGACACAAAGTTTGTCCCCATAATGTAGGGTTTACCAGGCCACACACACACACAAGTGTGCTCTCGTTATCAGATCATGTGTAGATATTCCTCTGGTTAAAATCATCTCCAACAATCCTGTCAACAGTACAAGTAAATAATTCTGTGAATTCAAATCGCAACCATGTGTTACAGTGTTACAATATTCCCACATATTTTAACCATTTAACATTTCCAGTCATCTGCAATTATGGGATATAAAAAATATTTTTGAAAAGATTGGACTCACAAAGAGAATTTCCCAACTGATGAAATTCCAACTGAATAAAATACCTTAAAACAAATTTAAATGATCAAGATTTTATTCAATTCCATGACTTATCCTGGCCTAACAGTTGACATTTTAAAATTCCCTTATATTACCAGGTCTTCCTTGACCATGTGACCTCGTGATCATAACCTAAAAAACAAACTACCAGTGCTAATAAATAGACATATTGCTGCAAACCAATAATCCATTAAAACACTTTCAGAGGAGGTGCTGTCAAAGTGAAACAAGTTAAACGGCTAACATGGCTCCCAAACTTCGCACATGCTACATATCTAGACTAGAAAATCCAGTAAAAACAAAAACAGTCAGCTATGTCTCTCAGCTACCATGTAAATAATCAGAAAGTGTTGCATTTTGTCAGGTATGCGGTGGTCCCTGGTCCCTGTCCGGGCGCCTGAGCTCATAAAATGCGCAGTTCACATCCCCACAGGCATCTCACAATATAATGCTATTCGCTCATGTGAACATAACATCATTTTAGCGCAGAAAACACATGCCGATGCAAGTACACGCCATTTAGCGCGTGTTTAAAAGTTAAACAGCGTAACCCTGCAGATCTGTGTTATCTGTAACCAGTTTTGTCAAGCAGCAAAATACGCCATCTTGCAAGCTACATTTTCACAACAACGGAAGCCGACGGCATTACAGTAACCTCTCTCTACGAGCCGGTCGACTCACACATCGATATCAACAAACGTTACAGCGAAGACCTCCACCTTTAAATATTCATACCTGAGACGCTTCGTTGAGTTTGTCGACGTGTTTTACTCTTTTACACTGGCTTTCCCACAGTCCTTGGATGGATGGATGCCTCACCGGAAAAGGTTATGACCAATCACAAACAACGATTGACGTCAATGCGCCTCGATCTGGGAAACCCGTTACTCCTCACAACCTTAAAGGGCAAGTGCTTGTTTTTGTATTTCGATGAGATCGAGTTTATCAACCAGCTAGTTTATTACATTCCGCTGCACATAATGTGCTACACGCGCTAAGAGTTTAAATCATATCTTACAGTCATCCGGCAGTGACATTTAAACAAAAAAAACACTGTGACCCTGTGTGATTTGGATCTGATGACAGCTGAAAAGGTTAAATGGTCTGTGCATAAACCCAAGCCTGCGTTGTCCTTATTCAACCAGGGTCATAACCACCACTGACATTGAGGGGGCACGTAATCCCCGCAATATTAGGATTAGGTCGACCGATATGTGCATCTGAATGGTTGACTAATATTATTAACGTTAGGCCTAACGTACATTACTCCCCCTTAAAATAGGCCTACATGAATGCATTCTTGACTTCAACTAAACCACTTCACTTAGCACATCATCACTGGTAATGAGGTCCACAGGTTCACTGAACTCCTTGAGTTAAGCACTGACCGCATTTCTTTATATTTGAGTCCAAGTTCAAACACTATGAGACGCCCCATTAACGTACGGAGCTCTGAAACACTGCCAGCGGGACAT
Organism: Abramis brama; assembly: GCF_963993115.1. Taxonomy (NCBI): domain Eukaryota; kingdom Metazoa; phylum Chordata; class Actinopteri; order Cypriniformes; family Leuciscidae; genus Abramis; species Abramis brama. The sequence goes on from NC_139963.1 coordinate 33,594,946, forward strand.
TAAACAGGAAGTGTCTGTCCGAGCTCAAAACAGGTTTTGCGTGGGAACGCAAAAGATTTGAAAAAAAAAAAATTCTCCCAACTTAAAAATATTTCCACCACCACGTCCCTTTAGGGCAGGGTTCCTCAAACTCGGTCCTGGAGGGCCGCTGTCCTGCAGAGTTTAGCTCCAACACTGATCAAACACACCGGAGCAAGCTAATCAATGTCTTCAGGATCACTAGAAACTCACAGATGTGTTTGATCAGGGTTGGAGCTAAACTGTGCAGGACAGTGGCCCTCCAGGACCGAGTTTGAGGAACCCTGCTTTAGGGGCTCCAGACCGACAGACAAGACAGAGCAGGTTATTTACAATATAAAAAACAATTCAGCTCTCAGATTCTGTCAATTCTATTACGAAATTCAAACAATATCGTTTTGGCGCTTGTAAATGTGATGTGACAAATCCGCGCCTCAGTTCAAGCGGCACGTGAACCGATCATCTCTACTAGCTAATAGTAGGCTAAATAGACACAAATGAACAATGTTGAAAGATACAGTAGGCTACAACTTACCGAAATGTATATTCCTCATACATAATATCGATCAATCAGTGTTTTTCAACCGCGGAAAGAGGTCACTAAAACAGGTCACTATTTTACCTCAGGAAAGCCATGTAATGACCATAATATAGGCATATAATATATACATATAATTACAATATAGACTATAATACTATAGTACGTTAGTTGGCTAGAAAAAAAGAGCTATAGAAAGTATTTTGCTAAATAGGCCTATGTGCACTACTAAAATGTACTACTATTATTACTACTATTATTTTAAAAATATATATTATATTTTTACTTATATCATTAAATAAAGTTGTTATTATAATAAAAAACGAGTTATTTTTAACCTTAAATACTACCAGCTGATAGGGCTCTCTATGTTTACAGCATAGGTGAGAGTTTTTGTTGTTTTTTCTTGAGAAAAATTAACGCCTATCTTGTTTAGGCTAAGTAATATTTATCCAAATGAGTCAATATTGAATCAAATCACAAGAATTGAATTGAAATTGTGAAATTTGTGTCAAGCAATATTAAAAAAACGTAGCTTACCAGAAATTGTACCATGTAAACATTGTAGCATGTTGTCACTAAACCTAATAAAATTGTTTAGTTACTAAAATGTTTTGACAATCATAATACACTTTTTTTAAATTATTATTGCTATTGTTGTGATGTCATGTAAACAGGTCATCAGAGATGTTTTTGCAACAGGGAGCGGAAATTATTTTGATTAAAGATTTCAAGGAAACATGCATTTAAAAAAAATAAAAAAAATAATTTATAATAAACACTGCAATATTCCATAAAAAATATGAGTTGTCTATTTTGATTTCATGGTGACTTTAATGCTGAGGATAAGACTGCACAGGCCAGGTGCCTATATCAGAACATAAAAACACACCCTCTCTTATCTCCTCCCTGCTGCCTCTGCAGCCCTTCCTGCCACTGCTCAATCTCATTCGTGTCGACTGCCCAGAGTCCACGAACATAGCCTTCCTAAAGCTCTCCAGCTCAAGGATAGAGGACATAACACTATCTAGCAAAAGAGAGGAAAAGAGAAAGGTGAGGGCATAGTCAATTGTCCAAAGTCAGGTAGGGTAAGGTTATGTTGTTTGCTGTGCAAATCTGTAATCACTGCTCAGTCATACCAGTGTACCATAACTTAACTGGCATTTTTAATGGGAATTGGATGAAGAGTGGCTCTTTTCCAGTACTGAACACTGTAACATGTCTGTAAAATTAATTTAAATAAATTGAAATTGTGTAAATGTTGTGTTTTGGTGAGGATTCTAGATCGTGGAAAATGTAACAATGTACCATCTGAATGAATATGTTGAAAGTGACTATTGGCTCAGAGGAGAAATTATAATATTTTTGAAAAATTAAAACAAGAAGATTTGGGTATTTGAGGAATTGAGTAATCCAAACCAACAACACTCTGCCTTCCTTTTGTAGTCACATTCTTATGATTGCATACTCTTTCTAACACCTGTGGTGCATTCCAGGGCCTCGTTGTTGAAACATGTCCCTCTATAGCTTTGGATTGGAGCCTCTGTCCTGTCATGCCTGGAACAAAGACCGAACACGTAAGAGCAAACTAGTTTACATTTTAAATGCTTAATGTTGCAGCCTGCAGTTCCATTTTGATCCATTAAAATACTCAGAGGAATATCTTGTCTTTGGGAGAAAAGCATGCACTTTTCCATTTGTACGCAGCATTTTGCTATGAACTTACTGTAATATTGTTGCTTTACACGTGGATTTTTGTTTACAAGAAATTCCAAAATATAATTTTTTCAGGTTTATTTTATGTGTATAAAAAATCCAAATCCTAATAATATTGTTTTTATTAGAAATCGCCCTTAGCCCCAACACCAATGATGTGCACATTTACCAGAAGAAAGGAAAGGAATGGATTAAGATTCATGTGCTGACAGAGCACAGTGGGCGAATCACAGGTAAGACAAACGAGAATAGCTGCCACATTAGTCATTAACCTGCCGAATCCGATACTGTGAAACTGACCCATAAAACACACATTATCTCGGCGCTCCAATGAAGGGCATGAACTAAACCACTGTAAACGGTGCAAGCCTATATGTTTGAGTTCTGCATTTTTTGAAAGTTGCAATGAAATGGAAGTAGTGACAGATCTTTTCTTCCATATTATGATGTACATCCCAGCGAAACAGATTATCGATAAAGAAAAAAAATAGGATGCAGTGGATTGTACGAAAGGGGCGTGGTTTAAGATCAAGTTATGACATTTTGAATGAAGGACAAGGTCAAAACTAATTTTAAAAAATGAAACATACGCATGGATAGTTCACAATAAGATCAATAACATGCATTTAGAAACTAAATGAATTGATACTATTTCAGTTTGCCAGTTACTAAAACCGCACAATAAAATATGTTGCACTAAAATCTTTTAATATATAGATTTTAATAATAAATGAACATAACTAACAATTGATTTCACTTTTAGGGATTGATTGGGCCCCAGAGTCCAACCGTATAGTGACATGTGCCTCCGATAGGAATGCCTATGTGTGGACACTTAAGGATGGGGTTTGGAAGCCAACATTGGTGCTGGTTCGCATCAATCGAGCTGCCACATGTGTCAAGTGGTCACCTCTTGAGAACAAGTTTGCTCTTGGAAGTGGAGCCAAACTTATTTCAGTGTGCTACTTTGAAAAAGAAAATGACTGGTGAGACTTGATTGTATAATATCTTTTGTTGCTTATAATATATCTATGACTATTATGCATTATCTCTCATCTAGCTTTAATAAGCTCTCATGTTCATGATTGCCTCTATAGGTGGCTGAGTAAGCATATCAAGAAACCCATTAACTCCACCGTTCTGAGTCTAGACTGGCATCCCAACAACATGCTGCTGGCAGCTGGCTCTGCTGATCTCAACTGCAGGTTTGATTATTGCGATGATATTATATTCAGACTGCGCAATGTTTTTTTTTTTTGTAACATAAGTCTTTTTTGTTGTCATAGAATTTTTTCTGCATATATCAAAGACATTGAGGACAGGCCTGGACCAACACCATGGGGATCCAAAATGCCCTTTGGGGAGGTGCTTCTGGAGTATAAGGAGTGTGGAGGCTGGGTGCACAGTGTCTGTTTCTCTCCATCTGGTGATGCTCTAGCCTGGGTTAGCCACAACAGCGCCATCAGTGTAGCAGACGCCTCACAGGGAAAAGAGTAATACCAAGATTTACATATAACAATTAGCTTAGTAAAACTCCATTTTCATGCATACACAGAAAAGCAAACTAAAATAATTTGATGCTCAATATCCTTGAATTCTATGCATCCACAGTATTAAAAACACTGCCTGAAATAATAATATGCACAGCATGATCTTTAGCATTCACTTTTAGATTGCCCACATATGAAATTTTGTGCATTGCAGGGTTACTCAGCTGACAACAAGACATCTTCCATTGCTGAGCTTGCTGTATGTCAGTGAGACTCAGATTGTAGCTGCGGTAAGACAATAATGATGATAATAAGAAATGTTTCTTGAGCATCAAATCATCATATTAGAATGATTTCTGAAGGATCATGTGACACTGAAGACTGGAGTAATGATGCTGAAAATTCAGCTTTGCATTCAAAGGAATAAAATAAATTTTAAAACAGATTTAAATATAGGCTACATCGGTTATTTTAAATTGTAAAAAAAAAAAAAAAAAAATCACAATATTGCTGTTTTTACTGTATTTTTGATCAAATAACATTTGTGTATATGTGTGTGGTTGATCTTAGGGCCACGACTGTTGCCCTTATCAGTTCTCATACAAGGGTCCTGGATGCTTAGAGTTTGTGAAGAAAGTGGACATTCCCAAGCAGAGCTCCAAGGGCAACATGTCTGCCATGCAGCATTTCCGTAATCTGGACAAAAGAGCGACTGATGAGGAAGACACTGAGTTGGGCAGTCTGCATCAGAACAGCATCACGTAATAGAAGGCTTGACGTCTGCAAGCACACAAGATTTTGGTCTAATTTCAACATCTTTTGCATTATGCTAACATTTTAGAGAAATTTAATTGCAGTTTGCTAAGACTTTGTTTCTATTGTAGCCAACTATGTATTCTGGAAGGGCTGAAGGCCAAGGTGGAGAAATTCAGCAGTGTGTCTTTAGATGGTGCCATGGTTGTCTGGGATTTCAAGGTATTGTATTGTCACGAAACAATAAAATTTAAATATTAATTTAAAAAATTTAATCAAAATTTAATATTACTGTTTAATCTATATTGTTTAAGCATTGTCTGTACTTATATTAATAATGACTTTTCCTCTTTAATGTTATTTTTAGCACTGAAACAGCATGGGATCTGGAGAGAGCAGAAAACAATAATAATCTGGGACCATCTTTTTTTATTTGTTTGTTTTCTCAGACACTTTTTTTGCATTAACTACAATACTTACAGTAATTATAGCCTATTGATATAATGATGTACTGTGGCGTGATGGCTGATCCCAACCTCGTTGTTGTTCAATAGCGTTTGTGCAGTATTAATTAATCTAAACAGTGCAAAAATAAATGACCGTTTAGCACCAAAAAGAGAATTAACTTTGTATGAAATGACATCATAAACATGTACATACACATTTCATTTTCTATTCCATGTGTGCTGCTAAAGAAAGAACACAGATTCTGCATTTCAGTTTTTGTTGTTTAATGATTTGTGAAAATACAAAAATTACTATTAAAAACGTTGGGTGATTTTGTCTTTTCTCTCTCTGTGTTGGAACTCTTGCTAGCTACAGCACGTCATCAACTGCAAACGTTTGTTAGATGCAAAAGACTACTATGCAAATGACTGATGAACTGATGAGTGTAAGAGTACTGGACGAAGGAGTGAAAAGTCAGTTTAATAGCAGACAATTAATTGATTGTATCAACACTTTTTATTTTAAATAAATAGTATTTTAATAAAACATGAAAAAAAAAAACTTTTTAACCGAGAGATAGAATGAATGAATGAATGAGGAATTTATATAGCGCTTTATAACATTATAATAAACTTTGTATAATGTTTATGTATGTTTTCATGTATTTTATTTACTGAATAACGGCTGCAACAAACTGGAACACATTACATTTCAATAAACCATTTTTGATCAAACTTAACCGAAAATATGCCAGGCCAGGATGTGAATGATCACGTGATCGAATCGGTTTAAAATCAGTCAATAAACTGTTGGAAAGAAGCGATTCGCAGAAATGAGTCGGGCTTCCTAGGACTAATAAATATTGCGCGACAGAGCAAGAATAAAAGGCTGTGAGTGAGTGACTCTTTCATGGATGTATTCGTGAAAATTGGACAAATGTAACACTGCAAAGCCAAACCACTCCCCCTTTGACTTAATTCCGCACTTACCGCCAATCAGCGTCTATCTTAGTTCACTCGACCAATCAGCGTTCAGCCGGACGACAACACAGCGCATTTTCCTTCAACCACTAGTATGTGATGTTGATGTGACGCAACAACTATCAGCTGGTTTTGTTTTGCTTCATTCCCTTTGCTCCGCTAGAAGTCGTAAATGTACAAAAACTTGCGTTTTAATTCATTAATGTGAGGCAGAAGCATAGCTGAAGCGTTGGAGTATATTTGTCTTCCACTTTATTCGGACCTTACAGTTTTTTCTTCAGTAGGTCTCCGCTTTGCCACTATCTTTCCAAGAGGTCCAACCGATCCCAGGCCTCCGATCCAGGGCGGAGGGAGGGAAGGAGGTCGTTGGGAATCGGGATCGGGATGGAGATCGAGGAGGGAGCCGACGGTCCTGGCGGGCCGGGGCCGGGGCCGGGGCCGTGCTGCGTCTCCTTCAACCAGGACTCCACGTAAGCATCATCTGCCGAATCGGATGTTTCTATGATGCTATTAACAGCGGGTTACCTTACAAGAGGGAATGTCACCTCTGCTTAAAGGATTGTCCGCTATTTACTGTCTGTTTTGATTATTACACATCCATAAAAAAGCCAGTCACTATGTTATAACGGTGTTTTGTATGCATAATATGAGAGATGAGCTTAGTGTTGTTTCAGCACTGTTTTTCAATGGTTGTACAATGTTTTTTGAGCAGAAGTGCTTTAAATGGGATTGAACTAACAAACAAAACACAACAAAAATCCACTAATATTACTTATAGATTAGATATATGATTATGAATCTTGTAGCCTATACATGATTTTATAGAGAAGAAACTGAATGTTGTTCCTTTTTCACGTTTTCTCAAAGCAGCATTTGCAGTATTGTGAGATTGCATTGATCAGTCCACAGTCTCCTGACTAAATGAGCCGCTCGTGTCCTCTTTTCTAGTGGTTGATTGATCACACTGGTTTCTTGTCTGAAAAGTCAAGCACAGCAAATCAAACAGAAAACATGATACTGAGAGTCAGGTGATCTGATATATCTCCCCTTTGAGATTGTAGTCAGCAATCTCTCTTAGGGCAAAACACACATGTATTAGAAAAATCTGAATTTTGTTATTTTGTATATATAAGGTATACCAGTCACAGTGGTAATTATTACCAACACGTGTCAGACAGTCCTGCTGTAAACACAAGGTTTTGTCTTGGGGTCAGTGATGGTGGAGACATACCTATGTTCTCCAATAAAAGTAGAAAAGGACATGCTAAGCACAGGATCTGAGGTGAACAGCTTTTTCTAGAGGAATGAAGGGCCTGCAAAACAGATGTGGGCTTTCCCCCGCCCCTTAAAAGTAGATCCCAGTTAATGTAACAGACATCAACTCTTCTGTTTATATGTAAGCCAAACGATTGCAATCCACACAGATGTTTCTATCTTGAGTCAGGACCTGTGTTGTATTAGGATTTTAAAAGGACTTAGCTTGCCACTTAAAAATTAAGTGGTAGTTTCAGTGTTGGCCATTGCATCTGTGTTTTCCTTCAAGAAAATCTATCTAATTATATTTTATATTATATTTCACCGTATTAAGCTGTTTATACATAATAAATTGCATGTACACAGTGTAATTAGTAAGTGAAAATGACTTCCAAATAATGGATGTATTCATTTAACAGATTTGATACAGCATCATATCTTATTGTTTTTCCAGGTCTTTGGCTGTGGGCACCAAAACTGGATACAAACTATTCTCTGTGACCTCTGTGGACAAACTGGACTGCATTCATGAGAGTAGTGAGATATTTTCCCATTCTTTTTTTGTGTAAACTTGATATAAATGGCAAGTATGACTGTCTGCCAAAACTACAGTGCAATAGGAGGAACCATCATGTGCAATATAATGAAGTTATCAAAGGGTGTAGTCACTTTCTAACGAGTCACTTAACAAATACATTGAAAATGCCATCTCATTTCCTCTGTATTTTGTTGAGAAAGATATGAGAAGTTATTTGACTTTACAAATGTTTTTGGAGAATGTTTGTCTCTGTGACCTGCGGCTGTGTTGTCAGTATTGATGTTGTGATAAACTCACCCTAGAGGGTGTAAAGTTGTCCTTGTCTGTTTTGATTTATGTTACATGATGGCAATGCCTTATGTGTTTGATATTGTATCTGCAGCCCACAACAAAGATGGCAGGTAAAAAGCTAAAGACAGAGAAACAGCCTGTTTTGCTGATGTGTGTAAAATAAAAGGTAAACTTGGAAAATCATAGGGGACTTATTTACGATAATGTAATGGTAAAAAAAAAGAAATGAAAATAATACTTTAGCCTCATATCACTGACAACCTGTATATTTTTGTATTTCTTTGGAACAAAATAAAGTGGGTCAAGCTGCAAAAAACACACATTTACACTGATTATTAAGTGTACACAATGACTGTGTTTAAATTTGATATTTAAATCATCCTTAAAAAGATGTACCTCAACTACATGTGTCTTTTTTAGTTTATGTTGCTGCTAATGTGTCCTTTTCTCTTCTGCCCTTCAGCAGAAACTCCAGACGTGTATATCGTGGAAAGGCTTTTCTCCAGCAGCCTGGTTGTGGTGGTGAGTCAGTCCATGCCACGTCGCATGAACGTCTACCACTTCAAAAAGGGCACAGAGATTTGCAACTACAGTTACTCGAACAACATTCTGGCAGTGCGTCTCAACAGACAGGTAAATACAACACAGCTGTGCTGGAGCGAGGCACCTGCCACTTATAAATTATAAAGCTTCTGGACAAGATGATTGCCTTTCTGTGCTCTTTCGTCGTTAAACTTGAAAATGTGGTTTGGTTTGTTAGTAAATATGTAATTTGTTTTTATGCGTGTGTGTTTTTTTCTTTTTTCGTGGCAGAGACTGGTTGTCTGTCTGGAGGAATCCATTTATATCCACAATATAAAAGACATGAAACTCCTGAAAACCCTTCTCAACACACCATCCAACCCATCAGGTAAGGGAATTGAAAAACAAATCAAACAAAAACAGTTAATCTAGACTAATAATTTTTAACTGTCTGTGTAAATCTGTATAAATATTAACCCGCTCGTGTGTTTCTGTAGGTCTCTGTGCTCTCTCCATCAACCATTCCAACTCTTTCCTGGCATATCCAGGCAGTGACACCATCGGAGAAATTATTGTCTATGATGCCAACAATCTGGTAAAAACGCAGGCCAAGAAGCTGTTTAGCTGCTCATTTTGGCAGTTCCTTTGCTATACATGAGACAAATGCCTGCTCTTCAGTCCTGATGCACTGTATAAATCTTTGTCTTTGTTGTGTGTGTGTGTGTCTTTGTCTGCTCAGAGCACTGTGACCATGATTCCAGCTCATGACAGTCCACTGGCCGCCATCACCTTCAATGCCTCCGGCACCAAACTGGCCAGTGCTTCTGAAAGGGTAAAGCTCCACTGTTATACAGAAACACAGCCTGTTAGTGAACCTCACAAAATCGTTTAGAACACGTCTGGGTCAAAAAAACTTTACAATAAAGTTGTATTAGTTAACATTAGATTATGTATTATGTAAGGGTTAATGCCCTTCGAGGTGTCCATTGTCAGGTATTAATGGACGAAGGCGAGGCGTGAACCGGTTGCCTCCGCCGAAGTCCATTAATACCTGACAATGGACACCTCGAAGGGCATTAACCCGCTTATACCATGGTCACTTGCCAAATAACACATTTTTAAAACATTAGTTTATATTTTAATTAGTTTTACAATCGAAATCTAAAGTTTTTACAAACAATAACTTGGTTTCCCTGGTTACGCCTGACGGTTTATTTACTAGGTGTCCTCTATCACTTTTTAATGGACACCCTGCAGCCAATCAGAATCGAGTATTCACCCAGACCATGTTATAACTAACTTTAACTAACAATGAGCAATACATTTGTTACAGTATTTATTATTCTTTGTTGATGTTAGTTAATAAAAACAACTGTTCATTGTTAGTTTATGTTAGCTCAGGACCATTACATGATCTTAACATACAACTTTTGATTTTAATAATGTATCAATAAATGTTGAAATTAATATTAACTAAGATTAATAAATGCTGTAGAAGTATTTTTCATTGTTAGTTCATGTTAACTAATGTAGTTAAGTAATGTTAATAAATGGAAACTTATTGTAAAGTGATGCCGAAATTATATTTTGCCTGTTTTTGGTAGCATTACGATTTTTTGCATTGTGATTATTTTCATGTCAGTTTAGCACACCCCACATTGTCATTAACATAAAGCATTTTTTATTTTATTTTCATATGCAAAAATTTCATTATGCAAAAAAGAAATATGATGTTATGTCATTTTTTTATGTTTTTTAGGGTTGTATATGTTATAAGGCTTTTATGCTGATTTAAATAAAAAAAACATTATATTATAATATTTTGTTGTAATTATAATATTTGTTTATTTTGAAATGTAATATTTAATTATATTTACATTATTTTAATCTTTTTGACTCCACAACAATATTTGAAGGCCCCAGATATCTCCAGTTGTTCGTGATTTATTGGACAAGAATTAAGGATAATTTTTTTTTTTTTTACTCAGAATTTCTACCCGATAAAGTATTTTAGAGCTGTTAAGTAAAGGGTCTATGATGGTTCTAAAAAAGACCATTATTTTGTGTATTTGGTTTAATGCAATGTGTTTACACTGTTTTAGGTTAAAAAAGTCATTATTTTACACATACTGTGCATTATTATTGCTCCTCTATTATTGCTCCTCCGCCTTTCTGAAACTCGTCGATTTTTACAAAGCTCATTGTTCTGAAAAGCGCGTTGTGCTCTGATTGGCCAGCGATCCAGTGCATTGTGATTGGCCCAAAAACCTTAAGCGCGTGATGGAAATGTCACGCCCCTTACCATATTTGGAACATCAGCTCCCAGAGCAGTAATGACAGGTGATTAATGATAATGACACTGTTCTGGAACAGTGTTGAAAATAAAGCTTAAGCACTGTTTTCTAATTGTGTCCTCTTTTGGAAGGCCAAACAAAGTAGTCACGAAAAACAGTGTCTCCACGACATGGCGGCGCCGGCGGCAACAATAATACAGCGAGAATAAAAGTTACACCTTCTTTCTTTGTACACATTTGGGTGGTGTTATGAAACATACTGACGTAGATTTGTGGGGGTGTGTTTGAACAAAGCGCTTTAGGAAGGCGTGGCTGAGCCTTAACTTTTAAAGAATATCTCGTTAGGTTTGACACTTTGAGCTTTGTAACTCTGCAGATCTTATACTTGCACAAACAGCTACATAACACACTAAAGAAAAAGGAAAACAAGAAATCGCATCATATGACCCCATATGTCCAGATTTGCTGTATTGTGAAATATACGGAGCACCTAAAGGGACAAAAATGAGATGAGAGGGAAAAAATATTTCAATGCTTTTGCATTCACTCACAAAAGTTTCTCGGAGGAACTCAAAAATATGCGAGGGAACGCAAAGGCATTGGAATAATTTTTCCATCCACGTCATAATTTTTCCTCCACTATGTCCCTTTAGGGGCTCCATAGAAATAAAATATCACAATGAAAAACAATTCTAATTGTCCTAAAATATGTTTTGTATTCTATAGGCAAAATATAATGTCTTGTTTTGTGGTGTTTTTTCTTTCTATTTACGGGGTGAAATGCAACCCAGACGTGTTTATTCACATAGTCATACCTTACACACAAACGTAGACACACAGCTCTGAGCATCTGTCCACTTCTTTTCTCCCGTCCCAGGGCACAGTGATTCGAGTCTTCTCTATTCCAGAGGGACTGCGCTTGTTTGAGTTCCGGCGGGGGATGAAAAGGTACAATGATGATGATAATGATGATTCAGATCTCACAGTGAACACTGAAGATACTTTAATCATACAGAAAGAGAGTTGAAGTGTGAGTCTGTTTTGTGTATGCTTTTGACCTTTGTGTGTTTGTGTCCCCAAAGGTATGTCAACATCAGCTCCCTTTCCTTCAGCCCGGATGCTCAGTTCCTCTGTGCCTCAAGCAATACAGAGACGGTGCACATTTTCAAGCTTGAACAGCACAGCCCAAGGTACTGAAAAAGCTCCTTGCTACCAGTGTAATTGAGTCAGGATCTCTTTTTTTTTTTACTGACAAATCTAAACTTTGTCAGTGTTTGTGTTTGTGCTCATCCATGTTTTTGTGGATGTTTTTTACTTGCAGCGGGGAGGAGGAAGCTCCCTCTTGGTCAACATATGTAGGTAAGATGTTCACAGCAGCCAGTAGCTACCTCCCAGCACAGGTGTCAGGCATGATGAGTCAAGACCGAGCCTTCGCAACCGTCCGTCTCCAGATGGCCGGTCAGAAGAATGTCTGTGCCCTGGCAATGTGAGTCCTGCAGTCATTACACAGCAATCTAGAATGAGTAACAGTATTTACTGAGGAAAAAAACTCATTCAAGAGTTTCACTTGACCAATCAGAATCCAGAAACTTCCACGTTTGCTTGTGGCCTCCTCTGATGGGCAGCTATTCATCTATAACATTGACCCTCAAGATGGGGGTGAGTGCACTCTGGTGCAGAAGCACAGGTGAGTTTTCACTCTTTTTTTAAACAAATGAGCTGTGTGGTATGTTATTAAATATAGCACATAAAAAAAATTAAATAAAAATTGTTTTTGTGCTATACATACTTTCATGCTGGATTCCATTGTAAGTGCTCAGGCAACTGGACGAGTTCAAAAGGCTTCAAACTTTTAAATCTGTTCACTCAAAATGGTTAAAGGAATAGTTTTAAAAATGAACATTCTATCATCAATAACTCACCCTCAAGTAGTTTCAAACCTGTATGAATTTCTTTCTTCTGCTGAACACAAAATAAGTTATTTTGAAGAATGTCGGTAACAAAACAGTTGATGGACACCATTGACTTCCATAGTAGGAAAAGAATACAATGGAAGTCAATGGGGTCCATCAACTGTTTTGTTACCGACATTCTTCAAAATAACTTATTTTGTGTTCAGCAGAAGAAAGAAATTCATACAGGTTTGAAACTACTTGAGAGTGAGTAAATGTTTTTTTAATTTTTAAGTGAACTATTCCTTTAAGATTCGTTGACCTTTTCTGCATTTTACATCATTATGCCAGTGGATGACGAGAATCAACAAGTAGAGTCTTTTTGTGCATTATGAGCTTGTCATTGAGTCTGACTCAAGTGATTCATTGAAAAGCACAAACAAAACAAGTCTTATTAAAATTTGCCTGCCTTCAATTCTACTGAGATTCTACAGAAAGGGTGTGTATTAAGATGCATAAGTGTTTTTCTCCAAAAAACGACAGTTAGCTAAAACTACAACTAAAAGGATTACAAATTGTTTTAGGTCAATTGAAATAAAGCTGAAATAAAATTTTAATTTTAGTTAAAAACTTAAACTTATAAAACCTAAAATTAACCATGGCAACTAACTGAAGTTGAAAATAGTATTAGAATTACTAAAACTAAATCTTAAATAAAAATAATTAAATTCCAATAGAAATATATATATATATATATATATATATATATATATATATATATAAAAATGACAGCACATAACAACATTACTAAAACTTAAACTGAAAATTTTAAAATTTCATATAGTAAAATAATATAAAATAGTTAAAAATAAGCTATAGTAAATAATATATGGTGCATAAATAATACTAAAATAACAAAATATATATATATAGATATATAATTTTTCTCCCTCCAGTCATATGTGGGGCATAATTAATCAAGATATAAAAAACAACAAAAAATAGGTCTAAATTAATTAATAGTTTCTTAGTTAGTGGTAAGTGGTAAGTTTTACAAATTCCTAATTCTTCCACCCCTTTTCTTTCATTGCTGTGAATGACTCGCATGCCGACATGCACACTCTCGTTCAGTCACTGACTCAGCAAATCGTCGGTTATGAATGAGGTGACCCAATTCATTCAATCCATTTACGAACAAGAGGCCTCGATGTGGTAGTTAGCAACTTACATATTTTTGTAAAGCACAGCAGTTTCAAAATTCATGTTTGAGGTATGACTGTGCAATTTATATCGTAGAACAAAGCATGAAAGTCTCTTTATAAGCGCAGACCTTATTTGTACTGATGTCGCCTTTAACCCCCAGGTTGTTTGGATCAGATAAGGAGTGGGAGGAGACAGAGAAATCTGAACTCACAGAGCCGCCGCAAGCATGCCAGTCATATGCTGCCACCGTGGCCATCCCCACCTCTGGACCCGTTACAGCTACTCTCACAGGTACCACAACACCCTTAAACACACGCATTCATTCACATTTGAACTCATTTTCATGATCACCCAACTGTGTTCTTCTCAGGGTACTCCGAGGATGGGGGAGCTAAGAAGGGCGAGGTGATTCCCGAGCATGAGTTCGCAGCAGGGCCTGTGTGCCTGGACGACGAAACAGAATTTCCTCCCGTGAGCATTCGCTAACCTCTCCAAGTCAAAGCGCCGGTGTTGCATTCCAGTGTATGGGGTTGTCTTGTCCCTCTGTCCACAAGCATTCAAACTAAGTGTGATTTATTATCTGTAACCAAACCAACACCAGCCTCTTCAGGTCTGATGAGGACCAAATGTTGCAGTTTAGTCACATCAGAAGCTGAATATGTTGTTTCTTACACAACATAAATGACAAATATCACTCCAGACATTATTTCTTTGAAAAATGAAATAATTTAGTATATATTTCAGTGGTATTACTCTGTATTTAGACTGAAGTAATGCTACATTAATGTATTTAGCCTAAGTTCAGGGTGAATACAGGCAAAGTGGGACACTTAAAGGTACACTATGTAACGTATGGCCCTCTAGCGATTAAAAACAAAACTGCATGCATTTTGCAGAAGAACATTGTTTTGGTTGTGCTTGTACACTGCGGATGAATATGGTTATCCTACTGATCATAAAACATTCACTACTTGGCTTAAGAGATATAATATACAGTTTGGATAGAAAGGATGTTAGAGAGCTACATATGGCAATCTATCTGTTTAATAAAACATCTTACCTGTTGAGTAATAAAACAGCATCTCCATGTTGCTTTTACAACATTTCAAATCCCTCAGTTCTCGCCATCTCTGAAAAGTCAAGCCAATATCGATTCTTGTTTTATTACGAGCTCTGTCGCGTTCTCTTTTTGCCTGGAGACTCTCCTCTATTTTGTGCATTTTAAAAAACGGGTGATTCTCCAGAGGTTCGAGATTTAGCTGCTCCATCTCAACCTTTCGCTCGTTGTGAGAGCTAAGCTATACCACTCGCACACCATGCACCAGAGATGGGCAACTTCGGTCCTGGAGGGCCACTGTCCCACAGAGTTTAGCTTCAACCCTAATCAAACACACCTGAACAAGCTAATCAAGGTCCTCAGGATTACTAGAAAATTACAGGCAGGTGATTTTTTCAGGGTTGGAGCTAAACTCTGTAGGACAGTGGCCCTCCAGGACCGAAGTTGCCCATCCCTGCCATACGCGCTTCAAAGGAACTGAAGGAACTTTCCTCTATTTACGGATATGATGAGACAGGCACGAACGAGTGACACCCACAATTTACCCGCCTGTCTAAACACTTATAATAGGCTTACCATAGAGAATCAGGGAAAGACAAGAACATGTTTTGGAAGAAGGATTGATGATGTATTGAACAAAAACAAAAGTTACATAGTGTACCTTTAAGCATAGTAAATAGTATGTAATGAAATACCATTCAAATGTTAAGGGTCAGTACGATTTTTTTTATTTCTTAAAGAAATGAATACTTTTATTCAGCAAGGATGCATTAAATTAATTAAAAGTGACAGTGAATACATAATGTTATAAACGATTGTTATTTTAAATGAATGCCGTCTATTAACTTTATCAAAATATGTGACATTGAAAACTAGTAAGTAGTAAGTAATGATGTTGAAAATACAGCGTTGTCATCACAGGAATAAATTACATTTTAAAATATATAAAAATATTTTTTTTTATTTTAAATTGTAATAATATTTCACAATAGTACTGTTTTACTGTACTTTTGATCAAATAAATACAGCCTTGGTGAGCATAAGAGACTTTTTTGAAAAGCATTTAAAAAAACGTACCAACTCCAAACTTTTGAACGGTGGTGTATACTGTATGTAACAAATCTAATCATAATTTAAAAACAAAGGCAGTGACAAATCATCCAAATGTGTTTCACTTTATATGTACATTTTCTGACACTAAACCAGCTGTTGCTGTTTTATGATGTCTCTGATCTTATATACATGGACGTGAGCAGAAGTTGGTTGACTGATTCGTTTGTTTGTGCACAGACAGGACCAAGATATGAATGCATTGAATCCACCCTAGTTATTTGTTTTGATTCCTGGCCATTGCTTCATTATATAACTATGAGAACTCTTTTTCTATTTCAGTCTAAATTTCATGACGTCAAACACATTTTTGTCTATGCACACACACGCACACACACACACACACACACACAACATACAGGAGTATAAACATTTTACACCTTATATTCTGAACAAATCTCAATGGATTAATTGGATTTTAACGAAGATATTTTATGATGCGAACAAACTCAAGATCAAGTGGAGATGTTAATAATGATTTACATTGATGCAGTGCTCACTTAACTCCACATGGTGGAGCACTTATTGTTGTCCAGCAGGCCTTGTTACTGCTAACACTTCATGTCTCGTTTTGATAGATCAGGAACTATAGTCTTTCAGAGAGTTTAATGATATTGGTTTAAACGGAGGAGCTCAGGACTCTGATGTCAGAAGGATTTTATCATTTATAAGATATCAATTTGAACTTACATATTCAGATGCCATTGCTATTGCTTTCATATACCTTCCGAGTGTCATTGTGACTAACTGATATGGGTCAAACATGTTCTCAGCTAGCTCCTGTTGAGATCTGTATCTGTCTATAACACACCCATGGCTGAGGGAACAATAAAGCTCTGTTCTGGTTTCCGGTAGATAAATTGGTGCCGTGACGGATCTGGGCGAGGCAAGGGGAGACGACCGTGAGAGGGTAGAGAACAGGCGGAGGCCGCAACTGTCAATGGAGGACCCTCAGTGCATGAGCAAGGACAAACAATGATAATAATGATAAAAACCAACAAACTAACTTCAGGGTGCTAAATTATTAACGGAGCGGTTGAAATGCTAATATCTTAAATTGAGTTGATCAGGGATTTGGGTCGTTGTCACTCAATCCCCTGAAGGGTGTGTTATAAATGAGGTGCATGACTGAAATATAACCACATATTGTTCTAGTTATGTAACACATTGTATTAATTCAGTCGTAATACTGTAGCATTTTATTCTTTTAATTTATAACACCATCATATTGAATCATAAGAGAAGAGGAATTACTTTTTTTTATATATATGTGTTTTGCTGTATTGATACTTAATATGTTTACATGTTACCATCCTGGATACTAATACAGCGGGATGTTTTGTATGTATGTGCCTATAATTTTACTTGTAAAAGTGCAAAGTATTTTGCTGGATCGCTCAAGACCAAAAGACAAAAAAAGATATGAATATGTAGGAAATATATTAGGAATGAAATTATGCAAAGCACCTCTTGTCTCCTGTGTTTTTTTCTCTATTTTGAAATTAACAGTAAAGACATTTGAAATATTCCACAAAATATTAAGCAGCACAACTGTTTTCAACATTGATATATAATAAGAAATGTTTCTTGAGCAGAAAATCATCATATTAAAATGATTTCTGAAGGATCATGTGACACTGAAGACTGGAGTAATGATGCTGAAAATTCAGCTTTGACATCAAAGAAAATAAAATTACATTATAAAATATATTCAAATAGTTCATTTAAATTGCAGTATTATTTCACAATATTAGTTTTAGCCTTGGAGAGACTTCTTTCACAAACTTTATGTTTTTATAATTATATCTTACTGACCTGACTTGACATGTCTTTGATTTATCACCAGTCAACCTGATAAAAATCGAATGATACTGGAAAAAGACTGAGGACACCATGAACATTTCTGACTAACGTCATATACAGTATTGTATAAGTATTTGTGCCATAGGTCGCATTAGATTGTCTTTGTCTATCTAACAGTTGATTTTAAAGATGAATTGTAAAAAAGGTTTGAATAGAAATGCATTTCACAAATTGCTTAAGAGGCTTTTCTCTTTACAATCTAAATTTGATGGTATGGCCCACAGAGATCTTGAGATCCTTCATACTAAAACATATAAGTGTGAGTTTGCCATGTCTTTCTTTTACAGTGTAAACAAAGCATTTCCTAGTCGGTAACACTACAAAATGATATATAAGTTTGTACAAATATGAGATCATTAAGGCTACCGTTGTATATTTCAGCAAGAGTATAAGAGAAGAGATGGAAAACCTTAGAAACTGGAGCACTTCGGTAGTGTGAGAAATCAGCTGTACTTCACTGATCAATATTTGTTTTGAAAGGCAAAAGAACATGTTGAGCTTTGGCCACAATCCCGTCAAAATAACTCTGTTGTCCCACAGTGCTCATGTGTTCAACTTCTGAGGTCATGTTATGTTGCCTATTATTCTCTGCACTTGCTTGCAAAAGGATATGAATGGGATACTAATAATAGTTTATAGGTTAGGTTATGTAATTCTATGTGTCCTGAAAGTTAGGCCCAGCATAATTGATGTACAGAGCTCAAATACAGGGCATGGCATTGAGACAGGACTGGTGTTGTGACAACAGAGACTCCATGCAGCAGATGAGGTTAAAGGTCAGAGTGAACAACAGAGCTGATAAATGTAATAAAGACCTGCTCATGCCAGAGAAGGACAAACAGATGGAAAAGAACTGTTTCAACGTGACACGTAGGTACATTTTGTACGCAGCCTGAAATGATATGATCTACACATGCGCAGCTGAGCAGGGTAACACTTGACAATAAGGCCCCATAGTTAACATAGGTTAATGCATTAGCATTAACTAACTGAGCTGTTCAGATTGTATTACATACATTACAGTATATACTAATGTTAGCTTTAGCATTTTTAATTCATGTTAGATCAGGGGCATTACATAATAGTAATAGATACAACTTTTGATTTTAATAATTTATTATTAAATGTTGAAATTAACATTAACTAAGATTAATAAATTCTATAGAAGTATTGTTCATTGTTAGCTCATGTTAACTAATGTTAACAAATGGAATTTGTTAATACTTATTGTAAAGTGATACTGAGCAGTGTTCTGACTGTTATAACTTA
This sequence comes from Abramis brama, assembly GCF_963993115.1. Lineage (NCBI taxonomy): Eukaryota > Metazoa > Chordata > Actinopteri > Cypriniformes > Leuciscidae > Abramis > Abramis brama. Next base: position 33,614,181 of record NC_139963.1, read on the forward strand.
AAAGTCCTCTTATAATATCTTACAGTGTAAAACAAAGAATGTGCCATCAAACAAAAATGTATTGTGCTGTTTCTGCCTCAATTAAGTTAAAACAGATTCTAAAAATGGCTCATTTAGAATAAATCCATAAATTACACTTTGTACATACACCTAAAACACTACAATGAACATGCTTTATAGTGACATTGTTTTTGTTTCTGTTTCTTTTTAGCTTTCCCAGCTGTGAGTATTATATTACGTCCCAGTGTAGGGTTGGGCTATAGAGTCAAATAAAGCCTACAGTCAGTTAGCAAATATATTAACAAATGCAAATTTGAATTGAAGCAACGCACATCTGGAAGGGGGAGAGGACAGCAACAAACATAAATTCACCAATAAGACAAGGTGCTTTGAATATCTGGACCCTTTTGATGCCTCCAAGAAGATAAAAATGCAGATTCTCAGAATGGTATTGATGATAAACTCTTAAAGTATTTACCTAAAAGCCCTGAAATGAACACATTCCCAAGTTTTTGAGCATTCCAAACAACAATTATTTGCATAGGAAAATGTGAATTAAAAAAAAATGGGCCTGAAGTGTGTGATAAATGAGCTGTCCAGGGTACTGAACATATTATTGCGTCTTCTGCTTCAATGCAGGGCTTGGCATAGACAAACGCATACCGGATATCTCCTTCAAGTTACCGAATGATAATTGTAACACATAAACAGCAACTTTTACATTTTTTCACAAGGACACTTTAAGGAATTATCGTTACTCATTAACGACGAATATTTAGATGCAACTCAGTGCTCTACTTTCACCCTTACATTGTAGTAAAGCTAAAATGATGGTCAGCTATTCATTGTGAGGACAGAGCGTTGCCCTGTAATCTTGTTTGTTAAAGTCTGACGGTACACAGTGTATAATTTAACTAGACATTCTAAGTCAGCATTTAATGATCATATGAACTCTTGTTATGGTTAAATCTACTGTGTAACAACATCTTATGATGTTAATTATTACTAAGGCTTCTGTGAAAAACAATCTCAAAAACATTAATAAAATAAAAAAGAAATACAAACAAAATAATAGTAAATTAGAAAAACACGATTTGGAGTTATCCTTTTGTCTTCGATAAGTGATGGATTCCTATATTCCTCACCATATCAGCTGCAGTTTAAAAATCTGATGCACATGCCTCTGTTTTGTGTGCTGAACACAACACAAGCTTTCAACACCTAATTACTAAAGGGAATGACGCAAGCCATTCTTAGGTAACAAAGTCAGTTGGTTACTTATCTCTCAATGACAGCCTCTGTAAGGCCGCCTGGAAAGATAAATGCATAATCTACTGATAAATGCATAGAGAAATTATTTAGATTTAATTTAAATTTTTAGAAATGTAATTGGAAATAAGATAGAAATGTAAGGATTTAAAAAAAAAAAAAAATGAAAAAATATTTCAGATTATGCACTAGTTCTAGTCAAATATGCCAATTCAGCCTCAACATACATGTGAGATTTGTCAGATTTTCCTTTTATTGAAGCTCAAGATGCTTTTGGGGTGATCTCAAATCATGCTGGAGTCTGGAGACCTCATGATCGTCAGGTTTTAGACAAATTTGTTGAGTTGAAGCAAAAAAGGGGACATAAAAAGATTTTTTTCCCTTTTTATTTTATTTTTTTATTATCTTTTTACTTTTTAAGAACTGTTGTGCTTATAAAATCCAAAATATGTATATTAAATTGGTGGTCTCAGACGTTTGGACCCCAATAGGCCTATATAGAATATTTTATGTATTATTAAGCCAGCATCCATGAACCCTTCATCTCACAAACTACGTAAAGCAATCCTAAAAAAAGTTATCAGAATATCGCAACAGCAAAGCCTGTTTTAAATGTGACGACGGCTTTGTGTTATAGTTGTGTATTCATGTTTATTCATGTGTATTCATCACAGACTGTAAAAAATCCATGCATTCATCAAGGTTTGCATTATTACAAGTTTCCTAGATGCACGTCACCCGGGTGTCTGTGAAGGATGTGCATGTGACGTCACAGCCGGCAATGTAAAAAATAACCAAAATGTCGGAGTTTTAAGGGATCTCCTTGAAGGGTGTTTAACAAATATTGACATTTCCGTCCGTATTTACATGGTGCCATTAAAACGCACACGCTGATAACGCAAGCTTTAATGAGTAAGCTCATGCCGGAGACAGAACTGGAATAAACCTGTTTTACCCGGCCGGCTCCTATCATGCTTCACGTGCACGAGAATTGCCTCCCCACAGCTCTCGCATGCGCATGCTCGTGCATTTAGATCACTACGGTCACGCTCAGTCCTGTCATGATCCTCAGATTCCTCACATAGTCTTGATTATTCAAAATGCTGTTCATACGATGATTTATATTATTAACTAAAACTCATTTTGAAATACTTGTATTTTCATATAATTATATTTCATTTTACAGAAGGCTGGTGATGTTGCGGTCAAATAACAAATGATTTAATTAAGTGCTGTGATATATTGACTCTTCAGACATATGAGCTCCAGATCTTGTAAGGATTTGTTTCTCTGTTTAAACAGATAGGAGAGATATCATAATTTGAGCACATCCATCCAGCCAGTTCACCAAGTCCAATGCGCGTTCACGATTCAGTGCAGTCGCAGTCGCGCACGAGCTCGAATACCGGCTTCAGCCGGTATAAAATCTGCCAAGCTTCAGTGAGAGGAAACAGAGACAGAGAGCTGGCAGATAATACTTGATCTAGTATAATAGCAGTATTTATAAGTTGTTAATGTAGTCGAACATAAACTAGGAAACGATATAGTTAAATATATGTCACTCGGTTGTGACTTACTAACGCCTCGCGCTCTCCACATGAGTGACTGCGGATGCTCAGGGCAGAAACGATGATCTCTGGTTAACACTTTTACAAAGAAGCCAGCTAGAGCTGTTGGTTTTTTGTTTTCTTTCAACATCCCGAATTTTCCGCACTTTCTTCAACGTCTCGGTAAGTTAAAACGATTTATACTCAAAGTAACAAGTTATAGCATTTGAATGCCATTTTTTTCTAGCGCGTCTAAGGACAGATGCCCTTATTGCATGATAAAGTTACGTTACTTATTGCGTCACATGATGTACTATTTTATGATAGTAAGCTAGGTCATTTATTGACTTAATTAAATGAATAATGCCTATGTCAGATATATATATATCAAATGTAAAGGTATGTCCCTTTTACATTTAATTTTCCTGGTTAAATAAACTTTACATAAAAAAGAGAGACTAAATACAATTCTGTTTTGTATTTTACACTAACTATGTAATGTTCTATTTATTAAAACCAAGTATAAATGTCACCAAATTAGTGTTATTATGCATTTTTTTGCATTTATTCCAAAATAATCACTAAAGCCAGTAACAATTTTATACAATATATATTATTTGTGAACTGAAGTTCAGCTTTTTTTTTTTAATAGTCAGCTTATTTTTAGCAGTCATCAAGCTTGTTCACAAGGTCACAGACACGAAGATGTACCTTTAATTTCCCAAACTGATTGCTCACAAAAAAAAACACACATTCATCATGTTTTCAAGTTTGATTTTGACAAAGCAGTGATATATAAGTATATATATATATAACTGAGTTAGTTGCTTACTTTTTCATTAGCCTTCCCATTAACGCCATCGATAGGCTTATTCGACTTCATGGAGAGGCTACACACTGCAGAGCCATGGGTAAATCCCCCTCTCTGGATGTAATTTGGGCGTAATGGATGGAGCTAGAAGTTCCAACCACACCCTAACCTTACCCATAACTCTATCGCTCCACCCGTTTGAAGTCCAGAGAGGTGGAGCTGTATGTCATTTGGCTCTGCAGTGAGCACCACTTGACTTCATGCAGCGCTGCGGAGACCGATCGGCAGCTGACTTGAAGCAGTGCATGCCGGTTAGAAAGTTTTGTCTGACTTGAGACAGCGCTGACGCCACGTCACTGTGACGTATGGCATCAAAGTACCGTGAGAGAGATTCGAGAGCAGACGGTTGACTCAGCCGGCGCAGCTTCTCAAGAGGGGCTGCATGAGCTCTGATGACGACACAGCTGTTCCACGATTGGCCGGATTCACCCTAACCGATCATATCCAATAATAGCGCAATGGAGTTATAGCGCTATTATATATATATATCAAATCAAATAGACTTTTATCATATATATATACATATGCAGTAGTCAACACTTGAAGTGGATCAAAAAAGTTCATCAAAGTTGTCCTAAGGCAAGAACGGGTATTGTTCAAAATCCATGTATAACTTTGATGAAAGGTTTTGATCCACTTCAAATGTTGACTACTGTGTGTATATATATATATATATATATATATATATATACGCACACATGCACACACACTTATATATATAATAATATGTATAAACATATTATATAAACAAACTTTTGTTAGATGCGATTATTCGCAATATAGCCTAAATATATATATGAAAGTGTAAAGTGTTGCTTGACTCTGGCACTCCCTTTTTTCTATAATATCCCAACAGTAGTTACATAAGGATTTTATGCATATGGATTTATAGCACCTTGAAAGGTAAAATAATCCAGCTGACAAGGCAGATTAAAGACAAGCTTGCAAACAAAGCCCGCTGTTAAGTTGACACGGGGACGCCATCAGAGCCGGTGTGGAAATACATCCTATCTAAAACTCTCTGTACTGTCACTTTGCTTACATTTATAGAAACGTCAGTGTCCATCATGACAGGATTGATGTCAGCCCTGAAGGGATGCACAAGCCCTAATGTGTACGCTGAGGTGCCAGATGGAGGCTGGGGCTGGATGGTGGCTGTGACCTTCTTCTTCGTGGAGGTTTTCACTTACGGCATCATCAAGATTTTTGGGATTTTCCTCCAGGACCTCATGAGAGACTTCAATGAAACCAACAGCAGAGTGTCTTGGGTCGTCTCCATCTGTGTCTTTGTCATGGCCTTCACAGGTAATTCAGTCAAGAGACATTTAAAGATACAGTACGATAGCGCTGGTTGTACCTCACAGTGTTTGTTTTCACAACACAAATGGTGTTTGCACAAATGGTAGGCTGAGCTTTACAAGTGAAAAATACCTTAATGTATGATAATAAATCAAATCAAATCAAGTATATTTGTATAGCACTTTTCACAATACAGATTGTATCAAAGCAGCTTCACAGTATTAAATTAAAATAAAATAATACAACAAGGTTTGTTTCTAGTGGAATTTATTGATTGATAGAATAAAATTAAATATCCCCAAAATATCCCCAACTGAGCAAGCCAAAGGCAACAGTGGCAAGGAACCGAAAAAAACTCCATCAAGTGGCCTAATGGTGTCCTAAAACTCCATCAGGTGACCTAATGGAGAAAAAAAAAAACCTTGGGAGAACCCAGGCTCAGTCGGGGGCCAGTTCTCCTCTGGCATTTATGAACTAGAGGCCGGATTGTAGTTTGAACTGTAAGATTAACAATATTATATGAATGCCTGGCCGAAAAGATGCGTCTTTAATCTAGTTTTAAACTGGGAGAGCGAGTCCGAGCAACGAACAGTATCAGGAAGACTATTCCAGAGTTTCGGAGCCAAATGTGAAAATGCTCTCCCTCCTTTGGTTGATCTGGATATCCTAGGTATGACCAAAAGCCTCGTACAAGAAGATTGTTTTCTGGTGAACACTTTTCAGACATCAGCAGAAGCCATTGTGTACTATTTTTTTTTTGTTTGATCATCAATGCAGGTTTTATTCTACAGCGACCACAGAACTCAGTTTTAGTTTAGGGAAGTTGAAGGGGAAATAGGTCATTATAAAAATACCAGGCATATCTCAAAAGAGGTGGGTACAAACTGAAATGAAGAAACAAGCTGTGTCATTAGATCTGTGATTTCCTTGTATTTCTCCCATGCCTTAAAGAGATAGTTCACTCAAAAATGAAAATTCTGTAATCATTTACTCACCCTTTCATTCCAAAAGAAGATATTTTGAGAAATGTCTCTGTTTTTTTGTCCCACCATGGATGTCAGTGGACTCCAAAACTGTTTGGTTACCAACATTCTTCAAAATATCTTCTTTTATATTCCAAAGAATTAGTCAAGTCAAACAGGTTTAAAACGACATAATGGTTAGTAAATGATGACAGACTTTTCATAATAAGGTGAACTGTCCCTTTAAAACATATCAGATATTGTGGTCTTTCAGTGTGAACCTGTCAAACAGATCCTGACTTCCAAGCAAATCTTTTCATCTTGACATTTGTGCTGAGAGTGAGTCGAACTGTGCTGTGAAAGAAATGCCGACTGTTGTGATGGCTGAATAGAGATTCACTCACTTTGCCCAGTGACAAAGCAGCGCCACCATTTCATGACTCAGTGGACAGATTCACATTTTTTCCTGCTGAAAGGGCTTCAAAAGATGAAGCAGTCTGAGAGTGAACCAAAGCAAAACCTGCGGCTGCTAGTGATACTGTCTTATGCCTTTGCTGTAAAAATGACACCACCATAAATGGATAATTTAAGGAAGTGCATAGATCCACTGTGTTGTTTCTCAAACGTGTTTGTAATTGGCATCATCTTTCCCACAGCTCCTCTTTCCACAGTGATGAGCAACCGCTTTGGCTATCGGCCTGTCGTCATGCTCGGTGGGTTCCTGATTAGCCTGGGCACAATTACAACGGCCTTCACCAAAACCATAACTGAGATGTACATCACCATGGGAGTCGTTGCAGGTAAATTCACCTGCTGTGTGAGTTTATATGTGCGATACATATTTTGGGACCCTAATTGTTCCATAACAAAATATGTAAAGTAAATGAAGATGAATTTATTCAGTATTTTAAGAAATTTTGCATTGCGTTATTTTATTGCCAATGCGGCGTGTTACTGAATTTTTTTTTCCTCAGGGTGGCGTGGCATGACATTGTGAAAACTGATTATGTTTTAATTTTTATTTTAAAGAAGAGACATATTTTCCATACATTGCATTTGTAATTCAATTGTTTCCTTCTTTTTGTTTGAAGAGTAATGGCTGCTGAAAATTCAGCTTTGCCATCACAGGAATTAATTAAATTAGCAAATAATATTTAAATAGAAACATAGTATTTTACAATATTACTGTTTTTACTGTATTTTTTTTAATAAAATAAATGCAGTCTTGGGGAGAATAAGAGCCTTCTTTCAAAAACATTGATACATCTTACCAACCCCAAACTTTTGAACAGTATTTTCTGTAATACCACTAAATTATATATAAAAAAATTATTACTATATTACTGTATTTTCCTAGCAAACATCTTTTTTTCAAAGGCACAGATAGGGAATTCAAGCAGTGCTGTCTGGTATATGACTTATTATCCATGACACCTTTAGTAACACACACCCTTATATAACATGATGAATTTATATAGCGTTTTTTGGGTGGAGTGTTTTCATGCGTTGACGTTCATGCGGTAACACAAATTGACGTTAATGAGATTCAAGCACATTGTCCCAAAGTGAAATTGTCTTGTTTCAAATTTCCTTCTTTAAATAAAGCTATAGACAGTAATTAATTTAAATATCTCACAATGCACATTTTAAACACCCCGATATAACACTGCATTTTTTAAAACTGTTTTAACTGAAAGAAACTTGCATTGATATATCTTAAATTATGTCAATTCCATTGTTTTGTCTCAAGATCACCAATGTTTTTTTCCCAAGGCATGTTTACTTAGATGTCCTAACTGAACTGAGGTCTAATCCTGGCTTAATGTAAGCCATGTCTGTGAAACCAGGCCAAGATGTTTGAATATTTCATTTTCACTAAATAACATATTCACACTCTAGCCGATCAGTCCACATGTCCCTCTTTCATTTATTGTTCCAAAGGGCTGATGTTTTCTATAAACAAAATTTGAAAATTATAACCACATAATCCTTTTGGGTAACACTTTAGTTTAGGGTTCAGTTCTCACTTTTAACTAGGATATTGGCTGTTTATTAGTACTTATAAAGAACATATTAATGCCTTATTCTGCATGACCATATTCTACATCCCTTAAAGGGGCATTCCACCCATTTGAACATTGTTTTTTATTTAAAGTGGGTCATATATGTAGTCGAAATGTAAAATAAATTTTGAATTTGGTGCCTTCGTGACCGAGGAAAGACAAAAAATAACTTCAGGACGCATTTGTATGAAAGACAACAACTCCCACAATGCACCACATTGCACAGCTCCGCAAGCCACTCCCACTAATCCAGAACAGCGCATATCTGCCTATAAGAGAAATCACTCTTCCGTCTACAAGGCTAGCTACCACCAGAGCTTGAAATTCATTTCACACAAAATGTCTAGTTAGTTGGCGAACTCATTAGTGCATTACTCCTCGTTTGTATTTCTTTCGAAAAGGTGAATTATTGCATGGTACCGGGATGTTCAGTCAGAACATATGCGGTGCGAAACAAGGATAGTTCACAACACAAACGTCCGTGTCCTCGTCTGATTCAGAGATTTCGTCCAGGAGAAATTGTCATCGTTGAAATTCTTTGCCGCAGACGGACTCTATCTCTGTGTTCGTAGTTGCATAGTGAGATCACCGGCGCCACCAGTCCGCCCTAACTCGAGCCAGTCCGGGCTCCTCGTCCGCGGCAGGCAGGTCTTCTGCCTCGGCTGCTCTTCGCTATAATGCGGCTTGTAAAGGTAGCCACAAACACCTGATTCAAGCATCAGACTTCCGAAATCCTCTTCTTCTATATCATATTGAGCACTCTCCTCCGCTATTGTCATAACTTTACATCTGTCTCCACAGCGCCTGTTAGCTTAGCTTCAAACAAGATGGAGGATATTGCTTTCAGTTTCAGAGAGTAAAGTCCCACCCACTGATCTGTAATAGGTCTGTAGCGTGAGCGGGTCCCGCCCCTGGGAAAGATGAGGAACGAGTGTCTGTAGTCTCAACAGAAATCCCCCCCTCTTACACTTCCTCCTACAATGACGCAAAATGACTATTTTTGCGTCATTGTGGGAGGAAGTGTAAGAGGTAAATAACGGATTTCTCCCGTCTCAGGGGAAAATGAGAGAGTGTTGCACGACCATTCAATAGTATGACTGGGTTTCTAACAATGCAAAGCTTAATGCAAATGGGTGGAGTGTCCCTTTAATCTTACCTGATACCTAAAGTTAACTACCTTACTAACTATTAATAAGTAGTAATTATGAGTTTATTGTGGCAAAAGTCGTAGTTACTAGTGAGATTTAGACCCTAAACTAAAGTGTGACCTCCTTTTGTTTTTCCAGATTTTTCTAAAGATGCACTGCTAGCTTTCCCCAAAATTCAAAATACTCCCTTCCTGCCACTATTAGTTGATCCTAACTTTGCCGATCTTCTCCTTGTCTCTTTTTTTGTCTCTTTTAAATACAGTTTTCTTTCAGCCCTTTGTCAAGTTTGTCCCACGGAAGAGAGCGGCCTGGTTCTTTGCGTACCTGAGCCCGTTGTGTTGAAGAGACCAGTGGCTGTCATCTCCCTCTTTCCATTTTATTTACAGGCCTGGGCTACTGCCTTACCTTCCTGCCTACAGTCACCATCCTGTCGCAGTACTTCAGCAAGCGGCGCTCCCTCGTCACATCCATAGCCTCCACTGGAGAATGCTTCTCCCTGCTAGCCCTCGCGCCAGGTATGATCGACAGGGTTGTGCAACAGATTCGTCTGGGTAGTTCACACAAAATAGAAATTGTGTTATTTTCTCACCCTCATGTTTTTCATATGAATGACTTTCTTCTGCAGAACACAAAAAGAAGATATTTAGAAAAATGGTTCAGCTGTTGGATATTGGAATATTGGACTTAAATATCAAAATATCTTCTATGTTCCACAGAAGAAAGAAAGTCATAAGTAAATAATGACAGAATATTAATATTTAGGCACAGGCAACTTTTACAAGCACTTGCAAACTTCTTTTGAATTTTACAGATTAGCCAAGCATGTACGTAACATGATAAAAGCCTATTTGGGAGTCAAATACATTTGAATAGTCATAAAAGAGATTATTTTTCAGAGAAAGCCCAATGTTTTTTCGACCTGCTGAAAAACTTGTCTTTATCTGAATTCATGCTGCAGCTCTGAATGCACTGAAGGAGCAGATCGGCTGGCGTTACTGCTTGATCATGATTGGGGTTATGCAGGCCTCAATCATTGTCTGTGGGGCTCTGCTGAAGCCAATAGTCATTAAACCCGAACCTGCCACACCAGAGGGTTCCACATCCCCCCTTAAAGAACCTGAATCCAAATATGACCTGGAGAACGAATTCACACACACCTCTATTGGCTCTGTGGACTCAGGGGTCCAGTCCGTCACCTCCTCTCAGATCAACCTGTCTGGCCTGGAATCTACAGAGCGGGACTCTGCAGAGAAAGAAGCACTTAGGAAAAAAGAGGAAGGAGAAAACGTTGAAGACGAGCTACCGGTGCTAACTGAGACCTCAGGGGTCTCCAGGCCCAAGCTGTTGGACTTCTCCGTGCTCAGGGACGCCAGCTTCAACTGCTACGCACTGTTTGGCCTGTTCGCCACGCTGGGCTTCTTCGCTCCGCAGCTCTACATCATTGAGCTGAGCGTGAGCCGAGGCGTGCCACGTGACAGCGCCACCTACATGCTCTCGGCAATGGCCGTGGCCGAGATTCTAGGTCGTCTGTCCATGGGTTGGGTCCTTAATCGCAGGCCCGTTCGCAAGATCTACATCCTGCTGTTTTGCACAGTGCTGCTGTGTCCGGTGCTGGTCATCTTCACCTTTGTCACTGAGTTCTGGGGGCTCATGTCCTGCTCCTGTTTCTATGGCTTCCTGCTGGGCACCGTGGCCTCCAGCCACATCCCCATGCTGGCTGAAGATGACGTGATTGGCATTCAGAGGATGTCATCGGCTGTTGGCGTCTATGTCTGCATCCAGAGCTTCGCAGGACTGGCCGGTCCACCTCTAGGAGGTAAAAACAGCTTCTGTCGACTAGCAAACAGAACAGGGGTTTATAAAATAGATGAAAATATGATGGGACCCCTTACTAAAATATAAAAGCAGCTAGATATTTGTACACGCATGGAAAATAAAGGGGTATCCAAATTATTGTTGATTAAATTGTTTGCTCAATTAAATTTTAGATTAATAAAATGAAAAATCTGACATGGTCATTTTACTAATGTAAGAAGATTAACACTACACCGGTCTTTTTTGTTTACAAAGATTAGCCTCCACCACACATTTATGTTAATCTTGGTGTTTCAGGTTTTCTGGTAGACACGACTGACAATTACGGATCAGCCTTTTACTCCTGCGCGGCTGGAATGGGAGTTGGGGCTCTGTTTCTTGGACTGGTGCGTCCAGCCAAATCCGGATTCTGCCTTGGGAGGAGGAGAAATGACCAGCAAACACCAGACAGAGACTCTACCTCACAGGGAAGTGATGATGGCACTGCTGACTTTGTAGAAATGGACATGGAGACAGACAACAGTCCTGCGAAGGGCAAACCTTGGCCAGTATGAAAACTGCCTCACCTCAAGAGTAAACATGCTCCTTATCCTCCACTTGAATGTCGTCCCAAAGGTTGCAATACACAGAAACCCTGTTCCAACAGGGTAAAACAGTCACAAATCAAATGTTTAATCACTCTTCATTGCACTTCTGCTGAACACCCAATCATAACCCCCGAAACAAGTTTACATTTTATGTGTTACTCGATATTATTTATTGAAACAGGGAACAAGACTCCTTTCCATTCATACTGTGGTAGTACGCATACTAGTCTCCACACACTTTTAGACAGGGTAAGAATTAAACCTATAAAGCGTTCAATTCTCTAACTGTCATTTACCAAAGTCTGCTAAGTGCGAAGCCGACTATTTATTTCATAATTATATTGGCCAAAAATCATCACAACGCTCAGTTCTCAGCTTTAACATCTAAAAAAAATGAAACCTCAGGCTGTTTTGCTGCTTACAATGAGGCCATGATGCGTATTTATATTGCATTAGGTTGAATAAACCTCATTTAAAGTTAAAGGTGAGACAGGTACGAAGCTGTCTAGTGTTTCAGGGTGCTTGGGTCTCTTGTTTAATGCAGCTTTGATGATTTGCACCACTTATTCCCAAACATTCACTATAATAGATGATGCAGAATGTGATGTAACCTTCCATCAAAAGTAACTCATCATCAGTCAGAACATGTTGAATGAGGGATCAATTATGGCCTCTGAATTCCTGCTCAGAGATGCTGTCTACTTAGAAACACATTCAAGAGTTTCTTATAAGTTATGGTGAAAGAATGTCATGTTACCGCTGTAATTTGTAGTCTGTGCCTTGTCCAAGAATTCTGCGACTTGAAACGGGAAACTAAAGGGGCCGTTCACATGGAACTTGTTCTTGCGTTTAAAAGCATGAGATTCGGTGTCTCTCGAGATGCGTTTTTAAAAAGTTAATTTATAACTTGACGAGACGCTGAAAAAGCCACATGAGGCGGTGCAACAGTCAAAAATGTCAGTCTAGTTATAGTCACCATGAAATGGTGATTGGCAAATCATTTTTAATGGAATATTGCAGTATTATAATTATCTTTATGGTAATCTTTGATCAAATCATCTCTTCTCTGATGACATGGCACGAGGGCGGGACGACCTGTCACTCACGTGACATCACAACGATCCAATCAATTCCTGATGGACAAAATTAATTCCCGCCCTACATTTTTTCTTGTTCAGGAAGCCGTTTCACTCAAATATACGTCACAATATTGAAGAAAACACTATCACAACTTCTGTCTTGTCGACTTTAAAAGCAGCATAGTGGAACGCAAAAAAACCAAACAAGATGTGGCACGGAAGAATGAAAAAGAACAGTCTCGAGACACGTAAACAGATGAAATTAATGCAGCTCAGAGACATCCGTAACGAGAAACGCAGTGGAGTGTGTTCTGTGAGAACTGGCCCCAAACACATAAAACACTGCAAAAAGAATTACATATATTCTAGCATATGAGAGGAGTCTGTAGGTAAATTCCATTAAACGCACTTAATGACTTGAACTCTTATGTACCTCTTATGTTCTGTAAACTTTATTTGTCATACATGTATTTAAAGACTGTTTATTTGGGTTTTGTACTTTTGATGAGAAGGCACATGTTGTGGGCCTTTTTTCTTTGATTTGTTCAAATCTTTTTTTAATGTAATGCAGACTTCTGCCTTGTGAGATGCTGCACTTCTGAATATTGCAATGACAATTTGTTTAATGTATAATAAACACAATGATTTTTATAATCAGGATTTTCCTTTCCATACTTTTCCAGACTCAAATTTACAAACCTTTCCATAGATTTTTCAGACCATTTTTAACATAAATGGATTATACAGCATTATTTTTGGTATATAGTAGTCACCTGTAAATATTCTTATTTTCAGTTTTTTTTCCATTGGTTTTCTCAAAGCGATGACATGCGTTTACAAGATGAGAAGAAACCTCAAACGCTTTATAACCTGCATTTATTCACCTCTGACACATCAGTTTGATACTGTAATCGTGTTTTGATGTTGAATGATCACCAAACGGCCAAGTAAAGACTGATTTAGATGATTGTTTGCTGCTTTGAGTGGCACACGCACATTCGCTGTGAAAATACGCGCCTTGAATGTATTCAACTGTGTACTAAACTTTTGCTATGAAAACACTGTTTGAAATTCTTAATTATATATTTTAGAAAACTTTATAGGGGCAGCAGTCTAGAAACATTTCTCCATACTTATCCAGACCTGGAAATTACTCTGGAACCCTGTATAATGGAGTCCTGCTCAGTCATTTTTGTTTGATTGCCACTACACAAGTTTATCCTTATTGGGAAACACCACATAAGCACAGAGTGGCCTTGAAGCAGTCACATGACACTGGACAAACAGCCGAGTCATCTTGCTCCGCTGCAGCAGAAGATAAGCACAGCACATGCACTCTGCGGAGGAGTGCAGTGAGGTGGCAACAGCAGTGCCTGCAGTATGTGTGTGGAAACTGTCCCAAGCTAAAAGAGATTCATAATTTAAAGCTAGGTCAAACTATTGTTTTGATGTAGTAGCTACACTGCTGGCTATGTACTTGAATATGTCGTCTAAACAAAAGCGAAATATAAGGCACAGACACGACCGTTTTTAGTTCGCCTGCATTATATTCGACATGAATTGGCACTAACTGCAGATAAAAATAAAATTAAACATTTGAAATGCATTTAAACATTTCCGTTTTTCATCCTCTGGAATGCCTCTCACCACAGACTAGTAGTCCATTAGGGCGCACAATCTGTTTCTGCACAAATTATTTTATGTAGCAATAACATGACAAATTTCTAATTATATTATGCTTATTCATGCTATTCTTAAAAGGATGTTTAAGATTTAATATAAATTAAGCTTATTTATATAAAATCTGAAACATTCTTTTAAGAACAGCGTGAAAAATCCAATTGTATTTATAATATTACGAGTGTAAATTTGATCATTTGTAAAGTCATGCATTTTAAATGAAGTAGAGACTGAAACCCTGGCTACATTTGGTGTAACACCACAACCTAGTGTTCACAAAGTGGAATTGCACTTTCACCATTGTCGATTTAAGAAATATTTGTAGAAATTAAGCTGCAGAATTGCTCAAACGTAGTTATTCTGAGCCAATTAACGAGTTTGTTTGCCCATAAAATCTTTAAGATATTAGGTTAAACTTATTTGGCTTGCTGTCCACTGAAGAGCGGCTCGATGAAGCAGCTTCAACTCGAGCTCTGATATACCCCCCCAGTGGCTAAATGTATAGGATATGATAATTGAAGGGCAAGGTACCTGAGATGAAGGTGGAGTTTGGGGAGGTGGAGGGATACTGGAACAGCTGATGCTGGAGAGAGGCAAGCAGCTGCTTATATACTCAGGCTGTTGATTGAAAGATTAGATGGGCTCACTCCTCCCTAACTTGCGTTTAGGAACTTCATATAAATAAATACATCAAATGACAGTTTTTGCAAAATGATTTTATTGAGTCAATGATGAAGAATGAGGAAGCATAGGTTAGACTGTACAACGAAAAGCAGGTCTATATTCAGTACTGAGCACAACAGTCAATCTTTAGAATGAATTATTTTTGATGAGGACTCATAAGCATCCACATTCATCAAAATTCAAAAAACCTAAGTACAAAAAAGGACCAGAAATGTCTGAGGCATCAAACTGGAGGCACTAAGAATCCTTTGTGGCAGGCATAAGTCTTGCATAATTACAATAATCCTGGGCAAAACTGAAAAGGGCAAATCAGCCACCTCCGATCAGAAATCGTGTTTAGGAGAAAAGCTACAGTGAGAAAGACAATTCTTACAGGAAGAGCAGAGAAAACGTTTATCTCTCTCACACATCACAGTGTACGGAGGAGGAACACAGCTAAAGTAGTGTATCTATCTGCAGCATCGCCCTTCCTTTAAACCGGTCAACTGTCAGGAGACGACAGAAACCGATGCGCTCTGATAGAGGCATTGTGTATGTCAGTCGGTGACGGCTTTTGTCCTGCTCCTGTCAAATCTGTCAAAGCTACATCAGACAGTGACGTCATTTGCAAAAGCATTTGGGTTCAACCTCAGGGCTCTCGCACACAGGAAGTCGTGGGACTCGTAAACGTCCTCAGCCATTCCTCTGGGTTCTGGCAAGTGCGTAACACTTGCTTTATTAAGTTCAAAGGCAGATAATACAACGTTTTAAGACTCGGCATGCTAGAACTAGGCAGAAAATACTAGAGGTTATTCAGCATTCTCAAATGACACAAACTCGTTCGAATCAGTCAAAATCTTGTGCTTGTAACATGTTGTGTTTAAGAGAAAGTCGGATACTAAGACGACAACAAAAGCTCCGCAATGCCCAATTTGCTGGCATCGGGGGGCAGTGAATGGCACTAGAAGACACAGGACACTACTGTACAGTGGAGCGTGAAGACGTAATACTTGCTTTTCACGAGCCTCCCGGGACTCGAGCCAGGGGCGTAAGGCAGAATTCGACACCAGACAAAGA
Organism: Abramis brama; assembly: GCF_963993115.1. Lineage (NCBI taxonomy): Eukaryota > Metazoa > Chordata > Actinopteri > Cypriniformes > Leuciscidae > Abramis > Abramis brama. The sequence continues at coordinate 33,630,241 of NC_139963.1, forward strand.
GTCCTCTACTGCTGTGCCCGTCTACAGCCATCTGAATGCACAGACGACGCATACAGGGCATCATTCGGCGCAAACACTAAGAGGAAGCAGCCAAAAGAGCAGCCTCGAATGGGGCGAACTGCGGGCAGGGAGTCAGTATCTCTGTGGCAAATACAGCTATACATTTCAGTGTAGGTTACAAATCTGTTAGAAAAGAGTGAGGAGGGTGAGGTACAGACTATTTACATAAAATACTTACTACAACGGTAGTATTCAGGGCGGACATGGCACTATACAAGGTAGCTACACACAACCATTGAGGGAACGAGGTTCACGTCGCAAGATCTATCCCTTTTGAGGAAAGTTGTTCGAATTATTGGTACCTTAAACACGCGGCACTTGTGAATACAGACGCTTTTGTTAGCGGGGTCTGACCGAAAAGCCAGTATAGTTTGGTTGTGGATTTAAAACAAAGCAAATAAATTAACAAGACACCTTTTTTTTTTTTTTTGTTCCCTGATGGATAAAGAAGTTGTTCCAGACTCTAGCGAGGGCAGAGCGGAGGAGGATGTCTGCAGGCCAGCAAGGAAACGTGATTTCTAGCCACTGATGGAGAGCTACAATTAGTGGATGTTCCTGAAGGCGAACAGTTAAAAGTGGTCTACATTCAGCCCTGAGTTCATGCTGTATGCATACTGTATCTATCAGCTCGCCTAGCGTGGCTAACCACAGTATAAGTTCAGTTTATCAAGTGGTATGAATTGTGAGCGTTGTCCATCAGCAGAGGAAAATCAGAGTGTAAACGTTTTGAAACATAACTTAAGAAGTTTATCTGTAAATATATTCATAGATCTATATATATATAAAAAAAACTGATTCTAAAATTTTACAATTGATTAGACATCTACACGTTAAAAACACCAATCAAAACGAGGAGGGGGAAAATTAAGGCCAGGCAGGTGTCGACAGAAAGGCTCAGAACATAGTTCCTGTTAAAAGGTTAAAACAGCATTTGCATCTCATCTTGCTATTTGGTCAGTAATAAAAGGCTCAAAGGTAACAGATCAAAGACAGTGCTAGAATCTCTTCCTGCTTTCTTCCACTTTTTGAGGGAGGAACGCATTGCGTTTGGCACCTTTCGGCGAGAGGGTGCCGCTCAATGACACGTACAGCTTCTCTCGGCAGGACAAGTGTGAGTGTAATGCACTCTCTTCTCTAAGCTTACTCTTTAAGAGAATAACTACCCGCCGTCCCGTGCTCGTGACAGACCGCTAGGCTAGGCCGCGTCGTCTTCCTCGCATAAAAGCACGTCAGAGCTATTCAGAAAGGTTACTGTGTGGAGTACAAACATCTGAGCAGAAGAGGGTTATTTTGGGGAGATCTGAAAGGAAACGGTTGGACAAACATCACTGCAGCATGAGCTGTTTGAGGTTGTCGTGCAAGATGGTGTCCTTGACGTCACGGAAGACCAGGCGAATGTTCTCTGTGTTAATGGCGGTGGTGAAGTGGTGGTAGAGGGGCTTCTGCTGCTGGTCTCGCCGCTTGTTCCGGAAACAATCCACCAGGAACTTCTGCACGTCCTCCAGGCTGTGCGGCTCCCCTGTGTACTCGGGGAAGTAGTCCTTGATGGCCACCGTTTTGACCTTCTCCTCAAGCAAATCTGTCTTGTTGAGGAAGAGGATGATGGAAACGTTGCTGAAGACGCGGTTGTTGACTATGGTCTCGAAGATGTTGAGTGACTCCATGAGACGGTTGGTCAGCCGGTCCTCCATCAGCACCTGGTCGAACTCGCTTGACGAGACAAGGAAGAGGATCGAGGTGACGCTGTCAAAGCACTCGAACCACCTGCGGCGCTCCGACCGTTGGCCGCCCACGTCCACCATCTTGAAGGGCACATTCTTGATCTCAAAGTCGTACTCGTGAATGCCCTTGGTGGGCTTACGTGCCAGCAGGATGTCTTGCTGTGATGGTAGATACTCCTGTAGAGAGAGAGAGAGAGAGAGAGAGAGAGAGACCATCAACCATTAATCAGGGATAACGTGAAGGGACAATACAGAAGATTCAAAGCAAAATTTAACGGGGCATCAAATAAAAAAAATGCATGTTATTCTATTCTTGATGTTCATGATAAAAAGATTGTGGTGTAAAACTGGTGAGTTCCAAGCACAGGCACTTGAAACATGGTGGAATGAGATTTGCATGTGGTGGACGATATGTTATTAAATCACAGCATGCGACAGCAGTTTGCATACCACACATCCGATAGATACCATTTGAAGTCTGGAATACACTACACTGTGTACAGTGTGAAAAGATTTTAAAACACTAGTATCAAACACTTTCATACATTTAAACTTTGTAAATGGTTAGAGAAAATCTGGACATTTTCTGCACTTTTCTGTCAAATCTGCCAATTCTGACAGGCCAAAATCTGCAGACTAGCTCTGACTTTGGGCAACTAGTGTTGACTACAGACTGCGAATTGGGGCAAAAATCTAGGCAAAACTTGAGTAGTCTATTCCAGTCTTAAATTAAACTACTAGAGAAAATAATTATGTTCAATTAAAAAGACATTAACCCAATTTGATATTTTCCCTAATAGTACTGCATACACACCTTCTCTTAACAATTCGGTAGCAACTGTAAATTCTTAAACGTCTTTTACTGAAATTAAAGAGAATTTAATTTAATTAGAGAGAAATTAAAGAATTTAAGAGGTAGAAATAGCGTTTATAGAAATACAGATACAGCGGGGGTCCAAAACTCTGAGACTACACTGGGATATTTATTTCCATTTAAACATGGAAATTACTATTAAGTTTAACTAAATAAATAGGCCATTCAAAGAAATCTCCTCTATGGAACAATGCTCACTTCTTATCTGATCAACAACATTTTGTTTACCCTTTGTGGTCGTCTAAAGGGGTTTTGACTTTTTCCAATATTTTTGACGGGACCGGTTTGCGCACATTCCAGGATATCCAAGCAGAATACAGCCTACCTGGCTTTTCTTTTTTCTTGCACCTGAGGTTGCGATCTGCTATGAAAGCTTATGGCGTGCCATGGAATTCTGTTTTGACTGACCACCCAATGTTTAGCTGGATTGATCCTGTCAAAGATCCCAGAGGGGCGGTCACAGTAATCTATAATTCTTCACTCAGTAGTGTTCATAAGCCTTTAAAGATACTATCAACGTGGGATTTGGAACTTTCTTGGTTAGGATTCCACCCAGACTGGGAAACAGTGTGGTCAAACCTTGGCCTTACTTCTAAAAACCTTAGTCATGTACTTGTTCATTTTAAGACTATCCATCGTTTCTACTACACACCTTACAAGCGATATCGCATGAAACTTATACCCAATCCATACTGCAGTTTCTGTAACACTGACGCCACTGGTACATTTCTACATATGTTTTGGGACTGTCCAATGATTCAACTATTCTGGAAGTATGTGATTGTTATGTTACGTGATCTTACAGGTCTATATTTGGATTTGGACCCCTGTTTACTATTATTGAATGATGATTCAAAGTACCAATTTTCTTTACGTGACAAAAAAGTGTTGATGGCAGGGTTCACAGCTGCAAAAAAAAGCTATTTTACAGCAGTGGATAACCCCAGATACAAACTTAAAGCAATTTTGGATAGTCTCATTTCATTACATTGTTTGCCTTGAGTGTACAACTGCAAAGATCAATAAGGCAAAGACAACCACTGTAAACACCTGGATGAATATAGCCTCTGCCCATAAGAACTTCTTTGAATATTCTCAGTCAATATGAGTTTGCTGCCAGTGTTTGTTAAGTGTGTTGTGTTCTGGGCATATGTGTATTTTATTTCTATTCTCATCCGAATGCTCTCTCTGTATGATATGTGTTGTTTATTGATTGAAAATAAAAAATCATAAAATCACAAAAAAGTTTAACTAAATAAAAGTTTTGACATAAAATGAGAATAAATATTTAATACTCTGCACAATTTCTAGGTAACCATTTAAATTTGTGACCCTGACTATAATGTGAACTTTATCCTTTATTTAGTGACGAAACAAATAGTTTACAAAATTGTAGAGACATTCATGATATTTTTTTTTACTGGTAAAATTGCTATGCTAATGTTAACATTTTCATAAATCAAACATTGTTTATTAAAATAAAGGAATGTGATCTCAGACTTGTGGACTCCATTGTGTGATCTCATCATGGTTTTCCTTACAGGAAAAAAAAAACCTTGTAGATAAAACACTACAATAAATCAGTGGTACATAAAACTCAAACTGTGGGGACAGGACAACCAGGACAAAAAAAGCAAACAACTATTACGGCCAGCCCATGGCTCATTCTCCACATTGTTGGCATACCAGAGTTGGGGGTTGGTGGGGGACAACATTAGCAAAAAGGTGAATCTGGATCAAAGCACTGGCCAATACAGAGTGTGAGGGCAAATGCACACAAAATGCATCAGCTGAAACTCTACACTAAGTAAACGCAAGACATATCAAGTCGATAAGAGAAACCATGCTCAGTGCTAGCACATAAAACCTGAGAAACATTTCTGAAATTCCAGACAGGATAACATCAAAGACGTCTGCCTTGAATGGATACGGCATCCAACATGGCGGTACTCATGTCTGGACGCTGAACCCATGGAAAAGTTGCGTTATTTGTAGGGCTGCACGATTAATCGCAATTTCCATGTAATCGCACTTAAACCGATTATCATCAGCATGCTGTAGATGCGGTCAACATTAAGCTGATTAAGCTGCATCTAACAATGATTTAAGATAGGGGTGGGCTATATAACAAAAATATTATATCACCTTTTTTTTTTTTTTCTTCAGGAAACTCACGATTCTAATCACGATTCTTTTTCATGTTGGTTTTACTATTTTGCAAGTAACTGAGCATTACAGCCAAACTAATGTCCCCGTTTTAAAAACAAAGCCTTACAAGGTAACAAAATATAAGATAAAAAAAAAATGGCAGACATACATCTGACTCATTATTTTCTTTGTTATTAAAAGATAAGAACAAAGATACACATTTCAGCTACAGTAGGTGTATTTAACAGCAGCAACCAGAAAGAAATTAAATGAACAAATATAAAAATAAAACACTACATAGACTTCACTGCATAAATTATACATTGATTCTTATTAAAGCTACTATTGAGGTTCTCAGTCAACAGCAGGGAGTTGTTTTCTCTTTGTTTTTTGTTGTTTTATTAACATTAAAAGGATAGTTCCCCCCAAAATGAAAATTGTCATAATTTACTCTCTCAAGTTGTTTTAAACCCAAATAAGTTTATTTCTTCTGTTGAAAATAAAAGTTATTTTAAAGAATAAGGGTAACCAAACAGTTGTTGGTCCCCAGTGACTTCCATAGTATATTCTTTCCTACTATGGAAGTCAATGGGGAACAGCAACTGTTTGGTTACCCTTATTCTTTAAAATATCTTCTTTTGTGTTCAGCACAAGAAAACAAATGAATACAGGTTTGGAACAACATTAGAGTAAATAATGACAGAATTTTTATTTTTGGGTGAACTATCCCTTAAAGGACAAGGTGCAGCATGTTTACTATTAGGCTACTGTCACTTTAAGACCGGCACGCACCTACTATACACGCATATGACACGCACCCGATTTTCTCTGAAATGTTTGCTTTCACTTTATACATACTGTGTTTATGTAAATCTTGTGTGTATTTGACAGTATTAGCGCAATAAGACTCAAAAGATAACTTAGTCCAGTTACCAGGCGCTGTTTGGCAGGCTTTTAAGTGCATCGGGTGTATGCGCTCAGAAAAGCGCATCTTAGAACAGCGCATCAGCACGCAAAAGAAATATTTAACCGGCAAGGCTTTAAAGCACATGCAAATAATGAATTTTTGTGAATTTTTGTGAATTCCCGTGAGTGTAACTACCTCTGCGTTAACGTGATGTGAATGTAAGTCGCATTGTACAGTATGTTGGGACGAAGGGGGCAGAACTGCAACTGATAGAATGCACTGTAGCACGATACTACGATATTTCTTCAAAAGCAGATCGTAGAGACATTTAATCGTCCACTATCAAAAATCATGATATCGCACAGCCCTACTTTAAGATGTGAAATGAGGATTTCTAGTCATATGAAGATGAATTGCTTTTTCCATTGAGAGATTCAAACTAATGTTCAACCAAACACACCTCTCCCTGACACATACTCTGCATGCCTGCATTTTGTTGCCCAAGGTAACCCTTCTTCCTCATCTCTTCCTAAATATTTATGCGTCTGGGCCGCTGAGGTCTGTCTTTCCCCAAACATTTGACTCCCACACTTCATCCACCCAAGAAGGATGAATGTAACTGAAACAAACACATACTTTCCAACAGAGTCAAGCGGCCATTTCCCTCTCTGAGCACACTCGGAAGCGTGCAGTATTTCCTCTTCCTGTTTGTTGATGGTGTGATTGCAGAAGTGGGTCCACATTGCCGTGACGTGGCCGAGTGAAGAGTAGTCAGTCTGAGGCGCGCCGCCCGGACCAGAGCGCATTCAACTCTGCTTCCTTATTCCCCCGAACAGAAATTTAGTGTGCCAGACATGAGAAGCGAGACCGAACGACAGCACGATGTCAAGGAGCATAATAATGAAAGTAAGATATGTGAATGGTCCTTTCAGTCTCTCTTCCACACGTGGTATTAGTGCTTTAAACAATAAGAACCACTGTGACCGTTTTCATAAGCTGTGAATTTAAAACAGGTTATCTGATCTTTAGTTCAAGAACAGAGCTGTCTGGAGTCAAAGCTGAGATAATAATCATCACATTTACTGCAGTCAGCAGCGTCTAGAAAGAGCACAAAACCACAAACATCCGTTTAGTACTGAGAGCAAGAACACGAGCGGCAGGCGGCAAGTCACATGACGCAAAGGGAACTGCACTGAGCCCTCGTGCATCAGCCAGACGCTGATGCTGTGACAGCTGCAGTCTCAAATGATCTTCAAAAAACGAATTCGTCAACACACTCCACATATAACATGCAAAGGAAGTGGGAATAAATATAGGGATATAAATAACTAGGGTTCTGAAAAAGTTCTAGTACTAAATAAAATAAAAAAATAAAACTATATCGACTCAATTCAGTACCTGAGTGCTGTCATCATGGTTTGAATATGGAACAATAGTAGTAGTGTAGGCCTATTAAAAAAATGAGTGTAAAGACTGCTTTTTTCCATCAAACTGAGTCAGTCAGCAAGTCTGATTAGTTTTTTTTGCCCAATTTGGTAAAGAGAATCATAAAATTTCTTTGGTATTACTACTGAAAGTAGGATTGTGCTTATTTTCTATTTCTGATGGCCAGTGTTGATTGATAAGAAAACCTACAGCACATTTCATCCTTCTTCATCAGTGTGATCATCAGAGTATGAAAACCCTCAGGTCATCCTTAATCACGCAGTGCCTTCTCCACTGATTCTTTCAAAGGACTTAAAACTGAAGACTGGCGATTTCTCAGGGAAAAATGTTATGCGAAAAAGTTGCTATAGGAAGTATTGTGAGAAAGGGTTGACACGTGACCTTTGATGTCAGCAGAGCTAGTTTCACTTCTCTCTGTATGTGCTGGCTGGTGAGCAGGGAAACCCTGTCAAGGCCCACAGCGTTGTGAGAAAACACAGACGGGCATTCATCTTTCTGACATTATCTTCAGCCATTGCCCATTTCCTTCATGCTCTGCCGTATAAAGTGATTCATCTAAGACTGCTTTGACTGACAATATAAAAGAGCTCTTTAGCAATGCTAGCTGTTTCTGTACTGCACTTAATCATTCAATATGAAATGGATCAGTCTAATGAATGTAAGTACAGGCTGAGATGTTTATTTAATATGCACTGGACAAACTCCATCATAAGTACTCCATAAGACAAGGTTCCTAATTTCTATTCTGGAACTATTGTCAATATTTATCCAATACATTTCCAGGCCCATATGGAACGTATGCCCGCACATTTCAACGGAAATTAAACTGCCATTTACAAACATGAATGCAACTTTAAAGCTTTACAAACTTAAAATGTTTCACCCTGGGTCATTGCACACCCCATGTAAATGAAATCCTGGGTTATTTTGCTTCAATGTTTTACATTGCATATAATTTACAAGGATTTAATTAATCCTCGGTATTCATACGCTGCCGTTTTATACTGTATATTCCTAAACCCTGGGTTAACAACCTTATTTGCACATTTGTTGTGTCAAGTGTCACTGCCTGGACGAACACCGCAAAACCGGTGCTCCAGAGCAGGTTTCATAACACTAGGTAAAAAGTGGTGCTAACCCAGCTTCTAAATTTCAAGTGTGAAAAATTCCTTTACCCGGGGTTGAAAGCCATGTGAAAAGACCTTTTGTTTGTTACACGCGTTGGCTAATTTGTTAGTGCTTTCCACTTTCAATAAGAGTCAGCTCCATTAACAAATTTGACTGTGTTTAAACCCATTCAACAGAACTCAATCTAAAATGAGTGCATTGATTGTTGATTACCCACCACGAAAAATTAAAGGCACCCTAAAGCATACTAAATTACTTAGAAACACTATTAATCATAAATATCAGGTCTGTAAAAAACATGTACACGGACAGAATGATGACATACAGCTACATATGCTTACCGGTGTTCCGAGTTTGTCCAAGTTATCCAAGAAATATTTCACCGATTCACCCTGAGAACGACAAAAAGCAGAGAGAATCAGTCAGGTTACCAAAGAACTATAAACTGACAATGAAAACAGCTGAGCACAAATGAGTCATACAATCAGTTTGCACAGAAAGTTAACTGAGGTTCATTTCTTCATAATTAGATTGATCTAGATGAACTTACGTGCTCGTGACAAAAAGGTTATTATAGTAAAATGTTGTCAAATAAACCTGTCAATCAGCGAAAGTGTAAAATGTGCAGAGATATGCACTTAAAGAAATGAGGGCCTCATTTAACATCAGAACAGACGGATGTGACTCATGAAAACCCTCTGACAGGATGTCAGTAATCACAGAATTACAATCACAGACAATTTTACTGTAATCTTTTATTGGCTCCCATGGAGAAGAGGCTTGCTGAGGTAGTCGGTGTTACGCCATGTTCGGACGTACACCGATTACATTACTTTGCCATGGCAGCACCGCCCCAATGTCATGTTGCTTACTTGTAGAAATTAAAACCATTTAGTTCAGTTGGACAACAGACGCTACAATTATTAACTTAAAAGCATCTGCTCTGCTCCATACAGCATGAGATGCAGAGCGCAGCACAGTGAAGCAGGAGTCAGATTTCACTTATTGCGTGACAAGAGTAAGGAGAGATGACGGACAAGCCGATGGCGGAGGATTTGGTGTGCAACAGATATTAAGCGTCATTGAGAAATATCTTATCTTGTAAAATGTGCGGCCAGTACCTCCATACAGACAGTAAGCGTGAGGGCAGCACAATATTGGAAAAAACTGACATTGCGATATTTTGGTTTTCTGCTATATATATATATATATATATATATATATATATATATATATATATATATATATATATATATATATATATATATACATATATATATATATAGCGATATGAAAACCTTTTCACCAGTTAACTGATTAGCTTTATTTGGAAAGAACTAATCATTCATGATATTGATGTTGTAGCAAGCTTATTTACATTTTTAAGAGTTCATAATGGTGACTCAGGGCTGTACCAGAACCACTTACAGCTTTAGTCATCAATTTGTGACATCTGGTCTCAGTATGGTACACCAACTCCAGAAATGAACTCCAAATGAACTTCGTTTTGCTCTGATTTTGTTTGAAATGACACACCAGTTTGTTCTCTGATTTTGCTTGAAGTATATCTGGGCCTTAAAGGGATAGTTCACCCAAAAATGAAAATTAGCCCATGATATACTCACCCTGAAGCCATCCTAGGTGTATATGACATTCTTCTTTCAGACGAATACAATCGGAGTTATATTAAAAAATGTCCTGGCTCTTCCAAGCTTGATAATGAGAATGAATGGCTGTTTGTCTTTGGAAGTCCATCAAAGTGCATATATTCATGATAAAAGTGCTCGAAACGGCTCTGCAGGGGTTAATAAAGGCCTTCTGAAGTGAAGCGATGCGTTTGTGTAAGAAAAATATCCATATTTAAAACTTTATCGACTAAAATAACTAGCTTCCGGCAGACGGCCGTAAGCAAGTCGACTTGCACCAAAAGAGTAACACTTGATGTATGAATAAATGAATGGCTTTATTTCGAACATGTAAAAGAAACAATAATAATAATAATAATAATAAATGCAATAAAAGCTAAATGGACCAAAAAAAAAAGAAAAACTCGAAACAGAAAGCAAAACAATATTAACCTATACATGTCCGAAAAGGAGTAAGAAGAAGCAGACGCTTATTTAATCATATCCCTTCTCCAGTACTCGTTAATAATCATCCGGTTGGCTGATCATCTTAATCTGTTTATCTCCACAAACCAAGAAATAAAAAAATAACATACATATCTACCTATGTTTTTATCCACCATAAATAATACATTTATGACGTATGATGTAGGAGTAGCGTAAGCTTTGACGCCTCTCACGGTTCAAACAAACAGGGCTGTGCAACCGCGTTCATCATTACGTTGTGAGTTAAGTTCAAGGGTTAGTCTTTCGCCGTAAATCGATGCGTACGTCCGTCTGCCGGAAGTTAGTTATCTTAGTCCATGAAGTTTGAAATGAGGAAGAGCCAGGACATTTTTTAATATAACCCCGATTGTATTTGTCTGAAACAAGAATGTCATATACACCTAGAGTGGCTTCAGGGGGAGTAAATCATGGGCTAATTTTCATTTTTGGGTGAACTATCCCTTTAAGGAAGAAAACACCAATGCGCACTCTGGTTTGGAAAATGAGAATTGTGAGTAACAGGAACAAGCTGCCCAGGAAACAGCAACAGGGCTTGAGTTAATGTTCCGTGACACTCAGATGTATAATGGACCAATTAGCCGCTTGCAATTTCAACAGTTTGGCATGCTGACAGGACAGCAGGAAGGAGTTCTGTTGTTCAGCTTCCTTCTTAACATCATCCTCATCTTTCTCAGCGTATGATGGAGCTGTAGAGCAAAGCTCAAAGGGAGCAGTCGGAAAAAAAAGTCTTCCTCATTTCCTACATAAAATACCATTTCAAAATATGACAGCATCTATTTGCATATTGGGGTTAGCTGAGGTCTACAAGAGGTACACGCAGGTCTTTTGAGGTGGCTTTCAGTAGAGAGGGGATTATGTATGTCTTAAGAAAACCCCTAGTAATCCTCCCCCAGCTGGGCATGAAGCCACACTGTGCTGTTCATCTTCAATGAAGGGTGTGGGCACACAGGAACAACACACTCAGAGCAGGCCAGGATATCAGTTTCTGAGAAATGCTAAAAAGGAAGTCCTGTTAACTCAGCAACACCTGAAGCAAAGCCCACTGAGCACTGTTGGTTCACTGCAATCTGTATATACTATCTGTATATTATCTATAATCAACACACATACATACACAATTTTTTGAACGCAAAGTCACTTGATAATGTATATAACATATTACATAAAATGTATATGCAAACAAATATTCATAAAAAAATAGGGATGCATCGATATGAAAATTTTGGTGATACCAATGACCAAAAATTATTTATATTTGAAAGCCAATAACCGATACATTGCCAGATAAATCTAAATCCAAGTTTTCATATAATTTTTGAGAGACTGATTACAAAAACAAAAGTCTCACCATTAAAATCCATGTCCCAAGCACACAATTATAATGTTCTTATTTTGTATAGCCTATATGACAGACTTGTGTTGCACTTAACTGTATTTGTTTAACTATAAGTAATTCCAATAATTTTCTTAAACAACTCAAAACCATCATGGCGAACAGTGCACATCTAATGCGTCTCAGCTGAAGAAAATAATCCATTATTTATCGGCTTTAAGATATTGTCCAAATTCTTTTATTGGGCCGATAACGATATCAAAAATGAACATATCAGCCGATTCCGATATGGTAAATACAGATATAATAAATAAATGATATACTGTATTTTCCGGGATTTTTTTAATCATCTGAAACGCGCTATGATTAACATTTCCAAGGCGACTTAAATGATTATAATACAATATATTACGATTAATGTCAAGAACGCAAAACATGCGCAAAGCATACACATTGGGATTTGTGCCGAATGAGAGAGCCACACAAGTCCAAGTTTATTTGTATAGCGCATTTCCCACAGTTTCAGTTGGTTAAGGCATGGCATTTATAATAAATGTTTATGATGAATGCCACTATAATTTATATTGTTCATTCCTCTTCTGTTCTGAATATAGTTACATTTAATTGATTTATTGTTGAGTAAGGGGAATTAAAATACGTTTATAGTGCTTCTAACTTTTGTAAACATGGTTTTATTTATCTGCATTGCACATAATTTCTGAATGTAATAATAAAATGCTACTTCTACACAAATGCGACAAGCAAAAAAAGAGCTGAGCTGATAATGTTGTTTTCACAATATACACAATATTCCCCAATTATAGAATTGCTAATATTCGATGTATTGCCCAGCTCAAATATATATAGAAAATATGGAAATAGACTTAAATAATAATATAAATTATGTTTATTTTTAATTATGCATAACAGTATATGTATTTCTCTTTTATGTCTTATTCAATTTTATTTCATTTTATCCACACTTGTTCCACAAATGTTGGGGAGTATGTATGGAATGTATGGAAGATATAAATATTATAAGAAATGAGTAACTTAAAGGAATAGTGTACAAATTAACAGCATTAGTGAAAGTCAAATATATTGGACAACCTAAATGTCAAGATAATTGCCAGACAAGATGATTAATAAAATAGCCTAATGGTTATCTGTATTAAATAAATAAATAGAAAAATAATGAGCAACAGGGTCAGCACAATATCTCCTTCCCCAGGCCTCAGATTTGCAGGCATGCACGAGGGTCTTCATTTTAAATCACAGCTCAACATTCCTTCATGGATCATGCAATCCTTCTTATAGATCCTGGTAATCTTAGGCTGGGACGAAGGGAAGGGGAAAGATAGGCAAGCCTGAGAGTTCAGGCAGGTCAGCCTCCACAGAGCCCTCTTCATCCAACAATCACACTTACACTAGTCCAGAGTACTACAGAAATGGACACAAAACTCTTTCATGCTCCTTTCCAACCCTACAAGTTTCCAGCTGTCCCTATATGGGGTGGGCAGAGCACAGAAAGCAGTATTTGGGAAAACGGGAGAGAAAGCACACTTGGGTGGATGTCTCCTATCTAAACATCTCTTCTGGTGCCTTTAATCTGCAGACATCATGGATCCCGCGGTAATCGGAGCTGAGATGAGCAGTGCTGAAGACGGTTTCGTTTTATATTGCAGCATGATCATCTAAATTGACCAGGCAGTGATCATTTTGAAAATGCACTGTCTTGCAAGTATTACCTAAATCAGATTAAGCCTTCAGTGAGTGGGGTTTGAATGAACCTCACCGACTCACACAGATGCTCAAAGACTATAAATAAACCGTGTAATGCAGGGTTCACCAATCTCGGTCCTGGAGGGCCGCTGTCCTGCAGAGTTTAGCTCCAACCAGCTCCAACACACCTGTTTGAAAGTTTCTAGTATGCCTAGTGAGACCTTGATTAGCTGGTTCAGGTGTGTTTAATTGGGGTTGGAGCTAAACTCTGCAGGACAGCGGCCCTCCAGGACCGAGATTGGTGAACCCTGGTGTAATGATTCACCGAACTGAATCTGACCGTTATAAACTATGTGCTGGCTTTTTACCAAAAGAAGACGGATCAGAGTGCCGTGTACAGGGGTAGTGAGAGCAGAACAGCAGTGGATTAGGATTATGCAATGCCTAGAAATAAGAGGAGGGGTGGAGCGAGGAGGAGCCAGAGGCGAAGAGATCTTGGCTGCAGGAATCTAGAACAAGTTTTGTTTTGTTTCATGTTGGGTGCATACCATAACCCCCAGAGGCTGGAGGGACAGAGTTGTGAAAGCAGGAAGCCTGATAATGTTTTGCACTCGACACACGTGGTTAGTGGATTACAGAGCACAAAAGTGTTTTGTTTTGTTGCCTTCACTCACACAGGCTGAATGCAAATCACCAGAGCCTGTGGCAGAGGCTGCCTACTTAACAGGCGAACTGTATGGAAACCTCAGCGGTAATGCAAGGATTTGCATTTGACCAGCCTTTGCTCAATGAAAACGGAGATTCCTGAGCTTGGTGAAGAGCAGATCTACCCTGTTATCAGTTCCACAGATCTGGGCCGCAGTACACAGTGTCAATGTTGTGTTGTTTCTTGTCCTAACCAGCATGCATCCGCTGCTCTGCTAAAGTCCCAACATGCCCATGCTGAGAGGATCACTGGAAATGGACAAAGACCACCTTTATCCTCCAGCAAAAAAAGCAAACTCTCTGTGCATGACACCAGTGATTTCTAAAATGAAAAAACTACATCATAACTTATGCACAGGGAAAAACCACGTTTCACGTTTAATCACAATAATACAGCCGCCTTGGGCTGTCATAGTCATGCCCTTTCGGCTAACAATTAATTGCCGTACAAATAATTAACTAGCAGCAATTAAAATGTCAAGTTTTACAGGTCACTTACACAGAATGTTTGACATACATGCAACTTAAAGAGCCATTCATGAACTTGGAATCATACAATTTGCACTTTCAATGCATGTTAAACTTTGTTTAGCATTAGGGCAGCACAAAGTACTACAGCACCAGAAGAGAGACATAAAAACATGACGTTCATGTTGCATGGATGATCGCAATCATATGATGTATAAGTGCAACAGCCCCAAATTTTTCACATCAATTTTACTTATCAATTTTAATTATCAATGTGGATCAGTCTATATCTGCAATCTCTCGTTCTTTGTAACCGCTACAATTCATAATAATAGGAGTTGGTTACTGGGTGTGAAGTCCTTTGGTGAAATCAACATTTAAAAATGGGGAAGCAACGCATTAGGAACTGAGAGCATTTAGAGAAGTCTGAAGTTATGTGCTAAGATGGCACTTGCTTATGTCAGGGCCTAATGAGAAATCGTTTGAGATTTATAGGGGAAAACCAAACATTATCAAACTAGACTGATATGCTACCCAAGTAAAAAAAAAAAAAAAAAAAAAAACAGGAATAGCAATCTTTAATCTACGTTAGATAAACAAGTCCTAGGGCAGAAAATCTGATGACGTCAGAAGCAGACTGATGAAAAACAGCTCACAGCAGCCAGGCCTGAGCACAACAATGATGTGGTTTACACATCCTCCTAGATGTACGCACACGCCATCTTGGCAAGGCAAGCTGCAAAACTTTTAGATGGGGTCTAAAGTCTCAACGTATTTTTGTCCAAGACTTGTCAAATGGCAAAAAAATCCCACAGACTCTCTGTAGTGCAAAGTAGGTGGCTATGACCTAAAGTAACATTTGCACACACAAAAAAGCATAATAACTAGCATGATGTTAGTTTATAGGTGGGGAAAGTGATATTTGATAAACGCTGTTTGGAAGTTAGTCAGACCGACACACGAACAAACAACAACAAACCTGTGTAGCCAATCTTCAGCATTAGGGAGCGTATGACAGTGGAGGAGAGAGAACAAGCAAGAGAGTCTTTTTTGAAGAAAGACTGCAGAAATAGAGATGAGACAAAATACAAAGAGAAAATCTCAGAAGAAATCACTGGAAAATGATGGGCTATGACTGGGCAAGAGCTTTAGGACCCGCTTTATCATTAGAAAAGCTTTCCAGCGCTGGAGAGAGAGAGAAGCGGGAAGGCCTGAAAATAGACACGGAGGTTGCTTTGATTCGTGTCCACACGTGAGTAACACTGGGTTTGAGTGTCATTGTTTGTCTGGAGCTGCTGTGCTGTTGGCAACTGACAAGAAACTCTTGTTCATTCATCACTGCGCTTTATTTTTCGTCAAGCATTATTTTGTTGCGCTTCTGCAGAAATCTACTCCTGGATTGCTTGCGTAACGGATGACGACGGCTAGAGAATGCGGTGTTTAGCGTCATTGTTAGTGCACTCGACTCGCATGCCGACAACAATTGTCCCGAACAGAACCCATTTCCTGCTAAATATACAGTTTCACTCAATCACACATTACAGAAGTGAAATGCATTATGACTTCACATTGAGATCACCAAAAGCTCACCAGCTGAAATTCCCTGCGCCGGTCATATGCGTTCTGTATGCCGCTGTCAACCCAGAGGGAACGGATCGATGGCAGGTACTGCAGGAACACTCTGGTCTCCACCATCCCCTGTGACCCCATGGCTGACCGTGTGTCAAAAGCCATCATGGTGTCTCCATGTGCCTGGTTTGTAGGGTCTCCCCACGGGATATGCAGCTTTTCTCTGGCATCCACAAGCACTCGAACACCTGTGATGACAGCAATAGGAGGAACAATGGAAAAAAGGGAATATTATGAGTGGCTCTCCATTGTATGATGCTGTGTACTGACAAAGTTCAATATGATGCTGTTTTCAAGTTTAACGAAGCAAACAACATTAGACCCTAAACACTTGGATAATTGTATCATTTTTTTCAAATTTCATCAAAGGTTTATCATTTATTTACCACAATACAAGACAATGGGTCTGTATGAAAGGATGCATTATAACTGTGCAGTAGCCCATTAGTGGGGGGTGCTTATGAATACGCGCTAATTTTTCACTGTCGCTTTTGAATTCACGATCATGTGTACTCTGTCTATAGGCCTATAACATGCCGACATCAGGGAGCTGCGAATGTGAACTCACTTTTCGAATTTGCGATGACTACTCTGTATAGAGGGTGCAGTGGAACTGACCACACATTTTGCAAGATGAGATTTTTTTGTAATAACACTCAAAGACCTGTTGCACACCAAATCCTCCACCATCGTCCTGTCAGTCATCTCATCTCTCCTTACTCTGGTCACATAATAATTGAAATATGACTCCCGCTTCACTATGCTGCGACGCTGCACCCCGTGATGTATGAAGCAGAGCAGACCCTTTCAGTTTATAATTGTAGCATCTGTTGTCCAACTGAAACGTAACACCAGTAACACAGACTAACACAGCAAGCCTAATACATGCATGCATACATACATACATCTCAGGATAAAAATGAAATGCAGAGCCTTTGAGTAACTTCACACAGCTACAAGGAAATTCATAACTTCACACTGACTACACGATTAATAGAGCTGCACGACTAGTTGTCGATAATTTAATCGCTAAAACTTATCAATGGTCTATTAAGTAAGGTCACCATTAGAGCGCATATGGCTTAAGCAAGGTGTGAACAGCTCATGTGCAAAACAATTGCAGCAGACACACAAGGAAACATAGCCAGCGTGCGTAGTTACGTATTCTAATAGTATTAATGCTAGTGGTCGACCGATACATTACCAAGGCCGATATATTTTCGCAGTTATAATTAAATGCACTGGGTGGCGCTGTAGAGCGTGTTTAACAAGTGAATCGTATTTGATCACATAATGTCGTCGTCAGCCTCACGAAGTTTGCAATTACTTGGATGAAAATGATATTGCAAAATGGAATTACTTTTAATCAAATTTATTAATGAAACCGAGTTATCATAATATCACCACCACAATGAGAAATCACATGAAATCCAAACACCAGTCGACTGAGGAAGCAGCTGCTCATCACGCATTAACGACAGCAGGTAAGCGCAGCTGTACCCCGAGGGAATCGTGATCCGAGATGATATCTTCTGATAGCAAAATGATTGATGCTTCCTTTAAGTTTTCTCACTCGAGCATGTGGATATTTTTGTTTTTCTCAACATGAAACAATATAAACACGATAATGCTGACTTGAGTGCATGTACGTTCTGTACATAATGGCGCAGTCTGCTTTATTAGCGTTTTTTACCTAGTTGTATTCTGCTAGTTGAGACCTTTTCAACAATATATGACAAGTCTATGTGTTATGTACAATGATTTTCCAGATCATGTAAAGAAGTTGGTTTTTTTCATGCTTTAAGCTTTAAAACAACACCTATTTTGTGTTGGTTAAGCAAGTGGTTAAGTAACGTGATAACTTAGGCCTAGTAGAGGATTGTGACTCCAAGAATAGGAATCGAATCGGATCGTGAGGTGAGGTTTGATTCAAGAGATTTGATCAAAAACGCTGATTCATCCAGTAAAGAAATAGGTGAAGTACTTGTGAGTGATTTATTAAATAATTTATTCAAAGCAATTTTATTAATTCATTCAAATAATAAAAATAAAATAAATAGACAGCAGCAATCAACACTGTCACAACCTAGTAACATAGTAAATCATGTTATTTTGTTAGTTGTGATCTCTAGGCCTATGTGAACAACAACAAAAAAAGTATGATTCTCACACATTCCTGCACATGAAGCATTCAAGAGAACAACAAATACATAGTTTCAATGTAGTAAATAGGGCTGGGAATCACTGAGTACTTCACGATACGATACGATACGCGATACATTGTTCACGATACCGATAATATCACAATATGGCGATAATCGATATATTATCAGTAATAACTCACAATATATCATGTTTTAAGAAATAAAAAGATTTTTTTTTTTAATTAGGAAAATGAATCTCCATTTCGTTTTTGGATGAAACACAACAACAAAAACAACTTGTCTCTTATCAGTTGCAACAAAACAGTCACAGACACTATTTTTGTTTTGCTGCAGATGATTTTTTTCACTCGGGAGAAATCGAGTGGAATCGGTGATGCTCGCATGGTCGCGGATCGTAGCGTGTGAGAGGAATTACAAGCCGAGCCGAGCACCTCCCGACCTCCCGATAATTTTTAAACATGTTTTTTCACCAGCTGTCCCCTATTGCCAAATCATACACAACCACGTCGATGGGGCTATACCTCAGTGGCAGCAACCATACAGCGTGCGCATACACGGTCACTGTCACACACACACACTTTTCTCTCTCGCTCTCTCCCATTCGCAACATGACGGTTTAGCGCGAAAGCCCACGTGATTGCTGCCGGCTCGGGATAAAATTCATGCAGGACAGTCGTGCCTTGTACCAGCTGCTTTGACGCGATTATCAGTTAAACTGATCTCACGACCTCCCGAGTGTCCGAACTCGCACCGTGTACGCCCGCCCTAACGAGAATCGATCGCGGGAGAAAATATCGCGAGATATCGCCATATCGATATTTTGGCGCACCCCTAGTAGTAAACATGTGAATATCGGATTTAGCATTGCTAATGACCTAGGGCTGCAGAAATACACAGAAAGCAAGAACAATTTCATTTTAAAAAGACAATATTTAAGGCGGACAGTGCGCATACAACAGCACAACAGCGACACAAGAGTCACATATCAATTGCACTGCGCAAGTGTCAAACTCAGTGTATGCTCATTGCTCACTACCATTTGCGCTCTCTCACCTTAGCCAGTCACTCACTAACTGTGCTGTCATCATCAGCACATGCTACAGTGACTCTGCTCACAAGCGTCTACATTACTGAACATGCATTTAGTGCAATGAACCTTAAAATCTATGCTACAGATATGTGGAATAAATGAGTTCTGCAGCACACACTCAAGATGCCATTAACATCACATACGTACATTATTTTCAGTCTAAATGGGTCTCGAATCTCATCTTAATTTATGCTTAATTGATAGTCCCAAAAGAGCAAAATGTCCTCCACAGAGGTCCGCATGTGTCCTACAAAAGGCATAAAGCACCAGAACAACTTCAGCTGGGCCCTCAAAAGCTATCTGTCCCCTTTTGTAATGTAATCCTACAGCAACAACATGAAAATCCTGTTTGTATCAACACAAAGATAAAAAGATTAACGTTTTACTGATGTACTTGTCCCAAGAAACAAATAAGAGCACGAGACATCACCTACATCACTCCTGGGTGAGGGTTTGAGTATCAGTAGTGTTGGTCATAGTTTTGTATACTCAGATTATCAGCGTAGGAGAGACCCATTGTAAGCTGGTTTTCACACCTGTCTTTGTCTTTCAAAAACTGGCGTCCCCAGCAGTCATAGAACAAATAACCTGCTAAACCTGTTTCCACTAGCAGCTCTCTCCCTCACAATGACAGAGCACTTTTGACCTTTCAGGTATTTCCGAGTTTGGTGGAAAAGTTCTTGGTAACAAAGAATGGTTATTGAAACAATGAATGGATTTACTTTGCGGTTATCTTCCATTCTGCATAGAAACCAACCAGCCTATTCCATCCCAGATTTAAATAAACTGCTCTTTCTAAACCATTTGTTTACAATCAGTTACGCTGCCAATATAACTCAAGCATTTGATGGAGGACTTCACACAATATTCTTCACCCTTCTAGACCTCACGTGCAGCTATAAGCCGATCCAGGGTCTTTTCACAGGATAAGACCTTAATTGTTCTCGCCACACATTCCATTGTGAGGTGACGGCAGGTCAAGAGTATTTAACCGAAGGCCCTTTAAAAGGTGAGTAATGTCCAAGTAGAAGCCCATTAGTGCAGCACAAAATGGCATGTAAAGAGAGCTGTCTCTATTATATGCATGTCCTAAAGCACAATCAATAACAGCAGTCCATAGACACACATTAGCGAAAGCAAATAACCATTCTGTCTAAAATACTCATGCAGGGTTTTTCCTGCATAGAGAATTATGAGGTGGCCGCCTCCGTCAAATTCTGTGCCGCCTCCGGCTCTTGACAAAACTCGGACATACAGTCACATGCTCAGATACACTTTTTCCACCGTGACGGTTCGGTTGCGGGTTCCATTCTCAAACCGCATAGTTTGCCGATAGCACTGCGCGGATCATCATAATCCGCGGGTCGGGCGGGCCAAGTAATAAAAACATAACATTCCAATTAATCGAGGGTGGATGACAGATAAATCATTATAATGTGTTGAGTTTAATAAAGACACGGAACTCTCATCACGGTGAAACGCAATGAACGTGCGTCACTCTTTTACTTTTACTGTTTTCAACAACGTAATTCTCTTCAGGGAAAACCAATCAAGGAAAACATATCAGGGCTTGACATTAACGCTTGTCCGGGACACATGTTTTTTTTAGTTTTTTTTTAGGGACAAGTGAGAGAGAATTGTACTTGCCCAACCGGACAAATGCCCTGATTAAAACGCCAATATCAAAAAATAAAATAAAAAAATAACAAAGGAATCATCGAAAACGCAAGGATGATTCTGATTTTATTTCATTTAATGTAAGTGGCGATTTATAGCCTATAGTTGATAATAATATAAATGTCTTACTGTGTTTCCCCACGTTTTGATTGTTAACAGCCTAGTGTCGTTCTAATTGAATGTATTGATCAAATTGAAGAATTTGAAATGAAAGATGAAGCATACATTTAATAAAATTAGGAAAAATGCCCTTTATAAAGGTAAAAAAAAAAATGTAAAGAGTGTTTTCCAACAGTGATGTAATGAAACATTGACAATTTAAGTTCTAAGGGAGTAAAGCCCGTTTAGGTTATTAAGGAAATGTAATTTTGCCAAAAGAGGAACTTTTATTTTAAATAAATGTTCATTTTAAATCAGCCTACTTCAGTGTGATATGTTGCCATATCATCATGCTTAACACTGAGAATTTGAATAATTGTAATGTGATGATCAGATACAGATCTATATCATATTTTGGGCGGTTGGTGGGTGGATTATTTTTAACAGCAGATTTGGGGTGACTCAAAGTGCACCAGACTAATGAATTTATTTTTAAAATGTACAAACCGACCTCCACCCACAAAAATACTGTGGGAAACACAGTAGGCTATATGATGGTCTACGAAAAATACTAATTTAATTATCTTACCGTTAAAATACATGATCGGGATTTTACCACCTCCGCCTCGTTTAGAGCCAGGAAAAACCCTGCTCATGTAACACATACAGTGCAGTTTCTCCCCTGTCCCTTGTCATTTAGGAATAAGATCACGATCCTTTAGTGATTAACCATGCAGCTCTAATTAGAATTACTGCACAATTCTGTATAAATTGAGAATGTTTTATTACTGAATGATTTGTTTTGAGTTTTTGAACAAATCTCTTAAATGAATGATTCAATGACAAATACATGTCATGCACCTCCGGAAGATTTTTTTTTTAAATAACCCCTTAAACCATGACTTCTGGCAAGTTTTGTGGATAGAAATGGACATTTTGAGACATGCAAATATGACATACCATCAACAGATCAAAGCATGATTATTGCAGCACGTACCTTGAACTGGTCACAAATAGAAACCTTCATTTTATAATTTTAGACAGGATTATTCATGTTTTTGTATTGTGTTAATTTTCAGCTATTAGGTAGAAATTGATGGGGGAAAAATGAAACTGCACAACCCAGAAAAAGATTTACAATTCATTGAAAATTTTATCTTAAATGGCAAAGGCCACACCCAATCTGGGAGCACTTAATTTTTCTGGGCTTTTCATAGAAGATGCTATTGTGGGGGGGCCATTAGGTGTCCCAAAACAACAAACCCACGTATAAAAAAGTAAATACTCACTATTGGCGCTTTTCCATTACCAGTACCAGCTCAACTCGACTCGCCTCGGCTCGGCTCGGCTCGCTTTTCGCTCCGTTTTCCATTGCAGATAGTACCTCCACAATAGTACCTGGTCGTCATAGCGACGCCGCAGGAAACTGACGTGACTTAATCTTTTACGCGAGACGCGCGAGACACACCTGCTACCCACACACACAGGACAATGGAGGAAATCGAGTGTATGCTGTTTTTGGATGTTTTTGTTTTTGCTGTTTTTTTATTCAGGATACTCCGTCTGGCGCGTGCAATGATGACGCAGTGAATAGTGACGATTCTCTCTGACCAATCAGCAATCTGTCGTGTTTTCACGTCACATTTTAGTATCGCCTCAGCTCGCCTCAGCCCGCTTAGAACCTCGCCGGAGGTGGTACGAAAAAAAGTACCTGGAAGCAGGTACAGGTACAACTTTTACACAATGGAAAACCAAACAGAGCCGAGCCGAGTCGAGCCGAGTCGAGCCAAGGCGAGCTGGTACTGTGTAGTGGAAAAGCGCCATATGTCACTCCCTCAGTTACCATCTACAGTGTAGTGGAAAAGCGCCATATGTCACTCCCTCAGTTACCATCTACAGCTCACTCGCAATTAACCCGATAAAGAATATTAACGTAGCTATCCTAACCTTATTCAACTACAGACCTTCCTCAATATTAACGTAGCTGACCTACTTTACTGAAGTGCGCTGTAAAAAAAACAACAACATAGGAACATTGCGTGTAAACTTTTTAAGATTAAGATATAAGATTATTTTATTTATTAATACTCAATACATAATACTATTTAATTTAATATTCCAATATCCAAATATGATACTAAATCCCACAGAAAAAAAGGGCTTCTATTTGTCTTTACATTTGAACACTGCACATTTTAAACAGGACACGCATTAACTGAGTAAATGTTAGCCAATACAAACATATTTATAGAAAACAGTTGACAATGAATAGACAGGAGTCCAATAATAGCAAAACGAATCACTTATTTTAAAAAGCATATCAAGTATAAGTTAGACGAATCCAACATATAATGAGGGCTGTGTTAACAGTAAATGTCCGTCATTTAACGAATTTTAAAAACACAGATGGATAATTCAAAATGCTTTGACATTTTGACAGATAAAAAACACACACGCAAGAACAAAATTTAAACTTAAAACCCGTCAATTTCAATACTATTATCTTCTCTCTCTGAGTGCACGTCTTTGTGAGAGAGAGCTCGCGCAGCACTGATACAACGGTACTTTTTTTATCCATAAGTAACTAACGCGCTAGTTTTCATACAAAATAAATATGTAACATTATTAGGTACTTTAGTTATTATTAACACAATAACGTAACGCATACAGGCTACGTTTCTCAACACTGAGAATGAATAAATAAACGCCCGTTTCTCCAGACTCGCGCTCATCAGTCATCCACAAATCACAGCACTTTCATAATCACTAAGCCATAGGGATTTCAATAATTTTATAATTTGCATGGCTGAATGATGTCTTTCTCTTATCTGAGTGACCATGAATAACAGAGTATTTTAAGATAATCCATGCGATCACTCCCATGTGATCATCGAATCCAGAGAACTCGATACAATATTTCAACTTTCCACATCCACCCCAGCCTGTTTACTCTCAGGAGTTAGAAGTACCGTGACTACTGTACTGTCCTCACTTATGAAATCAGTCAGACGGCGGGCCGCGGGAGTGGAAGGGGGATCGAGCGGGATTCTTTATTGCTGTCGATTTTCAGTCTCTTTTTAATGATAGGCCTTACGCATCTGTCAATCATCCCCGCTTGCTATTTGGGGAATGAATCCAGAGCTATGATTGGTCGAACTCCTCTTCTTTTGCTGTTGCTTGATTTGAGGACCGCGCGGACTGAGGACTGCGACACAGAGGCGTCACCAGGTTTTTGCGTAGTTTAGAGTGACAAATCGTACCAGCGTACTTTGAGGTCAAAATGCGTATCCACTACGCAAAATGAGTACAGGTTGGCAGGTCTGCGATCATCAAAATACTGTATAGTCCAAGGGATGCTAACGATTAATCGATGAAAATAATTGAATCGATAAAACGTATCGATCGTCGATTAAGCAAGGTCATGTGGATGCATGCTGCTCAACCACGAAACGCAAAACAGACACGAGGAAAAATGTAGCAGCAGAGTTATGCCTGGAACCATTTTATGTTAAAAGGCTAGAGTTGTTACACCTTCATGACTATACGTTTGCGTGTGCATTCGCAGCCTTTTGTTTTGTTCAAATGCAAGTTGTAATATTGTGTTTATTTTGTGTAGGCCTATATATATATATATACGATTTATAGGATGCATTTGGTTAAGAATTAACGCGGTATGAAAGCGTGCCGCTGATCATCTTCAGCTTCAGCGCATGCAGTTCAAACAGCAACGCACGACTAATAATAACTATGATTGAGACTGTCATATTAATACATACATAACATTATAAAGAGAACAATATTGTGATAAAACGTGAATTATTTGGGTTTAGTTGCCGTTTTAGCACATTGCTCCAGGAAGAGCGTATCAACATAAGTTACACATTCTGAATAGCATGCAACTTCAACGTTCAAGTTCACTTGTGCATTCATGTCATTTTGTGCAGATATAATTTGTAATATGTTTAATTTGTATATAACTGATTAATCTAATATAGGATACGTTTCGTTGAGTTAAAGGGGGAATTATGCAGTATTTTTTAGCTTAATTTACCTTAACTGAACAGCTTCAAAGTCACTGGAATGGTTATATGACTTTTTTCGGGTTGAATGGTGGCCGTCTCGCTTCCGCCTAGCGCCTGTGAGCGGAAAAACCACCCTTGCAACTTTGGGCCGGAAGGAAGTAGCGTGTGATATCAGGTTTCGCAATGTAACAAATTGCTTTACGGCACTGCACACATACATTTATATGCTAGCCTTCTGTGTATCATACATACCTCAGTGGACATGGCTCAGTGCGTTCGCCGGCTTCTTTGAAAACAAATGCACATGACGAGCGGGAGAAGATGGGAAGGGGGAGAGTCGCCAACGAGTTTTTACGACAGTGTTGTCAAATATCTATTAAGCAGCTGTAGGGGGAGCTCTATAGAGAAACCAGCGAGCAAAAAGCGATTTTTGTCAAAACTGCACAGCACCGCTTTAAATAAAGAGCTAACAAAGGGCTTCAGTTCACAGGTGTTCATTCAGCGCATGCAGCAATGCATGACTAATATCAACTATGATTGGGACTAACTGTCATATTACATAACATTATAATGAGAACACTACTGTAATAAATTGTTGTGAATTCATTGAGTTTAGTTGCCGTTTCAGGAAGAGCACATCCACAACAGTTACAAATTCTGACTAGCATGCATCTGAGGCGGCGTTGGTGACATTGTATTAGTTGTTATATTTGATTATTAAATAAGTAATTCAATTAAATGATCAATCACAATCTACATATTACATTACAATCCTACTAGCCCTTTATTTAGACCAGTGTATTCATTTAGACTCAAAAAATGTATTCCGATTTGAAGCTTGTGACACATAAACGCGCACATCAACCCGATCACGAGTTTAGCGTTCATGTCAACTACAATACATTCAGATTCAAAATAACTTGAGGTCATTAAATATATTCTGGGATGAATATATTCTGGAAATCCTGCTTTTTGTCATTAAGGGAAATCATATTGTTTTAGTAACAAATTTGACTGGTAAGTCAAAGAATGTGTTATTTTTCCCGCCTTTTGTATTTATTGCAATGCATATTGCATGTTCAGGGATGACAGATTGATAAACAGTCATGGTATTTATGACTGGATTTAACTTTTGATACTTTGACCAGGACAAGCACATGAAAAGGCTTAATGTCGAGCCCTGAAGGCTAACGATTAATTGATTGTTAATTTAAACGACCATCGATCAATTTGTGTAAATTGACATCCTTAGTCCAAGCTATCATTATCAGAGCATGAGAGACAGTGTGGGAGCAGAGGAGTGAATGAGAATGTAGCATCATTTTACCAGCGTTGCTGTAAAATGGGCGGGGCAGTAGATATTTTCGGCTCTTATTTTTGGCCTTTTTTCTATTTCGGCCAAAAAACGAAAATGCCATTTTCGGGCATTAATTTTCAGCGGCCAACATTTTGGTGCATCCCTAGTTAAAATGTATATGAATGTGTAAAGGTAAATGACTTAGGTCCTGTAACTGGTCTCTACAACTTCTACAAAGTCTTTAATCATGGTTAATCATTTGTTTTGCCTTCATTAGTTTATTTTAAAAGGTTTTACATTGTGACAAATGAATTTCTAAAAATAAATATATTAACATTTACCCTCAATTAAAAAGAGCTCAAAGAGTATGCAAAAAATAACAAAATGTTTAAAATAGTTTTAGATTAAGTATCGTACATCATCACAGGACATGTCAATTTGTCAACTACTCATACAAGACAAACTGCAGCAGATAGGAAAAAAAGTTATGAACGTCAGAGACACTCAGTTGTGCAGGAAACTGAAACTGTAGAAAGATGCGCTCAGAGGCGTAACCTCTTTGACACATCCCACATCTGTTGTGAAGTGGTGTGTCCATGTGACCTCACGATATGCATGTGCACTTTCACCTTAAAACTGATTACGTCTAACAAAACTCCTCTTCAAATCTGTCCCATAACCGCACATGTTAATGGAAGCTTAGAAGTAGATGAGGCCTGGATGAGATCTAGAGATCTATAATTTAACATCGAATTCTATAAACAACAGCAGGATGCAACAAATGCACGCTGGGCTAAACTATTCAAGATTATAAACAGAATCATGCCCGAGTTAGAAAAGATAAACAACCTGCTAGAGCTTAAGAGAGAAATCACAGAAGGCAGGATTTCATCCATACTGTCCAACAAACTCACAGGATAAACTACACTGACACAGCTGGCGTTTCAGTCCGGTTACACAATGTGAATGCTCAGGGCTGCTATTCTGTTCTCTCAAGTGAAATCTTTTAGAAAGGAGTAGCAGAATTAAATAAAAATGTTTCCATCCAACTACTTTTAAGCACATTTGGGGTTAACGCTGGATGGAAACGACAAGATGTGCATCAATTCCGAAAAAGCACTTAAAGGTGATCCAAGTAACTTTTTTACCTTAACTGAACACCTTCGGAGTCATTGGAATGGTTATATTACTTATTTCGGGTTGAATGGTGGTGGTTTCGCACCCCCCTGGTGCCCGTAAGCGGAAAATCCGCACTTGCAACGTTGAGCCGCCGGCCGCCGCGTCAGGAAGTATCGCGTTATCAGGTCTCGCGATGTAAACAATTGCTTTACGGACAAAAGAAATCTGCTAAAATGCTGTCATTATTGCGCTCCCTCACGCTGTTCGAACCCGAATGAAGAAGACGTTTTAAAGAATGTCCCGTCTGCTTTGATGTCGTTGATCTACTAGCCATGGTGTCTCAGAATCGCCAACGAGTTTTTACAACAGTGTTGTCAAATATCTATTCTGAAGCTGTGGGGGGAGCTCTAGAGAGAAACCTGCGAGCAAAAAGCGAGAATACAGCGAAGAAATCCCGAAACTACTGAGCCCTGCTTTAAAACTTATTCGCTCAATTTAATTGGAGACATTTTTTTTATCCGATAAGAAAACATGCACATAAAAGACGATGTTTTGGTCATTCTGAAATGCCTGAGCAAAGTGGTTCTGTATAATTCCCACCCAGAACTGTTTTACACGACTGCGCTCCCAAACATCAGGCATCCGAAAGCAAAATAACATAAGTACGTTTATTGCTTTATCTGCATGCTCTGAGGCACAAGTAATTTAGAAAAGTATTAGGCTATATACAGTGGCTTCTCCTACTTTTCTTAGTGATATTAAGCACCAGTTTATGAGGAAGTGATGGCTTTGTTCTGTTCGACTTACTGGATGGAAACGATGCTTTTTTCGCAAACATTTTAATGCGATATTTCAATTTTGCGCAAATTAAATTTGTAACTTTGGATGGAAGCTTAGCTAGTTAGAAGAGTTTATTAAAAACCTTGCTAGGTTCCTCCTGCCCACTTCTGTCTCTATAAGTGCAGTAAAAGTAGTTCACACCTGCCCTCTGATCTTTCTAAGCGGGAAAGAGGAACATCTGTAAAAGCCCTGATGTTTTCAGTCGATTCTATTGGACTGACATACACCACTGTTTAAAAGTTTGTCATCAGTAAGAACAAATGATTTACTTTATTATTTAATTTAACAAATGAATACTTTATTTCATAAAAAAGGACTTTGTATTTTGTATTTTTTTTAAATCAGTTTCCACAAAAATACTAAGCAGCAAAACTGTTTTCAACATTAGCAAATCATCATATCAGAATGATTTCTGAAGGATCATGTGACGCTGAAGACTGGAGTAATGATGCTGAAAATTCAGCTTTAACATCACAGGAATAAGTTATTACAGTTTAAAATGTATAAAAAATAGAAAATGGTTATTTTAAATTGTGTTTTGATCAAATAAATGCAGCATGGTTGCACATAATTGACTTCTTTCAAATACAAATTGTATTGACCCCAAACTTTTGAATGGAAGTGTACATAAAACCTCTCCATCACTCAGTACCGGCTAGCGCTTCATCAGGGCACAGTGCTAAAACATAACTAGTTGTGTTAGAGATGCGATCACTGGCCAATCGGATCTGTCAAACAGTGAGAAACCTCTCTGCTTCAAACGTAACATCTCCACAGGTACATGCGAGTAGAATCTCAAGTGAAACGTGGAATTAAAATGCTACTGATGGTTAAAGTGTCTCTAGTCATTACAGGGAGACATTTCTGTGTTTTCTGGAATGCCTTAGGATTAGATCCAAGCAGCCATTTGACTAAATGCTTCCTGTTTAAGTTGAGTTAGGGAAGGATATGATGTTAGCGACTGCAACAGACGAATCTCCGTGAGATCACAGCTGAACCATTTGTCATTGCGGTGTCTTTGTAAATTATGAGATGACCGCTGTGACATATTAATCTCGTGCAGGAAATCTCAAAATCTTTTCATAGCAATAGTCACTGGAAATCCCCGACGTATTATACCAGGTGGGTATACTGATTTATCACATCCCTTTTTTGAAAGACAAAAAGCAAGTCTGAAGATAGAAACCTAAAGAGAACTACTGGGAGAAAAAAAAGACATGCCTAAAAACGTTAATAACAAACTCACTTATTGAGGATCATCTGACACCTTTAGCTTGGTTCAAACTGTCTGTATCTCTAAAAAAACAAAAAAATGTCAGAAATAGTAAAGCTGGATTTCTTCCATAACAGGTGTTGGTGAGTGGTTAGTGCCAGTGTGTTAACCCATGTTCTCCTCATCATGTGCTAGTCTGAGAGCCCTGGACTCCACCCATTTCACAGATGCCCGAAACACGTCCTTTACAAGAAATATATATATACATATATTTGAAAATCGCCTTTTCATTTAAAGTTTAAAAATGCTACAATGAAGCCAATAAATAAGAGGCTTTGAATATGAGTTGAGTGGTGTGCTTTTGGTAGACACCAGTCTCTTTGTTATTTATGAGACGGGCTCAGCATACCAACAAACAAGAGAGCGGATTTACAATTTAAGCCAGGCTTTACATACTGGATCGATTTATTTTACATAATCCAGTTTCAGTTATGGCATTAAAACTCGGACAGACAAAACATTAGCACACACACACACACACACACGAGGGGAGTTTTCGCAGCTCTTTAAACAGATCCGAGATTCTGGTAAAACGCCAAAAACGAAGACACTACGGAGTATAATATTTCAGAAACGAAAATGTATGGTACTTTTGGAAAGTACAAGGCTGAGATTAAATGAGTCAGCTCTTTTGTGAAGACGTTAAAAACTAGAGCGCTAACGTTCATTTCTGACCAAATTCAAAGCCGAGCCCTGCTTTTCTACACCACGGAAATCACGCGTGAGATTGAATCCACATGTTTAATGAGACGACAAGCTAGGAGACGATTTAGACAGAAATCAGGTCCTCCGCGGAGGTCTTTGTTTGGTCTCAAGACCGCGGCGGGGAAAAGTTGAGAGAATAACATGGGCGTTTCTCCTGGGCAGGTTACAGCGCAACTTCAGCTAACGCTACAGCTAAACCTCATTTCATCCCTCCCGACCCCGTTCAAAGTCAAGTTTAAACCCGACACGCCACTTTGCATAGGTCTGTGAATGAGAAACGGGCCTCCTACCTTTCATAACATTACTGTAAATGGTGGTTTTGAACTCTTCTTTGGCCCGCTGATCGAAGTCCTGCCCGTGTATGATGCGCATCTGCTTGAGGAAAGTGGACTTGCCGCTCTCCCCGGCGCCGAGCAAAAGTATCTTGACTAACCGTTTCACATAGGGTTTGTCTTTCATGAGACCTCGGTCAATTTCTTTAGATTTCCTTAGTTGTTCCGCCTCGCTGCTGTTGAGAAGACAGTTTGGAAAACAAACGGATAGAAAGGACCGGGACGGCAGGAAATCCGCCATCTTTGTGCAACTTCATCGATACAGTAGGGAGTGAAACTGCGCGCGCCTGAGTGCTAGTGGCGGGCGGGGCTTCGTTGCCAATTCTCTGCCCGCGGATGAAAGTTTTGGGCGGGTTCGAACTTCGAAATATAGGGGCTAAATGTTCCGAGTTTGTTGTCCCCCACTTAAAGGTGCACTCGGTAATAATTTGTTTTAAATTAAACTTTTACACGTAGAAATTAACCCCGTTATACCCCAAATAGGGTTGTATCTCATATATAAAACCAATCTAGTGAGAACTTTTTTATTTTATTATATTTATTTATTTTATATTTATTTTTTATATTTATTTATTTTAATTTCATTCAATGGACCAAATATGATGAAGTTGTTGTTATTTATTTAGCCAGAAATCAAGCTGAAATTCTGATAGATTGTAATGTAAATCAATGAGATTTTTTATAACAGTAGGCTATAGCAGACTACTTGCATAAAAATATACGCATATAAATATCAGTTGTCACTGAAGGCCTATTATTGTCACTGAAGGCCTATAGCTCCCAATAATATGTCTTAAGATGATGTTTAAATGCTTAGTTTTATTATTTTTTATTTAAGATTTATTTATACATTTTAAGATACATTACAAAAAATATAAAAAGAAAATAACAGGAACAGTGGGAGACAAAAAGTAACGGTAAAGAGATATATTGAAGTCCCAAAAAAAAAACCTTACTACTAATGCAATCCAATACAATCCTACATGTAAACCCAATTGTATATTAGCCAGGCAATACAAAATTAGTATCATCATCTTCTAGGCTGGTGATTGGTGGTGATTGGTGGGGTTCAGGTGGGATCCAAAATCAAACACAGAAAGCAGGGTCAAGCTGCGTTTGGACATGTTCACGAAGGGGTTGCCAAAGCTTGACAAAAAATAACGCTAAGTCTGCGAAGAGAGTACCTAAAGAAAATAAAGAACATCTCTAACCCAGCGAGTGTGAGAGGGTGAGGGCTCTTCCAATTCAATTGAATTAACCGCCTATAGCCAAAAGAGTTAAAAAGGCTACAAAGTCTGAGAAAAAAGAAGGCAAAGAGTGGCCAGGCCGGAGAACCTCACATAAACCAGTAATTGGACAAAGTGGGATTTCCACAGAGGTTATAGCTGACAATGAGACACACATTTGCTTCCAAAAGGAAAACAGGGCAGGGCATACATGACCAGAACATATGAATTAAAGTTGCTGAACCAGAATGACACCTGTCACACTCCAGGTCAATAGAGCAAAACCTGGATTTAGACCAGTGGGATCTATGAACCACCTTGCACTGTATGAGTCTGTGACGTGTGCAAAGAGAGGAGGAGTAAACCCTGTTCAAGACTGCCTTCCATGTCTCCTCGTTGATCAGAGGAAAATTGCAAATTAATAATTATACTTAGTTTTATGATCAAATCGCAGTAGTTTTAACTGTGGGGGGCAAAACATATAATGCAGTCAGTGGCGTATAAGTCAGCCCTGGGCCCCTTATACAAAAAAAATTTAACAGGCCCCTTCCATTAAAATCGCATTCCCTGGGCCCAAGCTGCGGGCCACCCAATCCGCCCGGGCCAATATGCACGTGCCATTCACCACTGAATGCAATGCAACACAATGATGATTGAGAGAGAGAACCACAAAGCCACAAACGGTCCTCAAAAGATGTATCATATTGATACATTTTAACATGTTTTTTCTAATCAAAATACTTGCTTCTTGAATTATTAATAACAGTATAAAAGATATTTGTTATAAAAATCATTAAAGATTTTACAGCAAAAAGACACATTAATGAACGAATGAATGAATGAACGATTTTTCTTATGTAGGCCTACTATACCCAAAGCACTTCACAATCATATAAGGGGGTCTCTCCTCACCCAGCACCAGTCTGCAGCACTAAAAGAGCAACGGCGCCAGTGTGCTCACCACACACCAGCTATAGGTGGAGAGCAATAGAGCCAATTCAAAGGATGGGGATAGAGAGATCATGATTGATTAGGGCCAATGGAGGGAATATGGTCTTCTCTTTACGAGAAATGCCATGGGATTTTTAATGACCTTGGTTTAACATCTCATCCAAGATAGTGCTTGTTACAGTATATAGTGTGCCTATCATACTGGGGCATTAGGATATCATCTAGGTACATCTAGGTACTGACCAGGCTCAACCTTCAGTGGGCAACCAGTCTTGGGCGACAGGGTGATATGGTTGAGGGCATTTACAATGTACACACATGTACAATAACCTAAAGGTGGACATTATACACTCTAAAAAAAGGGTTCTTTAAAAGTTCTTTACATGTAGTAACAGTTCTATTTTGAGTTAGAGTTTAGGGTTCTTTATTCCCACCTTTTTTTCATTTAGATCTACATTTAGTCATTTAGCAGACGCTTTTGTCCAAAGCGACTTACAAATTATGACTAAATTAAGCGAGTCATCGTGAAGAGGCAAAAACAACGCAAGAAGTGCTCAAAAATACAAAGTTCAGGCATTGCTCATAAGCCCGATAAGGGAGGATTAGAGGAAGAGGGAAGATTTTTTTTGTTTTGTTTTTTTTGTTGCAGCATTCTGAATCATTTGTAGAGGTTTAGTTGCACATGATGGAAGTGCAGCCAGATGACCAGGGCCTGGACGAGAAGTTGTGTTGCATGCTCAGTTAGGAAAGGCCTGATCTTCCTGATGTTGTGCAGTGCAAACCGGCATGATCGAGCGGTCTTTGAAATGTGATCTGTGAAGGTCAGCTGGTCATCCAATATTACTCCAAGATTTCTGACCGACCTTGATGGGGTGATTGATGATGACTCTAGCTGGATAGTGAAGTCGTGCTGTAGAGACGGATTGGCAGGGAGGACGAGAAGCTCAGTCTTTGCCAGGTTGAGCTGCAGGTGATGTTCCTTCATCCATGCCGAGATGTCCACCAGACAGCTTGAGATCCGTGCAGCTACTGTGGGATTATCTGGTTGAAATGAGAGGAAGAGCTGTGTGTCATCAGTATAGCAATGGTAGGAGAAACCATGTGCCTGTATGATGTGTCCCAGTGATGTGGTATAAATGGAGAAGAGGAGGGGTCCAAGAACTGAACCCTGAGGAACCCCTGTGGTCAGTTGACGTTCTTCGGTCAGCTGTCGCCTCTCCATGCGACCTTGAAGAAAAAAAAAGAAAAAAAATCAAACAATATGGATCATTTTCAAATCTTTAACTGTCAAAGCCACCTCATTACTGAATTTCTGGAGCTCAGCTATATAACAGTTACTAAACAGACTGTCAACATACTCTCAACAGGTAAATGTTTTTTTTCTTAAAATGTCTATAAATTATCATTTTAAAAATTGTAACAATCATTTCCTAACTATCATGTCCTTTTCTCTTTTTAGTTTAACTGAACATGTAAGTGTGAGCAGCTCTGTTCAGTTAAGGATACTCATCTTCTCTTCTCCACAAAGTAATAACAGAGATATGGAATTTATGATCCATAATGTTTGATTTAAATATATATATATATATATATATATATATATATATATATATATATATATATATATATATATATATATTATGACCTTATGCCTAAACATACCAGCTACAAAAAACATTAAAGTTATCTCATGCGTTTATGTTACTTTTTCCTTTTAACATGATAGAGGTCTCATACTGTCCACTTTTTGCTTTGGCCTTCATGAACATAATTGTTTTTACATAATCAAATGGAAGAGACACAACTCAATTGTCAGATGCTGTCACATATCATAACCTCATCATCTGCAGAGAGAAACTGCCACTCAGAATACACACATAATGAAGGACGTAAAGACATCAGAGGATTGTGAAGATATTTCACTGGAACTTGGTCTTCATTACATCTGTATCGTGTTCACCGTCAACTGTTATTTATTAATGTATTCAGCTAACAACTGTTATTAGATCACTGTCATTTTTGCTACAATTTGTCATGTCAATAAAAAAATAAAAGTACCTAAATGACACAACATGCTGTTTAAAAAAGAAAGAAAAGTAAAACGCAAATTGAGGCAACAAGTTATAAGAACAGGCAGTTAGGGGACTAAAAAACAATATTAATAAATACTATATAAAAATAATAGTAATAATAGTAATATTAATAATATGAAGATACTAATATACTAATATTAATGAAAATAAATATTGTTGAAAAGGTTATTTATACCACCATTAAGGTCCTATAGCTCTTTCAAAGCATGGTTCTTTATGGAACCTTATAAAAATGGTTCTACTTAGCACCAAAAAGGGTTCTGCGATTGTTACAAGCCGAAGAACCCTAATTTGGTACTGTTTAGGACCATTTTTCTTAAGAGTGTAATAATACTAAAAGGCCTTTTACTACTAAAAAAAAGTATAACCTATCACAGAAGGCACGTAGTAGATTGAATTGAGTAATTCATGTATCAAATATGAAACATGCCTTTTAGCACTTTTGGGGAAAATCATTAAAATAGTGTACACTCACATGAGATGGAGACTAGATGTCAGTCTTTTAAAAATAGCTAGGCTACTTTATGGAGTGGGTTACACATTCATAAATGCTGTTGGCATTAAAATGCCCAGATATGAAATCCTATTGCTGGGATTGATGAGTGCATCTTTAACTTAAAATAAAAATGAGCTTATATGTGCCCCCATCCAACTTGACTCATATAAAGATGCTGTCTTTGCTTTGGTCGATATGGCGGCCACCTTGGACTATTAGTGCTCTGGATGCAGTTCCCAATGACAAGCTGCTTACTGGGATAAAGTGACAGTCCTCCATGTAAATTATAGCAGCTGAATTTCTTATAGGCCTTTAATCAGACTGTAACTGAAACGGCAATTTCTGCTGGTGGAAAAACGAAATGAAATGAAGTGCATTCCCATAGGAAACAGTGGCGAATGAGTGTGTGTCTCTCTCTGTCGCCGCCTGTCGGTGTGTTTCAGCAGCGCATGACCTGATGCTCTAATGCTGCGCTGTGATTGGCCGCTGTCACTTTCTTATGTTTGCCAGTCCCTGTTTTTGATGCTTGCTGTGTGTGCGCGTGCTGCAGGGACCTGCACTGTCCACCACTCTCAGAAAACCTGAACTTAAATTCTCATTAAGGCTGCTGACAACAGGATTTGTTTTCTGTATTTAAAATTATTTTTGTGCGGACTGCAAAATGACAATAAGATCGGACCGAGACCATGCACAACATTATCGGCCGCGGATGTCCTGCCTTAAAAAGGTAAAGTTATTTATTTTTTTAAAGCAAAGTAAGCAAGTGGTGATTTATTTAGTGTATTGATCAATTATTGATCAATTAACTCACTTTTAAAGACCATATATACTTTATAATTAGCAATTTGTCTCATTGTTCATTCTGTTTGCTGTTGCAAATATAGGCTACCCCAATATGCCCTGCCTGGTAGAGTTTCATAAATTCATAAATTTACCTGACTTTCCAACACTTCTTTTTTTAATGATATAATAATAACTGTAATATGTGATTCTAACAGTGTCATGATTAAAATGGAAACCAAAAACTCTCATAGAATATCCAAATATCCATATATATATAATGATATATATATCATATATCCAAATAACTATTTTTTATTTTATTTTATTGTTGTTTCTTGATTCTGTGTTTATTCTTAGCTTCTGGGAGAGATCTTATTCATTGAAGAGATTCGCTCTAAAAGAGCTTTCTGATTCAAATCCAATTAGCCTGGCATCATGCCTTAAGAACGGCTCTCAACTTTAAAGGTCATGCATGTTGCCATAGTACAGAAGTGTCAAACTCATTTTAGGTCAAACAAAGGCCAGACTGGACTAACTGTTACCTGTAACAAAAATGTATTTTAGTTGTTACTCTTGCAGAGCTCATGTACAGTACATGCTTACAAATGCAATATCAAAATGTCCATTAGGGAATATTAATCAAACATAACGATACAATTTTTTTTAATATTGACAAATTATTCAGCAAGATTCACAGACAAAAAGGTTCAGTGTTTTTTTTTTAGGTCAACAGGCCCTTCCCTGCTGACTTATAATGAATAAACTTGATTTTAAAAGTTTTAAAATGTATGAGTTTATGGGTTTATACATCTATAGCATGAAAACTATTAACAAATATTTAATGCCACACACTTTGGGAAAATAAACGGGCAAATTCTTGAGAAAAAGAAAGGTAATTGTTTAACTGCGTCACTTTTTTTTCCGTCTTTGAAACCCCTGCCAAAGCACAACATCTACTGGAAAAATGATATTTATAATTATGCAGGATTTGTATTATTTGAAATATTTGTACATTTATTTTGTAAGGAAATCTTTTGGTATGTGGGTCCACATGTACAACTTAAACTCATTCTGAAATGTGACAGACAGTCACGGCTGATTTTCACCGCTTCAGCTGTATTTTCCTAAATATAGTTGTGACACTGCCCTTTCTTGAGCATTGTATTTGTGTCCTTTAGCACTTTCATCTATATATTAACTTCTTTATATATTAAAAATTAAGCTTTCATATATTAAACAAACTTCCTGAATTGCACAGCTGGAGGCCATAGTGGTTCAGATGCAGGACCCATCGACTGGAGTGAAGGGATCAGAACAGAAGCTAAATGTTACAACCATTCCCCATGCCATCGCTGGTGAGTTTGTAATGGAGTCTTGCTGAATCTCAACACTGTTCACAGATCACCATGTATTGTATACTGTACATTCCCTTTCGGTCTATATACAGACACAAGGTATGTGCTGCCAGATCATAATCTGACGGCACTGGCTATATACAGCAGACTTCAATTGGATGAGATCTTTACTACTTTAGGCTCCAAAGTTGCTCTTTAATCTCTGCAGCGGTTGTTGAAAAATCTAGCAAGCCGGAACTTTAACTTCATCTTACATTTAACTGGGTCTTATAGTAATAAGCTTGAGATTTATAAAACACAAATGTTCAAAATGCAAGAAAATTGTTATAAATATTTTCATTTCATCACAATTTCGTGTTGGGACATACACTGACATGCTTAATAATGAGTTGTTTGTAATGTAATGTAATGTAATGTAATAATTTAATTTAATTTTCACACTTCATTACTTTATAAAATCACTGATGTGCTATTTTTAGAGTTGTCATGATAGTTTCTGCTTGTCTGACAGGTCAGGACATTGTTGCATGGATCTCCAAACATATGAACATGGACAATGATGGTAACTGTGAAAATATATTGTTTTGAATAATGAATGGTCTGAAAAAATATCCTTTAAATGTGTTTGAATACATTACTGAGCACAATAATATTCTTGAATGCCCTCTGGCAGAGGCTCAAGCATTTGGTACAATGTTAGTGGCATTCGGGTACATCTACCCTCTGCAGGACCACAAAAAGCTTGTCCTCAAACCAGATGGCAGTTTGTACCGCTTTCAGGTAATTGTGTCAGTAGACCTTGTGTCTTTAAAAATGTTTTAATAGTGGTGCATAGTAATCAGGTGACCTTTTCCCTCTGTCTAGACCCCCTATTTCTGGCCTGTGCAGAAACTGAAAGCTGAGGACACTGATTACGGTTTGTAATATTCTGCCTATTCACAAACATCTGGCTGCAGAAGGAAAAAACATATCATATAAAGAATTTATAACACATTTTATGAAGTGCGATTTATAATTACAATTTAAAATGATTCTGGATATGAAAAGATCTTTCATTTACCCATTTAAAGAGACATGCTTGTATGTCACCATCTCCTAATAAAAGTGTTTTCTGTCACTAAAGCAATCTATCTGGCAAAGAGAAACATTCGAAAAAAGGGAGTACTTGATGCTTATGAACAGGTACGTAAAAATATTCATTTGATTACTCATAAGTGAAGCTATTATTTTAAATCATTTTAAAGTCAGCATGAAATAGACTTTGCGATAGTCTTTTCTTCCCTATTGTGATGTATACATCCGAGTGAAACTGCTTCTCAAACAAGAAAAAGTGTTGGGCAGGACTTGATTTTGTCCATTGGGAGTTGATTGAATAGTTGGATGGTTGTGGTTTTCTATTGCTGTGTAAAAAACATCATCAGAGAAGAGATGAGATGTCACTACAAGAGGGTGGGAAAGTTATTTTGATTAAAGATTACGAGGGCACATGAATTAAAAAAAAGAATGATGTGAACAGATAAATCATTTATAATAAATACTGCTATATTTCATAAAAAAAAAACAAGAATTGTCAAAGAAAATACATTGGAGTGAAACATATTATAGAAAAAGAAAACAATTTAGGGCGGGACTTATATTCATCAGTTGTTGATTGAATGGAGGCAGATCTGAATGTGAGCTTGCAGTTGATTGTACGAAAGGCACACTATGCAGTTTCCGTTTTTCTCAAACAGCGACCCCTAGAGTCGCTGTGGAGTACTTGTATTTAACGTTACTGTCGTAAATACCACTCACGCAGAGCCGTCTCTGCACTCTTCCGACCGCGCTTTCTTCGTTTTCTTCGTCGACTCTGTCATGATTCACGTCTGAAATGCGTGCTAGTGTCTTCCATAGAGGCTGCTTCACATGTTGTTGATGTGTGTGACGTCGTGCCGTAAAGCAAGTCGTGATTCTCGCGAGATTTGTCGAGGCGCCACCTCTCAAACTTGCATTGCTGGTTTTGCCAGCGGCGTCCCCCCCCCTGCTTTGCTATCGGGATGATTCACCCTACGACTTCGTTTACCATCGAAATGATTTCAGAGCTGTTATATTAAGGTACAAATCTTGCATAGTGTGCCTTTAAACGACCTAATTATTGGAGAAGTCTTACATACGTCAGAAGTCTGTCGCTTCGTTGTAACTTTGAGTTATGACATTTTGATTAAAAATTACAGGCATGCAACCTGTTTTACAGAATATGGAAGTTTGTTGCGCATAAACCACATAATATCAATAACATGCATTTAGAAAGTGAATAGGGTGAATTTCCATTTCCTGTCGACTTTAATGACATTATAAAGCAACATTTTTGTGTATTTTTACAGGAGGAATACAACAAACTCCACAATTGGATGAACCACAAATGGGATTTTATTGTGATGCAAGCTAAAGAGCAGTACCAGTGAGTTTCTATACTCTTTTGCTGTCTTAGTTACTACTTCTTCAGTCTTTTCAGTGTCCATCAGCTATATTTCTGTCATGTGGTTTGTCCTTTTACTTCCTTTACTGTGATTCTTTAGGACTATCATGTTATTAGTGCTTGCTTGATTTAATTGTGTTCTGTTTTTCAAGGGCTGGGAAGCTGCGTCAGAAGGCAGACAGAGTTGTGTTTGACTGTCAGGAGAGAGCCTACTGGATTGTCCACAGGCCTCCAGTAAGTGGTTGGCAGAAGCTTCTAGTATACAGTTGCTTTGAAGACACTATGATGAGGATACAGTTTCTTTTCTTATATGTGTCTACAGCCACAAACACACAGTGCTATGGATGTCCTGGATCGTCATATTGACCCTAATACAGAGGAGGTAACTGGTGAGTTTCCATGTGAGCCCTCAAAAGTCACCACACTAACTCATCCAGAGCATGTCATTTGATTATTCTGCTAACCATCACCATGGCCATTATGAAGTTAAAAGGGTACCAAAAATGAAAATTCTGTCATCAGTTACTCATACTCATATATTTTCAGACCGGTAGGACTTTATTTAATCTGTAGAACATAAAAAAGATATTTTGACTGTTTGGAACCAAAAGGCATTGGACCCAATTGACATCTATTCTGTGGACAAAAACAAAGCAAAACAATACATGGAGACAATTCTCAAAATATCCTGTTTTATTTTCCACTGGAGAAATATAGTCATACAATTTTGGTACTGCATGAGGGTGAGTTGGGTGAACTATCCCTTTAAATGCTTATGTTACTATGGGAGGGACTCCGTAGGCAAGACAACCGAACTCAGTGTGATTTGAAAGGCTCTTACTATAGAGCCGATTAGCAGTGTGTCTGTCTCAGTCCTGGGCTGGCCATGTAGATTGTCTCACAATCTTCTTTGGGATTTAAGAGGATTTTTGACCTGCTGATCTTTCGAGGAGATCCCCTTTACCCACCGAGTCTTTCCCCTCATAGGGCCTGTTGGAAATACACAAGGGCAGCTTATCATTGTAAGCTGAGCAAAGGACCTGTTGGAATGTGAATAGATTGTAATGAT
This sequence comes from Abramis brama, assembly GCF_963993115.1. Taxonomy (NCBI): domain Eukaryota; kingdom Metazoa; phylum Chordata; class Actinopteri; order Cypriniformes; family Leuciscidae; genus Abramis; species Abramis brama. The sequence continues at coordinate 33,671,564 of NC_139963.1, forward strand.
ATAATATTACACTTTGATGTATTAATAGGATAGTTCACCCAAAAAATGAAAATTCTCATTAAATTCATCATTTAATCGCTTTCATGTTGTTTCAGATTTGTATGACTTTCTTTCTTCTGGGGAACACAAAAGTTATTTTGAAGAATGAATGAATGAATGAACTGTTTTTGTCAAAGTAATAAAAAGTCAATGGGAAACAACACTGGACTCTATTGACTTGTATGAGACATTTCTCAAAATATCTTCTCTTACTGTATGTTCCACTTAAGAAGGAAATTCATACAGGTTTGGAACAACATGAGGGTTGGTAAATGATGACAGAATTTTAATTTAATTTAAAATGCATAAAGTCATTGAATAAGTCACATTACTGTTGAAAAGTTTGGGGTGAGTAAGAAAGTACAGAAATTAACACGTTTAAAGAAATCAGTACTTTTATTCCGAAAGAGTGCATTAAAATTATCCAAAGTGACGATTAATACATTTATAATGTTACAAAAAATGCTGTTCATTTGAACTTCCTATTAATCAAAGAATCCTGAAAAAAAGATTATCACAGTTTCACAACAAATATTAAACAGCACAACTATTGATAATAATAAGAAATGTTTATTGAGCAGCAAATCATCGTATTAGAATGATTTCTGAAGGATCATATGACACTGAAGACTGGAGTAATGATGCTGAAAATTCAGCTTTGCCATCACAAGAATAAATAAATCATTTAAAAATGTATTAAAATAGAAAAGAGATATTTTAAATTCCAATAATATATCACAGTATTACTGTATTATTGTAACCTTGTTAAGCATAAGAGTCTTCTTTCAAAAACATAAAAAAAACCTCCAAACCTTCGAACAGTTGTGTATCTGTCATGATCAATCATAATAATATTATGTAACTTTATAATATGTGGTGTATAAGACTGTGAATCTCTTGGTGTGACTGTTTCTTTTTCTCTCTTTCCTTTCCACGCAGATTTGTACTAATACGTCTTCAGTTTTCAAGATGATTCCTATACACACACACACACACACAAACAGAGCACAAACTATCCTTTCCTTCCTTGAATATCATTCAAACACTCAGAAATACTATATGAACAAGTGTGTATATATAGTGTGCCACAGTATTTCCCTTTTTTATATACCCTGAGCATCATTTCAGGCCATTACATTGACTGCTCCTTTAATTTTTCCTTGAAATTTAGACTGTGGCTATATGTAGTTGCTTGTGCTTGTTTGTGTTTGGCAAGATACTTTGTAGGCATCACACATATACTGTATATCACCTGTGTTTGGCAGAATAGCATGTTGTGTGTGGTCTTGTGGTGTCTTATCGGAAACATTTCATAACATGTAACAGGATGTTGTTTCTCCATCTTTTTCAGAAAAAAACCTATGATTATTATAGAAGAATCGTAAGTGACATTGATTCTTTACAAACATTTAGAGAACTGGTTGTATTTTAATTAATGATATTGATTAATTGGCTCTATCTGTATATTTTAGATCATCTACACACAACAGGCAATCATGAGGTCAAGGGTCAAGTCTACAGTATCTCTTGGAGCGTAAGTCAAAATTGCCTACCAAAACAGAGCAGTTGCCGCTATCAATTTTAGTTGTCACCTAAATGTGCTTCATGGGCTTTTCTTCTAAATAATCTTTTTCTTTGCATTCAGCCTGGTCAAGTATATGGCGACATTTATGAACCACGACCCGTTCCTCGTCCCCTGCCTCCCTAGTAATCCCTGGCAAACGGATGATGACGCTTATTGGGAGCTGAACATGGCAGAGTAAGATTCCCTGAGAGCTTTCTAAACGAATAATAGTTAAATTCATTCACTTTAAAGGTACACTATATAACTTTGTTTTGTTCAATGTTTACAAAAGTTATATAATGAGCTAGTGCATCATAAATCCATCTTCCAAACTGTGTTTTTGTCGGTACGCCTATAATAAGTCTTCATATTTGGACTATTTTAGACCGGGCGGGACGACAGCCGCTGTAGAGTAGCCTAGTCATATACATAAACAGAGAGAAGAAGCTCCGGCTATAATGTTATTCCGCAAGACGTTGCAGTTTTGTTTATTAAAGGTTTAGTTCACCCAAAAATGAATATTCTGTCTTTAATTACTCACCCTCATGTCGTTCCAAACCTGTAAGACATTCATTCATCTTCGGAACACAAATGAAGACCTTTTAGATGAAATCTGAGAGCTTTCTGTCCCTCTATTGACAGTCTACACAAATACCACTTTCAAGCCCCAGAGAGGTACTAAACACATCATAAAAGTAATCCATGTCACTACAGTGGTTTAACCTACATTTTATGAAGCGATGCAATTTAAGTGCTTTTTTGTGCAAAAAAACATAATTTACCGCTTTATTTACAAAATATTAATCTCCTACTCAGGTTCACGAGAGCACCACGACGCATGCGTGACGTTGCGTGAAGACGCGTTGGATATTTAGCTTTCTAAAAAGAATTGTAGAGCTTTATAAAATTGAGGTTGAACCGCTGGAGTCACATGGATTACTTTTATGATGTCTTTAGAGCCTTTCTGGGGCTTGAAAGTGGTAGTTGCGTAGACTGTCAGTGGAGGGACAGAAAGCTCTCAGATTTCATCAAAAAGATCTTCTTTGCGAAGATGAGCGAAAGTCTTACGGGTTTGGAATGACATGAGGGTGAGTAAATTAATGACAGAATTTTCATTTTTGTATTTGTGATACCTTTATATCACTTTGGTGTATTATATTTTTTACAGTGCTGAAGTTCCCACAAAGATGAGAGTGGAGCGCTGGTCCTTTAGCTTCTATGAGTTGCTCAGTGACCCACGGGGCCGTGCAGACTTCAAGGTTTTCCTAAAGAAGGAATTCAGTGGTTTGTGAATATTTAATTAATGCTTTGACTAATAGTTGGTATAAAGAAAAAAATCATTATCTATCATATCTGTCAAACAAATGATTTAGACCACTTTTGTGAACTGGATCAACTGAGACATCAGACTCAAAAGAACACCTTTGAGGATTACTTTTATGGTGTCATTTTTGTATTATTTATGTACTATTATAGTATTTAGAATTAGCTTTTATTTTTATATTTTAGTTGTCATTTTAATTTTAGTCATTTTGTTATGTGCTTTTGTCATTTCTATTATTATTTTTTAATTCTAATTAGTTTTCATTTAAATCTATTTGAATTTTTTTAAGTTTATGTAATAGTTATATTTTATTTTATTTCAGCTTTATGTCAATTAACAAACGGTTTTAATAGTTTTACAGTTCCAGTGCTTATTTACTTTCATTATATATCATTATAATTTATATGTTTGTGAAACAAAATTAATTTCCATTTTTTAGGCAAACTATTTATATTAGTAATTGAATATGTTTTTCTTCTTTTCATTTTCACTGCAGGTGAGAATATGGCTTTCTGGGAAGCCGCTGAGGAGTTGAAATGGGGCACAGCAGCTTCTATGTCAGAGAAAGCGGAACACATTTTCAAGTCAGATACACATTATTTTTGCACATTATTGCTTTACATGTATTTTTCATGTCAGGCCTCCATTTCTCAGCATCTGATTTTTTTATAGAACCTTTTTGGCCCCAGGAGCACCACGCTGGATCAATATTGATGGCAGGACAATGGGTATTACAGTAAAGGGCCTGGAGCATCCTCACCGATATGTACTGGACGGTGCTCAGACCCACATCTTCATGCTGATGAAAAAGGTGCGATTGTATTCTCGCCTCTATTTTTGTAATGGCCACTTGCATTCTGTATGCTTTGTAATAGAGATGAAATGGTATGAAATTTCATATTGCGATTATAGTGACAAAAATAATCACGTTATCAATATTACCACGGTATTGATAAAATGTGCTGGAAATGTTAAAAAAGTACTGATACACACACTAACAATCATTTGACCAAATTTTATATTGAAAACCAACAAACAATAAATAAAATAATTACCAGCGCTGTACAATTTTTGGTTTAAAAAATAATAACATTAACCATGATGGTCGGACTTTAAATGAACTTGGTTGGGTGACTTATGACATAACATATTATTTACTAACATGTTCAAATTAAGTTTTATAAAATGAGAAACCTCGCACTTTAGCCTTTAAATCATTATTAATAATAAGGATAAGTAAAATGAGAAATGATTAGGTATTTTATTTGCTCTGTGAATAATTCTAGATACCGTATTATCCAAATTGTTTGGATTTTTAGAATGCACATTAGCTTATTTTTCATCAACTGGTTAAAATTTACAACAGTGCATGAAATATTTTCATTGGTTTGAGCAAAAGCGCTAGACAGGATGAATAAAAATGAAAATCCACTCCCTGACAGTAGGTGGCACTTATGGAACATCAGAAATAGAGCTGCTGTTTCCCCGGAATGGCTGTACACAAACCACAAGACTAGGTTGTAAAGGTTGTCCAAAGTTGTCCATTCTAATGGTTTCGAAAGGGCTTTGTAAATAAGAGTTGAGCTGAGTTGTCTTCCATCTTGTTTTCACACAAAACGAAACCTACGCTGGATGCTGCATCTGTGTCATAGACTGTAAAGTGAGACTTGCTAACTTAAAGGTAGGGTAGGCAATTTTTTATAAACACTTTTTGTTATATTGGGTGGAACTCTCTTCACATCCTGATTGGAATCAATAATAGATGTGGTATAAATATTAAAACTAGTGCTGCCAATTGACTAAAATAAATAACTAGATTATTCACACATTTCTTTCTGTGATTAATCACGATTAATCGCAATTAAAAACACGCACGTTTTTAATATACATTTTTATAAGTTTTAATATTTTATAATGTAACAATTTCACAGAAATCACCAAATTAATGTAGAAACAACATAAAGACAGTAGCCTATATTTTAAATACTTGTTTAAGGGCATTTTAAACATTAATTATAGCTATTCAACAGTGTAATTGAAAGCTATAATTTTTTTAAGCATTTGTTAGGCTTTAAAAAATAGCAATTTTTAATTTAAGTGAACTTAAAACAATCCTCACATAAACCTATAATTTACCTGTGCCCTGTGAAATATACAGAAATTGAATAAAGTTATCAAACAGTTTGCACTGCATAAATTTTGAATTAAATGTAGATTAATCCTTATTAAAAACCCATTAAATAAATCTACAGCAGGTGGAACAAGAGCGAGCTCTTTAAGCGTTGATTATTATTATATCTCTTCAAATCGTGGTATTGTTTAATGATAATTAAAATATGAAACGGTAATACTGACTGTCGAGATTTTATCATGGTTTATCATCAAACTGGTAACTGCTTCATCTCTACTTAGTAATTTTAACTTTCGCATGAATTTGTTTTTAAAAAAAAGCTGCACACTGGACATTTCTGAACTCTGCATTTGTCATTTAGGATACCTTTTATCGCTACCTGAAGTCACCAGTTTATAAGGAAATGCAGAAAAAAGCCATTTCACCAGTACCACACAATTTCTCGTAAGTCAGTTTTTGTGTGTGTGTGTATGCGTTTTCACCCTTAATTCATCCTCTTCTGCTAGTAAATTCTGCTACTGATTGTCTTTATTGCAATTTCTACACAACAATTCACCAGTCATTTCAAAAACATGTCATCAAACCAGCAGTATTTTGCCATAAAAAGACCTGTTCTCGCCCATTTAGTGATACCCAGCTGCAGCAAAACGCCAGGAGCCGCAGGGAGAGCATCAGCCCCATCGTCACCTGGCAGAAGGAGCAGGAAGAGAAAGCAAAGGCAGAAGCTGCAGCTGGACCCATAGACATTAAAAAACTGATGGCCAGCAAACTAGATCGCAAATAGAAAGAGACACAGATACATGCTGGAAAATGCTTTACTTAATAATCTGACTAATTAAAAGAGACCCATAAAAAGTTTCATGATTTTTACATGTACATATCAATACAAAGTCTCACATCGAGCTAAACTTACAGACTCTAAAGTTTAATTCTTAAGAGTCTAAAAGCAACACAGAATTGCTACCAAATATATAAAAATAACAGTAAAACCTGACAGCTATGTACATATCACTGCCGAATAGCTAGTTCCAATCATTTGTATTGCTGCATCCAAATATGTTTTTGTAGCTGGCTAAAATTCTGTAACAAAATGTCGTATTCTCAGGTTAAATTATACACGTGGATGACTGCTGTGAAATGAGCTGCTTTTTCAGATCACATTTGTTTTTGCACAGTGATATTTCATCCAACACAAAGATTGCATTACCTTCAATTGCTGTTCATATAGCAGTTTCCCATTATCGTGTGAACATGTTTTGTATGTGTGCAGTAGTCATGGCGATACCTGTATCTCTTACTGTAAAACAATAAAAGACAGCATGTTCATTGGTGCAGTATTGTATGGTGGTTGTAACAGTGCTCGCAGTGTTGGAGAAGCTTACATTTCTTATTTTAAATGAATTAATTACAAAGCTACGTACAAAAGCCCTTTTATGAAAATTTCTAACCATTATTTAAAAAGTAAAAAAAATTAATAATAATCCCATTTAACTTTTTCTTATGCTAACCAAAATTTTTTTAAATTAAATATACACAACATCTTAATAAGGGTAACTAACTGAGGATATAGAGCTAAACTATACATTTACACCTAAATGTATACTATATTGTGCTTAACATATTTAATCAGAATAAAATAATTAAAAGTAACTAAATAATAGATAATGTGCTTGATAAATACAAAGATGTAATTGTAATGTTCATTTAATCTTTCCCTTTTTATTAATGCTTTGCATTGCAATTTCTCTTTATATTATGTGATTTTGAAAGAATAAGCAATACAGGACACAGTTGTTACATTTCCAAATGTATTTTAAATATTATTTATACATAGTGTTGTATGTGGTTAAAAAAACAACTTTATAAAAGTTTATTTGGCCATGCCAGAAAGCCAGCCTAATTTAAAGAGAGAAGGGGCTGCGGACTCCTCTTCTTGATCTGCTAACTGCCTGAAGAGATTTCCTGGCCGGAAACTGTCCTGTGGAGCAGAAGCAGAGGAGGGAGCCACCTAAAAATAATAATAATAATATATATATATTAATTGCCTTAAAAATGGATTTGCATCTCATAGCAAGTACAGAGCTTTGAATAGTTTTTCACATTTAGAGCCAAAAATTGTCACCACAAGCAGAATATTTAGCAGGTTTAAAGCCAGTGGAGAAATCTGTAACTGCACAATGCTTGTTTGCTTATGATACAGAGGTATTAAACTCAAGTGCTCAATATACAGTGAGGAAAATAAGTATTTGAACACCCTGCTATTTTGCAAGTTCTCCCACTTGGAAATCATGGAGGGGTCTGAAATTGTCATCGTAGGTGCATGTCCACTGTGAGAGACAATCTAAAAAAAAAAAATCCAGAAATCACAATATATGATTTTTTAACTATTTATTTGTATGATACAGCTGCAAATAAGTATTTGAACACCTGTCTATCAGCTAGAATTCTGACCCTCAAAGACCTGTTAGTCTGCCTTTAAAATGTCCACCTCCACTCCATTTATTATCCTAAATTAGATGCACCTGTTTGAGGTTGTTAGCTGCATAAAGACACCTGTCCACCCCATACAATCAGTAAGAATCCAACTACTAACATGGCCAAGACCAAAGAGCTGTCCAAAGACACTAGAGACAAAATTGTACACCTCCACAAGGCTGGAAAGGGCTACGGGGAAATTGCCAAGCAGCTTGGTGAAAAAAGGTCCACTGTTGGAGCAATCATTAGAAAATGGAAGAAGCTAAACATGACTGTCAATCTCCCTCGGACTGGGGCTCCATGCAAGATCTCACCTCGTGGGGTCTCAATGATCCTAAGAAAGGTGAGAAATCAGCCCAGAACTACACGGGAGGAGCTGGTCAATGACCTGAAAAGAGCTGGGACCACCGTTTCCAAGGTTACTGTTGGTAATACACTAAGACGTCATGGTTTGAAATCATGCATGGCACGGAAGGTTCCCCTGCTTAACCCAGCACATGTCAAGGCCCGTCTTAAGTTTGCCAATGACCATTTGGATGATCCAGAGGAGTCATGGGAGAAAGTCATGTGGTCAGATGAGACCAAAATAGAACTTTTTGGTCATAATTCCACTAAACGTGTTTGGAGGAAGAAGAATGATGAGTACCATCCCAAGAACACCATCCCTACTGTGAAGCATGGGGGTGGTAGCATCATGCTTTGGGGGTGTTTTTCTGCACATGGGACAGGGCGACTGCACTGTATTAAGGAGAGGATGACCGGGGCCATGTATTGCGAGATTTTGGGGAACAACCTCCTTCCCTCAGTTAGAGCATTGAAGATGGGTCGAGGCTGGGTCTTCCAACATGACAATGACCCGAAGCACACAGCCAGGATAACCAAGGAGTGGCTCTGTAAGAAGCATATCAAGGTTCTGGCGTGGCCTAGCCAGTCTCCAGACCTAAACCCAATAGAGAATTTTTGGAGGGAGCTCAAACTCCGTGTTTCTCAGCGACAGCCCAGAAACCTGACTGATCTAGAGAAGATCTGTGTGGAGGAGTGGGCCAAAATCCCTCCTGCAGTGTGTGCAAACCTGGTGAAAAACTACAGGAAACGTTTGACCTCTGTAATTGCAAACAAAGGCTACTGTACCAAATATTAACATTGATTTTCTCAGGTGTTCAAATACTTATTTGCAGCTGTATCATACAAATAAATAGTTAAAAAATCATACATTGTGATTTCTGGATTTTTTTTTTTAGATTATGTCTCTCACAGTGGACATGCACCTACGATGACAATTTCAGACCCCTCCATGATTTCTAAGTGGGAGAACTTGCAAAATAGCAGGGTGTTCAAATACTTATTTTCCTCACTGTATCAGTTGCATTTGATTGCTGCTATGCCACGTGTTTCATTTGCAAAGCATATCAGCTGATGCAATCGGAGTGAATCAAGTCCTAGTCAAGTAAATCCAAAACTATGCACTGCAAGCTCACAGCAAAAAATGAAATAGCACCACGCAATATAACGTCACCTATCGCCTTGAGATCCAGCAGCTCTTCTGCTAGGCCACGTAAAACTGGGAGCATTGGTAGAAAGTGGCTCATTTGCAAAGGCATGATAACATAAAACACCAACTCCAAGTCTTTTTTCAATAAACATCAATAAACATGTTTCTTTTAAACATACCAATAGAGGTATTTTACATAACACATGCTTAACCAACCTACCAGTGATCTAGTGACATCTGCTCCATGTGTGGCTGAATTAGTCTTTCGAGAGTTTGTCATACTCAGTGGCAGCAAACCAAACCTTGAGGGGGGAGGAATGTATAATTAGATATTTAAATATACCAAATTAAATATAATGAATTCAAAACTAAATAAATGGATGAAATTATTATATTTAATGAAAATAATTTCATTAAAATATAATAAAAAACAAAGTATAAATGAGAAATTCAATTTGAAAAATATTTTTATTTGCAAAAATATACAAGTATAATTTTACTTATCTAAACGCATATATGAAGTTTCTAACATAAAATATATTTTTATTATCTTGTACGATAATGAAGCACCCAGCATGACAGCAATTAACTAGCCATACATATATATAACAATGAGTTAAACAGTGTGAAGGGCAAGACAAGAGCTTTATACTCACCGGATCTGGCTGCTAGCCAAAGGAAGGATGTTGTATGGTTCCTGAGAGTTGATATTGTTGGTCCTAGAGGTAAACTGCTTCTCTGTGCCAGTCAACAATCCTAAAAGCACCTAAAAAAAGAAACATTAGACAAAATTCAATACAAAAAAGATGACAAACACAATGCCAATCTAAATAAGAACAGGCAAACTGAAATGTGTTAAACAGGGTTAGTGGGAGATAAATGGCAATGCTTACAGAAGTCCTTTGTGAGAGTCGGTTCAGGTTGCTGTTCAGATGTGGAGTGAAAACATCCAGGTCAAATGGATCAATGTGACTTTCCAGGGAGTCACAGACCTGCTGGATCCTTTAACAAACAGCAAGAATGAAGGAAAAGTGTAAGAGGTCTGCCGTTCAGGCATGAGCTATTCTTGGCGTAATCGGTTGTGCTTTGTTTTAAAGTTGGAAGGGCAAGTCACGCTATGATTGTGTTTTTATGACAGATCATTGCTGTTACTTCCTACTGAAAACTTGTGCCCATCCCTAGCTTTTGTGAAGAGGTTACCTTGGGTCTTGGTGAGAGCGGGAACTCCTACCCTCTTCAAGACGGGACCCTAGAGTGCCACTGAGATACCGAAGGTCAAACAACAGCTGCAAAGCTCTGTTCTGGGTCATGGGGAGGCCTGCATCCTAGAGAGAGACAGGGAGGAAAGAACGGCATGAGACACACCAACAGACATTTGCTTTTTGGAATTATTCCATTATAACAGTGACTAAAAAGCAAGAATGGAAGAATAAGATCGTCTCACCTTGCTCTGTGTGTTCTGAGTGAGTCTTTCATACTCACTCACCACCTGGTCTAGACAACTCCGCAAGATGTCCAACAGAGTGACCTTTGGTAACGCGTGACCTCCAACCCTATTGACCTCAAGGCACAAATGGAAGAGTAACGACTGAACATACCATGATGGCTGTAGAGAGAGAGAGAAAAAAAATGGAAAAACAATTATTTTACAATTAATATAAAAACATCCTTTCTATTCCATAAAACACTGTGCAATAATGCATAATCCAGGGGGCCACAAGGGGGTGCTAGGGAGTCCGCAAAAAATAATATAATGCAAGTATTATACAAAATGTAGGACTTTATGAAATAATTAAACAAATTATTAAATAAAACATTTACAAAATTGTATAACAGAATTAACTGCTATTATTCTATTCTGTAAAAATAAGAACATATTAATAATACCACAAATAAATAAATAAATATGCACTTATGTGCAAGAAATTGTATTTGTTTATCTTTCATTAGATGGGTTGCTATACATGAAAAAACATAAGTTACTTTTTTTAAAGAGGTGATGCCTTAAAAGGGATCATCATATTTCAGATTTGGCACTGAAAAGTTTGAAAACTCAGTATACAATAAGGTATAAAAATTGTGTAGCCCACATTTGGTCTCCTTAATGTATATATTAAAGTATTCATGTTAATAATAATAATAATATTAATAAAAGGAGAAATGTAGCTGTTACCTGCACAGGAAGGCGTATTTTGGACATTATACTGTTGCCTGACTCTGTTTCTTCCGGTATTTCAAGTTCCTCCCAATTAGTTGCAGTACCCAGGATGGATCCAGCAGTTCCTGCATGGAGAGTCGCAGCAAAGCTGCCCACAAGTGCCTGGAATGCATTTTGAATTATTCAATTTTATTGAAGAATATAAGCATTAAAAAGTTAAAAGATATATGCCTTAAATATGTACTCGGCATAAAAATGTTATCATCAAGCATTATCAAGCTGGCGAATGAAGTCTGTTGATTCTCTGTCCTCAGGATGTTTCGTATTGTCTTCATAATCTTACCCTGGTGAGTGCCGAGCTCCAGATCCCATAGGCCTCCATGCTGCAGGAAAGAAGTTCCTCTTTCAGACAGCTCCACTTAGCCTGAGCTGGGCTGACGTCCGCTGCCTTGGCTGTGCCTCCTTTGCCCAACTTCTTGCCTTGTCGTGGAGTGCCTCTGCTCACCGGATCCATGCCTCCCTGCTTTCCCAGGATGCACTGTTTCAGACTAGGACACAGTTCCCCCATTGACTGGCATAGTCTGGCCATAAAGAGCACTGAACTTAAATGGCTGGGGCTGCTGGTCTGATTCTGGGCATTAGTGAGCTCAGCACGAACGCTGGCGAGGACATCCCTCACGCATGCCAGGCAGTGCTCTCTAAGAATGTCCTCCACTGCTCCAGCATCCATAAAGCGGTTAATAGGAGAGCTAGTCGTCACTGGGACCGTCTTTGAAGGCTCCTTGCCATTTTCCTCCGAGGGCAAGTAGTGCTGCAGATCATCTAGTTTGGCTTTGAGCTTGGAGTCCAGGGAGGAGCAGAAGGTCTGAACGCAGGGGGTGAGGGCCTGGGTCTTCATGGACAGGCCGCTCTTCTGCTGCGGGCTGCGTTGTGCTACACTCACCCAGGCTGTGTCGCTGAGCAGGTCGCCTTGAGACTCGGACCACAGGAAAGCTGCAACGTCACTCTCATACTGCGCCCCGCGGCTGAAAGTCCCAGCTGTGGCTTGACCCTGTAGATCCCGCAGGGCTGAAGACAAGAACTGTCTGGAGCTGCTGGAGATCCCTTCTGTGCCCTCCTGCGTGATCGCCTAGAGAGATCAAGGGTACATGAGTGCAGGAGGAGACGGGTTACCTGTATATATAAACTCAAGGTTTAGAGAGATAACTGACACCGCACCTTGGATGACAAGGCATGGTATTAACATTCAATCTCAGGTGATTCAATCACAAGACAGCGGTAATTACAGGTGTAAAGGGGTTCCAAAACATGTATATTAAAGGTGCAGTGTGTAAATTTTAACAGCATCTAGTGGTGAGTTTGCAAATTGCAACCAACAGAAGTTGCAAACAGCAGAGAGTAGCCAGTTAAGCAATGAGTTTCATTACAAAGATAAAGTAAGAAATTATGTTTACTTAATTATTCAGTAAAACGAAATGTTATTGCGAATATTATTGTTACTTGTTCATCATTGTGTCAGTGTTTTATTTGCTGACTTTAGCTAGTTTCTTTGCACGAAGAACAACAGTGACAAAACGCGTTTGCCCGTTTAGGGCTACTGTAGAAACATGACGGCGCAAAATGGCGACTTAACATGTAAGGGGACCCGTGGTGTGTGTGTATAGAAACTGCTTATTCTAAGGTAATAAAAACATAACGGTTCATTATGTAATGTCTTTATACACCACTGAAAACATAGTTATGTATATGATTATATTGCATTTCTGTCAACAGATCCTCCTAAATATTACAAAGTGCACCTTTAATATATATATTTTTTTATTTACATTACATCTTCAGATTATTTTACATTACATACACTACAGTTCAAAAGTCTGGGAGTCAATCATTTTTTTTTTTTTTAAATAAATAAATAGTACTCAGTAAATACACTTTAAATTGACCAAAAATGAAAAAACATTTTCACAGTTACAAAAGATTTCTATTTAAAATAAATGCTGTTTCTTCTGTTCATTAAATGTATCACGGTTTTCACAAAAATATTAAGCAGCGCAACTGTTTTAAGCATTAATAATAATAATAATAATAACAAATGCTTCTTGAGCAGCAAATGATCATATTAGAATGATTTCTGAAGGATCACGTGACACTGAAGACTGGAGTAATGATGCTGATAATTCAGCATTGACATCACAGGAATAAATAACATTTTAAAATATTGTCAAACAGTTATTTTAAATTGTAATAATTTTTTCACAATATTACTGTTTTCGCTGTATTTTTGATCAAATAAATGCAGCCTTGGTGAGCATACAAAAACATTATTTCAAAAACATTTAAAAAAATCTTACTGGCCCCAAAATTTGAAGGCTAGTGTACATAAATACAATACTAATAATATTATACAATTACTATAATAATATTGTAATATTTTATACAATATATAGAGCATATTATAATCATGAATGTATCTTGGAACATTGGGAAAGATGTTTTTCTTGTTCATTTTGAATGAACTAAAAAAACTGCACAAATTTATAGATTATCAAAATAGTATTCTAATAATTAGAGCAACAGTTTTTTTAATATCTATATATTTGTGTGCCTTATTAACATGTAGTACCATAATGACATGGTGAATTATGTATATAGTCAGATACCCTTCTCTTGAAATCTATTCACTGGTGGTTAGAACGGCAAACTTTCTCACCTGAATACCTGCATTGGGATCACCCAATACAGGTTAACTGCAGGTGTAAACACATCAGACCAGTTAAACTGGTTAAATCAGTTATGAGTACCTGAAGTCTCTGCAGGAAGAGCTGCTGCAAAAGGTCATCCCACAAGGCCAGAGGTCGTTCGAGGAGGGACAGACACACAGTACTCCAGTGTTGACTGATGGACTCGCTGCTGAGCAGTTCCCACACGGCATCTCGAATCGCAGCCAGACCCTTTAGACTCTTCACGTAGACCAGAAGGCTGCTGACTCCACTGCGGATATCCTCCTTGCAGCTATTACAAGAAAATTGACCGTATAAAACTAATCATTTGAGAAATGTTAATGAACATTTGTAGAAGGGACATACGTATCGATCCACTGCTGCAGAGTGTCTCTGAGCTGCTCCCTCTGTATAGGCTGCGCTAGTGTCCGAAGGACAGGCTGGAAGTTCATCACTGAAGGGGGGAGGTATTTAAACCAGCTTCCTGTGCTCATCTCCTTGTCCAGAACCTTCTTATCTTTCCCTGGATTTCACAGAATATCACAATATTTTAGTAGCATGAAAAACAAACAGTTATTTAAATTGGCAACAAATGAAATACAGAACGTGAGCAAAGAACATCCCCACTATGACTTCTAGTGCGAGTTCTGCACGATCACGAAAGCTCCCGTTGTGATCACTGACACATCTACACTGTGAAACGAATCTCTTAATTACATCGTATCTGCACTTTATTTATGATGATAGCAGGATTTGCAAGAATTCAGAATTCAGTCAGTGAGCAAGCGCACACTGAACAAAACTCCTTATCTGAGACCAATCTAAACACCTTTAATTGGCCATTGCACTCGTAAGCTCGAGCAGAAGAGAAACGTGTGATTGGTTATAATGGTCAATGCAAAGAAATATGTAAAAAGAAATCTGATGCAACGTGAGCAGATCTAATTTTAATGCCGCAATCAACACTTTTCATTCATTTTCACATTTCACTTTAACCAAGGCAGCTGTAATAGATTTAGCTTATTGTGCAGCGACATTTTTTACCCCCTTATCTTGAATTTGGGGGTAATTTTTGTTTCTTTTGGTGGCATTTTTGCCCCATTCATTTCTGACATTGCTGACCCCTTAAGCATCCCAACGTAATGGTAAAATGGAAAACTCACCAGAGGATGTGTTGGAGGTCACATTCTCCAAGGTGGTAAAAAGCAGGCCACAGCCCAAACCGGTATCGGACACTTGGCCCTCCGGAGGCACATAAAACACAGCGTACGCCTGATACAGAGTGGTGACCAGCAGCTCCACCAAAGAACAAACCTGTGCTTTAACACCAGCACCTAAGAGAGGGACAGCAGCATCACATCTGTATAAAGAACAACCATGTGCAAATGTAATGATATATTCTAATCAACCAAATAAAAGAGAACAAGCTTAACTTATCATAAGCCAAAAGGTTATTCATATCATCAAGGTTATTCACCGTGCTGGGGCTGATTGAGCAGTTGCTGAATGGATGCTTTCCTAGCCAGCAGGAAATCAGCAAGAGCCTGTCGAGGGGAGCTGTCCTCCAGGAGCATGGTGGAGACCAGCGCTTCAGCGATCGCTTGATCAGACACCGCCCTGCCCCGCAGCACAGACTTACTGTCCAATAGGATTGTAGACCTACAAATAAAAGGCAGCTAGCTTTAGGTAAGAGCAATAACTCAACTAAAAGATGCATTTTGACAGCCTATAATGTAGTACAGTGTACCTGAAATGACCTGCAGCTGCGACCTGACGCACCAGGATGGGGAAGCGAGTGAGGACGGGGCTGTATTGATGCCCTCCGCCCTCCAGGTGTAGCTGGCTGTGAAGGTGACAGCACAGCAGGTAGAGCTGTGTGGCCTGCAGGTACTGCGAGGACTCCATTGCGCTCCAGACCCGCTCAGGGATTTCCAGAAGGAGCTTTATCTGTGACGCCATCGTATAGAATTTTTCCTGGGACTGTTTCTGACCCTGCCAGGAATAAAAACACAGCTAATGAGCATTTAACAAGTGAGCTCTGACTTTGGGATTTATTGTATATTGATAGAAACTGGGGTTATGTCTTTTTTTCGGTGAACGAATGAAAACTATTGAATTGCCACAACTGTCAAAAATCGAATCCATATATATCACTTGGATATTGTGTCAACACTGTAAGATTTTATTTTTGACAGTTGTGGCAATTCAATAGAGTTTTCATTATTTCACCTTTTTATACAACATTTATAACAAATATTTGACATCTTGAATTTGTATCTGACGGTGACCCATATCGATTGACTAGAAAAGGAAAGCAGCACCCAAACATTGGGGAATATCTCTGACGAAGCTGAATAAATAAAGTTAGAATAAATAATACAAAAAACGCGAATTTTTCTGCATGCTGTTTGTTTAGTCCCCGTACTCCAGAATGAGAGTTTTACCTCTGCTTTGCCGCTGGACTGAGGGGCGTGTTTCGCCTGCTTTAGTTTGTGACAGTACCGGTACATGTCCTGGATGGACTGAACGACACTTTCCGAGCACTGTCTCATCTCACCGATAGTGTCAGCAGCATCGATCAAATCCCGGTAACGTTCACCGACCATCTGTCGAAGTTCCTCCTTCTTATGCTCTATCTCTCCGCGCACTTTCCTCTCGATCGCACGGATCTCATCCGTACCGTACCGTTCAAATAAAACGGTGGGGTCTTTAATTTCTGAAACCCGAAGAGACTGGGCCGGTACCGTAGCCATCTCTTTAAAACTGAGCAGAGAACTGCAGAAATAAAACCCGGAAGCACGAACAGCTCTCCTTCCACGTAAACAAAGGGTCAGAGGTCATTATGAAGTGAGACAGCGACCCCTTTAGTGGATGTTTGGTACTACAACATACATGGCATTTTGTAGTACCAAACATCCACTAAAGGGGTCGCTACAACTACACACACACACACACACACACACACACGGTATATATATAGAAATATAAATAAAATAAATAAATATATAAATAAATAGAAATATCACCCTTCAGGTAGAATATATATATATATATATTATTTATTTGTATTAATGCTTAGAACATACATAATAATTCCAGGGGAATGCACGATAGAAAATGTCATGACATGTTACAAAAAAATATATATATATATAACAATGTGAGTTTTAAGGGCTCTTGAGTTGCTGGAGGTAGAGTGGTGTATTGGTGGATTATTTTGGCTGCTAGATCCCTGCTTTGGCGCTAGATGTGTAAACGTGTAGTTTTGTACAAGCATCGCACTTCCGCAAAATA
The DNA here is from genome assembly GCF_963993115.1 of Abramis brama. Lineage (NCBI taxonomy): Eukaryota > Metazoa > Chordata > Actinopteri > Cypriniformes > Leuciscidae > Abramis > Abramis brama. The sequence goes on from NC_139963.1 coordinate 33,688,761, forward strand.
ACTTCAGAGGCTGAGCAGCAGCACAGTGACAGACAGGTGTAGCGCCTTAACCCGGAAACACGACAGAGCAAAACAACAGGTGAGTGATCGAGAATCGGTCTAAAAGTTACATTAAGACGATTTATGAAAATGGAAATAAGATAATTATGACGATTATAAATTATTTTAGATTATATACGATTAATCTAGCTGAGGTCGAAGTGCGATCTTTGATTTTCATAATATTGGTAATTGTAAGATTAATTGCCTACTTCAAAAGCGAGCGATAAAATATTTAAGGATTAATAAAAGTGTTAAGCGAATGAATTTAAGCTCAATCTGTCGCTTTTTTTAACTGAGTAAACGTATAAATGAGTTAAACAATGGCGTGACTAGAAGCATGTCATTTTCTATTTTAGTTTGTAATGTCTTAATTCACAATACACTCTTCTAAAGTTTAGAATATAGTTTATATTCTCGTTGTGGTTATCTAATTTCTTTTGTACGAAAGACTATAAAAAACAACTTCCTGTTTATTCAGGATGTCATTTGAGTAGCCTACATTTGTGTATTGAACAGGTTGGTCTAGTTTATGGGCATCTGGGTTTTATTTTCTTAGTTTCTGTTTTCAGCATATATATGGCAACAGCATGTAATTAATATCGTTCCCTCCATTTAGGAATCTTCGTACTGAAGTCATGGACAAGAATATTCAACAGGATTTTGAGAACCAGTTCAATGATGTGGTCTCAAGACTACAATCAAAGAATATGTTTCAGTCAGATTGGGACATTGCCTCCTTTGCAGTTTTCTTCATCTTTATAGGCAAGTTAAATTAAGTAAAAAAAAAGTGAAATGATGATACATAATTAAGATTGATTAACACAGTGTTAAATGTTCATAGGCATGGTCCTCTTGCTGGTTCTTTTGGTTCTCATCCGCTGCTGTTGTTGCTGCTGCTGCGATGAGAAGGTCAGATTTCTACTGGTGTAATCTCAGATTACGTATCTATAGATTCATGAAACAATACATGTCATGACAATTGTGGTAACATCTACTGTTTCCACATTAAAGCCAAGAAGACAGAAGGTCGGCATCGACAATATGGGAATGGAGCCATGATTTTCCAGAAATGACGGGAACCACTACATTCAAATCACTCACAAAATAACAATTATGTGAATAGCTTTTTATATCACTAATGCCACCTAATCATTATTTATACTTGGAAAATGTAAATTTATAGAGGAAGAAAATATTTTAGGTAGATGCTTCCTTATAGGGGTGATAAAAGGCCAAACCTTTCCCAACTGTGTAAAAATGCTATTAATATTTACCCAGGACATCACAGGACTGAAATTGCGTTTGTCCATTACAGATTCCTGAACCACTTTCTAGTCAAGCACATTATTGAAGCACTTTATAGCAACATTCCTGGATGAAATGAATGCAAGCCCTTAACAAACAGCCTTCATTGACATTTTCTTGTTTTTAAAGATCTTTTAATCTGAAACCTGGCTGTTACTGGTTATCCCAGATATCCCAGCCACTCAGCCAACACCTTGAGTTGAGTTTTTAGTGAATTTGTTTAGTCTTGACTTTTAAATCTGAAATGTAATCATTACAGAACTTACACACTTTCTGAAAATATATAAAAATGAAAATGGTTTACCTTACTGCTAAAAGCTTTTAGAAGAGGCAAACAGATTAAGCAATGTTTTATTCATGGAAACTAACCAGGAAAAAATGAGTATGAATGTTGTGTAATTTTTTTTTTTTTTTTACAATGTACCACCTTATTATAAAATGTAGACTTTGTAAACCAAAAATAAATCTATTTAAAAGATTAATTTCAGTGAAATTCAATGGCATGGAGCAAATAAAATGTTCATTTGCCTGTACTTTTAGACAATAGCATTGGTCAATTAATTCAATCGAAATCATTTTTTGAGAGCAAGAGCAAGGTAGTGTTCATAAAGTATGTTTATTGCACAGAATATTCCATATTAAGCGTGAAATATACACATTAAAATAGCTTAGTTTTTACTTAAGCAATATTCAAATTGTCATGCATGAAATGAAATAAAAATTAGGACTCAAATTAAGTGCATTTAACATGAAATAAATAAAAATGTGGCAATAAATAAACAAGGCTGATAGTAGAGTAAATGAACTACCAACACGGATAAACCCTTTCTGTAACAATCACAAACCCTGAACATTATCAGATAAATATCTATCAACATAATCATAGAATGATGATTATAAGATAACCTCAGGAATGTGTGAAGTTTTAATGGAATATGAAGCCCTGACATCTTTCAACGTTATCTGTCATTTAGTGTTAGTATAATCATTCTACAGTTGAGTCACAGTGGCAAATATACTGTTGGTCATTTATGCACATTTATAAGCATATGATAATGGTCTCAATGCTTTTTACTTTGCTGCATTGATGATAGTCCCTGGTATTAGATGCATAATGCTAAACAAGCCCCTGGATTAAAAGTAATAAACACTGGTAAAATGAGTTTGAAGGGATCTCTCAACAAATGAACTGGAATATTTTCACAGGCTTTGTGACAAATAAGAACAAAAGCATTGTGTATTGTCTAAACCTAAACACATTAGATGAGGTAAGCTTCAATATAGGCAATATTACTGACAAATAGTCAACACTGACAATGACAAATACTGCATTAACACAAAAAACACATCACTAAATACCTTCATCTACAGAGCCTGTTTCAAATGAATGCATCCAGTCCATAAACTATGCAAACTATCTCTGCCGCAGTACACGTACTGAACAAGAAGCACACAAAATGAATACATCGGTCATATAGTAAATTCACAATAGATCTCATGGAACTCGTTCACAGAATTTTTTTTTGTTCCTAGTACATCCTAAAGCATAATAATTATATCATTTTTATTATCATTCACTCTAGAGTTTTGGTCAGATATAGCTTAAAACGGTCTGTAGTTCCAGAAACTAGAGAAGACAGAAATCTGCAAATAAAAGGAAAGAAATGAACATTAGATAATAATAATAATAAGTATTGATTACAGCATTCCATTCAGATCTGCTCCCATTGTGTCAAAATGTTTGCTTTGCTTTTTGCACCGGTTGAGCATTATAATCAATCTATCAACTTCAATGGTGAATCACAGGTCAATCATTAACACCCGGTGAGTTTTAACTGGACAGAGCCACATTTTACTCTACTGTTCAAAGTTTTGGGTCAGCAAGATTTTTTTTAAAGCAATTAATACTGTTGTTCAGCAAGGATATATTAAACTGATCAAAAAGTTCAGTAAAAGACTTGTAATGTTACAAAAGATTTCAATTTCTTTTGGCTGCTGACAATTCAGTTGCACCATCACAGGAATAAAATTACATCATATATTAACACACACAGTTGTAATCGAAATGATTCAACCCCCCTGAATAGAATCCCTCACAACAGCACAAATCTGCAAACCAGGTGTTGTCTCAAGCACACCTGATGCAATAATCAAGGGCTTCATTAGTTGCACCAGGTGTGCTTGAGCTAGAACACATAAAATACCTGAACTGGCTAGGTTTGTTGAGAGTCACGTTTGACTGCATGTTAGAAATATGTCTAATGCAGAGGTCACACTGCACGATTTTCAAAGTAGTCGGGTCACTGTTCTTTTCACACTGCACGACTATATGGGGTAACATTTAGTAGCTGGTGTGTGCACACTGCATGATGGATCGGCAACAGGAAGTTTCACACCGCATGACTTGAAAGAAAGAATCGCCGACAACTGTCTGGTCTGCAAACTACGTTTCACAACTAGAAATAACGCAAGATCACGCGTGCGTGAGACCGAAATTGTTATTAAAAATGATAGCCTGCAAGAAGATTGCGATCCAAATTGTCTGTGGGCTGATTTGAAAAACAGATTATGTAGGAGGAAATGGTTGGGGAGATGAGGGGAGCAAGGATTGTGTGTTCTGCAAAGAGATTTGGGGGTAAATAAATAATTTTGTGCTGCTGGTCAAGCAAATGTTTGTGCTTTGTTTCGGTTTGATATAATAGTAAATATATCTATTAAAATACTGATATTCTGGTCTATAACTCCTCGCCGAACATCCTGCTGTCCTGTTTCTTGCTCTCTCATTGGCTGTAGGTCATCCCCGATGTAGTTTTCAGTCAGAACACATTCACACAGAAGGATTTTGAATCGCAGACAGGTCCAGATATTTAGCATGCCAAATATCTCACAGACGAATCTTTCAGATCACGTCTTTGATAATTTACACTGCATGATTGTCACTCATGTGAACGTGCACCGATTTGCCTATGATTTCGGGCATTTGTCGGCGATCTCACAAAACCTGTCGGCGAGCGAAAATCGGGCCTAAAATTGTTGTGTGAACTCGGCATAAGTCAAAAGAATGGTCCAAAAAGTTAAGAGAAGATATCGTCGCCCTTTACAAACAAGGAACAGGATACAAAAATATAGCGAAGGGACTAAATGCTCCTAGAGACACTGTTAGAAGCATAGTTCGCAAGTTCAAAGTTAAAGGAAACATGATTATGCTACCTGGACAGGGCAGAAAAAGAAAGCTATCAACGGCTGCAACCAGATTTCTCAGAAGACAGGTTCAGAAAAATCCTCGAGTCACTGCAAAAGACCTGCAGCAAGACTTGGTGGCAACAGGCAACAGGTTTCAGCTTGTACAGGAAGACCTGTATTAAACCATATCAGAACTCCAAGACGTACACCACTACTGATCCAAAAGCACAAGAAAAGTCGGCTCCAATTTGCTCAAAATCATGTAAATAAGCCACAGAAGTTTTGGGATTCTGTTCTGTGAAACAAAACCGGAACTTTTCGGCCCTATGGATCAGCGGTATGACTGGAGGAAGAAGAATGAAGCATGTGCTGAAAAGAACACTGTCTACAGTTCAGCTTGGTGATGCTCTGGGGCTGCTTTGGGAAACCTGCAGCGTGTGGAAGGCAAGATGGATTCATTGAAGTATCAGGAAATCCTAGGAGAAAACGTCACACCGTCAGTGAGGAAGCTGAAGCTTGGGAGTCATTGGACCTTCCAACAGGAAAATTATCCCAAGCATCCATCAAATTCCACTAAGGCTTGGTTGCAGAAGAAGTCCTGGAATATTCTCTACAGTGGCCATCATAGTCATCTGACTTGAACCCCATAGAAAATCTCTGGTGGGATTTGAAGAAGGTGGTCTCAGCACGCAAACCCAAGAATATTACTGAACTGGAGGCCATTGCTCACGAGGAATGGGCTAAGATTCCTCAGAAACGCTGCCAGAAGCTGGTGTCTGGTTATTCATCTCATTTGCAGCAGGTCATAACAGCAATAGGGTGTTCTGGTAAGTACTAAAGATGCTTGCCATGAAGGGGTTGAATAATTTTGAGACTGTGGAAGTCATTAAAAGTTGCATTTTCAATTGAATTTGGGGAAACCACTTGACACATTTGTCGTGTTAAGCTATTTCAATTACTTTTGTTTGATTTGTTCAGTGCAAACAGCGGAAAGTCTGTAAATTTTGCCAATAAACCTTAAGTGCTGTATTTTAAATACACATTTTAAATTGTAATAATAATTCACAATATTACTGTTTATACTGTGTTTTTCTGACCCCAAACTTTCAAATGGTTTTGAATGTTTGACTTCACTGGTATACTAAAATGAGTGCTGAAGAAATACCACCAGACACATTTCACTCAAAAACATTCTTGAAAATCATTGTTGGTCATTTTTAACTATCCCAGTAATTCTATCAAAATTCTTAATCTTTAACAGTAATAGTAATAATAGCAAATGATAATATATCTATTAATATTATTATTTGCTATTATTACCATTACTGTTAATCTTGATAGAATTACAAGGATCGTTAAAAATGTGATTACAATATCAGGGTAATTATCAACAATTATTCTTTTTGCAATAATTGTTCAGCCCCAATTCCCCAAAGTGTCTCTGATAACTATCTGATGTCATTCTGTTACCATGCGATGTTCTTAAGTTATGACAGTGCAGGTGAGATTATATTTGTTCCCGTATCAACAGGCCACACCCACCTTATCTTTGAGCTGCTGACAGAGCTGCAGGGAAATGGTGAAAAACACCAGTGTGTCATTCAGCCATGGCACTACACACTCCACCTTATGGATGTGGCTCACCTCGAACTTGGTGTTGTTGTATTCGCTTGAGGAGAAAATAAAATAAGAGAAAATGACGTAAAACCTTCATCAAACAGACTGTTTAAAAAGAGCAGAATGACACTGTTATGATTACAATTATGATACTGTATGCAGGGTTCCCACACCTTGGTTAACTTCAAATTCAAGAACCTTTCAAGGACTTTCCAGGTCCAATACCCTCAAATTTAAGGACTTAATATGGGGACACATTTGTTGTGTTCAACAACAAACGTTGAGGTTCCATCGTAGTAGTATCGTGTGCGCGTGAATGTCATGACAACGTACAACACAGTACCTCACGTGGGAAACACTTAATGTAACGCGTAAATGCGCATAACTAACGTAAATCAAGCAAGCTAGTGCGCATAGGCCACGAAGTGTTGGTGAAATAACACTTTCATCCGACCGGAGGGAATAATATGGATTTTTTTCTAGAAAACTTCTTGCACAAAATAAATTAAAGCACTTTCAAGAGTGACTTGATTTTTTTTTTTCAGTTTCACAAACTTTCAAGGACCCGTGAGAACCCTGTGTATGAGACTGACTGCTGGTGTTGCAGCATGAAAACAGGAAATGTGATAAGCACTTACAACATTGCTCCTGGATTATGCACTACTGAACTTCCTGCTGATTTGAAGTTCTAACAGAAAACAAAATGATTATGCATTTTAAAACAGACATTCATGTTAAGCAAGACTGTAAAAAGTTGTTTTCATATTCAGTGCTTATTTTCAGATGGCTTGATACCTTAGTACTGTTAGGCTGCAGCACATGTAGTTGATACACGGTCAGACACAGTTTACTGAGATTGATATAGAAGTTCACCATCACATCCCCAGGCATTGGAGGTGTGAACATTTTCTAGAAAGAACAGAAGAAATGTTCATAACAGCACATGGAGTATCCACATTTAAATAGATGAAGATCCACATACGAACCATCAGGCCACTGGCTGCGAGCTCAGGAAGAGTCATGCTGGCCGGGGTCGTGAGTCTGTTACGGGCTCGGGTCAACTGAAGCATTATCGCATCCATGAGCTGAAACACAAATGATGCCAAGTGCAGTCGTACTTCGCATACAATACCAGTGAAAATGTTAAAGACTGTTTGTAAGGAAAGAATGTTCCTATTCCTGAATAACCTGTAGCGCACAACACTTACTCATGAGAAAGTTTACCACATTAAGGAGACCAGGGGCCGGATTCAAGAAATAAAATTCTTCTTAACTGCTATTTTCGTCTTTTTTAAACTTAAGAATAAAGTTATGAATATTTTGTTTTCTCAAAAACATTTTTAGGCAGCGCCATATTTTTAGACAGGAATGAAAACAAGGCTGTAAGGGATTGAAGTACAGTGCGTCAGTGGTTCATTCTGTTGTTTAACAACATACCGATTGTTCAGCTGACGAAACGTCTTTTCGAAAAAAAATTCAGTAGACAAAAAAAAAAAGTTTTGAAAGTTGTGAGTTATAAAAATTATGTGATCTAGGACCTTTATTTAGTGCGTGCCATTGTAAAGACTGATGTGAATCCGGTTCCTGGACAACAATAAGCTAAATTTAGTGACATGCAAATTCAACAGCTAGATGTTTTTACTGGTAAAAAACAAACCTTATTGACTTCAGCCCCAGTTTTAAAGTGATAACTCTCATCACGGCTGCTTAGTAACTGCAAGGCCTGATTCACATGGTTTCGGGCGTCCTGGATCTGAGGAGAGGCAGAATGCGTTTCAACAGCTATTTTTATGAGAGAATAATATCAAACCAAGGGAGAAAGAAACATTACCTGCTGCAATTTCCACTGTTTATCATCTCGGAATGCAAAATGCATGACTTGACTGCTTTTAGCGACTTTGATATTAATATCCTGCAAAGAAAAAAAATTGCCCATTTTATATAATAACAATTGAGGTGAGATAATAAACTAAACTGCATTGCAAGTGTCTTTGCAATTCCACTGATTGACATCAAGTTGATCTTTTGATGAATTTAGACTCACACATTTTAAAAACTCCAATTAATATACCAGAATCAAAACAGAGCCATTTTGGCTGAAAGCTGATTTCATTTCCATGATGTTGTTAAACATACAGCCTGAGTCAGAGCTTCCCCTTGTACCGTCAAGACTCCTTTAACCTGGTCCATCCTAATAAAAAAAATAAATAAATAAAAAAAAAATCCTCATTTGTACACATTCCCATAAAACTGTATTCATACATTATTGTATTCTTGAAATCTAACATTAACCAAGCAGAGTGGACACATTTAATGGATCTCACGTTGAGCTGCCCAGAATGAAGTTCTCTTGTTTCAGTTGTCCTTCCAGACCTGGTGATGGCACTGAAAAACGCCTTGAAGCCTCCTTTGGGGAAAATCACACAAACACTATTATTAATGCACTTTGTTTTGCACAATAATACGGAATTAATTTCTCGTAAGCTATTTGGCTGAAGATACCTTCAAAATGTCCTGCAGCTGTTTCAGCACCGCATGCACTTCTTCTTTCAGCAGCCAAGTAAATTCCTCCTCCTAGAAACACAACTTGCCTTAAAGACATAGCCATGAAGTCATGTTTTACTCACCCTCATTATGTATGACTTTCTTTCCTTTGTGGAACTCAAATATAAAGATGTTAGGCAGAACGATGGAGACTAAAACCTTCAGTCATCCTTCACTTTCACTGCATCTTTTTTTCTCTATACAGTGAAAGTCAATGGTGGCTCAGGCTCCTATTCTGTCTAACATTTGTTTTAAGCAAAACAACAACAGAAGGGTTGTAAACAGCGATTATCCCTTTAATTCTGTTGCAAAATCGTTCGCTATGTTGCATTGCTGGGAGATTATACAGTGGTCAGCACACAGACATCAATACATAAACTGAACAGAGCAATGATAAGGCAGAACAAATCACTGTTTCGATTGTTTAATCATTCACACTGGGATGCATTTAAACTTTGTCCCTGGAGCTACGCTACCAACAATCTCAGTCTGCATCGTAAAGCAATATGCACATAAATCTACAGCTGAATGTATGGCTGTTCATAATAAAACCATAACGACTTCGCATGTCTGTAATGCATCTGGTATTTAAACACAAATTAATCTCTCACCAGCACAGTCCTCTCTGCTTGACTCGCGGCGGTCATTTTCGCTAATTCAGACATAGAAGATAGCTCTGCTCCGAGCATTACAATTCAATAAAGCTGTCCAAAATCTGTTACAAATGACCTGAGCAGTCAGCTATTTAGTGTGACGGGCTAGACGATCACACATAAACAATTAGGCTTTTGACACCGCCTCCTTTCTCCCAAACTTCCGGTTTGTGTAACCTTGAAATCTTCCGGATTGGGGAGGATTGGATTGGTTGGAGCCCATAGTTGGAGCCTGGAGGATTTTCCATTTATTCAAAATCTACTTGAATATTTATTTTACTGTAAATTAAAAACAGTACATAATTACTATGTAATGGCATTGCAGTTTAATTTTTTTGTTCACTTAGTTTTACTGCATATTTGTGTAGTGTTGATGATTCCAAATGGCGTGACAAAAATTGTAACGTTAGTTCGTAACGTAATCCATTACATTACACATTTTAGTTAATATAATCGGACTAGTTTTTGATTAATTTTAGATTACTTTTGACCTTATTTATCACATTGAATTGAACAAGATAATCTTGTACCATGTTGATATATAAATACAAAGAGAAAGAAAATATTCCATTATTTGTTCCCAACAACATGAAGAAGTGCATTAAACATATACGTCAGGTTTTCCCAAACTGGGGTTCGTGAAGAAACTGCATACATTTAAAATCAAAATAAACAATTATAATAAAAATGTGTTTGAAACAAAAAAGCCTTCCAAAGACATAGCAATATATGGTTAAATGACTTACTGAGTGATAATTCAAATATTAATATGTGCTCGTCAGGAGTTGATTCGATATACAATGTTGAGAGAAAACACTTCTTAAAAGTTAAATGATTTCTGTAAATCCAGTGGTCAAATGCTTTGTGGCCTCTCAATTTTCCATGTAACGTTAATTATGGCCACATGACTAGTGGCTGGCCTGTGTACAATTTTACAAAACTAGAAGACTTTGTGAATGTATGTAGCAATATTTAAATTGAAAACAAATGATTTACTGCCATTGTGTGAATAATATGTAACCAAATAAAAAGTAACTAGTCTGATTAAAAATATTTCAAATGTAACAATCTGGGGTGCGTTTCCCGAAAGCATCGTTGGCCAACAATGGTCGCAAGTTCATCGCAATGTCCATTGAACTCTATTGGTAACGAGGGAACTTGCGACCATAGTTGGCTAACGATGCTTTCGGGAAACGCACCCCTGATTAGGAGTACTTATTTTTTGTAATCCAGATTACATGTAATCAGTTACTGCATGCATATATATATATATATATATATATATATATATATGGCATGTATTATTATTGTTGAGTTATTCGTGAACAAAAAAAAACAACATAATATGGACATGAAAGTTGGAATTTCGGTTTGTTTATTCAGAGGGTTCAGTTGACCGCACAAACAAAAAAGAAAAGAAATTTCACATTTACATGAAATTATAAATAACTCCGATTATAACACCAATACCTTCCTTGCACAACTGGAATCAAGTTGTCAGTATGTCATTACCAACTGTGTTTAAGCCACAAAAATCAAACCATTTACAGTAAATAAACCCATTAGCTAAGACAAAAGAACAGCATACAATATTAAGACACCATGTTTAATAAATTCAGTAGAGTCAAACTGAAAGCATGTCATTCCATGTGTTCGAATAACCCAACCCTTTCATGGGGATATATACAACGTCTTAATCTTACAGAGTCCTTAGTAAATCACAAAATTCTCATCTATAATCAAGCATAATCAGTCTTTTTTTTTTTTGGCAGAACAACAATTTATAGAAAATTAATCACCCTGTATTTGTTTTGAGTTTTAAACAAAATACCAAAATGACCAAATTATACACCACTGAATTCATGTCTTGTAATATAACTTAAAATAAACTAATGCAGACATAATTTAGGGGTAAAATTAAAATTTACAAGAAAATCAAAAGGCAACACATCAATTTGCCAGATGACTGGCTTGGACAAAATATGAGAAGCCCAATTTAAAAACGTTAAAATAAAATAAAAAAACTTCAAATGTCAAATTTTTTTTTTTTTTTTCACAGCCCAGTTGAAGATCTGTGATACAAATCCGACCCTAAAGTAGTCAAGCTGGAAAACAAGTTGTTCCATTGCGGTCAAGACTCAATCTATTTTTAGGATTAACTTCATTGTAAATGAAAAATAATTTCAGGATCTTCTGAGTTACTGTTACACGCCCAACTTAAAAAAAAACACTGCATTTCTGATAAGGCAATAAAAACAAAAATCATTAACTAGTGAACAGGGGACCTCCAAAAACGAGAAAAAATTAAATAAAATGTACAGCCAAATTGCACCTGACATGATGATGATCTTTAGAGATAAAATAAATAAATACATCTATCTTATATGGGTATTAAGGCAATGCAGTGGCTTTTATCTTCGTCGTGCTCCTCAAGTCTGTTTGTGATCAGAACTTCATACTTTACAGATTTCTGAACATCGAAAATTACAACGAGGGAATTAATTTGTAAAGATATGAATGATAAATAAAAACCTAGCCTCTTCAAACAACACTGCATTGTATGCAGTAGCCTTAACAAAATGCGGATATAATACACTGCACAGTCTATCATAAAAATAATCATTCGCAGGGAGTTTAATAACCTCCCATTGAGTGTACGTGCAGCAATATTACAGTCAGTGCAATGCTCAGATTAGGCTGCTAAAGAGATCCCATTATACATGGGAAAACATATCACTGGTGCCCAACAAAATTCATCAGCAGAGAAGAGAAAGACAGAGGAACAAAGAAGTAGGTGAGGTTTGTGGTCAAGGACACAGAGCACATCTACAGGATTAGTGAATATAAGCTCTGTAGACTGCAGACATGTCATTGTCCGACTGGTCCAATGCTTTTGCTCTCTTGTACACCTGCAGAAGTATGAAATAATACATTACTTTAATGGAAGTATACGCAGAAATTGCATTTAGCCCTTGAGAAAACATTTACGGTTTTAATGTTACTGATTATTTACATATAAGCTGATAAAGGTCGATATTGATAAACAGCAAAAATTTAAATTCAATATTACTACTACACACCAAATAATATAAAAATAAACCGCTAAAAGGATATTCATTAGGAGATTAGCTAATGATTACATTCAAGCGTGTTGTTAAATTATTGGTGCTTTTCAATATGAACTTTGTGAACGTTAGATTACAACAAAAGGTAATCAAATTGTAAAAATAGGGAAAATAAGCAGCACAATAAAATATCCAATAAATTAATTCACAGATGACACTCCAAAATAATCCATTCAGTAACCAAATGTGGTCTTACCTCATTTGCAGCAGCCGCCATTGGTGTTGGATGATTTACCGAATCTCCCATTGAAATGGCTAATCTCAGATCTTTCTGAATATGTTTCAGGTAGTAATCAGGTTTGAAGTTGCCCTGCAAGATATCTGCAAAGAAACAATCAAATGATAAATTAATAAGGTAATTTTTTGTATTTTTTATTAGGGCTGTCATGATTCCTCAATTCAATTTGAGTACTCAAATTTAAAAAATCCTCGATTGCAATTTACCCGTGTCGAGTAACCGCCAAAATACCAGAAGTGGAGCATTCTACAGACGAGAATCCATGAACCGCATTATTAGACCATTTTCAAAGGCTGCACGATGTATAAAAAAACATTTAAAAACCATACTATAGCATAATGCTATTGTGAATTCACAAAAGCTGGGATTTAATTAAATAAATACGCCCTGCAGGTTTATTATTCATTTACATGCGTGTAGATTACGTGCGTCTCAGAGCGGCTTCGTTCACAGTAAATGCTGCTCCACATCAACTGTCATCATTTACATGCGCATTTCTGCATATGCTGTGAGTTTAGGTTGCCTGTAATGTTCATCTGGGAATGCAATGTGTGCAATTTCATCATTTTGTAAGGTAAATCACTTATAAACTTACACAAACACAGGAGAACACACCAATAGTTTTCTAAAAATGCTAAATGTTCATCACGATTTCAAAATAAAATAAAATTAAATCTTCGCTCTGAGTTTGCATGTTTAATGTCCACATATTCTTGTTCAAGAAATTACAGTGGTTAAAAGTGGAAATTACAATTATCTGCTGGGTAAAGTGCAACAACAACAATCACCCTGGTGCCCTCTGCAGGCATGTGTTATAATACATCATGTACATAATATACATATTAACAATCATCTTATGTATTTTAACAGTGTTGCTCTATTGCTTTTGATTCTTTATTTGAACCAATTATTATTGCCTCTATTATATATGTAGTTTAAGTCATTTTAAAGGCTTAGGTCTTTGCTTGGGTGTATTTTTATTACCTCAAATAAAAAAATTATTACTTGATTTTTAAGATTTTATTTTGGGCATTTTTGCCTTCTTTTTATATTAGCATAGGACAGTAGCTAGACAGGAAGTGAGGGGGGAGAGAGAGAGAGGGGGGACAGGAAAGGTCCACGAGCCGGGACTCGAACTCAGGTTGCCCGAAGTGCAACGGCGCTACACGTCGGCGCACTTGCCCACGAGGCTATCGGCGCCGACGTGATTACTTGAGTTATCATCAAAATAATCGACTGATTACCAAAATAATCGTTAGTGACAGCCTAATTTTAATAGTTCCAAAGGTTAAATTGTCATAGTGTTGCATCTAGATTCTAATAGTTACTAATAGTCTAAAAGTTTTGCAACGTTCGTAAATTTTTTCGCAATAGCAGAGTTTGACTAAAGGTTACGATCTCCGAGCAGCACCATGTTACAGAAAATGGTTAAAGGCAGGAGGATTCAAAGGCAGCAACTTACAACTTATAACTACTAGTAACTCTGTGACAACTACTATCATAAATGACTAGCATAAAGATCAACAAAATACTTCATTGTAATCACTTATGTTTAGTAGAATCTTTGAAACATTTACAAGTAAACCTACTCTGGCATTTCTGGTCCACAAACGTGCTTGCCATTTGTCCGTGGCAAAGAATATCCAAGAATGTTTGTTGTGACTGTCCTGTGGCCTGCGCCAAGGTCAATCCCTCTGCGATGGTTGCCATGAAACTGCCTTGAACCATGTTAAGGATCAGCATCATTCTTGCAGCATTTCCTGCTTCCCCTGCTTCGTTGGAGAGGACAAAGTTAATATCATCACATAACATCAATCTCATACAGCCACACGCCACAAATGAAAGGTGGCAGTACCTATGAAGAAAGACGTCTTCCCCATTGCCTGGAAGCAGCTGCTACAATCTTCATAAACACTACGGTCTCCTGCAGCAACAATGACCAGCATACCGTCATTGGAAAGTTGCTGGCTGCCCGAAACTGGGGCTTCTAGGAATCTGCCGCCTCTGGACGTGATGACCTACAAATTCAAATGAACCTTAGTTACAGACTTCCTCGGTTCATATCCCGACAGACTCGTCTGGATGATGTTGGTTACCTGTGAGAGCTCTGTGATGGTTTCTGGATCAACCGTGGACATCTCCACGTAACATTTGCCTGGTCTGATTCCCTGTAGGACTCCACTAGGACCTAACACAAGCTGAAACCGAAATAACACTGTATATGTAATCCAAAGAAAAGCAGCTTGACAGATTGAAAACAAAGAGAGCCATTTACAAAACATTGACCTACATCTCTGGCAGCTTTTGGGTCTGATACGCAGGAAAATGTGATGTCGCACATGGACACAACCTCTGCAGGCGTTCGTCCTAATCTGGCACCTTCTTGGATGAACAAATCACACTGCAGAAGGAAAAACCAAAAAACAAGTTGAAAAATCATTCAAACTTAGTGTAACTTCAGAAAGCGACTATATTTAAACCCCTCTGTTTGTACCTTTTCTGCAGTGCGATTCCAAACGGTCACAACATGCCCCATCTTCAACAAATTAGAAACCACACCACTTCCCATCAGTCCTAGTCCAAGGAACCCTATCCTGTTGTGAAAACAAATAAAGTACATTACAAACATTATAGGTACTATCAGTATAACAATATTTTCACAGTATTTTCTCTAAAATGAACCTGCTCATTAGAGTAATTTGTTTGTTAATCAAATTACACTGGTTGCGTAGAGCGCTTGTTTTTGCATGCAATCAAAACACGGCTCAGCAGAAATTGCAAAAAAACACAACACAACATTTTTTTTGGCATTGATTTTTTTGCATTGATTTACAAGAGCATAATTTTCAGTTCGGAAAAGCCGGATTTCCGGATTTATCCGGAAGAATCACACCCCTGGTTAATGGAAAAGCCGCCATTTCGCAAAAGTTTTTTTTATATTGACATTTAGAAAATATCGCAAAAGTTTTGCGCAAACCTGTAATGGAAACGCAGCTACTGATCACGATTAATTGGAAAATTAATCAATTGCCTAAAATAGCACAGAATCCTGAATAAACCTTAATTTCTAAGTTTTTCATTTCAATGTGGCCCAATTTTCAGACCACTAAAAATATGATTCTTTATTACCTTTTGTCTGTAGGAGTAATGCTGCCATTGATGGCTGTGCTGTCTGCTGCTTGAATAGATGTTGATCTTGTGTCCTTTTCAAAAATAAAACACAAAATTACTACAATTACTAAGCAATTCTAGCCGGCTAATATATCAGGTTATTGAAGAAACCGCAAGCTGTGAATTTCTAGGCAGTGCTCACCTCCTCGATTATCTTTAAACGCTTGGTGATGGGCTCCATTGATGAAGCTGGCTGTAAGGAAAGGGGAGGGGTTTTTTTTGTAAATCAAAGTCAATTCAACATTCATTTCAGATTTTCTAGAAAGAGCAAAAAGTCTTGCACTCAAAGGATCCTAGATACAAATTAAGGTGAAAACACCAAGTAGAGAGCCAGGGAAGGAAAACCAGGTGGAAACCCTTTGGCCCAACAGTCACAAATGATCTTAAGTGCATGTTATTTATTACTCTGCCAGCTTCCTGTAAGGATTGCACTTATATTATCCTCTGCTGTCATGTCACGCGGCTCATACTGCCATATCTGATGTGAGAGCCAGGAGCAAAGCCAGTGTTAGGAACTGAAAATCAAGTTTTCATGCTCAGTTTCAGTTTAACTGAAACTTATACAGGGCAAGAAAACGGCTGACACAGCCTACATGAACATTTTTTGAGAAAAGCCTCAGGCAATTAAGATCTCAGTGTCTCCTTTTTGGAGATATAAATTTAAGATCAATTTGTTCTGACTGTGGCGCCTGAAAGCAAAAGGGCAGAAGGACAAGCAAGAAAGAAATGTTCCTCTGAAGAGGAAGTGCCAAGAGGAAAGGAAGAGTCATTTTAACAGTTTGCTAGTATAACTGGCACATGAACAGCAGCACAAGAGTAACTTGGCCGGGCGTTTCTGCTGGCTGAAAGCTGTATTTATTTGAGCAAAAATAACACAAACAGTAATATTGTGAAATGATTACAATTCAAAATTACTTTTCTTTTTTAATATATTTTAAAACAATTTATTCCTGTGATGCAAAGCTGAATTTTTAGCAGCATTACTCCAGTTTCACATGATCCTTCAGAAATCATTATAATATGATTTTCTGCTCAAGAAACATTTCTTAAAATTTAAGGATTCTTTAATGAATAGAAAGTTCAAAAGAACAGCATTTATTTGGAGAAGAAATCTGTGACATTCTAAATGTTTTACTGTCAATTCTGATCAATTTAATGTGTTCTTGCTAAATGAAAGCATTTAAAAAAAATCGTACTGACCCCAAATTGGAAGTGTAAATGTTTAGCCATGTGGAGTTCTGTAGTAAAATAACAAGTGTTCATTTTGGACCCTGACCACAGCCCAGACAAAGACCTTTTACACATGACTTCAAAACCATAGCCAAAAATAGGTTAAGAAGTACACGTCAGCTCATGATTAGAGGGTCAACCAATAAGCTCAACAACAACATACTCTGTTCTGATAAGTAACAAATTCAGTACAACTGCCATGCTGCAGATTTGGCCAAATAGCATTGCCAGAAGCAGTTTGGGGGAGGGAATTATTCAGAGATTATTAGAGCAGCCATTGTGAGCAATGTGCAAGAGACAGGGGTAAGGTTGCACTAACTAGAAAATCATTTAGCATCCCAGTAAAATTGTCTCCTTACCTTCTCAGACTGGCTGAGCAGAAAGTGATGGAAATGTGGGTCATCCTTTACTGGCTATAATGGAAGAGAGTTAAATTGGAAACTATTCTCCAAAGAGACTTACTGACCTGAGAGCCGTTTAATCTGCAACTAATTAAAGTGACATGGTGGAAGGTGCAACTATACAGTGAAGGAAAAAATTTGGGTATTTTCACACCAGCTCAATTTAAGTGACTTAAAATAACCTTATTGGATGTGTTTGTGCAGTTGCTATGAAAATTCACAGCTGTGACTGCACCTAACTCCAACCAACCGTGGATAAGTCTTACTGCTAACTAAAAAAAAAGAAGGGTATTTTATGTGAAGAACCCATAAAAGTGCAGAAACAAACTGAGAATGTAACCTACACTGCTCTCCCATTTGAATCCTGATACTGTTCCAGCGACCAGCCGTTGTACAGAGGATGGCTCTGGGTCAGAATCAGTCTGTTCCTTAAGGGAAAGAGAGACACATTCACCTTGTGTACAGAATGGCTTTATCTCATGAAACAAAGCCATAAAATAGTTGCATCTCTACCCAGTCAAAATTGACAAGGCGGATGCTTTGGTCGCACTGCAAAAGATGACATCAGTCTCAATGAATGGGTGGGTCCCACTTGACAATTCCGATACCAAAACATACAATTGTAACCTGACTCCACAGCAGGTGCAACAGCAAATGGCCTTAACAAAGGACTTTGGTGAAGCTGACCAAAAAAAAAAAGGGTCAGGTTATGATCTAACCCTTGCCCTCCACAGTACCATTTAATGGTAAAGCATTATCTCCCAACCTTGTCCGACGAGCCACCCTTAAAGGCGTCTTCATCATCCTCTTCAATGATCTTCATTGGTTTAGCTGCTTTACGCCCTTTATCTGACTTGCTTTTGTCATCAGAGTGTGTCTGTAAAACAAAAAGTTTTATGCAACATGAGCAATTATTGCTGAAACATCTACTACCTACAATTTCAAAGAACCTTTTTACACCTGGTACAAATGTATTCTGGGTGTCAATCATAACAAGTGGACAACATTAAATAAAGGTTTAGGTTTGTGATCTGATCGCTCAGATTCACAGGTAATCCTGGACAAAACCAATAATATAGTATGGTTAATAGTGGAACTTGACTAAACAAATGACAAACATTCTGTTCAAAACATCCTGTTTACAGTGAGATTTATATACTGTTCATTTTTATTTGAAAACAACATCATACTGTCTCCGTGATATGCTTTTTAACAGTTACACACTGGTGTCGCGAGTCGTGAATCTGATCCTCGAAATCTGCTCACAAGTGGTGACATTTAAAATGCACATTAATATCAGGTGTTAAAAAAAAGAAAAAAAGTGATGCGTCTCGTGGTCTTGATGTCCTGTTACTAAGTGAAACCAGGCCCTTTAGAGTAACATTTTGCCCAAAAATGAAAATTTACTCACCCTCATGTTGTTCGAAACCTGTATGACTTTCTTTCTTCTGAGAATAACTTAGTTATTCTCAAAAATGTTGGTAATGGTAACTAAACACTTTTGGTGCTCACTGACACCCATTATATGGACAAAAAAAAATACATCTCTCGAAAGATCTACTTTTACATTCCGCAGATGAAAGAAAGTCAAAGGTTTGGAACAACATGAGGGTGAGTAAATGATCATTTTAATTTTTGAGCAAACTACCCCATTAAAAACAAAAACAGCAGACCATGTGGTTCTTATAGGCCTTGTTGACACCTGGTATTAAGATGCGTTTGTTAATCCTATCACAAGTGGGCGGTGCTAAATAAATGAGTCTAAAACGTTTTAAAATTGTCCACTCTCAACAAATTCAACCAGATTGCTTTGGTAGTGTAGAGGCTCATGTGATAGAACGTGTTCAATAGGGCTGAAACGATTAGTCGACAAAATATCTTGTTGTCGAGTAGTCGTTTGATCCCACGTGACCTAATGTAAGGGCCTGCAATATCGCGATTTGACCGCTACGGCGCTGTAGCGCTAGAGAGTAATGCAGCCGTTACAAATGCTATTGCGGTAGAAGAAAACACAGCGCGAATTATGTCAGAATGTCTAAACGAATCCGAACTAGCAAGGTGTGTGAAAGTTTCACAAAACTTCAAACCAAGAATGCTGTCGTGTGCAATACATGCTAGGTGGAAACTTGCTTTTCACGGGAGCATAACATGCATGTAAAAGCACAAGACGAGCCGGTGAGAGGTGAATGTTCTCCAGCTGGAGCTAACGTTAAATGACTAGCAGTAAATCTCTTTATTAGAGAATGCAACACTACTACTAATAGCAATAATATGAACAATAATAATATAATTACAGTAATGTGATTTATTTTTGCATAGAATAAAGCTTGATCGAGCTTAGGAATCAGGGCTGTTTTTATTATTGTAACACTATTAGGTATTACAGTCTTATCACTTGCCTGTATTTTGTTCCATATTCATGAAGACTTACAAAAGGAGATGTTATGAAGAATATCGTGTCAGTTACTTTTTCATACTGTAAATTAAAAGGTGAATGAGAATGTCTCTATTAGATCAATTGTCATGTCAATTTTATAATATCAACTTAACTCATGTCAACTTATAATAATTGTTTGCAGATTAAGTTTGTCTGTATTGCAGCTGATTCATTTTTGTTGATTTTTTTCTATTGAAAAAGAACCGAATATTTAAACAATGCTTAGAGAGCATTTGTGTGTGATTTGAGTTGGACAGAAATCTGAAAACTTAAAGAGAATGACCTGTTTAGTTGCTCAAAGTTCATTAAAACAACCATTTCAAAAGCTGAAGTGATTTTCTTTTTTTATATTATAGTTAGAATATGTATAACTAATGTTTTAGAGTGTTTTAACTAATTGAAAAAGCTGAATAATCGTTCTAAAACTTACTGATTAGTCGGCGAAATCAACGATTAGTCGATTAATCGTTCTAATAATCGTTAGATTAATCGATTATCAAAAATAATCGTTTGTTGCAGCCCTAGTGTTCAAACAGACTGCCTACTCGCCTGATACGTAATCATTGTGGGACGTGTTGAGAGAAAGCACACCAATTCAAATTTCACTGCATTTACCAAAACATGTTAATTACGGTTGAAATCGTAGCTGCTTTTTTTATTATTTTCATCCTTTCCCGATCCTCGTAATCTGCATAACACGAGCCGTTCAGTCAATAGTAATCGTGTGCTCGCGTGAAAGTGATGTACAGTGAGATGAAATAAGAGGGGAGCATCTTGAGGAAATACGAACAGTGGTCACATTTGAAATGCATTTAATACCAAACAGTATGCGTCTCAATACGCAAACAGTATGCGTCTCAATCGTTGTGATGGAATCACTGAAAACCAATCATAAAACCAGGTGGAAACAGGTCTTTGCAGGCAGGGTAGTTGATTTGTTCCAGTAACAGTTTTTGTTATGCTGGTTGAAAGTCTCTTCACATCCTGATAGCAATCACTAAGTTAAGTGGTCTATATGTACTGATTTGCATCTCGCCTGTGGAAGGCATAGGACCATAAAATGTTCGTCCAATCATTGTATTCGGTCCGATACGATGCCCTACTTGCCTGTCATTGTATGTATTTTCATACCGCCGTGCACCCTCCTTGCGCAGACATCACACGTCATCAGTGCATTTCATGCTATGAGTTAGACAGACGTCAGTCACCAAGCAGCACTGCAACTGAGACAGCAGCCATAGTTCCTCCTGAACCAAAACAACGAGCTTATGCTGAGTTCACACCATAACTACTGTAATTTGGAAGAGACGGAAACCCGTGATGTTATACTCGGGAGTGGTTTGTGACTCAAATCTATGCGTTTCAATGGCAACACAATCAACGCCGAAATGAATTTGCAGTACAGGTCAGAGCTCTTTAAGTTGTTTATGTTCATTATTATTGTAATGTTATATGCTTTGAGACATGAGGTAATTTAACGCAGTCTCTCGTGACACTTTTGTTTGCTCCTTGCTGTGCGTGTTCATGTGTTTTGGAGGAGGTGTGGCTTTGTAGAGCGCTCTGAAGGGAGGGTGGGATCTTATGCTTTCAAAACAATCTCTCCAAAAAAATTACCTACCCTACCTTTAAATTTGTGAACATACTAACCTGATCTTTCCCCTTGGCCTTCTTTAGGTACTCCTCAACTGCATCAACAGCCTGTTGGAAGCGCTTGCCTTTGTTTATCTTGATCATCTCCTCTTTGTGGGGGTGGTACGGCTTCAGCTGCTCTACCTTAATCCAGGCGCTAAAATGGCAACGCATATCAAAAGTCAACATCTGCTTGGTTTAAACTCTCAAAACCTCTGCAAACAAGAGGAAGTGATGGCTATCATCATTTTTTTTTTACTCACTGATCTTCAGTCCCAAAGAACTTGACAAAGAAACATTTTTTGCCTCTTGGCTTTTTCAGATCCTTCGGAGGACTGACGACCTGAAAACACAATGGTTGGGGATTAGTAAATAAACATTATCCACAATAGTCTACTGATTCAGTAACTGTATCTCAATCTGCCTACATAAAACATAATTTATTTACACATTTGAACGTTTAATTTGGAGCATTTTTGCTTTGGTTGGATTAATAGCAACCAAAAACTATTTTAAGATAGCTAGGTTTTAAACATGCATCATCCAACAGCTGACCACAGGAAAAACAAGTTCAACTCAATCGTTTACATGCACAGGTCTCACCTTTCCTGGCCAAGGTGGATAGCGTCCAAGCTTACCCCTGAAAATATATTGAGAGGAGAAATTGGTGTTTTAAATGACCGTGGCTCGATTGAGAGTTTTATTAAAAGAAAGCTATCGTGCCTCGAAACTAGCTAGCTAACGTTAGTGTATAGCGTAACCCATCAGCAAACAACCATCTTAACTGCACTTTAACTTGTATTATATTCCGTATTCATATAAAAACACAGTTAAAAGAAAGTTGAAACCCCCCTGTAGCGTTAAACACATTAAGTTCAAGTGTTTTCCTCCCCAAAAGAGCATGGAAAGTAATCGTTAGCGTGCATGCTAAGCTCTCTCGGTGTTTCAGTGTTTGGCTTGACGACACATAAACTGGGCCATATGCTCGATTTTTAACAAAAAAATTGATCGCAGCCACGATAATTTGTCTTCCACGTGCTCGAAAAAGGTATTCAACTTCGACGTGAAATTAAATTGTAAAAAGTTAAATTTGTTATCTCACCAAACCAGATCCCCGATCCTGAGATGTACGGTCGCCATCTTAAACTGTTAGTTAGAAACGTCGCACTGAATGCAGGGAATGAACACACCCACTACACCCATCACCCATCTAACGTTACCAGTACAAGCGACCCGACAAAGTAGGGCGCTCTCGTCTCATTAGTGTAGATGGGGATAACGTTAGCTGTTTTAATTCGTAACAGTTATCTCAGAACAGCTGGTCCTGGACATGAGAAGTTATACAAACTTTAAAGTTCTCCAATGAGAATTCAGATAACCATCTTGAAGAGAAATATGAATTTACAACGGTAAGCTTTGAAAACGGAAACTGTTAAGTTTGTTCCCGAGTCAAGTTTATTACATTAGTCAAAAATAGTTGAATTGGTCCGTGTGTGGGTATTTATTTTTCTTCAAATCTTTAACTAAGAAAATAAAACTAGATTCATGTAAATTCAAATTTACAAATTTACAAATTCATGTTAAATTAAATATTTGCATAACCCCCCCCCCCCCCAACATAATCAAGTTTTTCCCCCTAAAAGTTATTGTAGGCCAATTTTGTAGAACACATTTGAGATGTAATGTGTGGTGAAAGTCAATGTAAATATTACTTGTGAATATTTTTTTTATATTTATTTTTATTTTGTCAAATTGTGTAAAAAGTGTGAAATTAATAGTTATTTGTGTTTATTTAGGATAAAATGCTAGCTAAAAATTTAGCATTAGCAAAACGGAGGCCATTTTATTCCAAACATTTCTATAAATGAAACTCCCAATGGCACTGAACACAATACAATTTGAGATGTCATGGAAATGGCACTGTGTTGTTTATCTGTAACTGCAGATTATCAACTACCCTGGCTTATAAGACCCCCTGTGGTGAAAATCATGTTTTTAATGTTGCTTATATTGTCTATGTGGTGTTTTTAATATGCTTTAAAGGGGTGGTTGATTATGATTTCACTTTTCTAACTTTAGTTAGTGTGTAATGTTGCTGTTTAAGCATAAACAACATCTGCGGGGTTACAACGCTCAAAGTTCAAAGCAATGGAAGAAGCATTTTTTAAGGACTACATGAATGGCTGGTAGGGACAAAAACAACATTCTTCCCGGGTTCGTGACATCACTAACCCTAAAATTTACATAAACCCCGCCCCCAGCTCCATGTTGAGAAGAGGAAGAGTTGTTGTAGTGCAGCACATTTGTGAGTCTGCTCAAGCTGTCGCATCCGTCTTTTCACATGCAATACAGTACGTAACACAAATGCAATAGCATATCACTCTGTAGGCATCTTACAACAGTTCCCACACAAGCGTTTTATAGATTATCATGACAGGATATGCTGATCAATGACTTGAAGATAGTTAACTCCACATCAGCAACATAAATTCATCAACTAACCATTCAGAAACGTCCTGTTGCATTCTACATGTTGTTACTTCTTCTTGAGTCTCTCCATCATTGTCCGACTCCAGTTTAAACATAAAAGGCAGAACAGTTTCTGACATTTTAGTGCATGTCTGCGTGAGGTAATCGGAGCTGCTAACACACAGGAGCTCTTGAAGCTCCGCCCTCTGTGCCTGGAGCAGCAGCTCATTTGCATTTAACACTAGAACCGCCATGGCGGTCATTTTGACCGTTTTGAATTTTATATCTGCAATCACTTTGTTGAAAAAATAAATAAAATCCTGCTGGTACCTGACTTTTCCTAAAAGTGTCTGTATTTTCATTTAAAATGTTTTTCATATAAATTACACATAAGGCAAAAAAACAAATGAACATATTTACCTATTTCGGCCATTGACGGTCATATTGACCGCACTGAATTTCGCGGTATTATTATCAATATACACAACAATAAAATGTGGTAAAAAAATACACAAAACATATTCCACAACAAATCATTTAAATGTAATGATATTCAGAACAGAACAAGAATGAAAAAATAACTAACGTTATAAACAAGCCAAAATGAAATAAGCTACTTTCAAGCGAAAGTGAAAGTAATTAACGGCGTTGGGCTCACGTAACTCTCTAATTAGAATCAAAATGTTTCAACATTTGCGATGTATTTGGAAAGAAACTATTCTTTATTATAGGCTTTGTACTTCATTCACGTTCCAATATTGACGGAAAAAATCATCCTCTTCACATGCGCAAAATGGTACGAATTGTAGGCTAGGCCTACTACTGACTATATAAACAGAGCAGTGGAATTTTTATATGTTAGGTTGACTATTTTATTATTATATTTTATTATGGCTATAATGAACAGGCTGCGATGTCAAGATTGCAATTGTGGAATATGGTGTGTGTGTGTGTGTGTGTGTAAGGCGCGGGCGCGATCGAACAGTGTAAACATGAAAACATAGGCTGCTCCGTCATTTTTTTCAGGACATCTCCGGATATTATTATTTATAGATGTATAATTAAACTTTTTTAAATGTACAGTTTGGTGTTGTTTTGTTTTTAAAAGATATCCTAATACAATAAATGCATTAATCTCTCAATTGGGTATTTATCATTAAAGATAGCCTATAGAGTTTGGAATCTAGCGGTCAAAATGACCGCTTGCGGCAGTTCTAGTAGTTATGGAATTCTGGCACTTCTAGTGTTAAAGGGACACACACACGAAACAACGCGTTTTTACTGACCCTCAAAAAGGGACAATTTTAACATGCTGTAAAAATTATCTGTGGGGTATTTTGAACTCTGGGGACAACATAGACTTATTTTACGTATTGTAAAAAGGGGTATTATACCACCCCTTTAAGACAAAACATGTGCAAATTCATGTCAACACCATTGTATTTTCTTCTTAAAACTGCAGTGAAAAAAGACAGTCAAAGAGGTTTGAAATCGCTGGTGTTTCTTACGTCACAAACTACCTTGTAACCAATCACGTCATCGTGCTGGCGGGCTTTAGCATATCATCAGATTCATTACTGTGAAGCAGGGGAGTCTCAAGAGAGGCTAGGTTATCCCTGTATATTTTTCTGTTGATATGAAAAATCATGTACATTTAGCAATATAGCGGGTGTATATGATGTATATTGCACATTATGATGAACTATACTTTCTCCACTGATGTTCTATGGTGTTCAAAACATTTGAAGGATGCTGATTTTCAGAAGGCAGCTGTAACTCTGAGATGGTGAACGGGAACATGGTTTGTGTAACATCAGCAACACATTATTTGCTGTTTGATAGTCGAGTAAAAGGCTAATCATATAAATTACCGTTACTGTCCAGTGTTATAGAGAATGATACATAAAACACGTTACCATTCTGATACATCAACTTGTGGACGACCCTGGAGTGAGTGGATTTAGGGCTCATTTGCACATTCATGGTTAGGCGTATACTAAATGAAGCAAGGGTGTAGTTACATTTAAGCTATTTTAAGGCATGAATACTTTTTTTCACAGGAAAAAAACTTTTAAATATGCCTTTTTGGTGATCAAAGATGAGTTTGAATGGATACAATTATTGACTTCAGGGGGGCTTTAAATTCCTGCAAAACAAATGTCAAAACAATTTTTTACTCTTTTTAAGAGTGATATATTTTAAGTAATCAAAATATTTTCAGTCTGCTTATTTATTGTGTAATGTTTGGTAATCATTTAAACCATAGATGAAAGACACCCAATGGTTTTGTGAACTAAAAAGTGATTGTAAAGATAGTTTGAGCTTGCTTTATGATAAAGATGAAGGGAAAGAACACGCAGTACTCAGGTTTATTCACATTTCATTCATGTTTTAATCTCAAATCAAACACATGAAAGGAGAATAGATTAATCTGACTAGTGAAAAGTGCATGAAAAGCGAGATAGGGCTGTAACATTAT
The DNA here is from genome assembly GCF_963993115.1 of Abramis brama. NCBI lineage: Eukaryota > Metazoa > Chordata > Actinopteri > Cypriniformes > Leuciscidae > Abramis > Abramis brama. Next base: position 33,715,284 of record NC_139963.1, read on the forward strand.
CATTTATCATTAAGGCGCACACTTTATATGCATGTCTTAGATCAGATTACAGTGAAACTGAACTAGATTTCAGTAATACATCCTCAAAGTGCTAATCTTTAATGAAAACACTTCAGGAATAGTAATAGAAACATTAAACCAGATTCAGCACCATGACCATAAAGGAACACCATCTTGCATTGATTTAAAAATGCTTTTTTTAAATAAATACATACTGTATTGAGAAAGGGAAAATAAAAAGAGATTTCCGATGCAATTTATATGCCTCTGCCTGACAGCATGACACCGAACTCCTGGATGCTTATCTCTTTGTTCTGATATTGTTGCAGCTGACGGTTTGTGATGTTTCCTGCCCTCAGAGCTTCATCAATGGCAAACTTCTTGCCTGATTTTCTGTCGTGGAGAACAGAAGACTCGCCATTCGGACCCTTGACGGTGATCTCCTCCCAGTCGCACTCTTGACTCTGAAGGTTGACGAACATTTTCCATTCGATTAGACCAAGCTTGTAAGCCTCCTCAGGCCTCATCTCCTTTCCGGTGTCTGGATCGATGACGACAATTGAACGGCGGAGGTGACTTTCTCGCTGCTCCCTCTTCACTCTCATTGCAGAGAGATTCTTCTGAAGCTTTTCAATCTCTTCGTCCTTCTCCATTCTGATGCGTTTAAGGTCAGTGAGTTCTCTTTGCAAGGATTCCAGTCGAATTTCTAGGTTCCTGCTATTCTCCGCCGGAGAAGACTCAGTGATGTGTCTGGTTTCTTTTGATGTGATCTGGATTTCGGATTGAAGCTTCCTTAATTCGTTCTGTAGGCGCTGGTTCTCCTGCTGTAGCTTGTTGCTTTCATCGCGAATGTAGTCGACTTCTTTAGATGATTTTGTATTGGTAAACTCCACCTCAGAAAGCTTAGAGTTTAGGATGATAATCTGTTGGTCCAGCTCACGACGTCGCCTTTCCTCTTCTTCAAGGCTTTTCTTCAGCCTTATAATGTCCATCTCGGCATCTGGGTCTCGCTCGACTTGGACTTTTTCGGTTCGCACAACTTTTTCACGCACTTCCGTTCGCTCAAGTATTTCTTGTTGCTGCAACAAGGCGTTGTACTCCTTCTCCAAGAGCATACGCTTGTGCCTCTCCTCTTCAACCTGAAGACGAAGGATAGAGTGCTCTTTTTCTTGCTGAGGGTCCTGCTGGAGTACAACCTTTTGCTTTACTGTAACCTTTTCTCTGTTTTCCTTGTCCCTAATCTCTAGTTCATTGAGCCGCACTCTCAACCTCTGGATTTCAAGCTCAGCATCTCTGCGTGCTCTGCGTTCACGTTCCAGCTCCTCAAGCTGGAGTTCCAGTTCAGCCTTTTGATGCTGCAGCCTTATCAGCTCTTCTTTCAAGATCTCTCTCTGTTTCTGCTCATTGTTGATATTTAAAGTGAAGGTGTCACATTCTGACATCAGGATCGGATCCCTCTCCATCTTCACAACTTCTTGCTGGACAATCTTCTCCCTCACCTGTGACAAGTCGATCTTCTTGAGCCTGATCCTTTCTTCATTTGCAGCCCTTTCGTTTTCCAGGTCCAAACGTTTCCTCTGTTCCTCAGCCAGTTTCCGCTTGAGACTCTCAATCTCCTCCTTGGTTTTAGGATCTTCTCTGTATTGCATGATCTCATTTACGACCTCTTTGGTCTGAATCTGAGGCTTGGTGTCTTTCCATCTTTGAATCTCCTCTTTGAGTTGGAGGATCTCCATCTCGAACTTCTCTGTTTGGTGGGATTTATCCACAATTTCATTCCTGAGTTTCTCCAGTTCTCTTTCTGTTTCTGGGTCAATCTTGTATTTGACGACCTCTTTGATTGTCTCTTTGTATTCAATTTGTGGGCCTCTGTTTCTTAGCATTGTCAGTTCATCCTGAAGGGACCTCAGCTGCTGCTCTGAATCTCTGCACCTTCTCTGCTGCTCCACCAGTTCAAGTCGAAGATTTGCCACCTCTGTTTCTGCCTTCGGATCAGGTCGAACAATCTCACGGACTTTCTCCTGAATTATGACCTTCGACTTCTCTTCCTCCAGACTGGTAATCTTGCGGGTAAGGTCTGTTTTCTCTCTCAGTGAGGTGCTGCGCCTTGTTTTTTCATCTTCATACTGTCTTCTCAGATTCTCTACCTCTCTCTCTAAAGCAATATCTTTCTCAACCTTCAGGACTTCTTTGATGGAGATCTTTTCCTCAGCCATTGCCTTTTCTTTTTCAAGACGCCTTAATCTCTCCTGCAGGAATCGAAGCTCATCTTCAAGTTCTTTTCGGGTGTTTATTTCTTTTTGTTTCTGTTCAAGCAACAATCTGTACTCACTCTCAAGTCGAGGGTCATTTTGAACCTTAATGACTTCCTCTTCAGTGATTATTTCCTGTTCCTTGCTTTTCTCCTCTGCAAGAATAGTCACTTGCTTTTGAATCTGAATGATTTCATTCTCTCTGACCATCTTTAGCCGCTTGACTTCCTCTAGCTCTTCTCTTAGTCTCCTGAGATCTTCTTCCTGTCCCCTGTCCTTCTCAATGCGGAGCACCTCTTTGACTGTATACTGCTGAGCTCCCTCTTTCATTTCGGTCTCAATCCCACGCAGCTTTATACGCAGAGTGTCCAGTTCACTCTCTAAGACACGAGTGGTCCTGCTTTCATCTAAGAGCTTCTGCTGGATCCTGTGATATTCTTCATCCAGTTGAGGGTCAGGCACCTGCTTGATGAGCTCTTTCTTGACGATAGTATCCTGCGGTTTCTGGCCCTCTAGTAAATAGATGTCAGTCTGTACACTTTGAATTTCCCTTTCCAGTTGGTCTCTACGCTGAATTTCTTCCTGAAGCTGTTTTTTGATTCTCCAGGGCTCTTCGCCTGGGGCTGATGATCTCACAGTCTGGACTTCTTGCTTGATTATTGAAACTTCTGGTTGCTATAAAGAATTATAAAATATTGAATGTGTATAATAAGTAAAAAAACAAAGAAGTGCTGTCAAATCGATTAAATCGCATATAACACAAAAGTTTGTTTTCATAATATATTTTTTTGTATATATGTATATGTGTGTATATATATATATATATATTTATCTCTATATCTCTATATAATACGCACATATATTATGTAAACACAAACTTTTATGTTAGATGTGATTAATCGCGAGTAACTGATTTGACAGCACTAAAAGGCCATGCTTATATCATGCTATTGTTATATCATAGCATATGATAATGTGTTTTACCTGGTTAAGAAGGCTTTGAGCAAACTCAAGGTTCTGCAGTCTTTGTTTGTTCACAGCATTCACTTCAGTGAATTTAGCCTCAATTGCAGATTCCTTTAGAACACAAGATGTTTAAACTTCAACAGTCAGAAAAACTGTTCTCATTAAAAAGACTATACAATGTTCTAATTACTTGATCCAGGAAACTGTTTACTTTTCAAAAATATTCACCTCTCTATTCACTTTCAAGGCAGGAGATTCAAGTCTGGTCCTTTTGTATGTCTGGGGAACCAAGCCATCTTCAAGGTCAAGGATGGATTTAAACCGCTCTGCTTCATTTTCATAGTCCTGAAAGCCACGGCACAAAGGAGTTCACACAGCTTTGCATAAACATGATAGTAGGATAATTCTCTGCAAGTAAGTAATACACTGAGATTTTCGTACCTTGACTGCTTGCTGATAAAGCTGTGCATTTCTTGACACATTGTTCAGGTCTGATTCCTTTCTTGTGATGTCAGAGAGCAGAATCTGTACATTTCAAACATGGTTTTGGTAAATAAATATAATTTGTAATATTACAGTGCAATTATTGTAATGACGGAAATGACTATAGAAGTTACTCTTTGATTTTTCAGTTTTGCATCAATCTGTTTGAGGTCATCAGTTTCACGTGGCTCATAGTTTGGTACTCGAGAAAGCCAGCTATTGAGGTTGTCATAGTCATTGTGGTAGTTGGCGTAGGCGATTTTGGCTCTTTGCAGACTTTGTGATCTGTAAATTTTTAATAATTCTATTAATTTCAAGTTGTATAAATTAACATTAATGTATGTATTATGAACAAACATGAATTAACAGTGAACAATAGTAAATGTATAAATGAAAATGGATTATTAAATGATGTTCATAATACTAAATTTAACAACTAATATTAACAAATTGCTGTAAAGTGTAACAAACACTAATAGGGAAAACAATCCTATTCATTTTAGATGTAATATAAATAATATAAATCACAGAACGCAGTATACTAAAGACTAATCTGAATTCAATTCTTATGACTTTTTTTAAAGTACACTCACATTTGAAATAACTTTGGTTTAATATGAACTCACCTGGCTTCAGTCTGTCTGTTCAGGTTGTCAAAGCGTTTGCTGAGTTTCTGAACATCAGCTTCTTGCCTCTCAATATCAGGGCAATGCTCTTGCACTTTGCTGGCCATATTGCTGCAGCTGGCCTTGGCATCTCTCAGGTTCTGCTCAGACTCTGTGATAATAGCTCTTTTGCTCCTTAGCTCAGATGTAATGTCCTGGAGACAAGAATACATCAGACATCAATCATGAGTGAATCTTGGAAAAAACATCAATCATATAGCAGGGTGTCCGCGGATCCTAGTGAATCTTGGAAAAAAAGATCATGAGAAAAAAAAAGTGGCATGGATTACGAAGCTTACCGCCAACTCGCGCTGGGTCTTCTCCAGTGAGGTGGGGTCGGATGGGGCAACCTCCTCTCTTGCCAGTTTGTTTTCATAGGTGGACAGTAGAGCTTTGCCATTCTGCAGAGAATTCTCCAGCTGATAGGAGTTCTGCAGTCTACAAAAGTAAATTTTTTAGGCTCACAATTCAGGTTCTCATTTAGCATGACATTCTTGAATCCCGTTGTAAAAAAAAAGAAAAAAAAGAGGTGTACTTACTTGTCACCTGCACACTTCAACAGCAAATCGACCTTGTTGTATTTTTTGTTAGTCTCATCCACCTTGGAGTAGAGCTGTGGTGCACTTGAACATTTGGGAGAGGATCTGAGGAAAGTCTCAGCCTCCTGTAATTTTGCAGACTTTTCTGGCTCTATCTTGCGAACAGCAGAAGTAATGTCCTATGAAGAAAATACTGGATTAAGGCAAGGTCAAAATGCCATTTGCCACTGAAATACAGGGTCAGGGTCATTTCAGATGCTTGCTCACTTTTACACATTCAAGTCTACTGTGTTGATGACAGACAAGAGAACAAATGAGGTGTATGTGCAGTTTATTTTTCACATTTTATTGGATTTGAATGCCTGTTATTTTGAATACCACCAAGAATAACTATAAAGATAACGGTAACACTTTAGTTGAGTCCAATTCTCACTTTTAACTATTCGTTTTATTAGTTTCTTATTAGCATGCATATTACTAGGATGAGATAATGCCTTATTCTGCATGACCATATCCTACCCAATGTCTAAACTTAACAACTACCTCACTCACTATTAATAAGCAGTAATTTGGAGTTTATTGAGGCAAAAGTCATAGTTAATAGTTAGTTAATTATGAGAATTGGACCCTAAAAGTTTGACCAAGATAACTTTTAACAATAGCTATATTAGATTCCACACCAGCGGATGATATTGTTCTGTTGTTTCTTAGTGCATGCTGCAGTTTGTTGTCTGTTGCTTTAACTGTTTGAGATCTTAAACCAGGATGGATTCTGATTGGCTTTCACTGCTTTTATCGTTCATCTGCTACAAAAAATTATTCTGAAAGCGATTCCAATGAAATTGTTTCACTGTGCTGCTAATCGATATAGTGGACTCTGCTATCCTTTTATATTTAAAATGATTTTTAAAAGTACGTCTTATCCTATGTCGTTAACTTTCTAGTTATCGTTCTTAGTGTGAACGAGCCTTATGACTATCAAATGTGCACTCAAGTTTCAAAATTCTTTAAAAGTGGACATCACCAAAAACAATTGAGAACCACTATACTAATGTGACTGAAATATAATGATAATGAATATTATTAGAATGTACTTTTTATAATGAGTACATTTAGTCAGACACATGACACTTGTTGTCCACTACAGAATTAACATTAAGACACCAAACTTTGTACCTTTATGTCCTGTAGCCTGTCAGAGCTGTCTTGAACAGGACGCGTTTGCTCCAGTGGGGGGCGCACTCGAGAGTAAATGGCCTTCTCCTGCTTATCCAGATCACTGACCACTTTATCCAGTCCTGCCATCAGCTGACGGCATTGCTGCTCTTGTTTATCTGAGGATGGAGGTAAGAATGAATGAAGTATTTAACTCTCTTTAGGAGAGCTTTGCATCTAAGTTTATCATAACGTGAGAGACAAACCTTGACCTCCTGTACTCTCCTTCCTTAGCTCTGACAGTCGTGCCTGTAGTGCAGATTTGCTACTGGCTACTTTCTGTTTGATGCTTTTGTGCTGGTTTATCAGACTACAAAAAATGTTTTCATATTAGACACAAGTGACACATTTACACATGACATATACAGATATCAAGGAATACCCACTTGTCAGCAACGGCCACAGCCTCAGGGTCGGTTGGCGGGATTATGAAGCACACTCCTGGAGCACTCATGGTGCGGCCATTTGCATCCTTCACATCCCATTTGGGCCCATTGTTCCTGAGCAGGGTGTACCGCTCCCCTCGCAAAATTGAACCCTGTGTCGTTCAAAATAAGCAAAGTAAGCTCTGTTTCAACTTGATATTGCAGCTAAAAAAAAACACGAATGTGAAATCCATACAAAATCCCCTGCACACGTCTCCAGAGGTTTATATGAGATGAATCGTTTGGGTGAAGGCCGTCTTAAGGATTTAAATACATTAGATGGGGGACTCCGAAAACCCGAGCAGAGACAGAGTGTAACGGTTTTCTGTGCTTACTCATGATAATAGCTGATGTTACACCGACTGGTATTAGCGGAGCTCTAAGCTGCATGCATACAGTGAGCGAGAGCTCAAACTCCTTACCTCATCAGCCTCGTATTCACACAGAGCCTCGATAGGAAGCAGTTTCTGAGGAGTATCCCTGCGGTACTTCAGAGGGAGCACCTGCAGGCTGCGCTTCTGAAGACCTTTCAGTCGCTCGTCAAAATGACCCATGGCCTTTGCCTGATCCTGGCAATACAAACACAGACAGCCTTAAATAGTGAAGACACCTTTTAATTCATTAATCATTTAACATACACATTATATGAATTAAAAAGAAATTCAATATAGGTGCCAAACTAAACAATATATTTACATCCAGGTCAGCAATGAGCCCCTCCATCTGGTACATGTCTTTAAACTCTGGATTATACTTCTGGTTGATCTCGGTCTCCAGGCGCTTCAACAAATCGTTGGTGTCTCTTGCATCCTTGTGGAACTGTAAATTAAAAAAAAAAGGAATAATGCACCTGATAGCAATATAGAATATGGAACAGGAAATTAGTGTGTAAAATGTAGACTGACTTTGTGATAGTCATCCATGTTCTTGAGGTGGTTCTCTTCACAGATGAGCAGGTTGAGGTATTCCTTCCAATCCGCATGCACGGCATCCATGTGTGCCTAAAACCAAGACATGTTTTAGAATAAGCATTTACGGCTATACCACAGTAGTATGCGTCATCTTATTATTTAGATAGAAATTGGCAATTGGCATTTTGAGAATACTTTAAATGATCACATCAAGAAGCTTTATGCAAGTAAATACTTCTTTAATCCACATATCAATTATGGTGGTTATTTTAAAATATGAAGATTATTGTGCTTCAAATAAGATCACATCCTTTATGATATATATGCTGTTTGGCTCAACTATGCTCAGAGAAAATGGAGTGTGAAAACTGATATCAGATTAGATTGGAGTAATCTTTCTTATTCTATTTTTACTGCATACTACTTTATAGTGCAGTACAGTTATACACTGTAAAATATACAGTTACAAAAACGACATCGGGGGGGAATTAGTCATTATAGCGAATGGCTTGTAATATTACCCCAATGACATTTTTTCCCGGATGGTTCTGCTCAATAAATTCCTCTCCATCTTCATTCAGCTGGGTGATGGTTTTCTCCTTAGACTCCAGACACTTGCTGATGAAGTTCTGATGAAGATGTCAAGCAGCATGTTAAAAAATATTTATAAGTAGTTTATTTATAAGCAGTTCAGTACTATAATCATATAGTTTGTAGGAGGTTTGAATCATGAAAGCATATTCGAAAGTCTTAGTGTCATCTAGACTTGTAATACCAATCATTAAATGGCTTCCAAGCCTTACCTCGTACTGCCTCTTTCGGGCAGGGTAGTCCAGGTTGTTGTCGCTCCAGTCATATGTGATTCGCTCATCAGCTTGCTGGTCCATCCAGTAGAGCTCGTTGGTGCAGCGCTGCATGTAATCTCTCAGACTGAGCAGGTTCTTCTGACGTGCTGCGGAGCTCGCCTGTAATGGACAATTGGTGAAATCCACAGTGTTTTTAGACATGTGAATTGACAACTAACTCAGTCTTTTACTAGTACAACTTCAGTGCATAACTAGGTAGCAAATTAAATCCAGAAAGTGAAGTCTCACCAGTAGTTTCTTGTACTTCGCCTGCTGGCCATCCAAACCGTCCTGTTATGCAAGTAAGCAAATGAGTCACAGATGCCACTCGCATGACTGTTCAAAACAATCAAATATTCGTCTTGTATTGCATTTCATTTTAAAACCATCAGTTAAATAAATGTACCCGGTCTGCAGTGATATACGGCGCCAACGCCTCCACTTCACTGTGGAAAATATTGTGCTCCTCCACTTCATTCTCGATGGTGGGCAGATCTTGTCCGAATCCTTTGTTGTTCAAATTTGCCTACATCCAAAAATATTTGACCATGAATCATTTGAAATCATTTATTCGAAAGAAAGAAACAGAGAGAGGTATGCTTAGATACACACCAGTTTCTCATCAATCATCTTTCCCCAGTTGACGGTGGGAACCTGCTCAGATCGTGTGATGTTGTAAATGCGATCATGATCATCGCGGAGCTTCATCACACGCACTCGCAGCTGTTTCATACTTTTTCATAGAGGAGAAAAAAAATGAGTCATCCACAATCCCATAGCATAAGCATTCACAGCATATAATTCTGTTTGCATGGCATATAGCATGAGATGCTATCAGATATTTCAGTTTGAAGGTGGCTATAAAAACGTACTCCTTCTCAATCATCTCAGCCTGAGGGTGCTGCAAACGGGTGGCTTGGGATGCATCATCATCCAGGCCTTTCAGTAGCTCCAGTGAGTTCTGGATCCTCTTGTTGGTGTCCTCCTGGTACAGGGGCGGCTTGCCCTCATTGATCTTCTTGATATCCTAGAAACGTCAATGTGCAACACAATTTATGATAGTTATCTAACAATAGTTAAAGGGATAGTTCACACTCATGTCATTCCAAACCTGTATGACTTTCATCTGTGTAACACAAAAGAGGATATTTCTGAAAATGTATAAGATTTCCATATCAAGAAAGTCAATGAGGTCCAATGTTGTTTTGAACGCCACTGACTTTCACTGTAGAGACATTTTTTTTTTAAAGATTCTTAAAAATATCTTCTTTTGTGTTACACAGAAGGAAAGAAAATCATATAGGTTTTGAATTACATGAGGGTAAATAATAACAATTTTGGGTGTACTATTCCTTTAAAGATTATTTTTCCATTGGTATACACCAGTGTTGTTAATGCTAACTAAAACTAAAACTATTAAAAATTGTTTCTTGAATCGTTAATTGAAATAAAGCTGGGATAAAATAAAATATAAATATTAGATGGAAAAACTTAAACTTAATTTAAAAACGTAAAAGAAAATTAAAATGTAGACTTGGCAACTAACTGATATCAAATAAGTTTAAGTTGAAGTACTAAAATGATTGAAACTTAAACTGAAATAATAATGAATTAAAGCTATGTAAAATTATTTATAAATATATAAAACAAAAATGAATTAAATGACAAAAATACATAACAAAAATCACTTAAACTAAAAATGTAAATGAAAACTTTTTTTTTTTTTTAAATAAAAGCTAATTCAAGATACTGATAAATACTACAATAGTATAGAAATAATACTAAAGTAACACTGGCATAAACTTTCCACTATTGTAACCCAAATAACCCTAAATGGACATATTTAAAGATGACATTAACATGCTTAACGGCTTTTATTTGTAATCCACGGACCCGTTTACTGTACCTACCCTATTGAGATTCTGTTCTGTCTCAATGATGTTCTTTTCCACCTTGTCTGCATTCCTCTGCAACTTGTCAATCAGGCTCACCAAATCATTATCAGTTGGTCTGAGGTGAAATTAAAGGAAATTAGTTTTTGTTGGTGCAGTTTGATATAGTTACAGTGAGCCAAATGTACAATTTTCGGTCTGCATTTTCCCAAAATACTGCAGCAAATGTAGTAGATTTGTTATGTTGAATCTCTGGATGTAGAACATAACACCTCCCTTCACTTATCTGTCATGCTGAGATGCTCTGAAAATAAATACAGGACTTGAAACACTTTCATTCCACATCATCTGGCACAGACTTCAGATCTGTTAAGAGAACCTTGGTGCCATCAAAAAATATTGTCTCAGCTGAACCGTACTGAAAAAAAATTCAGAAATGCTGTTCATAACTGCAGCCTAGCTCTATGAATTCTAGAAAAATACAGTGTGACAGTGCACGGTGGACATGACTAAACTTGATCAGAAAACAAATTACGCACCTTGGGCTGTATTTGCCTTAAGGACAAGGCATGTTATTTGAACATACAATAGCATGAATCATTAATAATAAGGTTAGTGCATGTTAATGGCAGTTATAAATATCTTAAACTGACTAAAATGATAATGTCATGAATAAGAAAACACAACACAGTTTTGTGTTAATTTGAGCTGTAAAACAACAACAACAACTGTAGAACTGAGTTATGAGTGAGATATGTAAATGAGAATGATAATTACAACAAGAAGGTGGCTTTAATGAGGGCGTTAGAAACTCAAACAGGTCTAACTGGTTTTATTCATACATGCAAGAAGGTTAAAAAGATTTTCTGTGTCACCTCAAATAAATGCATCTGTATGTGAAACCCATCAAAAGGTGTGGCAAAACATAGCTGGACTGTTAAAGAAAGAGATTATGCTACCAAATGCTGTTGTAATTTATTTAATCAAAAACAACCATTAAAGCAAAATAGGAAAACAAAGCTATCTATCTATCGGTCTATCTATTATTGTTTTGCTGTCAAGAGAAAATTATTTAATCTGATTTGAGAAGAAGCTCTGGGTCTGGCATGTAATTATTTGATGCTCGCTTCCCTTCCCTAGAGGTGTTCCCATATACAAAATATACAAATGCAAAAACATACACTGAAATCCGGGTATCTTAAGAACAGTGTTATGAAATAGACTAAGGTTTTGTCCTTTTATAGTTCACTGCAAGCAAACGGCCCATATCTCTGTAGGTCATGCCTTGTTTCTGTTTAAAGCATACATACAAGTCACAAAACTTGGCACATTTGACACTGAGGGACCCATTGCACGCGTAGCACAGTCAAACGACACCCAAAGATGACCTAAACAGAAAACTATGCGTTTAGGAAAACTTTTTTTTTTTTTTTTTATGTACATCTGTAACCAATAAAATAATTTTGACTCAAACTGAAACCATATTCCAAGAGTAAAATCTTCCATAGTTGCAGTGAACTACCCTACTATATTAGTGTCCTACATAGGCTACTGTAGGAACAAAGCTCGAGGCTAGACTCATCTATCAAACCATCAGTAGTTTATGCTTGTTTGAACTTGAAAGTGTCACTCTGATTAAACCTTTACCCTTAACCAATCAACATTTCCTACATATGTTGACTCCAGCCTTTACTGATACAGATGTAATTTGAGAACTATATGCAACAAGATATAATATAAAATATAATATAGGCCAAATAAAAATGTTGTTTAGTGTTAAATAATATTAATAATAGCCTATTGATATTAACAATACATTATAAATAACAATAATAATAAAACATAAATAATACATTTAAATGACTACTGTATATTCCTCTAATATCAATTTACATCAGTCTAACGTTACTTTGTTTAGTAGGCTACAGAATAATCACGCAAGTCAAGCAATATGGATCTCAGTGAAAAGTTATCCAACCTGTTACAGCGCCACACCCTTTACTACAGTAACCGCACGTCAAGCAAGCCCAAAGCAGAAATTAATATTTAAAATTTCAGGTTATATTGTGCACCGTGGCTAATGTAGCTACTACAAACCAAAGACAATGAAACGCGACAGAGTTAAAACACTCGCGCGCGCCGCTCCGTACGACTCCTCAGTGACGCGAATGAAAGTCCTCATCCCAACAAAACGTACAAGTGTATCCGGTTGCCACCGACCTTTTTTCAGTGATGGTCGCATTGATCTTTGTAGTCTTTTTCTTGAACATGATGACAGTTGCGGTGTTTCTCCAACACCAGTCTAGCTGTTAAAATGGCTCAGATAGGGTCCCACTCTGGTGTCTGTCGTTCAACTACCTGGAGCGTCTTCCAGGACAGCTACACCTCACATACAACGCCCACAAATGAACGAAACCGCAACTATCCTCCCACGAACAGGAGCTCTCAAGGTTAGCCGTGTTAAAAGACATCAAGCCCATTTAAAGCACGGGCTGGTGTCCGCCCCTTTCTGAGAGACATACCTGCAGCCTATCGAAACAGAGGCGTCGTCCCTGTTACTTCTGTACTTTCGTGGGATACATTTAATAGGCTAATATACAGACTCAAGAGCAAACTTTTAATCAATAGTAGGCTATGTTGTTTCATTCAGAAAAGTAAGCAACATCAGCGTTTACTGTGATTATGTGGATAGAATTGTGGCCATAGGGTGTGTAGCCTAACTAAGGCTTAGTCCACAACAATTACGATTACTTTTGTTTGGGTATCTCATGATTTAAAAAAAATAAAAAATTAGAAGTGTGCTTGAGGCCTATTCAATGTTTCATAAACTAACATTTAACATAAACATATTCAAAATTATTAACTAATTCTGTTCAACATTTGTTAATTTAGCCAAAAAAGGTAGAATTACAAAAAATAAATAAATTTTAAATTAATAATATTTTAATTTATATATAATATTTTAACATTATAACATAGTTCAAACAGCATTCATCATAACATGATTTTGTAGGAATTGTAACTAAAGAGAGTACCTATCAAAAGGAATTTGATCCAGTTGGATTGCTTGGGTTCCTAACAGATACCCGATTTCAAGGGAGGACCTGATTTTTCACTCGGATATACGTCAAAATAGGGATGAAAAGACTATTGCAACTTCCGTTTCATGGCGACTTTAATTTGGATGCTTATTTAATGTTTAGCTAGAAAAGGGCAAAAAAAAAAAAATTTTTTTACATTTATATTGACTCTCGCTTCTCATGTAAACAAAACATGAACACATGCACCACAGTACAAATTAGCATGTCTTATTTATTGATGGCTTTTGTTGTAGCCATAAAGTTCTGGGTGGACATAAAAAATCTTACTAAAGCTTAACAGAGACTTTACATAACCAGCCCGACTTTTGTTTGGGATGCAGCTACTTTGTGAGACTTAGCTTCATGAAGAGTTTTAAAAGCCAGACCTTTTGTTAGACTGATTGCTGATGTGCTTGTTAAACTGCAGAGCAGTTTTCATTTTTATAGCCATTGTACATATCTGAAACAGATTTAAAACATCGCAGTTGTCTCTGAACAGGGCCTCATGCTAAGAAGTCACTAGGGGACCCTTCTTAATGCCAACGGAGGAACAAGTAATGAGAACCGGGTATTGTTGGATGGCTAAACAGTGAGTCATCAGGGGGTGTGTGTGTGTGCATTTGTGTGTCTTTTTTTACTGTCAGTTTTTGGATGGAAGCAGATGGAAAAGCAACAGCAATATTAGTTTGGTGTTCAGTATCTCTCTTACTACTCCATTTTCCAGCATGCCTGAGGCCTCACGCTGTATAAATAATGTATTTTTCAAAGACCAATTCAACAGGTGTCAGGTGAAGATTGCGGTGTAATCACACGTAAACCATAAAGCACAAACAAGTAAACAAAGCACAGGACAAATTATTTCTGAGGGCGTATAATTTCAAGTTGACCCAGGATGCATTTTGGTTCTCCGAATTACAGTTAAACATGAATGAAAAACAAGAATAATATTACACAGGGTTAGCTGAATAAGTGCAGTAGACTAAAACAAATAGCAACATGTCCACAGGTGTCAACAGGCTTCAGCCCTGATCAGCTGCATTGACCTCAAACCAAATTCAAATATTTTAATATTTTATGCTAATGTTTATGCTGCTATATCTACCTGAATATCGTGAGACTCAAAGAAGCTTCGAGCCTTTATATATAATTTGCATATAAACATGTACAAGTGTGAACTTGTGTGTTGTCACTTGGTTGCAAAAACGATGGCGAGAAGGATCTAATTGCAGCAGTATCAAAGTTTATTAAACAAACACCAAAGTCCCTTTCAAGGAAAGTCTGTTCACTCGGCGTCCATATTTGCAAGGCCTCCAGGCAGCTATTTCAGGCATTTAAATAATTCACAATTAAATAACATATTTCAAATCAGCAACAAAATCTGACATGAACTGCCCCATAGCTGTTTGTGCTCAAATAGCGCTAAAAAAGCTTATTTTTCAGGCTAGGCAAGACGATGTGCATGTGCAGTCCTAATCGCGAGTCTCCGGTTTCTATGGGAACCGGAGCCTCTTACAGCAGCTGCAGTGATTTAATGACTTTACCAATCAGCGATTGGCTCTTTTACTTAGAAGCGACGTATTCCGCCATATTGCACGTTGCAGTTTCTCCCATTCATAAGTGATATAATAATCTATAGTCTTTGCAAACACTCAGAAAACTAGGAACTAGAAAACAGAACAACTGGTGTAAGCGTGACGAGAACTGACAGAAACACAGGGCTTAAATACACAGGTAAATGAACAACAGGTGTAGTCTAAAACATAAACAAATCAATGAGAAAGCATAGCAATGAACTAAAAACTAGGACACAGAACTTTACACATATAGCAAACCCAGACAATCCCTTACATGTTGATTACTGTCAGAAATCAAATGTAAACTATTAAATTGCTTTTCGTTAACTGAAATAAAGCTGAAATAAAATATAAATATTAGATTAAAAAAAAACTTAAATTAAACTTAAATGAAAATGTTGCCTCATGGCAACAAACTGAAATAGAATAGGTTTGAGTTAAAATGACAAAAAATTTCATTTAAAAATAAATTCAAGATAAATAGAAATATTAAAAACCAACGAATAAAATGACAAAAGTACATAACCAAAATCACTAAAACGTAAATTAAAATGAAAACTGAAAATATAAAACAAAAGCTAATTTAAAATATTATTAAATACTACAATAGTATGTCACTAAAATAACACTAATGTGTATGCAATTAATGTGAGCTGGGGTCTGGGTGAAGCAAAGGGGTGCTGGGGCTCTGTGTAAAATGTAAAAGAAAAGAAAACTATTTTTATAATGTATTTTTGGGTCAGACAAAGTTGAAAAGAGCTTTACAAATAAATCTGAAATTAATTAACAGTGTTTCTCAACAATGTTTTTTACATCAACTATTAATATTGGGGAAAAATAGACCAACTTGGTATATCAACTTGATACAAAGTAAAACATTTTCAGATAATATTTTAATAATCGGGTTTGCTTTCAGTACAGTGACAATATATTTCATTTGATAATATTGTTTATGATAAATGGATCTTTACATTTTGCAAAAGTAAGTGAAAAAATATTGAGTATCCTGTAAAAAGAGCCTAAAGCCTGACACTGCAGAAGACATGAAATGTGTAATAGCAGCCTATCTTACTATGGATATAATGAATACAGCTGCGATGCAATATTATATAACATCTCTAAAGGAATGCCCGAAGATAAGCTACAACTGTGGAGTCCTTGTGTGAAACTGGCTAAAAGTGAACACAGTCCATTCCAAGGGCTTAAATATTAACTTTGACATGTAGCCATACTTCTCAAACAGTGTTTATATAGAACACTTCCTAATGATCTTTATGTGCGAATGGGTTTTTGTCTATCATTTACATTTAGATCTGCACCATATTAGAGTCATTTTCATTACCTGCAGAGTTTCTTCTTTGTCAGATGTGCTTGTATCAAGTGTATTTTCAATTATTGTTGCCACATTCTAGCTGCTACATATTCTACATATTCTTAAAAAGGGCAAGAAATAAATCTGTCATCACACATTATGCAAATGAATAGATATTTGCATGCACTGCTGATAATGAATAATACTGTAATGATACTCTGTAAGTGGGTTTGGAACCAGGAATTTATGAAACGGGTGAAAAGCCGGAATTCCCTTACACACCCATAGTGAAGGTGATTTTGACGGACATGTGTGGAACATTATGTGAACACAATTCAGCAGCGAGACCTGTGCTGCCAGATTTGAAGTATACCGTAGTGTATTTATCCTTGTGGGTTTCTTAGCATTCCTCTGCCAGGATGGGCCTGCTTTGGAACTCAACACACATAATTCAAAGTTGTAACGATGAGCTTGTGTGCAATTAGCCATCGTGTAGTAGACTTTTTATTGGTGGGGTGTACAAATGACCGTTCATTCTCCTCCTGGGGAGAGTCTAGTCTGTGATAAATGTGTATGGACTATGGGGTGTGTACTGCATTGCACTGAGCATTTCTCTCAGTGCAAGGTGCATTATCCAAACATGGGTGGAGAGACCAAAGTATTTTAAATATGTAGTTTTGAGCTATCAACCAAAATAGACTGCCCTACCTGACAGTTTAACAATAAAGCATGAGTCTCATATCAAGGATTTCTTAAAATCCTCCACTAATAGGCAAACCAGTATAACATTTGATTAAAACATGAAAAACCAAGTCACTTATATTACATTACCATATAAATTTATAAAACAAAT
Organism: Abramis brama; assembly: GCF_963993115.1. Lineage (NCBI taxonomy): Eukaryota > Metazoa > Chordata > Actinopteri > Cypriniformes > Leuciscidae > Abramis > Abramis brama. Next base: position 33,732,296 of record NC_139963.1, read on the forward strand.
GTAGAAATTACATTCATCAATCTGTTTATTTCTAATGAAAGAGGAGTGTCGGTTTTTCCGGGTGTGAAGATTTAAGGTTCAATGGCAGGAGTGTCAGCACCTGCTTTGTTAAATACACAACTGCATTTTCTAGTCGCTAAAGGTGTGTCGCGCAGTTTCTCTTTGCAATATGTCCCAAAAAATGCACCTAGAAACCATAAGATGCAAATATGCTAACCATCCGCTGAGGTATGTTAAGACATTGTTGGTGACAACATGGCTTTACAACTTTTGTCTCTGAAGGGGATACGCTTTACAGTCGTAAAATCTTGCATTACACCTGTTTTTCTTTCAGATAAAGGTGACACTTGGGTTCATAGCCTTATTACTTATCCTCCCTTTCTTTAGGCCAAAGAGGAACATTTACAAAACCACTGAAAATGCTGTTTCAGTGAGAGGAGAAAGGTCATTACTTTAAATGTTCTGTTTCAGCTAAAACAGTAATTCACCATGTAAATGCTTTAGTCTGTCTGAATTTGTTCCAGTTGGATGATTCAGTTTGTGAAGTTGGTCGAACAGACCTAGAGGTGAGACAGAAGTGACGCTCTGCATGTATTTCATCCTTAAAACAGTCTTTGTGTCACGTACACTTGGACAGATAGAGACTGTAGCTTTGAGACTGCACATGTAAACGTACTTATTTATTGACATTGCGATTAATGTCACTCCAAACATATTATTTCTCTGCATTATTCACCTTTTGGAACGGGCAAAAGAGGTACATTGTCCATTGTCAGCAGTGATGCACAAAGCACAGAAGTCACTTTCAAACCAAGTAGAGTTTTATTGGTTAACGTGGGGAAAACTTGAACCTGATGCGAAATTTCCAGTCATGTAAATTCCAATTGAAATGACTGGATATCACCCATGAAATTTCACCAAGCAACAGTAAATGTGACCGCACCTTTAGGGTTCAAGTTTTGTTTGGTTATCGTATTGTTATCATATCGTATCATATAGTATCATATAATTTTGCATCGTTGGGTTATCGTTACCAGTACAAGTTCTACTACAAACTAAAGATTCTCTTTAAAGGGGTCATATAATGGTACATGCACTTTTACAAGTTGATTGTACTGAAATGTGTGTTGGCAGTGCCTGTACACAGCCATCATAAAATGATAAAAATCCATCCAGTGTTTTTTTTTTAAATCTTCTTATATGTTTCCCCTATCTCAAATCAAGCCGTTCGATTTTGTGACGTCACACGGTCGGACGCCCCTCCCACGATTGTTGATTGACAGCAGCGTTTCAACACAGACCCGCCCTCGCTCGTGAGCAAGCTGTCAATCATAGTCCGCGTGGACCGGCGCGGTCATTGTTGATACGCTGGAGCACTGTCTATGAGCAGAATGGCGTCTGTGGTGTTCTGTTCTTGAGTGTAATAAGGAACACAGCAGTCACTTTGATGTTCCTAAATCCGAACCGCTGAAGACGCAGTGGCTGAGTTTGTTTTTGAAGGGAATATTCCCCACGATCAACGTCAATGCTTTCATGTTTGCGCGAATCATTTCACACACCAGACTGCTTTACAAACGAGGGTCAGTAAAGCTGGTTTTGCTAAGAAGCTGCTCCTGAAAAAAGGATCAGTACCAACTATTCGTGTTCCTGCTGAACCTCCAGTAGAAGAAGTGAGTGTAACATTTTATTAACCTTTATATTAATTACGGCATGTTTTCTATGTACGATGTTCTCAATATAATTCATAATTTATGATGAACAATGCGTTATGGTTATTGTGTTATTATTAAAAACGGTGTACGCACAGAACAGAGGGGCGGGGAGAGCAAAGCTCATTATCATTTAAAGACACATGCACTTAAACGGCGTGCTGAAAACAGAGCTGTTTTTGACCAGGTAAAATTAGTGTTTTCTTACAATACTAATGAGAATTTTTAATTAAAGTATATTACAAACTTTTAATTTAGACCCTAAAGAATCATATTAGCTTGTACAAAAATGGCATTATATGACCCCTTTAAACTGTGTTTTAGGTATCTCAGTACTACATTTCCATGCTGTTGGGGAACTCTTTCGGGCATACAGAGCAAGTCCAGCCTCAGAGAATGGCTGAATCCTCCCTGAGACTGTGGACAAAGCAGGAAGCCAAGGCTCAGTGAGTTTGAAAACCCCCCAAAGACCCTTTGACACACAAAACTGCTGTGTTGCAGCAATCCTGTTATGGCCCAGCCACAGTTCAGCAAACCAGACTGGCCATGGCCTCAAATCCCCAGCAGAAAATCTCAACAGAGCAATAATTTTCAGCCACCATTGGCTAATCACTCTATTTATCCCTTCAGAATTTGCTATTGTTTTTGTCTTTGTTGAATGTCAAAATGCCTGATTAGAAAATGTACAGGTGAAAGTGGCTATGTCAGTGTAACAAGTATGTATAAAAGAGTCATGGAGTGGCATTGACACATAGTACTGGTGACAACCACACCCAGGTCAAGAATGAGATTCAGAACGAACCTGCTTGGCTGGGTCTGATGACAGACGGTGCAGCCCCACCTACATTCTACAACGGGGAGGGTCTGAGAAAACCAGCCAATCCTGCCTGGGCCCAGCCATTTCATTTATTTAGAAAGAGTGTTAAACATGCTTTTTAAGAAGCCATAAGTGTTCTGTGACCAATATGATGTGTTATTGAAAATGTCACTTTAGGGAGTCTGCTGTCGAAAGCTGTAATTCCTCTCTGCTTGCTTAAGACGGACAAGGAACATTGCCTTTCAGATAAGGAGGAATGTTGACAGAATGACTGTGAACGGGCAGTTATGTGCACTGATCTACTATGTTATCTAAAAACACGCTGCCACACCCTTTCTGTCACTCTCTCTGTCTCTTTACGCCGCACATGATCTCATTCAAAGTATGTCAAGCATTGTAGTCACCATGGCACTGAACTTCATGTAGTGACTCTTTTCTTTCCAAGGCAGGATGTCAATATCGCTTACTCTCAGACCTGCTGAAATGATGCACAGCAGTGTGTAAACTTACTGATTAAGTGCCAGTCATCTGCAACTTGTGACACACTTTAAATACTGAGTATAAGTAATGTAAAGTATGTATGCCAGGAGTCTGGAGGATGACATGGCTAACTGCACTGACGTCTCACTAAAGTTGTCTCAGCAATTAGCCTGTAGATGTGCGCTTCCCTGCGTTACCAAACTTCACCACTAGGGGGAGACTTGGAAAAGATGCATCAGGTACTAACACCTCGAAATTTTGCACCATCATTTAGAAAACTAAATATACAAAAATATGCTTGTTTGAAGCTAAATAAGATCAATTTAAAGACAATTTTGCGATCATTTACCATCTTATTCTGGGATAATGTATGATGGCCAGTAAACAGAACTGAATAATTTTTACTTGAAGCAAAAGACTCATAGCAATCTCTTTTAAAATAGTATTTTACAATACATGGTAAAACCGTAGTTAAGAGAATACCATATCATACTAAATTATTGTTTCTACAATAAAATAGTGGTAACTTGATACAGTCACCAGTGTCCTCCTCATAGACAGATTCAACAGCCTCTTATTTTTAACCACTGTGGTTAAATAGTGGCAAGAAAGGCCAAACAGAATTCGATTTGCAAATAGATGCGAGAAAGAACATAGAACAGAATTCTGCATGCAAATTACACTGATCTGGAATGTAAAAAATTCTTTCAATGTTGGCCAAAGGGAAATTTTCCGATTTTAGTTTTGTTAATAAATTTATAATAAATTTAAATTTAAACTAAATTTTTCTAAAGAGCAACAACAAACAGAGTTTTAATTTGACCAGGAGTGTTGCTTTGATTCATATCAACTTATTCAAGCTTCTTTACACTATTTGAGTCCTTGGCCTCTATTAATTTATTATGATTGTACATTAGTAACAATAACTGCAATAGGTGAAAGTGAATACCATGGTAAATGTGCGTAACGGTTTTTACTATATCAGAGTTTCTCAAGAAAAAAGACAGCAAATCCTATTTCGTTAAGACTTGATGAATTTACAGTCACACACAAATCACTCTCCTTACTTCCCTGGTTCATATGTACCGGTAGGCCGAAGGAGGAGTTAGTGTCCTTTATAAGTTTGTCACACAAAAGGTGACTAAGCAATGACTGTGTACTGTAAGACAGAAAATGGCCTCATGGCAGAACTAGTTCTAAAGCACAAAACAATGTGGGACTAGTTGATTTTTTTTTTTTTTTTTCATCATATAATTTTTCATTTTATACCCATGATCCTTCTTGCATGTAAAAAGTATTGCAGTTTCCTTTACTGAGGGCCTACTGGTTTTGAGTTCTAATTAATTACAAAGAGTGATGGGTTATGCACCAAAAGAACAAATGTAGACAGGTTTTGATTTGACTTACGTATGACGCTACAGGGACAGATATTGGTGTTACAAACAAATGTCTATGTGAGGAAATTGGAAACCCTTCTGGTGTTTAGGCTGCAGTGCAGCGATCTCTTAGAACAGGTCAACAGCCGCACTATTCATCTCAATTACCTGAAGCTGAACGGTCATTGGCTTTACCTCATTTTGACTGCACATAGGCCTAGACAAAGTTTATCTCTGTATTAACCAATCAAAGCTTAGTTACCTGATGCCCTAAAATGCTCTCTAGGTAGACAGCTCATGGTTCTTGAGAGGCAGCCAGAGACTCACACATCCTAGTATAACCTACATACACATACATTAGCCTACCTGTAGTTTGGCAAAGTCAAAGTAATGTGACCAGAGGGCTGTCGACAAGATGTAGATTTTTGTAACAGACGACCAGGTCAGCATGAAAACCACGTGTTTTACAGATTAGAAACTGGCATAGTTGAGTCTCTCTCTCTCTCTCTCTCTCTCTCTCTCTCTCTCTCTCTCCCCTCTGGCAGTTGCTGTATCATTGATTTAATGCTGAATGAACGCTGACTCTTGAGCGAAGCTGCATGCGCGAGCCACAAGCATGACATGAAATCGCGGTGATGTGTCTGGTGGTCATATTTGGAGGAGGCAGCATATAATTCCGTTTCCAGAGCAGGCTATTTCAACCTTAACGTTTGAGTTGGATGCAATGTCCTATCTGAACCCCGGGGGAAGACAGCTCGAGCGTTTTGATGGACTTTCGCTCATTTACTGGTAAGAATTGAATTTGGTTTTAGAGTTTTGCATGCTCTCTATTATTTTCCACCTTCCCATTGACATCAAATTAAACTCTAAACTTTACAAGTATTCATGTCAACGACTTAAGTTTCTAACTGTGTATATGTGACAAGTAAAGATCAGCATTATTAATGAAGAGCATGTAGTACGCTACATACAGTAGGCTACTGTTCACACTATGTTCTTGACGACGAGGTTTCGCTATTTCCACAAAGTAAAGGTAGCCGTGAGCATTTTAAAACATATTCCCGGATTAACAAAGATTAGGTTGGCTACAGATTTGTGGCATTGACATTTTTTGAGTAATGATAATAGATATTTTGGACAGTCTCTTCAAAAACTGAGGCGTCAAGTTCGTGCGCAATGTCTGTAATAGCCTGTAATAATTAAACAAAAAAGTAGGCTACTACTGACAAAAACGTGTTGCGTTTATATAGCCTATACAGATGATGTTATACGTATCTTCATCTTCTTTTAGACCAGGGTTTTTTTTATGCCAAGGACCCCAAAGATAATGATCCCTTTGCGAGAGAACCTGCAGCCGGTTATTATAGGCTATAAAGGCAGATTTATATTTTCATATAGGCTCATTTGTACTGAAAACTCTTTTTGTACGGAAAATATTAAGCCTTATATAATAAAGCCAATATGTTGTTATAGCTAAATTAAATAATTGTGGTAAATAACTGATATTATCAGTGTAATAAAGCAAAAGAGACGATGAAAACAATATCTGGATAATGTTTTCTATGTAGCCTATATTTTCTACCCACTAAAAATAATGTAAAATGTTAAAACTTTTAAAAATGACTTATTACATTTAAAAACCGGGGCTGATAAAAGATTAGTGATTAAAAATGGATTTAATCTAATGATTTCAACAAATGTTTTGGAATGCATATGAACAGTATTAAACATATTTAATCAATTTCTTAAGCTAACACGATAACTTACAGTCCTAAAATTACATTTAGGTAAATTGTCTTTTTTTTCCTCTCAGATTTTTCGTGGATGCCCAAGCAACTCCTTGAGCCTTCATGGGGTTCCCGGACCCCAGTTTGAGAACAGTATATGGCAGGGTTTTTTTTGTTTGTTTACATCTAAGGCATTACCCAAATGTAGAGGTTAAGTAAGGTGAACACACACTCTGAAAGGTTTTAACACTGTTTGTGATTGTCAGCAGCCTTCAAGTTCAAATGAAAGTCAGTAGTTGCATCACCAGTATCAGGCATCATAGCAGGTGTGTGATTGACAGGTGGAAACATTCTTGAATATTCTACTGACGGCACATTCATTTAATATTATAGCCATGAAATATAGGAATAGCTGGTTGTGTAGCCTACCTGAGAATGAATCTGCCCAGTGACGTGCTAAATTTAGAGTTTGGTGACCGGTACTTTAGTGATGACCTGAAGAAACAGTCTGAACAACTGAAGCATGTTGTTTGCAGAAAGAATAATATAAATGTAACAAAATATATTCTTTTAAATATAACAAAAGCTGCATGATATTATAACAGAAGTGCAAGTACATCCTTTGATTTTCAAGCTTATTTTTCTCAAGATACTACAGTTGTCTTTTTTTATTTTATTCTCTTTTGATGTTGTTTAATTGTACATTGAATGAGTACTTTAACTTGAAGAAAAGAAGTCTGTATTTTGATCTTTTTCATTTATTTTTGTCACTTTTCATCACTTTTTCATCAATAACTACTTATTCTATGCTAAAATCGATGCTAAAACCTTGAATAGAATTTCTACTTGAGCAAATGTACGTGTAAATAGTCGATCTGATCATGGACATGGTGTCCGAGTCTCAGCATTGTGTCCATGTGAGCGCTGTAAACCCAAACACATGTCCTGTCACCTGAACTCTTATACACTAATAAGAAATTAACCTTAATGGCTTTAAGATACTATCAGTGTGTTTGATGCTATCAGCTCAACCTCACGAATGTGATGACTTTGTATACCAATAGATTTACCTTTAATCAATCAGTGCATATAGTGTTTCACAAACAGGGCACTGTGTCCTCGTGATCTCAACGTTGTGGATTTGCGCTGATGTTACACTATGAACATTACTGCGTTTCTATTGGCTTTGAATTCCTTATTTGAAACAAATATAAACCAATGCATGTGGTGTACAACATCATGCTTCTGGTTCGTGTCTTTGTACAGACGATGTATGAGGCTTCAGAGAAGTTTTTGCAGCATTTATCTCATAGCAAGCATAGAAGTTTTGGATCTGTATAAAAGTTTTACAGGAAAGGGCTCCCTCTACCAGCCTGCGTCTTTTTCAGCGTAACTGCAGGAATCTGTGATTTATGTCAATGTCTGTGGATTAAATGCTCGACAGCATTATAATAGCACACTATGTGCCTGCTACAGTATACATAAATGAATGAAGCTAGACACAAATAAGGGGTCATTAAGAGTTCAGTGCGATGTTTAAATGCAGTGTAATCAAATGAAATATGTGCAATTAATGAGTAGAATCATTTGTATTGGATGCAAACTTTGATTATACAACAGACACAGTCAGCTAACACCTAAAACACAGTTATATTTTTAAAACATTATTTTAAAGCCTCGATTTTATACTTTGACAACACATCCTATAGCAAATTTTTTTCTGCATGGTTGTTTTTTATTGATTTAGTTTTTGCATGTTTTTCGCTAATAACCATTATCAATGGTTGAATCAACATCATAATTTTGCCGACTTTGCTGTTTTGTTATCTTGTTTGTCACAGTCCTGCCTAATAATGAGGTCTTGTTAACCGGTCTGTTGCGTCAGCTTTGTTGTGATTTATTGATTTCTACGCTATTTGCAACACTGTTATAGAGTCATAAAAAGAAAAAAAAAAACAGGCATGTTTTTACATTAGTTGACTTGCAAAGAGTCAGCTTTTGTACTTACCAGAAAAAGAACATATACATTATGGTGCACCTATACGTAATATTGACAGTTCATACACCTTATTGTCATTAAAAGTTTATCTGTCATATTATGTCCATCGCACCATCGCACACCTGCAGGTGATGGTGCGTGGGGAAAAAAGACCATATAAGCAGGTCAAAAAATCGACAAAAAACAAGGAACTCCCGCACACTATCAGTACTTGCAAAAATGAGTATCAAAATTTTATTAGCAACGTTTCGGTCATGATGATGTGGTGTTAATTATGTATTCAGTCACTGAGCCTAATTGGTTACAAATGGATCTTTACATTGATTGGGCATGTGATTATTTTAAATGGGATTGAGTTTGAATATGTATATGCCTGATGAAGGTCGTGAGACCAATTCATTTTGATACTCATTTGCAAGTACTGATAGTGTGCGGGAGTTCCTTGTTTTTTGTAGATTTTGTCGGTTTAAAATATTCTGTGAATATGTGAATTTTTCTCTTCTCTGATTTGATCAAAAATTAGACCATTAATAGACTTGTTGGCCCAAAGCCGTCTCATTAAATTATAATCTCTGTCCTTCCGTAACATGAGAAAAACAATTTCAACAATCCCTTCATGATTGTTCATCCCATTCAGTGTTGTTTTTATGCTGACAGCATCAAGCATGATTAAAAGTGGATAATGATATGTTGTGACATTTTCTGGGATGCGTTTCTGTTTGTTACCTATGGAGGGCAGTCATGGGCCCAGAATGCAGCTGTTGGTAAACAGGTCAGACTGGCCTGTCAGACTGTTTCAGATTAACCCATTTCACCACACTCGGTGGTCCAGCATGGAAACTTGGCTCCTGAGTAAAGCTGCCACTCTCATTTCCCATTCTTCATTACTGCAATGGGTGGCACGTTTACTGAGCTTTTCCTAGATGAGAAACAAGAAGCGGGACTGGCCAAAAACGGTTCGCTGTTGTGATTTCTCAATGTGGACTGGATTATCCGATAATCTGATAACAACCCACTGTGCAGATTTGGTGATTAAACTTCTGATGCAATGGGTAGTTGCTATGGCTGCTGGAAGGAGAAGGGATAGTGTTCGTATGTGTATTGTGGTGGTGCATAAATGTATTTGCATACAGAGACATGAATGCATTTTTTTCTTTTGAGGGGCTGACATGATGTGCTTTTTCGATGTCCTCTGAGTGTAAATGCTCTTTTATAATATAGATTTGTTATTCAAACATTGTTTGAACAAACATTGCTCGAACAAATATTAAAAAAATTACAACGATTTATCCAACTACAACAAGTGAAATTTTAAAGTTTATTGAAAACTAAATCCTAAAATGAAGACAAACACGTTTTTAACAAAACTATGAACAAATCCAAGAATTTATTTAGAAATACAAGAAATCCTAATGTATTTATTTAGTAAGTAATGTGTTTTATATTATGTAAGTATTTTGTTTTTGAGGACTCTTGAAAGTGTGAAATGCATTTATATTTGTCCTGTCTGATGTCTTTCACGCCACAGCTCAGGATTTTAGGACTGTGTGATTTCATCAGTCAATCACTATAAGCCAACAAGCAAAGATGACATATCATATATCATTCAAATTATTATCCATGCAGTTTTCATATTACTTGGGATAATATTAACTATGTAGAATAATCATACTTTTAACTGCCGGATCATTGGAATTAAAATAAAATTGCATTATTTTACATTAAACATTTATCCACACAACATATTAATTGCATTTATCAAATATTTTAACCACAACCATCATTGTGCCTAAAACAAGTATATGATTTTCATCATGGCACTTGTTTGCTCCACCAATATATATGCATGTATTGCATGGTGGATAATGCCAGTCTATTTGTTTACAATTCTTACAACTTGTGATCAGAATGAACAGATTGAAGACAGAAAACAATATTTTCCCTCGGAGGACATCCATTTGTATAAGCCTAATTATAATATATATATATATATATATATATATATATATATATATATACATACATATATATACATACATATACATACACACATGTTGGCCTGTATATACATACATATACTAAATCAACAATTCGATTTAGAACCACCATAAAAACTCATTCTATGCCAATAAATGTAGAAACAGCCAATATGAAATAAGTCTCTGCATCATGAGAAATCACATGGACAGACAATCTGTCATGAATCATCATTCATAGGATTTACAGCTTGTTGGACTGTTGGCTTTCTGAGATTCTTGAGTGGTGAGATAAATGATACTTCGGAGCAAGATTTAGTGAAATTCACAACATTAATTTAATAGTCACCTTCATCCAAAGCTTGAATGGGAAAAAAACTACAGCACAATGTAAGTACTGCAACTGCAACATACTCTTTTACTCGCTCGTTTTGTTGTGTTGTCAAATATGTTAGAGCATGTTGCACTGTAGTGCTATATAATCTGCCAATGCCTGACAGGCAGTGTTTATCAGAGGTGGTTGGAGGGTGTTTTTAGTGCTGGTAGAATATTATATGAAAGACACTGCAGACACAGCATAAGTGAGTTATATATTCATAAATAGTTTTTTCTGATGAATAAAAGATGATTTCAGTTTTTAAAATGTAGGATTTTTCAGGCTGTTCTCGGTGACATTTCAATAGCTCATCTCAAATTGTCTCAAGCCTTTGCTAAGCCTTCCAGTGCTAAATATCTGCCATTCTGCCTGAGCTTTACTGTTCTGCTATTCTCGGGAATAGCAGATTCTTGAATAAAGAACAGCTGTCTCCTGTATCACAGTGGCTGCTCTGAAAGGATATTTATAGCCTTTTAGTATCAGGCTTTATAAATGTAGGCACATTTTGCCTTTTTAGAGCAAATGAGATGAAAACTTCTATTTCAGTCGTCACAGACTCCTCGTAATAATACATAGTATACAAATACATCAGTAATACTCATGATTTTGATCACTCATGAAGTTTGACAGGGTCCCTACACAGTGTTCACTGCTCCCTATTCCCTGAGCACAGGATATCTGTTGAAGTTCACATCCCTTAACAAAATATGTTAATCCAGAACACCCTGCAACGTCATCAAACAGACGAAACTCAAGTCACGCATACCAAAGGAGGTTTGATGCCATAATACATTTCTGTAAATAAATATATAAGGCTATAAATTACCATACTTTCATTTAATATTGGCATCCTTCTGTCTCGAAAGACAATGGAGACATTTGTTGAGTTACAGCCCGTTTCTTGAAAGACATGTTCTGTTGCAATTACTGCAATTGGAGATCATGCCTGTCTCATTGGATGTTGGTGTAATAATGTATATAATACAGCCATATAAATATTAAAGGGATTGTTCACCCAAAAATGAAAATTCCGTCATCATTTACTCACCCTCAAGTTGTTCCAAACCTGTATGAGTTTCTTTCTTCTGTTGAACACAAACGAAGATAATGTGAAAGAATTTGGGTAACCACCAAACAGTTGATGGGTCCCATTGACTTCCATAGTATGGACAAAAATACTATGAAATTCACTGGATGACGTCAAATGTCTTGTTACTGACATTCAAAATATCTTCTTTTGTGTTCATCAGAAGAAAGAAATTCATAGATGTTTGATTCATAGAAAAACTTGAGGGTGAGTAAATGATGACAGTTTTTTTTTTTTTTTACTTAAGAAATGTAACTTAATCTAATCTGTCAAATTCAAAAGCCCTAAACTAATTGATATGTATGTTGCTATGGTTAGATAATTTGGTTATATTAAATATGTCTTTTTATCTTATTTAACCCTAAATGATTGTAACTATCGCATCTCACTTCGGATTGGAATCTTAAGACGGTGAAATACCCTTTTAAGTCCACTTACGGTACACTTACGGTTGAATGGAACCCACTCCTCAACTGAGCGGGTCAAATAAGAGAGACATACAAAATGTGGGGAGGTGTGAGGACTGGAACCCCCTGCCCTATCCAATTATATGTAAATGTGAACTCATGAATATGGATAATTCACTCAAAAATGAATTTTCTGTCATCATTTACTCCCCCTCATGTCATTCCAAACCATTGTGGTACAGAAAAGAAGATATTTTGAAGAATGTTTGGTGCCCATTGACATCCATTGTATGGATAAAAAAAAAAAAAAAAAAAACTCTCAAAAAATCTTATTTTATGTCCCACAGAAGAAAGAAAGTCATATGGTTTTGGAGTGACATTAGGGTGAGTAAATGATTTTTGAAGAAACCATTTTTGGGTGGACTATACCCTTTAAAAAGAAATTTACTTTCAATGTTGTATCAACTAATCAATCAATGCCAAGGAACCCAACCATACAACCAATCAAACAGATTGCACACCTGTATGCACACAAAAATGCTTAAGATTTGTGTAGGCTACTATCTTTTTATTTTTTTATAGTCTACAAAAACATACATTTCTTCTGTTTTTTTTTTAGCCAAATCACTCTCTTGTAGTTTAACATTGGATAAGGTGTCTGTGAAGAGGGGTGGTTGAGGGTCGGGGCCCAGGGATCTCGTGGGACCATGAATTGGGCCCTGTACGCAGATGCCTGTCCTGCAGAGTTTATTTCCAACCTGAATCTGCAGACTTGCCTGTGATTTTCAAGTGATCCTGGCAAGCTTGATTAGCTGGTTCAGGTGTGTTTGATTAGGGATGGAGCTAAACTCTGCTGGACAGTGGTTCCCCAAGAGCAGGGTCGAAGACCTTTGCTGTACGCGGTTGATTGACAGGTTGTCCTAGCAGATTATTGTGCACTATGAAGTACTCTGCCCAGTCATGACTTGATATGTGAATGTGCAAATCACACTTGACATATTAACCTCATGAGAGAGTTCTGTAAGTCAGTGTAGTTTGGTGTGATCATTTTGAAAATAAAGCTTATCATGGCTGTGTGTGTAAAAGCTAGTCCACAAATTACATCATTACAGCCTGTGAGTTTGGCACAAGAAAGCTTAAGTCTGGTCACACTGATTGTCATATGGTACTTGACAGATTGTGGACAGCAGCAGATACATTATTTACATTATTAACTAAGACAATAACAATAAATGCACATATTTCCACTTTCCCTGATAACATTATCCAAGATTCTGTATTGTGCAGGTATGACTCAAACAACATAAAATCTAAAGCAAACACTCCTAAGAAGCTTTTTGAACAACCCTGTGTACCTTGTTTTGGACTGTGGCTCATGTCGGACATGTGTCGAGGTAAATGACAGTGAGGAGTTACACAGTGACAATGCATTTAAAGCAAAGTGTCACTCTGACTCTAACTAGGGCGCAAGCAACACTGTTTGTTGAGCACTAAATGACAATGATCTCTTTTAACAGGTTGTCTCTTCATTACATTATGCATGCAGTTAGTCTTTTCGAGGAATGTTTTTTTTCAACCCACTTACTTAACATTGGAAATGTTACACGTATTGTAAGAATACAAAAAGCTGAGTAAATTTGGACAGTGTAATCCACCCATTGTGTAATTTTACCTCTAGTATCCGTGTATAAATCTGATTGCTACGTGAGAGAAAAGCACTCTTGCTTCGCATGGGATGACCATAGACAATAACGCTGCTAAAAATGGAAACGGTTGAGAGATTAAATATGTCTGTCTGAGTGGACAAGGATTTAGAGTTTTCTGCTTTTGCACAAATGTTGTTCCCCCCCAAAGCATCAGCATTTCCTATTTTTTTCCATTTTTTTTTCATGACTCATAAAATAACTAGTGGCAGTGTGATTCCAGACCATCAGAGGTTAAGAAACCACAACCATCCTTCAGTAGGATACTGTAAAACTGAAAATATGTCATTAAGGAGCTATTTCTGTCTGACCTGACTCTTACCAATGACGTTTCTTGGTGTAACCAAATGTAGTAAGGTTGATTTAATGATATATTTTTAGATGTTGCCACCTAAGATGATGCATGCAACACATTTTAGATTTATTTTTTTTGTTTTTATTTTATATATTTTTTATATACAGTTTATTGTAGAAATAGTATAACATTTATCTACTTCTTCACTAGACTATGGACTTCATCCCAGTGTGATTATTTTGTTTTGTTCACCCTGTGTTTTGTCTGGAGACTCTGGATAGATATCGATAGATTAAAGTAGCTTATCAGTTTCAATTCCCAAATCAGGTCTAATTTGATGCAAAAAAAATAAATAATATTTTTATAATAGGCTACATAATAGAAATATATTTCTATAATAGAGTTCAGCCCGGTGTCCTTGAAAGACCCCATGGATTGAAATAGCTTAATGTCAGTAAGACTTTGTAGCCTATATCACGTTAAATCTTTAAAGTCCTTTCATAAATGTGGATATTTGTTTGGGAACCACCTGTTCAGTCACTGTTAAACAATGGCCAAAAAGAAAATCTCTACCTCTAAAATGTCTATATAAAAAACACGATCCCCCATTTCCGTTGCATAAGATTTAATCTGTGGGCAAAGTTGGTGATGTTTAGGATCATCTGTATTAGAGCTGCATGTAGCAGTGAATCATGTGGCTCGCGCTGTGTCGGACCTCCGCGAGGCGCTGATCACGAGAGGAATGGGCATACGCTACGCGTCGCTGGATGCGCAAAAACCGCTTCAAAATGCCAACATTTTCGGTCATGTACAAGGGAGCAGTCATGATTAGCAGGTAAAAACGTTTGTTTTGTCATTTTGTGGTTGTTGAGCTCGTTATTTTCAGCTCATTAGTTCCAGTGAGTGATAAGCGCTCGCGTGTTTTCGAGAGAAGCGCCGTCGACATAAGCGCGCTGCTACTTTTGTCCTCTACTGAAGGTTTCGGTGACTTTTGGGTACTTTGTTTTACCTGTGCTGTGCTCAGGTGTGTCACTTACAAAGCGTGCTTGTTTCGTACTTACTAATATAACTGGTGAGAGAATGAGAAACGTGAGTAAAATGCGTTAAACGACGGTTTCTTCACCATTCTTTTTATATAACCTACAAATTTGCACCGACCGTAGTTACAGTGTGAAAAGGGCATATTTGAATTTATTTGCCCGCTATATTTTGAAGAATTCAAAACACTTTAAAGGATGTACTAATAATGTGCTCTAATCACCCGGAGATTATAATGTGTTTGTGCGTACTCACTAAATCCATGCATATCATGCCTCATGGAATTCATAAAACTTCCTTTATGTGCTTTTAGCTGCCTATTGATCAGAGGTTGGTATCAAACTTCTTGATGCTTATGCTGCCTTCACATGCTATCAAAATGATTGTACTAGTTTACTAGTAAAAAAAAATTAGATATGAACGCCCTCAAGTCAAAATTTGAAGAGGATGAGCTCACAATCACGACTTGGCAAAGTCGTGCCTCAGAAGTAGCAAATTATAAGATTAGGCATGATGTTAGGCAAGAAGTCTGCTAAATTAAATAATTGGCTTTTATATTTTCATTAGCCTACACTAAAACTAAAAGAAATCATTAAAATATTATGAATATTTACTCAAGGTATTAGGGTGACTGTGACAGTGTTTTTTTTATTATTATTACCATTTATGTTAACGATTCTTGATATATAAACTCTTGGAACTATATGCGCATATTTTTTTGTTTTCTTACTGTCAACAAACAAGAATTATTATTAGAATAAAATAACTATAATTAGTTTCAGGATTTCTGAATTATTTGAATTAGAAATAATATAAAAAAAATGTATGTGATACATTATTGCATTAAGCATATTTATTTAATATATTTAAATGATTGCAATAGCCATTTTATTAAAATCACAGGTTAACTTTAACAACCCTAAAAAGTACCCCTATCATTTTAAAAGGCTGTTTTAGAGGGCACTGTGTTGGGGACAGCGGACACTCTTTGTTTATGTTTAGCTTGAATTTGAGCCTCAGACGAAGTCTTAGGTTCTGACAATCTAAAGTACAGTTTCAAGGAAAGTGCATCGAGCCTGCAGGAAATACTGGAATGGATGCTTGTAATCTTTCTGGTGTAGTGCTGGTAAACAACATAAAGCCCTGTCAGTGTCCTGATATACTGTATTTCCTACGAAAAGACAATATTTTGTTCTTTCAATTGCATAGTAACAGTGTTTCCATTGCCAACAAGGTTGAGTTCCTTTAATTAATAACATCATTTTACGTAATGATTTAAGTATGCAGGTAAAACTTAATCCCTGTTATGTGACTCAAAAACTTAATCACTGTTATGTTCTCAAAAATCAGAATCATACACAGATTCAGAGTTCATTTGAAAGAGTAAATTTTTAGGAGCCTGTCCAAAGCAGGACATTCATGCTAAATAATTAATACTGATTCCCCACTGGAAATAACTGGTCTTGATGCTAATAACAGTCCACAAGCACAGCACGTACAGTGACATTTTGTTTACAGTATTCAGATATGAACTGAATGTTACCTGCTTCAAATTTAACTGAATTCAGAGAGAAGTTTGATTCTTAAAAAAAGACCTTGATTATTTATCTGAATCGAACAGGTCTCACTATGTTACTAAGTTGTTTTTTTTCCTCTGTGCTGCACAGGACACTTATGGGTCCGTATGGAGTAGATCGAGCAGTGCATTCTATGGAGTTTTCAGACTGTGAGAATGGATTAGGTAAGTGCCTCACAAGATGTTCCTCTCTTTTAACATTTGTGTGTTTGTATAATTTACTAAATATCCTATCATATCTTGATATAATTTAAAACACTGTCTTCAGTCTGTGCAGACCACCTCAGAAGGCATTTTATTATAAATACTCTTAGAATGGTGTGGATTGAGACTGAATGATTACTAAGATTTATTCAAGGCCCTTTCACACAGCAATCCTGGTAAATTACCGTAAAATTACCAGAATGACTTTTTCGGTAAATACACAAATGTGCTGTCAACGTCATTCCAACTTTTTCCCCGGTAAGATACCATTTACACATCAGTACCAGAATACAGGTAAACTCTGTGATGTCAATCATCGGAAATGACCTTTAAACGCTGAGCTGTTTTCTTCATCCTCCTGGATGAGTAGAAGTGCCTTAGATTTATTTTAGTTACTTTTTTTTCCTTTTTTTCTGAGTGACATTTGTAAGGGGATCAGTTTACAGAACGTGGTTTGGCTCTTAAAAACACGAGACACATAATAGTTACTGTAGTAAGTAAGCACTGATGAATGGAAAAGAAGGCAGGGTCTCGAGCACAAGACGCAGAGCAATGTTCAGATGTTCGTCTAGTGCATGTTTACATAGAAAAACAGTTAAAAGCAGCGTTTATTTACCATAAACCGCTCTGACAGAACTTTATGGGCCTGTCCAAATACCCCCACTTTACCACTTGTCTACGTACATGACTTATTTCCTATATTTGGCCCAAGTGGGCATGAAGACCACAAGTGTGTGTAGAACTTTTGATTACCCAATGGGACACACTTATAGTGTTGTAAAATTGCAAGGGTTTACAGAGTAAATATATTGTTTTCAATACTTTGCATTTTAAAATAAACATCTAAATATCTGTTCAGTATGTCAATGTCAATGTAAATTTAGTAATGGTGGTGCTTCTAAATAAGTGATACAAAGCAATTGCAATTGTTGCACAAAATACACATACTCATCTTTGCACCAATAGAATGTGCCACACTTTGGTTTACTACCAAATTATATGTAATATCTAATTAATTTTACCTACAGTGGAATGTTTTCCTCGACATCTCGCGATTTCGGGGCACGTGAGTTTCTGATAGTGATCTCTTAACGGTAATTTACTAGTAAAGACTGTGTGCGAAAGGGGCTGTAGACTCTTCTTTATTAGCATCTGTGGTTCCATGTAGAACTTTTAACATCCATTGAACTGTTCCATTGCACAAAAGATGCTTTATAGTGGAAAAAGGATCTTTAGATTACTAAAATATTCTTCATATGGTTATTTTAAGATGTTTAATGTTCTTTGAAGAACCAAAAATGGTTCTATTATGGCATCACTGCAAAAGAAAACCTTTCAGAACCGTTGTCTTTTAAAACGTATGGTGAAGTCTCGAAGCAAAACGTAGGCATAGGTTTAGGGTACGGTTGTTTTCCAGTCTTTTAAGTCTTGCGCTGTCTTCATTATATTTATACCGCAGCCTGATCTCCCTCTTCACAATAGATCAAAAACATTATTTGAAGGCAGCTCTAAGCTCCTTAAACCTGTCCTTCTTACATCCCAACTTGCACAGTCAACAATCCATTGTGTTACTAGACGATTCTGTTTTAGGAGACATTTTCATGAATACAGACTCAGGAGTGATGCTCTGAATAAAAACGTCACCGCTAAATCAAATATTTTACAACGCATTTTTGCAATTCTATCAGGTACAGACTTAAAAGTGTGACACTGTGTTCTTTTCTGGACACAGTGCTTACTTTGCATTTATTGAGTATATGAAAAATTTTGAGTTTAAGTTTTAGCATGTGTTTTGGGGATAACCGGGTTGCAGTTCTTCTCATTAAAGATTCATCTTAAAGTGAATCCATTAATATGCAATATCAGCTCAAAACTCAATTAGTGGCAATACATTGTCTTTCTATTAATAACAGATAAGCCTGAAGCAAAAAGAGGATATTTATTATTCCATGAGTGTGACTAAACCGCGTGACCAAAGCGAATCTAAAGAATCTGTACTGTCCATCAAAGGAAGTGTATTCTGCTTCTGAACTGCCTGCAAATGAACGTTTTAGTGCTGGCAGGATGTCAACATTGTACATTTCAGTGTCTATGGAAATGTAAATAACTGTACGTGTGGTAAAACCACACTTTACGTGAAATACTTTCGAATACTCACGAGATTACGTTGGGTGTGAAAGATGCTCATCTCATTAAAGGCTTTCATGCCTTGTTGGCGTCAAAGCTCATTCCTGTTGTGTCAACAATTAATGGCCTAACAACACTGTCCAATTTGCTGTTGGTCTCTCAAATAAGGGATCTGCCATCCTTTCATGTTGGCATTTAGAAAATGACTCTATTCAATATATTGTTTTTAGATAAACCCTGAGTTTTTTTACAGTCAACATGAAATGTGGTCTTTTTTTTCTAAATGCTTCTTTTAACCTCATTATGTTCAACCTCAATGGAGTAAAACAGAATCCCTGTGTGTTTAATGGATTCAGTGTTAAGCGCTCGTCTCAGAATGCTGACTGTTTCCGTAGCAAACCAGAGCGATGAGTCTGACTTTACCAATCAGCGAATGGCTATTTTATTTAGAAGGTGGGACTTATTCCACCATATTGATCCTTTTCACATTTCCGGGTTTCTCAGAAGCGGAAGGCGTCATAGTTGGGTAAACCTCTGTAGCAGTGAATGAGAGAAAACATTAAATATAATTTTTGTGTTCCCATTTGCTCAAATAGCAAAAGAGAAACTACTGAAAGTACACTACCGTACTATACCTTTCTTAAAATAAGTCTCTTATGCTCACTAAGGCTGCATTAAGAAAGTTCAAAACAACAGTATTTATTTGAAATATAATCATAATAAATGCCTTTACTGTCAGTTTTGATTAATTTAACGCATTCTTTCTGAATAGAAGTATTAATTTTAAAAACTCTTACAAACCCCAAACTTTTGGACAATATTGTATGTTACAATTTACACAATACACACAATACAAAGTACATTAAATTTTGAACATTTCTCTGAAATATTTTGTTCAGATCATAACCCAGTAGACAGAATATTGAAGCTTTGTCTGTTATATCACAAAGTGCACTCTTAAGCAATTGGTCTTATAATCAAGCAATTGTCTATAATCAGTTCCCATAAAAAAGTCAAAGTTAAGTAAGCTTTATAACTATTAAAATGGCTTTTGGAGTCTCTCAGAACACAAATAAAACTTTAGAGCTAAAGCTCTTTCAGCATGCATCAGATAAAGCTGTCTAATGTTCATGGTAAACATGATAGATCTGATTTATCTGCTCTTGTTTGGATAGAGAAAGAATGAATCATAGTCTGTTTTGTCAGAGTAACATTAGTGAATGTTTAGATCTTTCATTTCACAATCACCTGTAATCAAATTGTCAGTGAGTACTGGCAATGCAATCAGAATGGCCATAAAATCCTGTTGTCGGGGACTGTGGTATGATTTCTGGGTTTTGTTTAAATTATTTGATTTATAAATAATACATTTGATTGATAAATACAATATCAACAGCAATATAAATGTAAGAATAATATTTTACAACGTCTTACTTTGAGTGATGCTTTGTCTCTTCTAAAGGAATCAAAGTGATCGGTGGTGTGAAAGAACAAACAGGAGAGGAATATGGCGTTTATGTCAAGAGGATCTTACCTGGTGGCCTTGCTTCCAGTGATGGTAAGTTTTCTCAAAGATATTTTATCACAGATTGAAAGTTTTTTTTTTTTTTTGCCTTAAAGTGCGTCCTCACGTAATGACGTCAATTCTATCATCCCGGCGGATAAAAATACATTCAAATAAAAGCATTTGTAATCATAACTTCAGTTAAATAATAGTAATAAGGGTTAATGCCCGACGACTCGAGGTGTCCATTATCAGGTATTAATGGACGACGGCGAGGCGTTGCCAAATAACACATTTTTAAAACATTAGTTTATTCTTTAATTAGTTTTACAATCGAAATCTAAAGTTTTTACAAACAATAACTTGGTTTCCCTGGTTTACACCTGACGGTTTATTTAGCAACCAGAGATATTTATAGTCCGCTCAGCTCGTAGAACCCTTCAGTTTACTGCCTGTTGCTATGGTTACTCACAGCTGATGTAGCCAGCGCATTTATTTATTAATTTCGAATGGTAAACAGTTTCACCAGAACTCCTTTACTAGGTGTCCTCTATCACTTTTAAATGGACACCCTGCAGCCAATCAGAATCGAGTATTCACCCAGACCATGGTATAATCATCGTCATAATCATCTTGGATAAGTTTCTTACATTTACGTTTTGCAAATGAACCCTACAGGCGATGAGAAAACGCGGATGTTTCACATGTCTTAAAGATATAAAGTGAATAAACTGGTCTTCATCAATTTTATTTTATTTGTCATTAAATAAACTTACATTTCGCTGAATTCGTCCCCTCATTTAAGTCCAGTTGGCCGAAAGAAAGTTCGGTTGAGAGACGGTGCTATCACGCATGCTCAATATCTCCAGCTCATCGTGTTCTCCATATCGAACGTGTCCGAGAGAAACAGTTCTCGGTTCTGTACTGGTGTTTCGAGAACCTCTGCAGCAACCAGTTCTTGTCTTGACTCGAGAAACTCTGTTGCAGTAGGCCTGTGTGTGCTGAGCTGAGAACTGCTGAAACCTTACTGTACAGTCGACAAAACTAACGAAACTAGTCGATGCATGTCTCCAGTATGTTTAATACGTTATGTTTTGATTAACACATTATAAACATTCACTAAGCACCCTTAAAACCTTGGCAAGAGTTTGCCAAAGATTTATATCAACTTAGAAATTAAATTAGCTGCTCCTGAAAATAATGTTTTAGTATAATAATAAATGTTTAGTTTTACAATCCATTCATTGTGTTTCCAATAATACAGAGATAAGACAGTAATTATGTGATAAACATAATTTTTTTATTTTTTACACTTATTGATGTTCAACAATTAAGAAACATGCATTTCGTCCCTCTGAAAAAATTGCACGCATACTCAACTCATCAGTTCTCAGTATGTTGAACGTGTCCGAAAGAAACAGTTCTCGGTTCTGTACTGGTGATCCGAGAACCGCTGTACCTGTACGTTCGGTAGTGCGCGCATGCTCAGTATCAGCTGCTCGTGCTCATCACTTCAGTGTGTCTCAGTTCAGTGAACTGTTGGAGTTACTGCAGTGACATATACTCCGGGATATTGTTTATTTCGAGTCAGAGGGACTGTGTCAGGCTTGTCCAAAAGTGAGTAACTTTAGTAACTTGTGGATCAGCGCTGACACACAAACTGTTTTGAACGATTCAGTCCGATTTAGTGTACTGGTTCGACCGGTTCACTAAAAAGAACCGGTTCAAAAGAACGATTCGTTCACGAACCGGACATCACTACTTTATCAAGCTATTTTAGACACTGTGAGAAAACAGGTGATGAGCAATGCAAGTGTTTTTTGACCTTGGATGCATATAAACCTTTTGTAGGAGACCTACAGAATTAGTAACCTTTAAAATAGCATAATAGGGGAACTTTATACATTTATCCAGATGGTCTCCTAAAAGTTTTAAACAGTGTAATTTATAGTCTCTCAGACACAGTGCAAAACCTGAAAAAGAAACAGCTCAGAAAGGCATGAATTTTCCATGCTGGTTTAGCTTTTAGACTAGCATAATCACATTGTTACCAGCAAAACCTAGGTGGTGAGGCTCAGGCTAGTCAACAATGGGAGGTTGAAATCTGCTCTGACCAGCGAGCTTGATTAAATTGCTTTGATCCACATTATAGTCAACAGCTTTTGCTAATGAACAAAGTGAATCAATCTTGTCATTATGAATCAAATCATTTACTGTAATTGGAGATTAGCTTTACAATTAAACCAAAATCTGAATTTGAATGTGAAACAGAAATTCAAAAGTTAAGGCATACATTTAGAAAGGAAACTGTGTCAGTGCAGCTGTTTACATTTCTATGAAACAGATTGTCTGTCTCACTGCGTATACCTCTGCTTAAGTCTCTCACGTGTGAAGGGGAGTTTAGCGTCATCCCTGTGCTTAGAGTTAATGCCCCTGACGGACTGGAATTAGAGTCTGTCTCCCATTCTGCTGCTACAGAGCACGGGGTGTGGGAGCTTATATGGGCGCATGCGCTCTGCGGGGTCTTTGCTTGTTTTTAGCCGTCTCACACGACTGCTTTTAGCTCGCCATTCAGAGAACTTAGCTAGCTTTCTGGCCGCTCTCTTTGGTTTGGTGGAAAGACATTATTAACATGCTGGTATTTAACTGGGAGACAGATATTCTGAGGAAATCTAGACAGATTTTCACAGTACTGATGATAATCCAGGGTGACTGTAAAATCGGATACCCCGAAAAGTGGTATTTGGCTAAAGTGCTCTGACACAAAGTAAGACATAGGTGACCCCTTTGAGACTTTGCAGCTTGTTCCATTCCGGATTTGATTTGCTCTGACAAGATATCACTGAAGTGAAGGTAGAAGACATAACCCTGACCTACATCTGAGAGAGATGTTCTTAATATGTCCTACGGAAATGAAAAGGTTTGAGGGCCGTATGCTGTCTCTTCTGCAGCCACAATTTGCTAAAACACATGAGAAGTTGCTAAATTATGAAAATAAAATAATTTAACACTTGAATGATGGCCATCTCTTAAACCAAAATGCAGTTTTGACTTTTTCTGGGCTGTTTACAATTTTTATGTTGTTTAAAGCTGTGAAACACTATTGTTTTGACAAAAATTGAGTTTATGGTCACAGTTAACAGAGTCAACAACATTAAAGTCATGGTAAATTTACAAGTACCCTAGTGTGACAAAACAAAAGTATATATTTCATTTATTTAGGTGATCAACATTAGCTGCTTATGTTTTTAGTTCTTAAATGCCTGTACTTTTGAATCTTTCATATTCAATGAGTACATATATTATCTTTCAAAAGTTTGGGGTCGGTAAGAAAATACAGTAAAAACAAATATTATTGCAATTTAAAATAACTGTTTTCTATTTGAATATATTTTCAAATGTAATTCATTCCTGTGACGGTAAAACTGAATTTTCAGCATCATTACTCCAGTCTTCAGTGTCACATGATCCTTCAGAAATCATTCTAGTATAATGATTTAATGCTCAAGAATCATGTATTATTATTATCAATGTTGAAAACAGTTGTGCTGCTTGATATTTTTGTTGAAACTGCTACATTTTATTCAGGATACTTTGATGACTAGAAAGTTTTGAAATTTATTTGAAATCTTATGGAATATTATAAATGTCTTTACTGTCACTTTTGATCAATTTAATGAATCTATGCTGAATATACATACACTGGAAGTTTACATTTCTTTAGAAGGAAAAAAACCTTTTGATGATAGAAATGGAAAAAGATTAAGAATATTATAATGTAGTATGTAATAGTAATATATTTGTCAAGTCATTTTATGGGTCTTAATAGTTTTTATTTTGTAAATGTTTCAATAGGAAGCCTGCAGCCTGGAGACCAAATATTGGAGGTGAATGGTGAAAGCTTGATTGGCGTGACAAGTGAACGGTACATACTACACTCTCTTATTTTTTTAATTAATTTGTTCTTCTATTCTCCATGTATGTACTTTCTGTGATAACTTCAAAATAAATTAAGTCTTAAAATACCTCAAGGACTGTTTATTAAGCTTGTATTCACTTTTACCTCTGAAACTGCAAACTGCAAAAATTGTAATTTTTAGCCATTTGTAATTATTTTATTACCTTTAAAACACTTGATGCCTGATATTGTTCTTTGATTGTAGAGCGGTGGACATTCTTAGATCAGCATCCTCAACCAATCACATGCGCCTTCTCATTGCCAGAGATGAGGAAGCCAGGTAAGCCCCTGAGCCATCCATTATAACATCTGCTCTGAAGATCACAAACTTCATGTCCATTTAGACATTTAAAAAGTTGCTTTTAAATGTTGCTTCAAAAGAAAAGAAAAAAAGAACATTAGATTCAAAGCACATTGATAATCATGATCAAAGAATACTGAAAAAAACACATCATGGTTTTCCCCAAAAAATGTTTTAACCTGCATAATTGTTTTTAACATTGATGATAATAATAAATGTTTCTTAAGCATCAAATCATCATGTTAGAGTGATTTCTGAAGGGTCACGTGGCAATTCAGTGAAAATTCAGCTTTGGAATAAGTTATTTTAAATTGTAACAATATTTCATAATATTACTGTTTTTAATGTATATCAAATAAAGGCAGCCTTGGTGAGCATAAGAGACTTCTTTAAAAAACATTTTTAAAATCCTTTAGACCCCACAGAAGTGTATATGTAAAAAATAACTGAAAAAAAAGGAATGTTTTTTGGTTTTTCTTTCCATCTCTACTGCTGATAGTCAATTTCATTGCCAACCTGCCACTTACTTGGTGACGTTTAATCAACCTAAACACTTGCCATCACTTAAACACACTCATCCACTGATATTGATCTATGGTTGTCTGACCTGAGTACATTTCATTTGAATGTCCACCCCTTAGAAGACATGTTAAATAATTCAATGAAAGATGAATAATTTTGTTCATAAACTAGATCTGACTGAGTTTTGGCAGTGCCTGTGAGTCTCTTGGCGAGCTATTCAAAGACGAGTTTCTGGCCCGCATGGCTCCCATATACTGTTCATTTCGCTCACTAGAAAAAACTATCAATGGAAAATCAGTATCACTGCGTATGGCAATGCTAGTAGTGACTTTTCACTTTCTAAAACTTCAGTTAAATTAGGTCTATTGCCTTTTAGTAACGAGCAATCATTTTTCAGTCATGAGCATTTTTAATGCTCTAATGTTTTTAATTTATTTGAAATAGAAATCTTTTGTAACATTATAAATGGCTTTACTGTCACTTTTGATCAATTTAATGCATGTTTCACGAATAGAAATATACATTTCTTTAAAAAAATCTTACTGACCCCAAACTTTTGAACAGATATTTAAAAAAATTTTGAACGGATTAGTGCAAACACTAATAAATTTTACATTGTTGAATGTAATCTTTAGCAAATCTCAAAATAAATATGAGTCCGTGAGAGTCAGTGGCATGACCGCAGTGTACTTTTGAACTTTACACATAGACAGATTGGCAGGAGATTTAGTCCCATGGCTCTGGATTGGCAGGAGATTCAGTCCCATGGCTCTGGATTGGCAGGAGATTCAGTCCCATGGCTCTGGACTGGCAGCCCAGGGATTGTATGAATGAAGGAAAAAGCCATACCATGCATGGAGATATGGAGGGAGCGAGTGCGAGGGAGAATGGGAACAGACTCACATTTTAAGCCATGATGAGATGAGTCCTTGCGTCTCCATGCTTTAATCTGCGTTCTGCCCTTAACCAATGCGCATTGAGGGGATTACGCCTCTGCCTCCATGCAAAGACCTCCGCTGCCTTCACTCGCATATCAACAACCTGGAAGTCTTCAGGGACCGAAAGACTGAGCACAGCATTTCTGGGCTTTTTGTTTGTGTGTATTTATGAGGAAGATGGTTTAGAATGTGCATGTACACACAGTGGTTTATTGAGACAGCGTTCATGCCTTTTAGAGTCAGCTCCTTACCATATGCATCACAACCTTGTGTGACCTGCCTCCATTTAATCCGCACTGATAACCTGTCCTGAGGACGGAGGAAAAAGAGGAAAAAGCTCTTTTTGCATTGTATCACTCACTTCGAAAGCTGTCACTTTGAGTACACCTAGATATTTTAGGCTTATAGTAAATATGATTCGGCTCTGATATGGAGGAATGCAAAGAATTATGGGTCTAGTTATTGAAGGCTTGGCTGTGTTTATATATTCTTCTGAACCCACATAGTCTTTTTATTGTGGTTAAAACAAGCAAAGATCTGGGATCACTCAGGGACACCTTCATGTAGGTAAAGAGGCCAGTGGCTGAGCCTGTGCACCAGTGCGTAATGAACACATGTCCATAACTGAATAAGGTTTGAGTTCAGTGACAGGACATTTCTGTTGACCTATACCTGACATTCAAGAGGTGTCTGGTGGAAAATGGCCTGGGAACTAAAGAGAACTCAGCATGTTTATTTTTACTCAATAGGCTGATCACAAAATCCATTTACATTGCTTTATCTTTCAGTAACAGAACAATGATCTATCTATCTATCTATCTATTTTCTAAAGAAAATATTTTTCTGGGACATATAATAATACATTTCTAAAAGTAAAATGTAATTATTATTATTATTATTATTATTATTTTTGTGTGGTTGGACCAATGAAAATTTTGGCAGGAAAAGTACAATTTTAAATTACTGGCCTTATTGTCGAGCCCTATGTTGGCATTGGCAGTCAATCAGACTACTTGCAGCAGAATGAAACGTTTAGAGTAGATTTATAACATTGGTCATGCTTTTTCCTTCTAGTAATAATGTGGAATAATTTTAATCACTGAATTCAGCCCTCTAGAGAGTACCTGTATCTGCTTAGAGCATATTTGGATTGTGTAGATAACATGTGAACATAATTACATTCCGTCCTAAACTAATTAACTGACATGTTATTATTCTGGAATAGTGCAAGCTGTTACTGAAGTAAGGACTGTTATGTCATTTAGGTGTCTAATTTTTTTTTTATTATTATGTTTTTGAAGGTTTACATTTTTTTTCTTGGACGGTTACATTATTATTTCTTCTTTTGTCTCTGTGTAGTCGAGAATTTGCAGAGCTCCTTGAAAAATATGGCTCGAACGGAAGCACAGGATCTACCAGGAATTCTCCTATTCAGCAAAGTATGTATATTCTCTCAAGTTTACATGAAATGCACATAATATAAATCCTTTTTATTCATTCATTTTTGTGCTCGTGTTTAGAATATCTCTCTTTCATAACCTCACTACTTCCTGACATAGGAACAAAGGTTATGAAATGCTGATTCATGCAATATGATCCTCACAACTGGCTACCATTTTAACTTCTACATTCATACTCTTTCTCAAATATAAATGAAAAACAGGAGACAAACAAACTGTTTTCAAAAAAACAATCTCTTTTTTTGAGGGGCTCAAGTCAATTATAATTATAATGTTTGGGGGAGAAACAAATCAGCCCTTGAAAATGGCTTAAGACAGCGCATTTGTCCATTATGCAATTTTGAACATCTGTTTCTGCCGGAGGAAAGACGCTTCACAGGAAAAGTTCTTGAGAACGGAGCGTGCGCTCAGTCTTATCCCTGCTCTCCCCTCTGTGTAGAATATTCTAATGATGTAACTTGCTTTAAGCACAGCAAAGAGTTTCATTTGAGTCTTTAATTTAAAAGTGCAAATGAGAGATTTACAGGAGTTATGCTCAGATGGCTTCGTCTGGACGTTTTGTGTTTGTTTTTGACGAATGAAGTTTCAATGAAGTTTCTGAGATTGGCAAAACTTGCAAACTCAAAAAACTTTGTATTCACTCAAAGAATTATATACATAGTCTTTGAAGAGAATTTTCCGTTTGTTAATTTTTTCAGTTTTTGCTACATTATACAACAGTTAGCTCAGACAAACAGCGTTTCAAGAGTTCCAATATTAACTTTTATTAAAATTGTGGATTAAACAAGCCAGTGTTTTTGAAATGGATAACTTTATGGATTGTAAAAAAAAAAAAAAAAAAAAAACCTTTATGGATTGTGTCACTGCCCTCTGGTGGTTATCATATAAGCTTGCATAATTACTAACTACGTAGTGTTATGTCAAGTTTGATCAGGTATTTTGTAATAATAACCAAATCTCACTTTTTGTGCCACAGCAGGCAGATACTTGGACAGCATATCATCGGGGTCTTCGTCCAGATCTCAGAGTCCTCTATTGCTTAGTCCTGCTGGATCTCAGAGTAATTACAACAACACAGGACCCATGCTACGCTCCCTAAGGTATTGATAACAAATTATTTAGTCTAGTAAAGTTTACATACTGAGCTGTTTAACAGTTTATTTTGATTCAGTACCACGCTGTACTTCACTAGTCATTTTGAGTATGTGTGTGTGTTTGGTTTCAGTCACCCAGGTGAAGGGGTGATTCAGCTGATATCAATCGCTCGCTCCTGCAGTCTGGGTATTACCATTGGAGGTGGCTCCAACAGAACTGATGGCCCTGCAGTTTTCATCCAGGAAGTGCTGTCTGGAGGAGACTGTCATCGGGTGAGAGATTGGCTCCCTTTAACAAACTGTGTGCCTGCGTGTATTTGTGCATAAAGTGTTAGTGTTTTCACGCAGAAATCATTGATCAAGGATCAGTAATTTATATGCACTGCAGATTTTGAGTGATCTGATTCCCGGACGAATGACTTTCAGGTAATAGAAAACATAAGGTGGGTTCCATTTGACTGTAAGTGAAATTCGCTTCGGCATAAGGAATAAGGGAACATCGATACATCACTTCACAGGACGTGGAGAGGGAAATTTAACCACCAGTCATTGCATGTCAGTCCAGTATTAAAGAAGTTTGTATAAAAGAATGGTGGTGAAAATGAGTTGAGGCTCCTGCATTTTGACTGAGTGCAAATCTCATGATTACTTTAAAAAAAAAAGATTAAATCTACATCTAATATAACCAAATGTTTATTTTCATAATCAACAATGCAACAGACATTTATCACTCAGTGTAGCACTTTCAAAAATGACAGTATATATTAATTAAAGTATTAATGACTTAATAGTTATAAATGCACATGAGTGTATTACATACACATGTGTATTAAATGAAAGTACGGTTATTTATATTGCATTCATTTACTGAAGGATATTATGTCATCATACCTCAGTCTCGTTGAATATGCGCAACACAAGTTTCGTAAATCAAACACATACAGCTATAAATGCGCGAGACTTAAAACAGTATTTTCACTGACTGATTTAAATGACGATGTGTAGTTAAAGATACACATTATACATTTTGTAACAAGTGTAATTTTTAAAAAATGTTACCACATTTCATTTGTTTAATATTGTTGTTAAATACATAATTAATAGCAATTGCATTAATGCCATCTCTAAAGAGACTGTGAAAACTCATTAACTTGTTAAATGAGTCTAGAGGTCAACTCTAGAGGTCTAAAAAACAAAACCAAATACATTTTGCGGAAGAACAAATTTCTTGGCTGTGCTTTGGCTCTGCGTGGCTGTGTGAATTTATATGTTTATCCTACTGATCATAAAACATTCACTTCTAGGTTTAGATGGAAAGAATCTCAAGCTGGCTATCTGAAGACATTACTTAAGCTATAATAATAGACACGGTACTTCCTTGAAAATAAATTTCAGCACTGCGCTACAACAACCATAGTGAAATGACCCTTCACAATAGATGATGCTTTACAATGAACTCTGTTAGAGAGCTACATATGGCAATCCATCTGTTCAATAAAATACCTTACTATCTCTGCGTTGCTTTTACAACATTTCAAATCCCTTAGTTCTTGACATCTCTGAAAAGCCAAGCCAATATTGATTCTTGTTTTATTACGAGCTCTGTCGCGTTCTCTTTTTGCCTGCAGACTCTCCTTTGTGTGCAATTTCCCTTGAAAACCATCCTGCTAGGTCTAAAATATAAACACTTAACTGATATATATTCGCTTACCACAGTGAATCAGAGTAAGACAAGTACACGTTTTGGAAGAAGGATTGATGATGTATTGACTAATTGTTTAAAGTTTGTTCATTTTGAACAACAACGAGAACAACAAACACAAATGAGATGTCCAGCTCAGACTAAACACTTCCACGAATTGTGTGACATATCCCGCATATGTCACACAATTCGTGGAAGTGTTTACTCTGAGCTGGAGAAAAAAACAGATTATAAACCTCTGGGAATCTTGCCCCCAATGCAAGGATAACTCAGCTCTTTACACCTTACCAATAAGCTTCAACACATTTAGCCATCTTTATCACTGAGGGTGTCAGGATTTAAGTGAGGATAACATCCTAGAATGTCAGACTACTACGTTATAGCCTGAACCAGTGCAAATGTTTCCTCTTAAAGTAGGTAGGTAGTAGGTAGTAAGTAGGTATCTCCTGGAAATGATCTAAGCAATTTATCCCCTGCTTTACATTGTTTTCCCCAGTAAGTGCTTTTCCTGAAACACAGAATAGGTTTAGACTCCGCTGGGCTGTTCTGGACATGGACAGTGCTGTCGCAGCAGACTGCAGAGGTCAGGTGCACCCCGTCTAGGGCATCGCCCTCCCTGTGGAATATAAAACTCCACAACGGGGAGGGGAGCTGTACTATTCACCTACAAGACTATTGTGCTGAAACTCAGATATTCAATATCGCTTAGATTTTCAGCGTCAGATTCTTGGCCATCTGTAACATCTATTAAATAAGGTCCCATGTCCATTTTGAATCTTTTAGCCAGAATCAATGATCATAACTCAGAGCTTCCAATCTGAAATATTGTTACCATGTTTTTGGTTTGGTAGCCAGTCATTGGAATTCTTCTTTCTTTCTTTTTTTTAAGAATCACTTTGTCTAGCCTTTAGTTTTAGTGTTTACTTGCATATATTGGTGTCTCCAAACACTAGCCTCACTTTTATTGTTGCTCATAGTTAGAACTTAGGAGAGGAATGCTGCTATAAGTAACTGAATTGGTATTTAATCTTACTCAATATTCTTGTTGTGTCCTCCAGTAAAAATGTTCAAAAGCTTGGGGTGGGTACCATTTTTTTTTCTACAAAAAAGCATACAGGGAGTAATCATTTGATTTAACTAACCAGTAGGACTTTAAAAAGTAACAATTATTCGCCGATATTGATACGACTCTGATATCCACCTTAGTTTTAACGCAGGAGACATTTGTAACTTGAGTGTGCAAGACTTTCAGTTATTTTAGCTGTACAAAACAGCTTGTTATGCTACTTGATATTGCAAACATGGTTTTACAAACAAACAATTGCAAACAAATTTATTTTAATGGATTGTCATAACTATAAACACACTGGTTTGTAGTGCAAGTTGTTCCACTGTTAACTGCAGTTGTTGTATTTATTTACCTATAGTGGCAAATGAATCCGAACTCTCACACATTCACAGAACATAGCTTACTTCTGTGTTGCAAAATAAAGTGGATATAGTGCATCCCTAAACCATCAAGCTGTGGAAATGGTTTGGAAGCGGATTGGATTCACTCGAATATAAGACTTTTGGCACAGTTGTGTAGTTTTAGTGTCTCTGGGGGGATGGAGTTGCTGTAGTGGTGTCCTCTGTAAAGACATGAGAGAGGTCTCCACCTGGTGATGAGTAGTGCAGTAGGTTATGTTCCTGCTGATGCTGTTGGTGCAGCTTTCTCAAACTGAACGTCTGCCAAGAATTGTGACTGATCAGCAACATTTAGTAAGGATCTTCATTCCTTTGGCCTTATAGGATGGACGGCTCAGACCTGGAGATCAGCTTATCGCCGTTAACAAGGAGTCGTTGATAGGAGTCACATATGAGGAGGCCAAAAGTGTGCTCAATAAAGTGAAATTCAGGTATTAGCTCTGGTTCATGTAGCTTTACGTCTTTTGAACAATATTTAATAATTAATCAGTATCAATGTACTTATTTATTTTATAGAATTTATTTCTTTTGTCCCTGTTCTCTTTGAAGTCAGGAACAAGTGGTGGATATTGCCTTCATTCCAGGAAAAGGACCTTTTTCCAACAGCCCGTTGTTGCATAATGGGGTTCAGAGGGGCGTTGGAAATGGATACAACGCCAGCCGGTTAAAGGTTCATGTCCGATCTCCTGAGGTGAGTGTTTAATAATGTACAAATCATGTCATGTATCTGTATAATTAGTATGACACCAATATCTTGTTGTGTACATTGTACACAGACAATTTCCTTGTTATGGTCTTTTTACTAAGCATGCAATGCTTCATAACTTTCCTCTCATAGATGCGACAAGAGGAAACAGTTCCAGTCCTTTCATCCTCCCCAGAAATCTGCCCTCCAGACATACAGGTTTCAGGTACATGTCTCAAAGGTTGGCTCATAACACCCTTAACTCTATATTAATGAGCTTTACAGCCAGTTTCCACCCTTTCTCATCACCCACATGAACAGTGCAGATTTTGTTATTCATAAGGCTAATACTTCCATTTTGAAAGGA
This sequence comes from Abramis brama, assembly GCF_963993115.1. Taxonomy (NCBI): domain Eukaryota; kingdom Metazoa; phylum Chordata; class Actinopteri; order Cypriniformes; family Leuciscidae; genus Abramis; species Abramis brama. The sequence goes on from NC_139963.1 coordinate 33,765,191, forward strand.
GTACTCTAATTTCATAACATTTATATCATATTATGTTAGTGTTTTACAGCAAACAAATTTACATTAAAATATCTAATATATAAATATATATAGATATATGTTAAAAAGTTTGGGTTCATTAAGATTTTTAAGAAATCATCTTTATTCAACAAAGATGCATTGAATTGAATGAATACTGGAAGTAGTTGCTCTCTTAGTTTCTGTACCTTGCAGATTGCACCTTGTGTCTTAGTGAAAGTAGCATCCAAAATGAACCAGTGCACGGAGAAACAGGATTTATTGCAATGCAATTATTTACTTTGAGAGAGAAAGATTGGGGATTAGTCAGTAGCAGTGTTTGGATTTTAATCAACGGCTAGTTGCAAAGTAATCTCTCTGTGCTCCGGGGGTCGGGCATGTATGTGAGGTGTTGAAATTACACAATCAAATTCTAGAAGACATAACCAAATAAAGGAAGAAGGCCTCTTTCATGTTGAGTCAGATTGTGCTCTTATCTCAGTTCACAGCAGCTGGGTAGCTGCTGTCTAATACAGATTGATTTGCTGTGCGTAATGTGTAATCCTTTCTTGGGGCACAAAATGGAATTGATAAGTTGTTATAGAAACCATACAGAGATAGCCCCTTAGGTCCATTTTATGCTATTATACTTTGAAGAAGCTATCTGTGTGGATGTTAACATGTCAAGTCACTTCTCCAGACACTGAGATCTTTGTATGCTTAAATAATGCCCCAAAATGCTCTGTATTTCTCTGCATAGAGGACCAAAAAGTATTTTGACACTTGTGGACATATCCAAAACATCGGAAGGTTGTGTATTAGATACAAAATACCAAACCCAGTGGAATCCGCAAACTAATGATGCAAGAGATCAGTTTTATCATTTGAAACCTTTTTTTTTTTAAATGTGTGCTGCCTTTAAAATAAATGCCTTTTTGTTTGATATTTTGACATTTGACATTCAGACATTTTAAAGTATTGCTTCAGTGTCCAAATACATTGTGGCACCACTGTATTTCACGTTCACACTATGAATGCATGTCAGGCCCACTGAGATGTGCACCACACGCGTACCTGTCCGTCAGGCTATCCCTGGCTCGCCCTTGAACCCTGGGTGGTGGTGTGTTTACGAGCACAGTGTTCTAATCATTCATGACATCTATGAAGTGTATAGTGCTTAATTACCCATTTATCCAGACTAGCTGATAAAATCTTAGGAGAATAATGGGCACTGTAATCCTGCAAAAGCCCTTCTGGGCATCCTTCCTGGAAAGGAAGACTGATTGTGCTCAGACTCAGACACATGCTTATCTTCATTCCTTGTCATTCTTTAATAATTGTGATTTGTAGAGATGTGGAGATTGTTATAGATTTCTGCTATCCAATGGAAACTGATGTTTACAACTGGTTTGCACCTAACATAAAGGCTGACTGTCATGTAGTTAAATTAATGTACTACACTAGGCTAAACATGAAACTATTTATATAAGTTGATTTAAGTGCTTATGTTGTCAGATTTTGAGCTTGGACACTGGATAGTTGAATTTCTGATGCCACCCATATCACTTGAAACCTGTATCATTTGAATAATTTTTGGAAGAATATCTAGGCTGCTCTTTCCCAAAGTGATTGGGGACTGTCAAGAAGTGAAAATGCAAAAAAGCATCATAACAGTTGTCTAAATTAATCATATGCTATATCCCAAGTCTTCCAAAGTCATATAATAGCTTTGTGTGATAATCTTCCCCTCCATGATGCTCTGAAATGACCAAAATGTGATTTGTGTTAGGACCCCAAATCTAATGTTGCCATAATATGCATATTATGTAGTTTGAGAGTACTTGGGAAAATGGTGCTCAAGTTAAATGGTCACTTTTATTGTAGTTTTTTTGTGATTTTTGAGGTTGATAGCTCACCATTCACTTTCATGATAAGGAAAACTGGCCAGAGAATTCTTCAAAAATTCACCTTTTGTAATTTCTCCTTATGTAAGAAAGGAATTGATATGCATTTGAACAACATTTGGGTAATTTGACAGAATTCATATTTAGATTAACTATCCCTTCGATTAATAGTTACGCTACAAACATATTTGGCTGTCCACATGCTTGCAATTCTGGTGGAACATTCGTAGAAGCACCATTAATCTGGATTGTTTTAGTTGTCCTGGATTGTGTACAATCAGTTCCACCTGTTAAATCCACTCCCCCCTGTCCGAGCTCCCTGCTGTGCGTGTTGGTCCTGAATTACCAGCACTGAACCTTTCTGAGTCTGCGTGAGTCTGACGTGTCTGAGCTCAACCTGTCAGTCATGAGCGTCAGAAGGCAGCTAAATCCCCTGCGTTGCTTAACAATACACACGCCACTGAAAGCACTGGCGTTAATACCTCTCTTTCTCTATCGCTATCTCTCTCGCCCCCTAGATTCAAATCCCTCACACAGTTCATAATCTTTATTGTATTAATATAATACCCATTCATTTGTTCTCCTAGACAATGAAAAAAAAACACATTAAGGCCATGTTTTCCAAAGCAGCTAACTAGCTCTCACCACTAAATGCTGTAATGCGAGTATGACTCTTAAAGTTGGTGTTTTTTACGTCCCTTTTCCCCCTCAGCCTCCACCGCACAGAGACCAGCCACTGTTTCCAAACCCAAGATCTCGCTGGACCCCCACATACGGCTCAAATCAGAGAAGCTTGATCTGGTAAGCCTGGTTTACACAAACAGTGATTTTCAACCTTCTTTTTGTTGTTACAATGTAAATGAACAATGTCTACTCATTCTCCATGTTACCTGGACCAAGAAATTCACATTTATTTGTCACCAAAAGTATTTTGACAATTCCAGGGCTTTCGTGAAAACTACAGATTACACTCCCGCCCACGGACAGTCAGATCAACAGAGGGTTATTACAAAACAGTTATTGTAAGGTTAATGTATTATCACTCAAAATTTTATGGTAAAAATGGTCCACTATGGCTACAGCTTTTGCACCTGTATGCTGTGGTGGGTTGGGCAGAACCCACAGAAGGCCATTTCTTTCAGTTTTGCCCCCTCCATTTGGCATAAAACAGTTTTCGTGGCCAAATGTTGACTACGTTTGGGTAGGATGTTTTTTTTAATTTTTTTTAAATACATTAAATAAATAAATAATGCTGTTAATTTAGGGATAAATGTTTTATTAAGAAAAATGTATGAGCGCAAATGTAATTCTCTTTATATATATTTTTGCATTACTCATGACTGCAATGACATTATGCTTGTACCTGTACTTTTAGTAATGATTAGGAAAATGTGGTGAATTTAAAGGGTTAATCCCCCATTGGAATCTGTAGGATTGACTTCAAAAGGAGCCTGTATCTCAGTGCAAAGATGCAACTGACAGAGTGCTTATGTAGATAACCTCTCGTATCTCAGTGTCACTTTCCTCATAGATATCTGTCTCTGCTCTTTGTTATGGTGCAGTTGTTTAGCAGAGATTTAATTTAATCCTGCTGATCCTGGGGCTGACCCTAATCTACCGGCCCATTAATAGGATTAGGTCTCAATGGACGAGAGCACTTAAATGTGGACTAAAGGCACAATGCACACTATGTTAAGTGTTGCACGAACAGGTATTTGACATGGTGCAAAGTTTTCTATGTGACTTTATACTGTTCATTGCACTGTATATATACAAGCAGATATTTTACCTGGTACAGGACAGTTTTCTTGCCATTGGTGTTTGAACCTGATATCTTATTTTTGTGGCAGTATCAGATTGTTGGTTCGGCCTTAATCTGATTAGCTTTATTAATGCCTTTTGAACTCTTATGGACCATAAGCCTGGATTTATTGTACGCCACTGACTTGACCTCTGTTACCACACTGCCATCTTGTGTATGTAGCAGTAGCATGACTCTTTTCAAGCTTGACTAGATACTATACAGTTGAAATCATAGTTATCTGTCAACTCTTAAAATATACTATACTAATTATTTAAGGTTAAGTGTTCATAGTTATTTTCCTTTTTTGTTTTTATAGTTTTTTCGGTAACACTTTACAATACGGTTCATTAGTTAACATTAGTTAATGTATTACTAACATGAACTAACAATGAGCAATCCATTTGTTACAGTATTTATTAATATTTGCCAATGTTAGTTAATAAAAATACAGCTGTTCATTGTTTCTTCATGTTAGTTCACAGTGCATTTACTAATGTTAACAAATACAACCTTTCATTTTAATAACGTTTTAGTAAATGTTGAAATTAATATTAACTAAGATTAATAAATGCTGAAGAAGTATTGTTCATTCTTAGTTCATGTTAACTAAGGTAGTCAACTAATGTTAACTAATGAACCTTATTGTGAAGTGCTACCGTTTTTTCTTCTTTTTTTAAAGAAACATTTCGCACTCGTTTTGTAGTAAAATAATAATAAAATATTGGAAAATTGAAGTGAATAAATTAAAATAATTTGTAGCACAGGCTTGTAGCACTATAACGATGAAGGTTTTTGACCGTTTGATCATTTTGCAGGCTCTGTCGTACCTGGGTCTGGATTTAACAGAAGAGATGAGACGGCAGCTCAGAGAGAGTCTCACTACAGACCCTCAGGGAACGGTCTCATATGGAGGTATAGACTCATTCTTAACATGATCCTCAGTCAGTCAACTACTGTAGATGCAGGAAATTTTCCTCATTTTCACAATCATTTTGATGTGGACTTATATCCCCATATTCATCACATATTTCAATATTGGAGATGAATCCGAAACAGGGGTCAGCAACCCTTTTGATCTGAGGTGCCATTTTTTATACTTCCTCCCTTTTGAATCACCAGTATGAGCACATGAGACCCACTTGATAGGCAGTTTACTTGCACTGTTCACTGTTAGAGTGTTTGGCTTCCATAGTGCTTATAACTAAATTAAACAGGTTGCATGACGAAGAAAAAAGGATTACTGCAGTTTATCGGAAAAAAAGATGGAGTTTAGCACGCAATGCGTTGGATTTCAACATTACTTAAATAACTAAAAAAACACATTTAATATTAATCTCTCTCGTATTCATCTTTGGATGCCAATGATTACTGGTTCGGCTTGCGTGCCTAAGGTAAGGTTACCATCCTCCTGAAATAACCACAGGAAATAATCACATTTTGACATGAACGGAAATACCCCTTTTGAAAAGGGGATCACATTCCGTATTTGGATATTGGGCTTGAGTTTGTGCTTTGAAACACTTAGAATGAGTTTTTAGAGACAGTTTGTCAGGGAAAAAAAATTTGGGTTTAGTACAAACTTAGACAGCTAAGTATATTTCCAGGCTGCTCTTGACAGGGAGTTACGCTTCACTCCTGAACTCCTCAGCAGGAAGATGTCACCTCGGCAAATCCTGATCAAAGTGTGTGTGGTGGAGCTAGAGTTCTGCCTGTTTTCTTGTACTTCAGCTGTGCAAACACTGAAGTACACTGAAGTACAGCAAGGGCACCTGAACATAAATATTCCCTCTAGATGCTCTTTCTCCTGTTATGAGGAACAATCTGGATATATTTAGCTGAGTGACAGGAGAAGAGACTATATGGCACCCACTTTTCTGTTTAGAAAGCAAATGTTGACCTGAAATCACATTTTCAAGTCTACACTCAGACTGGTCAAAAGTTTCGAATAACTAGGCTGCATTTATTTGATCAAAAGCACAGTAATATTGTTAATATTATTACAATTTAAAGTAATTTCCATTTTAAAATGTAATTTATTCTTGTGATTTTCTTTTTCTTTTGTTATATCTTACTTTCCAAATTTTTGAAAGGTTGTGTATCACAGTTTTCACAAAAATATAAAGCAGCACAAATCATCATATTAGAATGATTTCTGAAGGATCATGTGACACTGAATATCTGACAATGAGTAATGATGCTGAAAATTCAGCTTTGCCTCACAGGAATAAATTACATTTCAAAATGTATTAAAATAGGAAAAAAGTAATTTTTTTCCCACAATATTACTGTTTTTACTGTTTTTTTTTATTAAATAAATGCAGCCTCAGTTGTAGTTGTAGCAGTTGTGACCGACTTAAGTTTTTTTAAAACAAAAAAAAATTATTAATGATTTTGATACTGTAATTGTTATAATCTAAATTTCTTACATGCTTTTTATATTTCTAGTGTACTTCTTGGCTATTTCTAAATATGCCTCCTTTTCCTTAATAAGACTTTGTGGAAGCCACCCGCAGTGTGTATCAAGAGAAGCTGGAGGAGGCGGGACTGGGACAGGGACCCTTTATGTTCTCGTATCAGGAAGCAGCTAGTTTGATGGACACCTCTGCCTTTCATTCCCCTGTAAGTAGACCCGCAGGATTTAGTATCGGAGTGCTTGACTTTGATTTGGGCTAAACTTCGGCACAATCCTCAGAGCACCTCCTCACATTTGAGACTTCACTTTCTCCTGAAGCTGAGCATGTCGGGAGATTTACTCAGGGATCTTAAAGGAGCTTTTCTCCCGCTCAGAAAAGTCATCAAAGCTGTCTTTTGAAGCTCTTAAACGCTTCGATTGTCAGAGTTTGTCTGTTTTGTAGCCTTGTGCCTTTGGATTTGTCTCACATAGATGTATGAGCACTGAATTGGTACTGATTTTATTGTTTTTTTAACTTTCAGATCCCAGAGGTAGGGTCACACACTTATGAAAGAGTTGTTTTAACAGTGTCACTCTCTCTTTCAGACCTATGAGTCAGAGTGCAGCTACAGCAGTGAGGAGCTGGAGGAGTTTCAGACGGAAGTCAAACAACTCCAGCTGCAAATGAAACAACTCAAGGTGAGTACTGAAATAAACAGGGGTAGCTGGATTGTGTTGCTTCCTTTAATCAATATAAGTATAGGACTATAACTGCTGACTGCAGGGTCCAAAATGAACACTCGCTAAGTGCCAAATTCAAGTCAAAATTGGCTTTAGTGAGTAAATAAACCGACAATTGTCCAGTAAATTAATTAGTCAAATTGTAAGAATGATAGTCTTGACTGATTCACTTAAGAAACACCTGTCGCAGCTCGTACAACTTTTCCCTCAGTGGAAAACCTACCATCATGTTTAACTCCATGCTTCAACACGTGGAATATTCCTCACCAAAACCCACAAAACAACAACAAAAAATATATAGAATATGGAATAATCAGAATAGACAGAAAATAAATAGTAAAAAACAAAAAGTCATAATTAAGTCATAATTATGATAGACTAAATCATAATAATGAGATAAAAGTCATAATTATGACATAAAAAGTTGAAATTGACAAAAGTCAGAATTTTGACAAATCGAATTTGAGATAAAGTCCAAATTATGACATACAAAGTCAAAATTGATTTAAAATTTTGAAATGATGACAGTTGAAATTGACAGAAAATCTAAATGATGATTGAATGTCATAATTTCAACTTTTAGTGTCATAATTATGATATACAAAAACATGATTTATTTTCTTATGTGGCAGAAATGGGCTCCCATACAAAATAAAGTTTCATAACCTATAAGAAATATTTTTAGTCAGTACATATTGCACATTTACATTTAATTTACATTTGCATTACATTTACATTTATGCATTTAGAAGACGGTTTTATCCACAGCGACTTACAAGAAAGGAACAAAGCTATATGTCAAGGAGTCAACACTATTCGTAATAAACAATGCCAGGTTTTCTGACAACTAAATAGAGAGAAGCTAGAGAAGAGAAGAAATGCAAAGAATATTTTGTGTGAGTGTGTAAGTTGTGCATTGTGTTAAGGGTGTGTGGGGTAGTTAATTCACACATCATTGGTGTGGCAGAAAGTTAATTTTGGACCCTGGTTGACTTTCCATAAAATTTTGCTAGACTATGAGGTCCCACACATGACATGCAGGGGGAAAACAAGTTATCGTTGCCACAAATTAATTGATTCCCTCATTTTAGGTAAATTGTGGCCACAGTTAAAAAACACAAAGTTGTGGGATCAAATATTCATTGGCCACAATATCTGTTTTTCTTCCACGTGTTATGTACGAGGCTCTGTACAAGACTGAGCTGAACATTTGTGCAAAAAGCTTTTGTGACATGAATATCCCTGACATTGCTCTCAGGTGTTACTGAAAGACACAGAAGACAGTAAGAAGACTCTGGAGGAGGAACTGCAGAAGACGGCTGAGGTAAAGCCTGGAAATAAACAACTTCTTCTATGTGACTAATCTTAAATGTCTCAAAATATGGCATCCAAATATAAAGAGAGCTGATTTAATGTATCAACACTGTGCATACCAAATATATACTATCACAACATGAGCATCTGAACATTTGTCCACCCGTCAATTTGTGTGTTCCCTTATTTCAATGTGCGTGGATGAAACAGAAGGCCACGGCCACAGTGGAAGAGAATAAGTGTCTGAAGAGTAAGCTCCAGGTAGCAGAGGCTGTTCAGAGACAGACTAACAGTGCCGAACAAGACTACGAGCAGGTCATTCAGCTCCTGGAGGCTGAAATCAAAGATCTCAAGAACCAGGTAGCCGGAAAGAAACAGAGAGGACTTGAGGCTACCAAGGTAATTGTTCCTCTTTCATCACATCTCTTTGTTCTCTGAAAAATTATTCATATGAAATTTACAAGATGAAAACTTGTTGGAATGAGTTGCCAGGTGATTGTTATCTAATTAAACACTGTCCAGTCCAGTTCATGACGAACACTTGAAACAGTGTTATTTTAGTATTATTTATACACTATTATAGCATTTATGAATATTTCAAATTAGTTTTTATTTTTTACATTTTCAATTTTAATTTTAATTTGTTTTAGTCATTTGTTTGTGCTATTTTGTCATTTTTGTTAGTTGTTTTTTTTTTTTTACATTTCTGTTTAGCTTTAAATTGTTTTTATTTTACTTTTAAGTCAAGTCAAGTCAAGTATATTTGTATAGCGCTTTTCACAATACAGATTGTATCAAAGCAGCTTCACAGTATTAAATTAAAATAATACAAAAAGGTTTGTTTCTAGTGTAATTTATTGATTGATAAAATTAAATTAAATATCCCCAAAATATCCCCATTTTATCCCCATAGGTATATTTTAGTTTTAGTCATTTTAATACTTCAGCTAAAATTAATTGTATTTTGCATTAGTTGCCATGTAACATTTCAGTTTTTAGTTTTTTGTCTAATAATTATATTTTATTTTAATTCAGCTTTAATTTTAATTAATTTTAAGTTTAAGGTTACGTATACACGACCACAATGTACCAAAAATGGAAACGTTTTTCCTTCGCGTTTTCGCAAGTTTCACGTACAGGCGACAACGTTGTCAAAATGATCCCCGTTCTCACGGACCTGTGAAAACGACTAAAAACGCTGCATTATGCAGGCCAGTAGTTGACGATGTCAAGAAATACTACGCACCTGTGCACGTACACATTTTTCTACAGAGCGGTGAATACAGTTCTTTGCTAAACTCAGTGTCTTGAGCAGCACAAACACAGTCCTGTAGTCCGCTATTGGTTGTCAAGTACTCGCGCATGCCTATAGACTAGTGGTTCTCAACGGGGGCGTTCAGAGAACACCGGGGGGCGTTGGAAGCAAGATTTTTGAAAGGGGGGCGTTCAGGTGTAAATGGGGGGCGTTCACAAGTTTAAATGTATAACGCAAATTTTTGTTAATTTACTTTTATTCATTTTAAGCATTTAGTAATTTATTTGTAATAAACACTTTAAGTGGGCTATTTAAAAAGTGTTAGGACTATGTATATGTTAAATTATGTTGTAAAACATGCACAGAGTGTGATGTCATATTGTGTGTGCATGCACGTCTATGGTGCACGTAAAAGAATACGCACAGAATACCATCAGTGTTGTAGGTAGGCACTAGGCAGGTTTTTTTGTGTTAATTTCTATTGCATTACGATTGAACGCAGTATAAAAAATGTGCAGTCAAGTTCGGGTGTGTGTATGCTGTTTAAATGAGTGTTCTCACCGATACGCTTGTTGTGATTCACTGAGTTCTGACGAGTTGTATTTTGACGACTTGATATTATTTCTACCTGCCTAACATTCTAAAATCTTTCAGTTTATTGCGACATGTAGCTTAAGCTATGTATTGTTACATTTGCAACGACTCTATTATTTTTCCAGTAGACCAGGAACACTCCGACTTTTTGGGACTTTAGCTTATTCACAGTATCCCCCAGAGTTAGATAAGTCCATACATACCTTTTTCATTTCTGTGCGTTCTGTAAGTGTTATTTGACGCACCCACCGCTAGCCTAGCTTAGCACAAAGACTGGATGTAAATGGATAATGTAGCATACTAATCCCAATAAGTGACAAAATAATGCAAACATTTTCCTATTTACATGTTGTGATCTGTATAGTCACAGCGTGTACAAATAACAAGGCTATATGAGACAGAGACCATTTTTAATCGTATTTATACTGGGAACTATATTCTCACTAGGCGTAGGAGCACAGCTAACGTTACTTGGGCGGAGTGATTAGCGCAGCACACGAGACGCCCTGTTGATGGTTCCGTAAACAAAACAAACGTGACTAACTAGCTAGACGTGACTCGTGATCATGGCTGATTTTGAGGAATTGTCAGAGGAATTTTACTGTGTATCAAACCAAGATCCAGAACCATATAGTTTTGAGCCAGAATACACAGACGAGGAGTTACAAACTTTGGAAGCTGTAAGACAAGATGCCGAACAGATTGATGTCGAAGGGAGAATCAGAACGAATCACTCCGGCGACGAATTTTAAAATTAATTAAACTAAATTCTATTTATAAGGTTTTACATTTTTAGGCATTAACTAATTCCAATCCCTAATGCCAAAATGTTTATATTTACTGGTCAGGCATTATTGTTAAACTCGCAAGACAGTAAAGAGAAAATGACAATTTAATGGATAATTTAAATATATTCTGCAATCACATTTTGGTAATGTATTCATTCTGCCGTCACATCTGAGCACGAAACGCTGCTTGGGTACTTTCAAGATATAAAAAAAAATTGATAATACAATAATAATTTAATTATTTATTCTTGTTAGAAGATTTTTTTTTTTACTGATTATGAACACAAATTAATCATGACAAACCGAATTAATACTATTAATTAATTAATACCACACCATTGATGAAAACAAGCTGATACCAAGGTATTTTAGGCCTACAATTCTAACATAATTTTTCATGAAAAATCATGATTGTATTTATTTATTTTTCGAAAGTAAGGTTAATGTAAGCAGCTTCTTGCAATACTCTCCTATATGCGTAATAAAACCTAAGTGCAAACATTACCGCTTTAATGACCGTCCTTTATTTTTCAGTGCATTTGTTTTACAATATATGGCTATTACTGTTATGGAATTAATATTATAACTACTATTATGTAGTAGTGTAATGTAGACAGACACAACTAAAAGAGGTTTGAATTTTTCTTTGTTTAATTTGCACACTGAATATGGGTTGGAGCTTTTAATTTTGAATTATCAAAGTGCACCAGATTGATGAATTTAACATTAAAATGCACAAAATTTTCTTACAGGGGGGCATGCCCCCGAACCCCCCTAGAGGGACAGAGGTCCACTCACCACTGATTTAACAAAAATCCTGTGAGAAACACTGGTATTGCTATGCCAATGCAGCTTATAGCTTGTTTTAGGATTCATCACTGTGGAGATTAGTTCAGTTGTATTAATAAATGACAATTTTGCACTTAATTCATCTGTTAACTCTCACTTGTTCCTGCTCGCTCATTAGTTTGGGGGTGGGGGGCGTTCAGGGACCTGGATATTGGATAGGGGGCGCTGGCCCAAAAAAGGTTGAGAACCACTGCTATAGACTAAACGTAGTATGCATGCGGATGACGTCACCGTTCTCACAAATTCACGGAGAAAATAGCGATATTGTTTTCAAAAATGAAACTATTGTTTTCGAACGTTTGCATTTCAGGCCCCTAAAACGCCACTGTCATGTAAATGAACAGCCAAAACGCATAAAAGGTTTTCTTTTTTTAGTTGGAAAATGGTGTTGTGTAAACACCCTCTTAGTTCACTTTAACAACACTGATATTAAAGGCCATTTTTTTCACAGGAGGATGTGATGGATCTGAACAGAAAGTTCAACGTCATTGACAGCCAGCTGAGAAGGTCTGAGCTCACACGAAAACACCTGGAGATTTCCAACAAGAAACTCCTTGGCTTTGCCCAGGTAAAAACAAACCACTTTTTGACTTAAAATCAGTTGTAATCTGTTGTATTTAGGTATCAGTGGTCCTTCAGGAACATCCAAGTTTATAATTTGCACTATTTTTACAGAATGTCCACAAAGTTCTCACCAACACCAGCTTATTTGGGATTGAAAATGGGTACGTTTCTCAAGCCAAACACATTGAAAGTTGCAGTAGTCCCCCCTATCAGTGATCATGACATTTCCTTCTCATCCTAAAGGAGCGCACGGGCGTCTCCGGCGACTGACAGCCCCGACACACCTTCCCCGATCCCCGACCCCGCCTGCCAGCTCGCAGCTGAGGCCAAAGAGCTTGTGGATGGTGTCTGCTCACTTTGCACTGAGGATCACAGTAAGTGAGAAATGTGCACTAGATCATCACCAGTTCTGGGCGTCTAATCTGAGTGGCAGCTTCAAAGCTCTTTCAGTCCGACTCTGTTTGAGTGCAGTGTGACTTCATATGGTAGAATGGGACAGTTTCTGGACTTTTTGTTCTAATGAACTCATTTGATCTTGTGTTGTTGGCACATCTGTGTTGTCACACAAAATGTTCGGTTGTTTTGCAGCATTACCGCAGTACGTAGAGGGATGCGTTGTGACGGCCGAAGAGGACTGTGATTCAAAGTGAGTGGCCGTTATTGTGTTATGAAGCAATCAGCATTTTTCCCTTCAACTGCTGCTGTCAGCTGAGTTCAGCTCAGGCCAAATCCCGCTTATCACACTGCTACTTGCCACATAAATAAGTGATTAGACACGAAATATTGACTTGCGTTGAAATATTTTATTAGCTCTTTAAACGCAAAGCTTTCACTTAGAAAGCAGTTACTAGCGTGGCAAGTTCAAACTAGACGGGACATTTAAGAGATACGGTACAGTCATACCACTTAGTACACGGTATTTCGCCACATAAATAATTATGGAGATAAGAGATATTGATCTGAGATGAAACTGTTTTAAAATCTTACCTGTGTATTATCTTATAACCCATTAACGTACAGAGTACAAACCAATAGTCGCAAAATGGCAGCAGCTGTCTACGATAGTCCACGATACCCGGATGACATAAATAATTGTTCACAAAATATTGTGTTTTAATATTTTATTAGCTCACCAAACGTTCCTAGCAAGCGTAAAACGCTGACTTCAGTTACCCAGATGAGCCTGTGTTATCAGTTTTTACCGGTTGTTATCAGGGGATAACATACCGCTGGATGGCGCGATTGACCAATCAGAATCAAGTATTAGTACCACAGAGCCGTGTAATAATAAACAATATGCACCTGCAAACACACACAGATTCTGGAAATTAAAAGGCTGTAAAGACCCTTCACTTCTAGGTTTTTTTTATAGTCTTGAATTGATATGATAATAATGAGATTTTATTCATACGTTATGCTAATGTCTTCTTGGGGCAACATGTAATAAAAAAAGAAGTGTAATAATGGGAGTAATAATTGGCAACATTTTCATAATATCAAATATTTCATAGGAATATTGATATATAATCTCTTTCCCTATTCACTTGCTGTGTCTCTCAAAATGCCTGATAAACATGGACAAGTCCCGTTGTCCACTACAGGGGACATGTATGAAATCCCCAAAACATTTTCCTGAAATGTTGATTTATGACAATTTGAAAATTAGTCTTTTTCTTCACTCAAGTCTAACAGTAAAAAAAATAAAAGTTGTGTCCTCTGAAGGGAATATGACATAGGCATATGACTTCTGAAAAGAATGCACTCATAAACAACACTTTTCAGATTCACTATCATATTTACAGTAGAATATTACAGATTTACGTAATACCACACATAATCTACAATCATGCTCTCTTTTTTCCTGTAGCCTCGTTCACTGGCCACAGCCTCCTGTCCTCGGCGGTCCTGCAGTGGAGCGGAGAGGTCAGTAGAGCGTCTGGGACGGACAGACAAACCCGGCTCATTCAGAACATCAAGGCTAAACTGAAACTATACTGTGGAAAATAAGAGACTGTGAAGTTCTGCAGTGTGGTTTTTACTCCTTCAGTTCATAGTTCGAGTGGAATCAGAGGCCTGAGCTCTACTGATCAAACCATTTTTTAAAGCAGTCCATGTACTTACCGGTATTTAATATGTAGCATTACTCAGTGTCATAATGTAAAGGCAGAAACCAACCAAGGGGATTGAAATCTGAAACACAAACGGCACTATTAACAGCAGAGGCGACTTTGAGATGCTCAAATGCGATTTCAAGCGTGTGCCGTGCAAAACACGGAGAGTTAGGAAGACGATCTCTTCAGAATGAGAAAGAGAACATTCAGACGTATATATCTCCCCATTCAACACATGTGGCTGAGCAGCTGACCTCTCTTTTAGAGTTAGCTATATCATACAGTACATGTATTACATTTCATTTAGGGATTTTTGGGACAGTCCCCACTTTTCATCATTTGATATGATGCTTATTTGTATCTGTTCTGAGAAGTGCTATGACGTTTTGAAGATTTTATATTTTTGGTCCGAATCTTTTATTATGCAGACGCACATAGACATGCTCGCTTCTAAGTACGTGGGCGCTTGCCGTCATAAAGCTTGTAAATCTTGCCGTCAAACCCTTCGATGTCCTCTTCATGTATTTGCCGATCGCGCCAGTCTGTGCTCGGACGCATTTGCGGTACAGGTCGGTCCAATGTCACCCAGCATCCACTGCACTACTATCAGGTATGGTCTGTTAAGTGCATAAGGGGGGATCCTTCGTGGCTTGTTTCTGAGATGGACAGTAAATTTGCTCCATCTCAGTGTCCTCGTCACTGTACTGATAGTTCTGAGGGGGATTTTGGTTGTCATGGCACTAGAATCGAGTAATGGGGGTCATATTGCAGCGTTCCACCCCGAATGCATCCATTCAGCTGAACAATGCACATGGTTCAGGTTACTGTTTTCATAAGCTCACTGTATTCGGCTGTTTTGTCTTGCCGTGTAGGATCTACCATCACCTATATCAATGTGTAATAAGCTGGTATCATTCATTTCCTGAGGATAGAGGTGGTTTGTTGATATTAATAACAGCACATGCTCTACAAATGCTGACATGTAGTCCTGTGATTTAACTAGATTGCATCATATGTGTGGCCTAAATATCTTTCTTGTAATGTTTTTATTAAAGTCAGAACAAATGCGTCACGTGTGTTTTTGTATGATTATATGTAGTGGAATTCTGTAGAGCTTTGACACTTAAAATACTAGAGGGTTTGTCTGTTATTTTTAAATCCACTCATGCTTATGTGCCAGTATACATTGTTGTGCCACAGCTGGCTCATGATAAAATATTTTAACATTTTTATTTAGCAACCAAGGGTTGCATGCCGACAGACACAGACAGAACACAGTTTTAATGCTTGTGTAATCTGCAACAGCTTGTGTGGGTCTGCTTTTTTTTTTTTTAAAGATATGACTATGCACATCTGTACAGTTTCTGTTAAGGATGCATCACTGAATTTGACCTTCCAGTATGCTTTATTTATATAAATATAGATATATATACATATAAATCACAGTTGCTGATTCTTTTTTTTAAAGATTCTTAGATGAAAAGCGAGTTCAAAAGAACAGCATTTGTAACGCTATAAATGTCTTTATTCTCACTTTTTGGTGGGAGAAAATTATATATAAAAAAATTAACAGAGTAATACACCTTTAGGAAAACAGTCAATAATTACATATTTCTAACATTTTAATAAAATAGCATGACCACTTCATTATTTCATGTTAATTATTTTACAGAGTACAAATTTCAAAACTCTTTGAGTGTTGCACAAACACAACATTCAGAACATATTCACTGTGCATGTTGTGAAATTTGTACAGAACAATATCCAAGTCCAAAAATTCCAATAACTTTTTAACAGATAACAGAACTCCATCTTTAAGTGATGGTCAGTTTCCTACAAAATATTTTGTACAAACACACACCGATTTAGTCATACCTCAAACTTATAACATGGGAAGTGATGCCCATTTACCAATGAAACACACCACCAGTTAATTACAAACTCTCCAATCCTTTCAGAACAAGCTGAAAATATTACAAAAAATTGCTAATTATCTCAGTGATAATTTAATTACAATAGTCTCGAGAGTCTCCTGAAAACAGAAAAAAAACTTGAGAACCAATGTTTCTTTCATTTTACTACTAATATAGCTAAAATATGCAACAAACACATTTGTATTATATGATGCAGTCTTAAAGTGTAAAACTACTGACAAACACTGGGGTCAGTAATGCTGGTGTGTCAAGGCTCTAGAGAAAGATCTGCGCTAACACAAGCATTCCTTGAGCGCCCCCTCGTGGCGTGAAGTCTGCGACCAGCTGTTCACGACAGCAGCGGATCAGAAAGGCCGCTGCAGGAAAGAGATGGGGGGCGAGCCCACACTCCGCGGACTGTGCAGATTGGAGTCATAAGAGCCCGGAGTCATGCCCATTATTGAGTCTCCATGAGGCGTTTCTCCATGCAGAAAGTCATCTTCCTCCTCCATAGACCCCTGTGAGACGAGATCAAAGTGTTATTAGATATTCTCTGACAACAGTTCATGAAAAATCTATTTGACACCCATCATTTAGTTTGTTTTAGTTTATGGAATATTGCTGCATTTATAATAAACGATTTATCCGTGCACATATTTTGTGCGCCCACGTAATCTTTAATTAAAATAACATCTCTTCTCTGATAAGGTGTTTACTGGCGAGAGGGCGGGACAACCTGTCACTCACATGACATCACAACAATAACAAGCCATAACCATCCAATCAATTCCCAACGAACAAAATCAAGTCCCTCCCTGCATTTTTTCTTGTTCGAGAAGCCATTTCACTTGTATATTTTAAGTATCCAAATGAAATCCTCTTTGTGGCCACTGTGAATGCAGGTCAGGGTCACCTTTCTCGCTTCCTTTTTGGGCACTTGAATCATACAGTCGGATGGCTCCTCCCACACCTGGTAGATTGGCTCAATGAATTTTCCAGAGCTGTTGTAAAAATGAACAAACATCCAGTGAACTAGTATTCCAGCGCTGAGATAGATCGAAATGGACATGATTTCCATACCTTTTCAGGAGATATGGATCAAAAGGGAAGAAGGTATCCAGGGGGTTTGTGTTCGTGTACACAGAGTTGCCGCCCACTGAACTCCTCACCACTGGCAACAAGTGGCGGTTGTTCCGCTCAATGATGGTGTAACAGAACACGAGCTGGTACTTCCTGCCAACAGACGGGTGAAATTGCCCTCGTTTGTCATGCATTCATTTCATAAAGCTTTGTTACCTGATGAATGATCTCTCTCTCTCGTGCTGTACCTGGTGATGGCTGCAAACATGTTGGTGACAGCAGGTAGACAGACCCTCAGAGGGTTGAGCTGACACATCACTATACGCTCTAGATTCAAACCCTGAAGATACGCCAACCCTGCAGAATGATCAGTGTTCAGCATAAAGAAAAGCAAACACATTTGTCAAGGTCTTAGATATGTACTCTTCATATTCATGTTAATTCTTACTAATATTTTTTTTTTACAATTAAATATATAAACAAAACATCATGTGGTGCAAATAAAAAAGTAATAACATGCTTGTATTAATTCTACTATAATTTTATTTTTTACAACCTGAACTGACTGATATTTTAAGAGACTTATTGACCTTGACACACAGTCATGAGAGGGTCCTCTTTATATCACTTCCCTTTCTTTCTGCATGTTGGTTGGACCACACGAGTTTGATTTGGCAGACAAACGTCACAATGAAGCACTTTTGTTAAAATACTTTAATAAAGAAAGCACTTTGATCTTTGAGGGCGCTTTCACACTTGATTCGATTATAAAAAATATTAAGATTTTTTAATGCTTGGTTTTGTTTTCAAAGGGTCAGCACAACAGCACTCGCGTCTATCTTCCACACAAATGTACTATAAATGTTCTAAAGAACGCGGCAGTCCATTTCTGCTGAACTCGGGCCTCTCTGCTTGAAGTGCATCAGTCACGCTTGTCAGGAAAGTGAGTGAGAACACACACAAAAGCAGTTTTAATCAAATCAAACATCATCAATCGCGGTTCACTTCCGCAATTTAGTACGATTGCGTTCACATCAGCTGCGAACCGTACCAGAGTTCACATGAACCGTACCCCAGACCACCCTTTTTATGCAGACTTGGGTATGGTTCACGGGTGCACACCCGAGTTCGAAAAAAAACAGTGTTCACATCATCCAAACGAACCAACCGCTGACGTCAGTTGAACCCGGGTGCAATCCGGGTTCTCTTTATGAACTTTTTGAAGCGGCAAAGTGGTAGTTGCGTAGACTGTCAATGGAGGGACAGAAATCTCTCAGATTTCATCAAAAATATCTTAAAGGGGGGGTGAAATGCCATTTCATGCATACTGAGTTTTTTACACTGTTAAAGAGTTGGATTCCCATGCTATCCATGGACAAAGTTTCAAAAATTAAGTTGTACGTTTGATGGAGTATTTCTGTGCCAAAAATACTCCTTCCGGTTTGTCACAAGTTTCGGAAAGTTTTTTTTCGAGTATGGGCGTGTGTATACGGGTCCTAAGGGCACTTCTCCCGGAAGGGCGCGCGCGCCCCGGTAGACCAGAGCGAGAGAGCGAAAGCAGTACGCCCATCAAAGCGCTGTGCTCGGCTTTAGCACAATGTCAAAGAAAGAAGTGTGTTTTTGGTTGCCAGGGCAAGACAACACTGCACAGATTCCCAAAGAACCCAGCATTAAGGGACCAGTGGATGGAGTTTGGAGTTGTGCAAGTGTTCTTTGTTTGTTCCCTGCATTTCGACGATGATTGTTTTATAAACAAGGCACAGTTCAACGCCGAATTTGCAGATCGTCTAATGCTCAAGGATGGAGCAGTCCCAACGATAAAGGTTCACGGTCGTGCGTTGGAACCGCAGGCGGTGAGTAAAACTGCTTCAAATGTCTGTGTGTTGTTAGCTATCGGCGCGCAAGCACAGCAAGTAGACAGTGCACAGCGCTCGTGATTCTTTAGCTCCGCCAACACGGCACGCCTCCAGTCGCTCGGTTTTTTCCGGAAAGACTCGGTACAGCCTATCTTTCTTTTATAAATATAATAAAACTAAAGACTTTTTGGAGATATGAAGGATGCAGTACTAGGTACTCAAGATTAACATGAGATTGACTGAAACCCCCTTTAATTTGTGTTCCAAAGTTGAACGAAAGTCTTATGGGTTTGGAACGACATGAGGGTGAGTAAATTAATGACAGAATTTTCATTTTTGGGTGAACTAACCCTTTGAAGAGGCATTTTTTCTTCATTATGTTATCAGGTTATTTTTTTACTCTACAATTTTGACTTAAAGACCCTCAAAATATCTAAATGAATTTGAAATTCAAAATAAATTTCATGCTTAAAAGTGGTCATAGTTTGTGCATGCATTTTTTGATAAATTAATGAAGAAAAAAACACTTACAAATGATTTAAATTCCACATGTACTGACCTTTCTTCAGACTGCCCTCCAGAATGACGTTGTGCCTGAAGATCAGTGTGTAAAACACAGCCTGGCAGGCTGCATAAAAGGGGCCGTGGAGATTGATGTCACAGAATGCTTTGGATCCCGTGTCCTGACTGTCAATGTAAAGGTGCAGCCAGGGAACTAACAGGTCCAGACAGGCCTTGACTGTCCTGTGGAAGAGAGAGGAAACTCTATTTTGACATGTAGGTTTCAAATTATGGTACCCATGTCCAATCAAACCCCTTTTCTTTCTCAGACACCAACATAGAGGCATTAATGTTTAATTACTTAATCGAGGTAACAAACCACTGCCAAGAAAGAGGATTAAATATTGAACTCCAATGTATTAGATAAGATAAAACTGCATGATAAAGTAACTTACGACACTGGCAGAAACTTGGCTCTTGCCATGAAGCTGCCCATGTACCCAGCAGCGGCCTGTCTCAGGATGGGGGGCTGGTTGGGGCCTTGTAACAGCTTCCATAAGTGATCCAAAAAAGCTTCAGCCAAACCCTGAAAAAAAAAAAAAAAAAAGTTTTAGATGTCTAGGTATGCTTTTTTGATTGTTTGTGAATGAGAGAGAAGTGGGACCTTACCAGATGGAAGCTGCACAGGTAGAAGATGTAGTACTGCACGTGACACGAGGCGTGAGTGGGAAGCACCACCTTATCAAACACACACACCAGGTCTCTGTACAGAGCTTTGGTTTTCTCAATATCTAAAGAGCCTAATGAGATTGGAACAAAAAAAAGAAAAAAATGATGAATAGGAAAATTGTATAATATTAATGAACATATTAATAATGCATGTCATTAGTTATATATTAATGCTGGTGTATTTTAACACTCTTCTTTAAATGTATTTATATTCTGCATTGTGACTCACACAATTACACATATATTACCATTCAAAAGTTTTGGGCTGGAGATTTTTTAATGTTTTTGTCTCCAAGTCTCTTATGCTCACCAGTACTGCATTTATTTAATCAAAAATACAGCAAACACAGTAAAATATTATTACAAGTGTTTTCTATTTAAATATATATTACAATGTACTTTATTCCTGCGATGCAAAGCTGAATTTTCAGCATCATTATTCTAGTCTTCAGTGTCACATGACCCTTCATAAATCATTCTAATATTATGATTTGATGCTCAAGAAACTTTTCTTATTATTATCCATGTTGAAAATAGTTGCTTAATTTTTTTGTGTAATTCGTAATACATTTTTTTCAGGATTCTTTGATGAATACAAAGTTCATTTGTTTGAAACAAAAATCTTTTGTAAGATTAAAAATGCCTTTACTGACCCCAAACTTTTGAAAGGTTAGATTTTCTTGTTTTCATTCCTAAAAAAAAGGACTGAATGTGCTAACTGAGTTGCGCTTAAACATTGTTCTTGACTGACATCTCTTAAAAAAACAACACTATTGAGTTAATAAAATGGTAATTCCCTGACCATTAACATGGCACATGTCTTTAATGTAAGCCAGCAGGACAGTCATCATTGTGTCCAGTCTCTCTGCCATGGGATGGACCATTACAGCTCCATCAGGTGTTGAATTCAGTGGAGAGTCCTCTTCCTCATCCTGAATCAACCATATCAAAAGAGTAGATTTATGACTATTCAAACATTAAAAGAAAGACTATGATATGAATGAGTTAGCCCATTCCCTCAATCAAACCTGCTGTGTTGCTATCAAAATAATGTACAGTCCAGAGGTCTTCACCTCTGCTCCTAGAGACCCATTGCCCTGCAAAGTTTACATCCAGCCTGCTTCAGCTTGTGATTTTCAAGCGATCCTGAAGAGCTTGAGTAGCTGGTTCAGGTGTGTTTGAAGGAGCAGGGTTAAAGACCTCTGGTATAGACTACTTTTACGATAATCTTGCCTCTTTTTTAAGCGTGAAAGCTCCCACTCACATTCACTGCAAGTAAAACAGTGACTACACAACATTCTTCAAGATTTCACAGAGGAAAGTCAGTCATACATGTTTAAAACGACTGAAAATGAGGTTACGTACATGATACATTTTCATTTCTTGGTGAACTATCACTTTAAATTAGTCTCATTGAGTATGGCTTTTTGTGCTTTTATGTGAGTGTTATATATTAGTGTTTTGGACTCACCATGTTGAAGAGGCACTCATCCTGCGATGCTCCACTGGCATCTTGCTGAGCTCCACTTTCCACTTCTTCAATCTCACTCCGTGGTGCACTCACCTAAATGTAAAAAAGGTCATGCTTTTTTGTAAGAAAATGAATACAAAAAATGTAAACGCAGCAGTCAAACATCTGCACGGATGCAAAGACATCAGTACAGTGCCGCTTACATCGAGTGTGAGCATCTTGCTGATGATGAGCTCTAAGATGTCTCTCCTCAGGTCAGGGATGTAGACCGAAACCCTCAACAGGTTGTGCACATAACACTCCTGTGTGGACAGGTAGCACAGCCTCAGTACAATCACATTCACACATTTACTCAAGTACTGGATTTAAATGCTGTGAATAACTCACAAGTGTTCTGGTGGACTTCTGCACAAAAGGGAACTTGTCAGAGAGGATTGGCATCAGGAAGCGACTGGTTCTGAAAGAGCGAGGCAGTTTATTAGAGACTGCTAAATATTTAAAAGAAGCTTTGGGGGATTTTGTGAGACACTTACGATGGAACATATCTCGTAATCAGCTGTAAGGCTTGATGACACTGATCAAAGGTCCTTGGCAGATCTGTGTGAATGTGAAAAGAAACAGTGAATTATGGAGGGGAGTAGAAGGGCGATTAGTGGCCCAGTGCGAGCCAGGGCTTTCAACGGGCCGGGCTGGGCTAATAGCCTTGGGCCTGTAGCAGCGAGCCCAAAACCATGCTGCGTTTCCACTGTCGGGCCAGAAGCTCCACAGCGCTTCACTAAAACACGCCCGTAACACGCCTCTCTGGAACAACGTCACACAAACCCATCATTTCACCAACAAATGGAAGTTTTATCAGAAAACTAATCAGAAAGTAATCACTGGATATGATAAAAGCGGCCGTTTTTAAACCTAAGCATCAATGTTTTACCACAGTTTTACAATAGTAAGTGATACATTGATCATAATGAATTAATTTGTGTCAAGACTGCAAATTAGTCACACAGAAATAAAGTGGTATTTACCGGTATTTCACAAAAGAGAGAGGACACACGTACTTAATTCAGTCGCGTCGGTTTGTGTTTATTTGAAGTCATAGGACAGTATGTTTACATCACATTTAGAAAATGATTTTCATCAGAAATACGACCTGAGGAGCTTTAGCACTCTCTCCATTGACAGTCTCAATACGGTAATATTTTCAGTCAGAGAAACAGAGGAATCTCCCGAAAAAACAGACTTGCTTAATTTTATGACACTTGCGGAGCTAAATATGGATATCAGACAGTCCGGTATAAAGAGACGAGACGTACTGAAAGATAAAATAAATACACAATTGTGATAGCCTATATGATTTGTCTGAATTCTTCAAGCAGTCGTATTTACCATGTTAATGGTTAGCGCACATAGTCTTTTGCATCGCATATAAATATCTCTGCCTTACTTCTGCCTAAGTACACGGGTTAAGGTTAGGTTTAGGTGTAGGTTCTGGGTTATTACAGAGTTATTGCAATTACTATAATAAGTACACAATGTGTACATGGGAAACAGGACTGTAAAATAAAGTGCAATCAAAATATTAATAAAACGGTACATCAACAAAAACAATAGTCAATAGGCCTGTTACGATCACAAATTTTGTGCTGACAATTAATTATACAAATAATTGCGATTGACGATTTAATTCGGTTTTGTTCATGTCACTTAGAGTGTAAACCTAAGAAGTTTTTTTTATTTTTTTTATTAATATAACATTTTTAATAATATTAATAATATAATATAATATAATGCAGTCTGATTAAACACACAAGCCTTCATTTCATATGAAGGAAGACCTTTGACAATCTTTTGTACTTTATAACAGTGTTCTTTTGATGGCATTTTTGAAGTGCTTAAATTTTCATTATTTTGATGGCAAAAAGGAATTTAATTTGCACAACCATTGCAGTTATCTCAAATAATTGTGATTAGGTAGAATAACCACAACCACACGATTAATTAATAATCGTGACAGGCCTAATAGTCAATATCACAAATTAAATCACAAACCACAAGAAGTTATATAATGAAATGCACCAACTTTCATCTTCGTCATCAGAATCTGAAATATCCACATTTCCCTCTTGTATTCTTATTCTCTCTGGAAAAAAGACAAAACAACAACATGATTTAAGTGATCGGAACATAGTGAATGGAGTGAAGCATTATCAAAGAATAATAATAATAATAATAATAATCTTACTTGGTGCAAAATTAGAGACGACCATTCTGAGACAGGGTCTGAGATAAACCGTCTGGGCCGACACCAGATTACTCAGAAAAGCCAGATATTCTTCCACGACGGCCTGACTGCGACCGAGCCATGGCAGCTTCTGTGTGGGGAAACATGTCATATGTTACAGCTAAAGTGACCTGACTGTTTTTGATTCACATTTGACATATTGCGGTTTCACTCACCAAAACAACATATATTAATTGCTCATGATCCTTTCCAAGTTGAGTGACACAAACCCTGAATTCCTGCAACCAGCTGATAATTTGAGCATCCTACAATGAGAAACATAACAATGAGAAAGCAAATTTCCAATGTGCATGTTTAAACAAATTGCAGGATTCCCACACCAATCATTTGTGCTTACTAAATTAGGATTTGTAAACATAATTTTGATTCAGACCGATTCGCCAATGAATCATTAAGGCTCGAGAGAATAAATAAATAAATAACAAACTGAACATCACTTTAACTTGAAATTGCTTATTAATAACTGATGAACTTTGCAACACTGCCACTATTACTGACCTGAATGGAGTCAACATCGACCTAAACACAATATTGAGCATGGGAACTCTGAAATATCCATTAAGCACTTAATATCAATACTTGCCTTAATATCAGGATCTGAGAGTTGATGTTTTATCAGTTCATAGTCACTTGAGTCGCCCTGTAGACGGTCACATCAGACATGTCAGGGCATGTTTAACACACACTGATATGTATTAGCTTTATATTGTATTTATAATCTGGCCCTACTCGCCTGTTGTAGTTTAGCTAAAGTATTGGCAACATTGCCTCCAAAACGCACAGTTTTCATAGGAGGTGAATTGAGGAAATCTCTGCCCTGACATTCCATTATGTATCGCAAAAACTCTTAATATGAGAACATAAAAGAAAAAGACGTTAGAGTCAATGACACCTGACAAATGACAACAAAATCCACTTCACAAATAATTCAGTAAACTATAACCGCTGCCTCCATGTAATGTTACACATTGTAATGGTAAATATAATCAATAAAAAGACAAACGCTGTATGAAGATTTTAAGCATCGTTAAAGACTGCGCATAGTTATTAAAACGACTACATCACGCGAGTTAATAGATCACAACTTACCAAAAAAAAAGTGTTTATTCAAAACAAGCTATAAATAAAGCCGGCATTATAAGTGAGATATCGAAATAATCACATGCGCAACCATGCCGAGCTCTTCTTCTTCTTCTTCTTTTTCTGAATTTAATGGCGGTTGGCAAACCAGCTCTGGTGCATTTCCGCCACCTACTGGGGTGGAGTCAGTGAGAAGTGTTGACGGACAATGAAAATAAATAAAAATGTACATTCTTCTAATCAAATTTGTTTTCTTAAGATATTCTAATAAAGCAGTAGTCGCTTTTGAATTATTGTTCAGCAAGTTCTTTAAACCAGCACACTTTAGAAGAACATGTTCGACAGTTTGTAATCCATATGCTGCTGCACAATCCTGTATTATGTTTACCAGTTTTAAAAAGTGATTGATTCAAAGCTGTGTGTCCAATACGAAGTCGTGAAATTATTGTGTCATCCCATCCTTATTTTGCCACAAACTTCTCTCACATTTCCTACTTCTTTTATTTCACATAGCCTAAGTTTCTTCCTGTGTCCACAACTCTTGCCATCTATAAATATCATTAGATAATAAATTATTTGTTCTTTCACCTATTTTAAAGTCCAGCTGTGGAATTACTAGCCTACTGGTGCAGCTGTATGCCCAGATTCAGGATCTTTTGAGCCGTCAGTATATATTTGAGTACTCTTGATGTAAATATTGTTTCACCAACAAATCTTTCTCTGAGGGTCATTTATTTCTTCCAGTAGGCCTAAGTGTAGATTGACCAACGTTATTGGACATAACCATGGAGGTATAGCTGATATTGCCAATGTCGGAGTAATTTCATAATCAAAAATTCATATATAATGAAATCATATCACTCATTATTAGCATCCCATCCTAAACTGGCTACTTGTGAATTCATATTCCCAGCAGTTCATAATAACATCTTTAACAGGGTGACTATTCTTGTGTCCTTTTACTGATATCCATATTACTGATATTTCTCCCATTTCCATCTGTAAGGGCGCTAGGCTACTGGTGATAAAAAAGCCCCACAGCAAATTCTTAAAGCCTGTGATTGTATACTTTCCACCTTTTATTATCTGTGATGCTGATGCTGAATAATAAACATTGCATAATCTATAGGTTTTAAAGATCTTATTACTGCACTATATATTCTTAGGCTATAATGAGGCCAAGTTAGCTCCCCAATCTGTCCCAGCCAAGCATCGAGTATATTAGTTCCCTTCCTTCATTTATTTGCTATATTTTGAATATGTGATCCAAATGATGCCTTAGAGTCCATTCATGTTCCTAAGAACTTGATTTCTGAAACTTGTTCTAAAACCTGTTAAAACTTAAAACCCTAAAACTTTTTTTTTTTTTATCTTTTTTTTTTCTTTTCTTTTTTCTTGAAAAACATTCTACATGAGTTTTGTTTATAAAGAATCTGAATCCCCAGATGTTAGCCCATGCCGAGTTCTACACACCCGGAAGATCTCATACAGCTGTAATATTGTTATTACGGAAGTAGCCCTGTTTAGTTCAGTTGTGCTCTAGAAATGAAAGTTCTGCCACCTAGTGGTTTGAAGTGTAACAACTCGATAAACGCTTCCTCTGTATCATCATTAGCTGTTAGAAAGAACGGAGAAAGTACATAAAATAGAGTGTCGCATTTTTAGCCTGGCATATTATAACGTGTATATAATCGTATTATCATTTACTTCCATTGTATGAAAAAAAAAAAAAAATTACTGAGACATTTCTCAAAATGTCTTCTATGTTCCACAGAAGAAAGTCATAGAAAGGTTTGAAACGACATGAAAGTGAGTAAATAATGACATAATTTTAATTTAGAGGTGAACTATCCCTTAATGTTGTATTTATTTATTTTTTATGTGTAAAATTTGTATAAGATCTAACAATAATTGGTGGACCTCTTACTGAAGACCCCTGGCACATATAGGATTTGAAAACTGTCACACTTGAAAGCTACAAAATATAATTTCTTATTTTTCTATTTAATGTGAAACCCGACAAGGACAAGAACGTGTTCTTTCGGAAGATTCACCCTAGATTTCAATATTGACCCCCGGTTTCATAGACAAGGCTTAAGTTAGTCCCAGACTAAAATGCATGTTTAAACTGAAAACAACTTGCACTGGCATATCTTAAAATTGTCAAAGTTTAGGAAGAAATATAACGAAGTTTAGGAATAAATCACCTTTCTCAATAAACATAATGTCCAGATTGAGAAATAAAGCTGTAAATCCACCTGAAAGCTGAACGTAAATATCTAGTAAACTCTTGTGAAAAAGAGAGGACCGTCGTTGAGTTAACGATCAAATTGCCTGCCGCCCATCTGCTTCATTTACACCTGCTGATTCGAAATTGGTATGAGCAAACAAAGATAAGAGGAAGCAAACCTAATAACACTTCTCACTGTCCAAAGGTTGTATACAGTACAGATGTATGAGATTCAATAAAAGCAGGAGACTAGAAAAGGTCTGGATTTCAATCATATGTTGGCTGAAACCTTTAGATCCAGATACAAAATACACAATTAAATGTAGGAAAATACACAATTGTATTTCTTTTGTCATACAGCCATTTTTTTGTCAGTGCATAATCTCAGTGTATAGTACAAAGTACAAAACACAAAATCAGTCAAATCAACAAATAATACAAAATGCCATTCAATTGTAAACATTTTCAATAAAAACACCAAAGTCAAAAAAATGATTGTTTCAACAGCTATAGGAGAGAAAAACCAAACTCTGCTTCAATGCCATATGGTTGAATATCCTCTTCTGTAACCTGTCAAAAGAAAAAAAGAAAATGTTCAAGCATTTTCATTTTTATTTAAAAAGTCTCTCTCTCGCTCTAAAAGTGTCTTGTTTGTTCTATATTATTTAAACTTACAGTCTACCAATATATTTATCCTTGTTGAACCCACTTAAAAACATAATACTTTTTTGTGCTTTTATAAATTTTTCATACAGTTTTTAAATACTTTGTTTTGCTACTTTATTCATTTATATATTATTTTATTGTCCTTCAACATTCTTTACAACATTGTATGCAGTCACACTCAAATAAATAAGTCTTCATATCGTGCAGAACGAATATGAATAGTCTTAAATATGAAAATAACTGTGTCATATTTTTCATTGCAGGTCTCCACTGTTGAACTGAGCTATTGTTGGTTTCGTGGTTAATGTTTAACAGAGTGATATGCCCTTACTTATGATGCAAATACTTCCTCAATGTCATTTCTTTAGCATGTTTTCTATGCCATGTCCAATTTTCATACCATGCCAATTATTAAATCAAGAATAAGTGATGACACATTCATAAACCATTTACAAACACTGTGAGTATAGCTTAAAACAATTAATTTCAACAAAGAATTGATAAACTGGTGAAGTTGGTCTATTATGTCTATTACTGATAGAATGCAGACAACCAAACGTAATTAAAGTGTATTAACCTGTAGTTATTCCTGATGGTTCATATGACCTGTGTTTCTGTCACGGCCGCAGACACAGTGCTCACATTATCCTGAGAGGTCATTGCAAAAGCCACTGGTACTTGACCGCCTTCTCTTCTGTGCTTTGCTTGACGGGGAGCTGACCCTTGACCTCGGGTTCCCTCGTTTCTCCTGAAAGAGTTTCTGATTCCGCTCGAGAGGCGACTGGAGAACCTCCTGACAACCCCTGTCAAACCTCTGCCCTTCTTCAGCAAACCCACATCATCCTCAAGCTCCTCGGGGGGCACCTCAATATTACCCGTGTACCAGAAAACCCACCAGATGAGACTCAGGAAAATGATGATGGCGCCTGCATATATCAAAAAGTCATAGTAAAACAAATCTCCAAACACGCCAAGCAATAAAATGATGAGTCCAAATACGTCGAAAGCCACCGCGAGCCAGAACGCGCAAGAGCAGCGCCCGAGACCGCCCGGCGCTGCCTCCATCTCCAAGCTGTTTTTTTAGTTATTTCGGTCGTTTGGGACTGTTGAATTGCCGAACAGCCGTCTAAATGAAGCGTTTGGAAGGATTTTAAAGTGTTTTCGTTTGTTTCATAGGTAAGCAGCGCGAAGGAAGGAGCTTTCTGTTACAACTTCACCTGGAAGGGAGTGGCATAGAGCGGTGGGTGCGTCTTAACTACACAGACACAGACTCACCTAGACACGAGCCCGGTGCTGCCCCGAGTGTACGACACAACACTCCTCCATATAGACGACTGTCTTCAGGTATGCTGAAGCACTTTCAAGGCATACTATAAAGTATCTGAATCCATCTCTGATCTTTTTTGGATGGCAGTGGTGTTTTTTTTTTTTTAAAGATACCAGATTTTTAGTCAAAATGTTATTATATATTAACCATTTATAATATGTAGGCTATATATAACCATATATAATAAAATAATTTAAAAAAATATGTTGTTATTATTATAAATAATTCTAAAGTACTAAAACAATGTGAAAAGTTTCAGAATTTAGTTTAATCTCTTTAATTTGTTTAACATTTGTGTGTTTATTCATTTATTTATTTTTTAATAGTTGAGGCTATACCAACTGCTTTTCAAAAAGCATCATGCTTCATGAGCCTGGTGGGCTCCCGATGCTTTTGGGAAATGCAGCCCTGTTTTGCTGTGCCCAGACAGCTATAATAAATGCTTAAAAAGAAACGTAAACAGATTTAACACTTTTAGATAGGGAAATCTGTAATCCTTAATTTTAAATAAAATATCCTTTCAAAATCCTGAGCAGTGTTGGAGAAAGTTACTTTTTAAAATAATGCATTACAATATTGCGTTCCCTAAAAAAGAAACTAACCGGGTTATTTAGTTAGCCTACTTTTTATGCAAACGTTGCAAAGTAATGCGCTTTTGCGTTACTTTTTCTCATCTGGGCTGGGCTTGCTTGATTGTCTTTCTAATAACAAAAAAAAAGTTACATTTTTTGGCAAAAAGGCCCTTTCACACCAAAAGTTAAATGAATAAGCCTCAGGCTGAAAGAAGTGCAAATTCACGTCTATACAGTGGAGTCTAGTATTTATTGTAAATATACATCAATTGTGTACTTAAATTCAAAACATATATGCAACAGTACACATTCAAAACCTATATTTAAATACCAGCACCAGCACAAAAATGTACATAGAGTACAAATACATAAAATGTATACACAGCACACACAAATAAAAAAAGAACACTAAATTTAACACATTAAATTCAAAACCTACACAAATATGGACAGAATACACAAATTCATAACATTAAATCCTTTAAGAAATAAACACAACTTTATTAAAAAGTCTTCACTATACACTGATGTGTTGTTGTAAACATACCTTAAGTAATAAAACTACAAATACATTATGTTGGCTACTGGACCTAATGATGATGATCAACGTTCTTAACGAGGCAGCAATGTGTTGAAGGAACTCCTCCGGATATATTAAAGTTTGCATGCTACAAAAACTCCCAAATGGATGCAGAGGTCTTTAAATAGTTTATGTCATTGATATAAATGTTTTTAAACACATCCATTGCTTGAAATAAAATCTTCTGTTCAACTGCTTCCACTGAATATGATAAAAACTTCACTAAAACTTTGTCCCCATGTCGTGTGGATCCTGGCTTGTCTCACTTTTCAGTTAATGCACCATGTTAGTTCCAACCTTAAAAGAATAAAGAAAGTTCAGCTGGTATGCACTTGTGACAACATCAACAGTGTTTAATTACGTAAAAGATACACCAAATCAGTGCTATATTGAATTAAATTATGGTCACTCTAATCCATCATTACACCTGCTGTTAAAGGGTTAGTTCACCCAAAAACAAATACTCTGTCATTAATCACTCAGCCTCATGTTGTTCCGAACCCGTAAGACTTTCTTTCATCTTCGGAACACAAATTAAAATCTTTTAGATGAAATCTGAGAGCTTTCTGTCCCTTCATTGACAGTCACGCAATACCACTTTTAAGCCCCAGAGAGGTAGCAAAGACATAATTAAGGTAATACATGTTACTCCAGTGGTTCAACCTCAATTTTATGGAGCGGCATGAGTATATTCTGTCCCTTAACCATAATTTACCACCTTATTTACAAAATATTAATCTCCAACGCATGTTCACAAGAGCCCCTCGATGCATGCGTGTTGTGTTGATGCGAGAGCACGTTTGTTGTGTGAATTATGTTTTTTTCCACAAAGCACTCGCGTCAGTCCATAAAATTGAGGTTTAAACCATGAGTCACATGGATTACTTTTATGATGTCTTTACTGCCTTTCTGGGGCTTGAAAGTGGTAGTTGCGTAGGCTGTCAATGGAGGGACAGAAAGCTCTCAGATTTCATCTAAAAGGTCTTCCTTTGTCTTCTGAAGATGAACGAATGTCTTACAGGTTTGGAACGACATGAAAGTAATGACAGAATTTAAAAAAATTGGGTGAACTATCCCATTAACAAGCAAAATCACTGAAGAAAATAAGAAATTGATGCATATGAGCCGTAGAGCAGTGTAATTTATCAAAGCTAATTTGATAGTATTGCTTTTACTTACAGGC
Organism: Abramis brama; assembly: GCF_963993115.1. NCBI lineage: Eukaryota > Metazoa > Chordata > Actinopteri > Cypriniformes > Leuciscidae > Abramis > Abramis brama. The sequence continues at coordinate 33,796,991 of NC_139963.1, forward strand.
TGAATGAAGCTACACTTCATTTCAGCATATGTTGGACACACCAGTTTTCCATTTGTGAGGTATGGCGATGATGGAAGGATGTCAGAAAGGGTTTTAAAGGCAATTTCTTCATGATCATCTTTCAAAGACAAGTTTACAGAAAAATCCACATCATCTATCCACACGCGTGTGAACCTATTTCATATGCACTTAGACAATGCGAAAACGCCAGTAAAACAAACGATTATCAGTTTAAACTAAAGGTTAAAGGTCAATATAGTGTTACTTACAACTTACCAAGTGACCCAATATGTGTTGTGTAACCCAACGTTTTTTACTGTGTATGTTTGAATTTGATCATCGAAGGTCAGCAGCAAAGACATTGGTTAATAAAATGAGATTAAATATGTATATTTGTGTAATTTCACATTTAATTAATTATTGCAAGTTTGCTTACTATTGCAAGTTTGCATTACACCGTTTTTATTCATTTTGAGGAATACTGAATCTTTTTGTGTGCAAGTGAGATGAGTCAATGCATGCTCACATTTAGTCTAGATCTATAACCATCATGTTTACACAACACCTCTGTACCTTTACTCCCAATTTCTGTACAGGTGTCAGTCAATAAAAGGAAAAACAAAGTAACTTACGTTACTTATTTGAAAAAGTTACTTTATAGTTACTTGAAAAAAGTAATCTGATTACATAACTCACGATACTTGTAATGTGTAACCCCCAACACCTGTGCAAAAATATCATGTACTATGCATGTTGCAACCAAATAGTGCATTTCATGCAAATTGCATGTAAGAAATTACTAAAAGTATTTGATCTATGGCAACATCCTTCTTAATTTGTCTAAAATATCACACATTTCAAAACCAAAATAAAAAAGCATTTTTGAAACTAATATGCTACATGTACGTAATTTTTTGTCTACTGTTATCAGAGGTCATATATAGCAGAAAGAAAGCACACAGCAGACATTTTTGCCCTTCTAAGATTAGCAAGCGTGTGATCCTGCCTAATCCAACACAGGCAATCAGTACCGGAAAAGCTGTTTATCTGTTACCCAGCATCACCCTCAATACCTCATAAAATCTACATTAAGCTGTCGCGTTTCACTATTCTGCACGGTTAAACACATACACTTCCATAAAACAGAAACTTTACAGCTCATCTACAAACAATCTAACCACTGAATTCACTAAAATACATTTTGTAAACCGCACAAAGCAATATATAATCACATGAAAGATTTTTTTTAATAAGATACAAATCTTTTGATGAGTAAATGTGCATGTTATGTACACCTTATGAGTTTGTCTTTAGAAAGATAGTCATGTTTGGATGAAACACTACATAGTATGTCCATTTTTTTATTTTTTGATAAATTAATAAGGTATTTGGGTAAAATGGCAACCTAATGTCAGAGCTGAATCAGGGCACACCTCTAAAACACCCAGCAACACCATACAGTGAAATTCATGAAGACACAATTAATTTCCCTTCTGTAAACAAACTGAATCACATCAAACGTAAAACTATACAAAATAAAATGTTTTTTTTGTTTTTTTTCAGCATAAATATAAATGAAATTGTGCACACGTTAATTATAAGTTCATTTAATATCACTTTTAATAATATCATAAGTGACAAGATTTATAAACAGCCTCAATACAGTACTGTGGGACAGAACTATTCATCCGCAAAGGCACAAAGCTGTTCATGTGCGCCTCTGTATTTCTACTTCTCCTCGTCGTTACTGCGAGGTAGAAGCCGTTTTTTGGGAGCCATGACCCAAGCGAAGGCCACTGCTGCTGTCCCATCCCCACTCTGTCGTGAGAAACATAAGAACGTGGCCCACAGGAATGCTGAACAGCCCATAAACGCTGTCCTCAGATAAAGAGGCATCAGAACAAAATTCAGAAACTGCAAGAAAAGACAGATTATTCAACATGAATAGTCATAAGAATATTGACAATGGAAAGTATCAAGAAGTATTTATGGCACATTATCTGTGTATATATGGTTTGTGGTGACAGAATGTAGCTCTTACCTGCATGAATGGCCAGTACATTAGTCCAGTCTGAAATGTGCAAAAACATATTTAGAGTATTTGCCATACAAAGCTAGATGTTCTCAGTATCATTCTCAGTATTTACCTAAATTTAGAACATTAACATGTTAACTTTACCACCCTTTTGAACACAAACCCAAGAAATGACACACACACACACATATATACATATATATATATATATATATATATTTTTTTTTTTTTTTTTTTTTTGTGGAACTTGTATATCATGTTGGTCAATCTTGCTGTTACTTTGTATAGCTGCTACTTAGGTAAAGTTTAAAAGCTTAGGTTTTTTAAATAAAAATGATTAGTTTATTAATCCTTTATAGACTTTGGTCTCTTTTAAAGATGACACTTATGTCCGGAGTTTAACACATTAACACATAATGCTTAATCATAAGTTATTGTATCACATATAGAAATGTACACTCTTAAAAATAAAGGTTCCAAAAGGTTGTTTTTTTCGCAATAATGCCATAAAAGAACCAATTATGGTTCCCCAAAGAACCTTTCAATGAACAACCAATTTTTTTCTTAATGTGAAGAACATTTTAATAATCTAAAGAACTCGAAAAGGTTCAATGGATGTTTAAGGTTCTTCATGGATCCACAGATGCTAATAAAGAACCTTTATTTTTAAGAATGTATATATTTAATAACAAAAAACATTCTTTTAACATTTTAGAAGAAATTAATGCATGTTTATGGACCCCCAGAAGAAAATCTTGGCTCTACAAACACTCAAAGTTGAACCTTAGATGGATTTTTCAACTACTGGACATATTCGATTTAGACATTAATGAATTATCCTCTGTAAAAGAGGTTGATGATGGGCTAGCTGGTAAAATATGACATATATGGACCTACCTTGTATGTATTAAAAAACTTTTCTCGCCAGTCAGCAAATATGTCCTCTTTGCCCTCCAAGAAACTCACACCTGTAAAGACAAAGAACTGAGGGAAATAGAACAAATAAACATGTGCAATATATGTGACAAAGTTGGTATAGCCTATTTACCTGTGTAGAAGACACTGGTCGCCAAAGGTGAAGCAAAAGTTTGGTCAAAAAGCAGTTTGCGGAAAATCATACCAGCCGATCTTCCAGGGAAACGATGTTCCAAGGCTCGTAACCAGAAGTAATTGAAGTTACCGTGGAAACTCAGAGCCACAATCGCCACGTTTCTCGTGTGTCTCCAGTCCATCTCATCTCTCTGCGCGATGCACTGATGGACGAAATCCCCTCCGGCGAACAAGCATCCGTACAGAGTCACATTACTGAGCCAAGGCAATACCTTTGCTCGTTTGAAAAAAGATTTTCTCATGTTCAACAAAACGACAAACGGTTGTATTTTGTAACCTTTGTAAATGATGTCGAAGGGCACGAAACAAAACGGTGACGTGACATTGACAGACGGCCGCAGCTAAGCTCATAAAATGACCTTTTGCTTAGTACAAGTCAAATATTCAATTAATCCCTTTTGTTTCTAGTCAGTTTGGTTCAACATATTTAAAAGGCACGGTAAATTAGAGAATAATAGTTTGACAGCTCATAATTGTGACTCTTGGCGAACATCTTTCAGAAACATTAGAAGATCATTACAAAGCACTGCCAAATAAAACAGATCAATCGAGAAGGCTACTTTTGCTTCAGTCCATCTTCGTTTAGGCTACTTTAAAAGGGTCAGCAAGGCAAAAATAAGAATTGCGGTTCATTTATCCATTTAGCAATTAAATGACAAGGTTCCAGCGCGCGTTCATACAGTGATCAGCAGTTTCCCGTACTTAGTGCTCAAATCCTGTGTTAATCTGCCCGCGCGCTCCCGCGTGTTCAGCGGTGGCGCGCTTTGACCTGATCTGCATGTAATAAAGATCGACCCACACTCAGTAAAACCAGTTCCCAGATGTTTATATGTTTATATATACACTGAGACTTTTAATGTTTGAAATGTAAACATATTTCACCCTTAGAGGAAAACTGAAAACTTATATTTCATTTATTTTTTAATTTTATTTATTTATTTGATAGGGACAATGCTCATTGATCAACAAACAAGTTACTTGCTGTAAACAAGCCAGAGTTAGTTACAAGTGCTAGTTTCCATCTGTTGTCCCTAGCCAGGTCTTAACAGGCACCCTAAAATACAAAAGTCAATAAAACGACAAACATGCTAGTTTTTTTTTTTTTTTTTTTTTTGGCATTGAGATGATCTCATTTACAGGTCTATAGGCTACAACTTCACAATCATGCAGCACTTAATATGCATAAGCTTCCCAAAATGTTGTTTATTTTCAAATATTTGCTCAACGTCTCAGGTTATAAGCACATCCCAGTATGTCTCTGATTCTTGAACAAGATGGTTAGTTTGTGTCGGATCTTTTCAATGAATCACCTGAAGCGGTTTACAAAAATGGCTGCAGTCGAAATCACATACTTCCCTACAATATAGTACAGGCAAAAAACAGTAGGCTAGTATGTGACAAAAGAAGTAGGCCTATGTCCGAATGGAACCGTTTTTGTAAAAAGTGTTTTGTTTGTTTTTATATATATATATATTTTTAATTAAATGTAGGCCTACATTTATAACACTACACTTAGTATTAGGCCTATATTACCTTTGCATCAAATTGCAAAAAACTAGTTAATGGCGCTGCTGTGAGGGTGTTTCAAATACAGCGGCTATGGTAAAGTTGACGTCTTTCTCTCTTCTGATTGTCTCTCTATTTTTTCCCTTTTTTTGAAAGTTGTAAAAACACTATTGTGGAGTTTTTCTTTTGCTATTTGAGCAAATGGGAGCACAAATGATATATTTAATGAAGTCTCTCATTAAACGCTATTGAGGTTTACCCAACTGACAACTTCCGCTTCTGAGAAACCCATGTGAAAATGGTCAATCCACAGTATTCATAAAATTGGCTGCATCCGAAATCGCATAGCCTACTTCCCTACTAGTATAACAGTATATGTGACAAAAGAAGTATGTCTGAATTCACAGTATTCATAAAAGAGTTGGCAAAAGTACCCAGATAACCTACTTCTGGCAAGATTTTGAAGTGTGCATAAATCTTTTTTTACAGTCTATGGTGCATACGATTGACACTTTACTATCCCATGGGGCCACGGGAGAGAATTTATGAATGGCAGTGAAGTGACGTAACTGGCGCTGGTAGGTCACATAATAATGACAACATGGCGAATGTAGTAGGCTACGTCTGGATTATATTCATACTACACACATTCATACTATATAGAATATACACTATATTGCCAAAAGTTTTGGGACGTCTGCCTTTACATGCACATTAACTTTACTGACATCCCATTCTTAATCTGTAGGGTTTGATATGGAGTCAGCCCACCCTTTGCATCTACAGCTTCAACTCTTCTGGGACAGCTTTCCACAAGGTATAGGAGTGTGTTTATGGGAATTTTTTACCATTCTTCTAGAAGCGCATTTGTGAGGTCAGGCTGATGAAGGCCTGGCTCGCTGTCTCCGATCTAATTCATCCCTATCGGGGTGAGGTCAGGACTCTGTGCAGGCCAGTCAAGTTCCTCCACAACAAACTCGCTCATTCATGTCTTTATGGACCTTGCTTTGTGCACTGGTGCGCAGTCATGTTGGAACAGGAAGGGGTTATCCCCAAAAAGAAGGGGCAATCCCCAAATGGAGGTCTGTAGCTATTGACTGAAAGTTGGCGACTTCTGCGTACTGTGCGCCTCCGCATATGCTGACCCCGCTCTGTGATTTTACCAGAGGCGGACAGAGTACACAGCTTCATTACTTGAGTAAAAGTACAGATACCCCTTGCTAAATTTTACTCAAGTACAAGTAAAAGTACTACAGTCAGATGTCTACTTAAGTAAAAGTACTGAAGTACTTGTTTTCAAAAGTACTTGAGTATCAAGAGTACAAGAGTACATTTTCTAAATATTGCATTACTACTGCCACAGTGCTTACATTTATGTACAGAAACGTCCTACATGGAGTTATGAAAAATGTTAATGTTAATACCTTGGAGAATGTACATTGAAAGTAAAATCAAGTCATTTTCATCTTTTTACCATGTTGCTTTATTTAACATTTCTCACTTGCCCACAAGGCAATAGCACAATGGCAACGCTCTGACAAACCTCTGCTAGAGTTTTAATGGATTTTTTGCACCCACATTTGAACCTGACTGTGTTAAACACACCGCATAGCCTACTCAAGAACATCAAAGCAAATGCTCAGCTTACATTAATGTGTAATATCAGAAAAGAAAATTCAGCTAACAATTGTGTGTACATGTGAGTTTCTCTGTTTTTTTCATCAATCAAATCACAGGGTTCCTGACTGTGACCATTTTTTGAGAATGTGCGAATTAAAATTTTATGTGGCCGCATTTGTGTGAGTGCATGGTCATAGCCTACTACTCAGTTAAATTCACGCATGAATTTTCCTGCATTGAACTTGTTTTAGCGCCCGCCAAAGTGGATTTTTGTCCCGCCAAAGACTTATTTGATCGGTGAGTAAAGTAGATGAACTGCTGCGCTTGTGACAGGGGCCGTCACGTCGCATGTGTATGAGGCGCCGAACTGGACAAAAGCGAAACGAACTGCGCGAGCGAGCGACAGTGCGCGAGAGAGACCGAAAGTGTGCGAGAGAGACCGAAAGTGTGCGAGAGAGACCGAGTGTGTCTTCGCGCGTGACCGGTGCTCTCTCTCTCTGCTCGTTCTTTCAGTTAAACATGCGCCCTGTCACAAGCGCAGCAGTTCATCTACTTTACTCACCGATCAAATTATGTTATTTTTTTTAGAAGTAGTAATGGGGACTCACGGTTATGGATAGAAATGTAGTGGAGTAAAGAGTACAATATTTGCCTCTCAAATGTACTTGAGTAAAGTCATGAGTACTCCCCAAAAATGATACTCGAGTAAAGTACAGATCCCTCAAAATTGTACTTAAGTACTGTATCAAGTAAATGTACTCCGTTACTGTCCGGCTCTGGATTTTACGTGGCTTACCACTTCGTGTCTGAGTTGCTGTTGTTCCCAATTGCTTCCACTTTGTTATAATACCAAAAACAGTTGACCGTGGAATATTTAGTAGTGAGGAAATTTCACGAATGGACTTATTGCACAGGTGGCAACCTATCACGGTACCACGCTTGAATTCACTGAGTTCCTGAGAGCGGCCAATTCTTTCACAAATGTTTGTAGAAGCAGTCTGCATGCCTAGGTGCTTGATTTTATACAACTGTGGCCATGGAAGTGATTGGAACACCTGAATTCAATGATTTGGAGGGGTGTCCCAATACTTTTGGCAATATAGTAGCGGTTGTGAAGTTATTAGTACTTATTTAAAATAAGTCTACTCAAGACTATGCAATTTTGGATGCAGCCAATCAGTCTGAATAAATCGGAGAAGAGAACCGTCTGTTCCAAACATCACCTATTCGTAATGAAAAATGGGTTATTAAAAACCCAAATAACAGCAATTTTACAAATAAAACTCTTTGGAATTTACAACAATTTTATCCACGCACAAATTTGTTTTTGGTAAATACTATTTAATAAATCCTGCAAATGCTTTTCTTAACACGAATCTGGTTTGGTTTTGGTAAACAGTATTTTAATAAAACAATTGGCAAAAATCTTTCAACCAAGAAGATGTAAATTAATTTGAATGCAAATTATATTTTGGTTTTAAATTACTATAGTTTTGATGAGCTCAATCATGGCTACAACAAATTGAATTTGGACACGTTAAATGTATTTATTTAAACGTAATCATAAAAGCATGTGATTTCCACGCCGTGATGTCAGAGACCACGTGATGATGTACAAGAATAACTGAATCAGGTTTTTCGAACATTTTCTATTGGAAAGAACCGATTTGCGTCGGAGTCCTCACACTACTGTACTGCATCATTACATGTCTTTGCGCTGGGGGTAAGGGGTAAACCAAGGAGCTCATGTACACTGTAAAGGGGGCGTATGTTTAGGCTACGTCAGCGCTGCCAGCGTGGAGCGGCATGACACCAGGAAGTAACACAATTCAATTGACTATCCAAATAACCAAGAGAAAGGGTACCCGAGGTGGATTCTTGTGTTTTTTGGGTTTGCTTCCGTAAAATACACAGCAAGCGACAACGCACAGGGACTAGTCCCTGCGACTGGGTTTTCAACATTGCATGGATAAAGCGCCCGTGAAGGTAATGTAGAACAGTGCGTATCATTCCCTGAAGGACTCGCTCATTTGATTAAAGTGCAGGAAGCTTATTCACTGTCATTGACTCAGGGAAGATGATGCGGAGATTTACTGGATTCATTTAAAGCCTCAATCGAGTATTTGCTATTAGTGCATAAAGCTTGATACTCGCCGTCCTTTTTTATTTATTGATGTGAAAATGAAATTTAGGCTTTAATAGATGGTGGTCTGCAAAACTCAACAAAAAAAATGGTGGTCTGCAAACCACTTTCGTGTGCAAAGTATCTCAATATCTCAAAACTGAATCAAATTCATGCGTTGTGTTAGAGCAGGATGCGCAGGAGGATGAGGCATGACATTATCTCACCAGATGAGTTCCCGTGTAATGGAATGAGCCTTGTCATCCGACAGGTTTTCATATCCTGTATATCAGGAATTACACATGTAGAACAGAGAAAGCTAGAATTAAGAGACCAATAAGACTCATTTTATACAAGTTAGCACAATTCACAAAAGTCTAATAATAGTATTTTTATTATTTAGTCAGTGTTTAATTGTATTGTAATGTTAAAAACGCTCCATTATCACAAATGGACATAGGCCTGAATGCTTTATTTTGTTTCACAGGCAGTGAAAGTGCCCTACAGGTGAAATATGAGTTTTGTTAAAGCATGAGGAATCATTTTATTTGATGTGACAAGAAATGTGATATACAGTCATCGCCATCAAGTTAGCAAGTTATCCAGTTTTTCAATGCAGTGTCCTTCACGGGAAACCATATACACTTTATTGTGTAATTGTAGATGATGGACCCTACACTTGCTGAGATGGGGAACCATCTTTCTGGTGCCATGAAGATTTTAGAAAGTGGAAAATTGTAAGACCTTTTGCATTACTATATTTTCAGTAATTGTTGTTTATTACATTTAAATTGCTGTTCCCTTACAAAGCTATCCTTATGACATGTTGACAGTATGTCCAGGGTTTTGTTTTACATATAGTACCGTTGTATAACCATAATGTTGTGTGGATTTATTCAGGGAATCTGAACAGGGCGAAGAAAGAAGAAAGTTGAGCTGGAAAGACATTCCTGGACCCTTACAAGGAGAGTGAGTGGGACTCTAATACTGTAAATCACATTTTACATTTATAATGTTTCTTGTCTTGCTCTGTATTTATAAGGTATTTCATTGGGTTTCAAGCCAGTGCATATCAGCTATATTTACAAAACATTTCAAAGTCTTTCTTTTCTTCTTTCTTTTTGCATATATTTCCGACAGTGGACAGGATGTTGTTAGCATACTCCAGCTAGTCCAGAACCTGATGCATGGAGATGATGACCAGCAGGGTCATCGGTAGGTCACAGCATTATGGAGCTGTTTGGTTTGTAGACCTAAAACCAAGAAACAAATTCCTTAGGAATTTGTACCTTGTTTTTGACAATAGCAGTTTTCAGTTTATACACTACTGTTTCAAAGTGTGGGATCAGTAAGATTTATATTTGCTCAGTTGCTTAACTATGTTCTTAAACTAATGCTTAAACTATGCTCAATATTAATAAAAGTAATTAATACTTTTGTTCAGCAAGGATGCATTCAATTTCTCAAAAGTGACAGTAAAGACTTTTTATAGTGTTACAAAAGATTTCTATTACTGAAAATTCAGCTTTGACATCACAGGAATAAATTCTACCTTAATATATATTAAAATGGAAAACGATATAATATTTTACAATATCACTGTTTACAGTATTTTGGATGAAATAAATGCAGCATTGGTGAGCAATAAGACTTCTTCAAAACATAAAATGATCTTAAAGACTTTTTACAGACAAACTTTAAATAAAACACAAGGCAGAAAAGTCTCTTAGAGTAATGTTATTCAAAGGCTTTTTTCACTCATTAACCAAACCTGTTGACGCCACAACAGAACAGCTCCATTATATTGCACCGAGAGCATATGTAAACCCCTCCGTGTGGTGTGATAAAACTATAAATGTCTGTTTAGCAGGATGCAGTATGTCGGAGAGCAGGGACACATGGCTCTGTTGGGACACAGTCTGGCCGCATATATCTCTGTCCTGGAACGAGAAAGATTGAGAAAGCTGACCACCCGCATCCTGTCGGACACCACTCTCTGGCTCTGCAGGCTTTTCAGGTGCGTTCAAGTTCTCTCTGTAATCTCATGTGGTTTCGGGTGGATTTTCTTCTCCTCGTCATACAACCACATTTAAGTGATGTATAGAGATTTGTGTTAAAGAGCATTAATAAATCCATCTTTGGTTCATCTTAGCAAATCGTATAGGCTGTGTCTTTCACTTAAAAAAGAGTAGGAGGTAAAACATCAAGCTTTTTATTATAACAGTGACCCAGGAATTCAAATTCTGTCATTAATAATTAATTAAATTAATTAATCACTCACCCTCATGTCTTTCCAAACTCGACTTTCGTTCATCTTCGGAACACAAATGAAGATCTTTTTGATGAAATCTGAGAGCTTTCTGTCCCTCCATTGACAGCTACGCAACTAACACTGTGACACTTCAAAAAGTTCATAAAGGGATCGTAAAACTAATCCATATGAATTGAGCGGTTTAGTCCAAATTTTCTGAAGAGACTCGATCGCTTTATATGATGAACAGATTGGATTTAGGCTTTTATTTTGGACAATTTAGGCTTCTTTGACTTAGGGGATTCTTTGACTTTAGTTATCAGCAGAATTGACATCTGACAGGAGTTACCACATCCTGACGCCACGTGTCTTTACCGGATCTTTACGGGATGTGTGTGAACGCACTCACAGATTCCGGAAAATCACTGGCAGTGTGAATGAACCAAAATCAAACCCCGGGACACATTATCCGTGTGTTTTCCGGAATCTCTGTGTGAAAGGGGGCTTTAGTCTATTTTTTCCAGGGTGGTCCTATTATCACTTTACACAGAAGTCATGCTTTGAGCTTTGGTGATTTTTGAAGAAATGTATGGTTTTAAATTTTCAGCAAATAATTATAATATATTGTAATGGCCAATAAATGATATTAAAAATGTTAAAAAGAGATGCTCTACCAACAAAAGAGGAGGTGCAACCGAAAATCTAAAATTCATGACATGTCAGATGAAGGCCTTGACAATGGCTGAAACGTCGCATGTTTTTTTTAATCAATGAAATTTGATTTCTTCAAGAGCGAGTGTGGATCTTTTTCGAGAGACAAGAACGAGAGACCTTTTTCCAATTTACAATGATTAAATGAAAAATCTTATTTCATCTAAATAAAAAATAAATAAAACACTAAAAACTGGTACTAGGGAATTTGGGCATGAAAACATTGTAATGTACAGTATGAAAATGGAAATTCATCTTGAGATTTGGTAAATATTAAAGGGGTCATCGGATGCAAAATTCACTTTGATATGGTGTTTGCATATTTGCAGTGTGTGGACACAACCACCATACAATGAAAAAAAATGAATTCACTCCTTTTTTTAAAATGCTCAAATCTAAACACTCTCAATAATCAAGACGTTTGGATTTTCTGAGCAATATGATGTCATATTGCTCATGCTTCGCCCACGACCACTGACAAACTGTCCCGTATTAGCATATTTCCGCCCTCAGCCATTTGTATACTGTCTGCCAAGGCAGCACTTTACGTGTCTTGTGCGACAGCCGCCCATGTAAGAGAGGGGTGGGGTGAGCAGTTGCTCATTATCATTTAAAGAGACATGCACCGAAACGGGTCGTTGTTTTTGAGGAGGTAAAAAGGGTGTTGTTTTACACAACCATTGAGGAATTTTGAGGAAAGTATGTTACAAACTTTACATGAAGACCCTAAAGAATCATACCAACTTGTGGAAAATGAGCATCCGATGACCCCTTTAAAATATTTGAATTAATTATTTTTCATAGATATGAAAATGGCTCGGCATATTACCATGAAGATGATCGTGAGGGGCTGCTGAAGGTGTGCCGGCTAGTTATTAATGCTCATTATGAGGAGTACGCTGCAGAAGGCTTTACAGCGCTGAGCTCCAAACATCCCGTGATTTACCAAAGTGCTGCATGCAGACCTGGCCTGGGACAACATCTCTGCAGTCAGGTACAATGTCACCTCCACTTCACTTGTCTATGCTGCATGATCTGAAATGTTTCACATTACCACCACACTATATTAAAAAAAAATGTGTGTGTGCGTTTGTGTAGTGGTGGATACTATGTGCTTTGATTTAGACAACTTTTTTTGTGTTTTCTTTTCAGCTAGGACTTCCTCTGTCAAGCCTTTGTATTGTGCCCTGTAACACCATGTTTGGCTCCTTGCATCAAATGGTAAGAATTTGTCTTTTGGTGAATACTGAAGGGAATACACTAAAAAGTTTTGGCTTGGTAAGATTTTTCTAAATGTTTTTTGAAAGAAATCTGCATTTTTTAAATAAAAAATACAGTAAAAACAGTAAAATATTTGATTTTAGAACTGGGGTGACAGAGCCTTCTCTGTTGCTGCCCCATCCCTCTGGAACTCTCTCCCCAAACAAATCCGTGACTGCACTGACCTTCCAACATTCAAATCACTGACAAAAACTCACCTTTTTAAAATTGCTTTTAATGTTTAGCTTAGTCCAGTGTGTTTTTAGTGTTTTTTTTTTTTTCTATTTGATGTTGTTCCTGCTGCTTTTATGATTCTATTCTATGTAAAGTGTCTTTGAGTACTCAGAAAAGCGCTTACAAATAAAATTTATTATTATTATTATTATTATATTTTAATATATTTTAAAATGTAATTTATTCCTGCGACGACGACAAAGCTGAATTTTCAGCATCATTGCTCCAGTCTTCAGTGTCACATGATCCTTCAGAAATCAGTCTAATATGACGATTTGCTGCTCAAGAAACATTTATTATTATTATCACTGTTGAAAACAGTTGTGCTGATTAATATTTCTATGGAAGCCGTGATGCATTTGATCAGGATTCTTTGATGAATAGAAAGTTCAAAGAACAGCATTTATTTAAAATAGAAATCTTTTGTAACTCTATAAATGTCTTTACTGTCACCTTTAATCAGTTTAATGTATCCTTGCTGAATAAAAAAAATCTCACTGATCCCCAAACTTTTGAACGATAGTGTACATTTAAGAACAAATTAAATCAAGTAAAAGATAAACAAGGAATTTGGATTAGTGCATATGCAAAACAGTGCAGACATATAACACATTAAATAGAAAGACAAATGGAATTGAAACTCTTTGTTCAGAAATGAGACCGTGTTGATAAAATGAATAAAAGATGAGCTAAAATGGTGTGTTTTTCTGTAAATTGTCTTTTTACAGGATGTTGCATTGCTTGACAAGCTCATCAAAGATGATCGCGAATCAGGGAAAGTTCCACTGCTGTTGATAGCGAATGCTGGTCGGTTTGCTATAGGACCTTATTTATTCAAGCAACTTAGTTTTTTGCATGCATTTGTTGATAGTCAATTTTGCAGGCGATCATTAATGTTTAGCTAATCTCTCAGGAACGCCAGGTGCAGGTCACACAGACAAACTCAGTCGCCTGAAAGAGCTCTGCGTTCAGTACAACATGTGGCTTCATGTGGAGGGGTTGGTATCAGCTGGTTATATGTTTATATATGTGTGTGTGTGTGTGTAAATGAACAGATATTGTTTAAATTGACTTTCTGTGGCATTCTTTTCAGGGTTAATTTGGCAACGCTTGCTCTTGGTCAGATCTCCTCCACTGTCACGGTATGTTGTGGGTTTTTTAGCACTCAAATGCCTGCATTTTCTTCCTGTTGTCAAGAATGTGCTCTAATTTTCTCCCTCTCACTATCAAGGCGGCCACCAAGTGTGATAGTATGACTTTGACTCCAGGCCCGTGGTTGGGCCTGCCCGCTGTGCCCGCTGTCACTCTTTACAGACATGAGGATCCGGCCCTGGTAAGTTGGACCATTAATATAAGTACCAATTAGCATTATACAGCACATCATATGGAAATGTAATCCAGAGTTGTGATCATACAGTGTGCAAATACCTCATGCTGTTTGTCTTGTCCTCCCTGCCGGTTGGGGGCAGTCTCTCACAGCAGGTCTGACATCCAGCCAACCAGTGGAGAAGCTTCGGGCTTTGCCTCTCTGGCTGTCCCTTCAGTACCTTGGGCATGATGGGATTGTTGAGAGGATTAAGCATGCCTCTCAGCTAGTGAGTACCCTGCCAACTTCATTTAGATAATCCCATGCACTGTAGTGGGCGTAAAGTACTATAAACACTGCAAGATTTACTCTGACCTTGTTGGGTTTCTTTCTTTGTAGAGTCAACAGCTTTTGGAGCATTTGAAGACACTGGCTTCAATAAAAACCTCGGTAGGTCAGCTTGTCTTGATCCATTCAGCTACAGAGTATTTTACAGTTACACCACAGTCCTCACAAATAAGTATGTGAATTGAAAAGTATTTGAAGCTTCTGTGTATCAGTATTTCTCTACCCGGAGTTGGTGTTGCTCCATCTATTTAATGATAGTTCCGTCTTCACTCGCCCCATGTTGTTCCAAACTCAAATTAATTTTTCTTCCATGGAACAAACACTACATTTAAAAGTATCATAAAAGTAGTCCATGTGACCTATATTCTGAAGCCATACGATAGTTTCTGTGAGGAACAGATTCACTTGACAGCTTCGCTCAAATTCGCATTCACAGAAAATGTTTGGTGAATAATTACTTATTTTATGGTCTGTTGTCACACAAAGCTATTGTATAGCAGTGTTGTTATTGATAACTAAACGTAAAACTAAAAATCATTTTAATTAATTGAAATAAAGCTATAAATATAAGAGACACTTAACCTTAAAACACTTAAATGAAAAGTAGAAATGTTGCTTTGCAAACTACCTGAAATAAAATAAGGTATTGTACTAGAAACAGAAAATAAAAAATAAAAATGACAAACAAAAACTTTTTTAAAAACTTAAACTAAAATTAAAACTAAAAAGCTAATTTAAAATATTAATAAATGCTATAATTGTATATAAATAAAATTAACATAACAATGTTGCATGGCTTCCAAAGGCATAAAATGATAGTACACGAGTTGACTACTTTCAAGATACTTTTGTTGTGCTTTTTTCATTTTGGAGTTGGACAGCCCCAGTTCCCATTTACTTTCATTATATGGGAAAGAGCTGTCACGATATGCTTTAAAAATTCACCTATTGTGTTCCACGGAAGAAAGAAAGTCGAACGGGTTGGGAATAACTTGAAAGTGAGTATATGACCCAACTTTTCATTTACTAGTGACCTTTTTCTTAAAACGTTGATGATATCATCAGCACTGGCAGACATTTCTGCCGTTTAAAACCATACTATATCACAGTGCTAAAATATGTCAGCTGAAAATGAATACATCAGCTACCATTGGTAGATATTATTTACACTTTTTATTTGAAGCTTTTTAAAATTTTGCTTCTATTATATCAGTGGCCCACTTTTTCCTTTCAGTCAGAGAATCTATAGGCTTAAACCTTAAAAGCAAACACCTCTGTTCTGTGTCACCACCATTAGGATATCCTTGACAGCGAGGTGTCTCTCCTCGAGGCTTTGCGCATGGTAAAGAGCAGAGTGTTTTTCATATGTATGTTTGCGATGTGGTTTGTGACCGTCAGCAATGTGTGCAGCTCTTATTCTGTATACATAGTGTGTTAGTGAGCGTGGGTACCTTGGTTTCAGGATGTGGTGTCTCATTCCCGGGTCCCTCCTATCTCCGGGGGCTCGCTGCGGGACGTGCTGGGCTCTCTTATACTCTCTATTGTAGGTGGGACCAACCCTCTGCTTGCTTGATCCCACTCCACTCCTCCCTTTCACCTGCGCTGTTTCTCCACTGTTCCCTCCCTCACCATGTCCACCCATAAGTGCTGGTGCTCAGTTTAAAGGCTTTTACTCATGTAAAGGCCTGCCAGTGCTACAGGCATGTGCAAACAACATTTAGGAAATGTCACTTCACAGAGCCTGATGACTTGTTGGGCATCAATGCTGGAGCCATGATGGGAAATAAGCAGAATTCTTTAAAATGGCCTTTGTGAGAGATGGAGCAAATTTTCTGTTTGTCAGAGTTGGTTCAGAATAAAGTTAATCATAGGTTAGATGCGACTATATACGTAGCTATTACAGGAACCACATTACAACATTTATTTAATGTTTTTGAGAGGCTCAATGAAGTCATTTGTTCATAAAACAAATCTTCTATTTGTTAGACAGAAAAAAGTCACTTGGATGATATTTTTAAGGTTTTATTTCCTTTATTATCCTTTATGTATCTGTTAATTTACGTATGTGGTGGTTAGACTTTTATTTATGAAAATGTCCATTAATCATGTAAGAACTAAGCATAATTTAATTAATTATATGCTTTTCTTAGTTGTAGCAAAGGTTCCAGCAACACATAGACATTCCAGCAGCACTAATGCATGACTTTAGGTCACGTGCCACATTGTCCGGATCGACCTGTCAAACCTGTAGCTAGCAAACAAAAAGCCTCTCCATGACATTGCCTCACAGCATTTAAATACTTAACCAATTGTCACAATAACATGTTAGTGCTCACAGCATGACATTAAGGCCTCCTGTAATAAATGCTCAGATGTGTCACAGGTGTTTTGAGACCCCGTCCCCACCCTCTGTGTCTCTCTGATGTTTGTAGGTGGAGGATGAACTGAATTCTCCCGTGGTGGTGTTCAGGTTTTCACAAGACAACAGTGCTCGTAAGTTTCCTTTCCTTGGTTGTGTCTATATGGTTCAATGTATGTGTATATATAGGTTGTGTGTATGGTTGCATTTTACTTTAAGGTGTCTTTGTTACACTGTATTTATACATTTAAGTACTGAGTAATTTGTATTAACTACATGTACGTACTATAGGGTTAGGGTTTGGTTTATGGTTAGTTGCATGTAGTTATGCATAATTTATAGTTATTAGTATTATTATTATTATTATTATTAAAGTAACTGCATGTAACATGTAACCAGAACACTGTTAAATAAAGTGTTACCCTTTTAATCAGCAAGGATGGGACTACTTTCAAACTTCTGAATAGTGGTGTGTGTGTGTGTGTGTGTGTACATATATCTCTAACAGCCAAAAACTCTAATTTTCAGCCTCGAGTGGCGGCTCAGTAGAAGGATATTTTGCAGGAGAGAGAGATATCATTGATGCCCTTAACAGATGGGTAAATGCTTCTCTCACTAACAGTATATTATAGGAAATAAGTCAATTGTGAAATAAGTAAGCTGTGAAATAAGTAAACTGTGAAATAAGTAAGCTGTGAAATAAGTAAACTGTGAAATAAGTAAGCTGTGAAATAAGTAAACTGTGAAATAAGTAAACTGTGAGCATGTATAATAGAATACAGTGCGACATATATATACACCGTAGATGCTTTTCTTACAAACGAGTGACCCGACTGCTTTGATCTGATTTGACAGTTGGGTGAGCAGTTGGCGCAGCAGGTTCCCCTCAGTGGCGTAGATGTGGTTGAGCTGGAAGATGAGGGCACATGTGTTCGTTTCAGCCCCCTCATGACCGCTGCAGGTCAGACATTTGAGAGATAATTAAATATCTGGAATGCTAACACACTGACTAAGAAACTGGAGACAAACTGGGCGGAGCTTTTCTTATAATTATGTGGGTTATACTAAGAAGAATAGGCCTATATAATGTTATTTAAAGACATTTGAATGGCTGGGCAAACAAGCATATGTATTTATTCTGAGCATGGCAAGTAAAAGCTGTTTTCTTTGCCCAAAATTTCTCACATTTTTAACAGGCTTATTTTGTTAGTAATGAGACCTAATTCATGTTGCCATGTTCATGCTAACAATGATGGTGATATATGTGTGTGTAGCCCTTGGCACTCAGGAGAATGATGTGGCGGCACTGGTGGAGAAGCTGGGAGAGATGATTCCAGTGCTGTGCTGCACCCTACGCTTCAGACAGGACTTCAAGGACGAGGTGCTACAGCAAGCTTTACTCTCATACATTGAGGACCTGAGCTGGCCTGGTCTTGGAGTTGTGAGGTGAGACTCTGGAGTCAAACCTCAATCAATTTACAGGACATTTTACATTACATTCATGCATTTGACAGACGCTTTTATATAAATTGTATTTAATACATTTAGTGAGTTTTGTGTTCGAAAGCATAACCTAATCTGCCAGATGAGTTACAGGAACAAGCTACAGGATACATTCACCCTAATATCAGATGTTCCCTCGTTCAGAGAAAGAAGGAAACTTTCCTTATTGCACGTTTCCACAGTGCCTGACAGGTTCTGTTTTTTTCATCAGGTATGAGCCCAGAAACACAGACCTTGATGAAGATAAGAGACAACAAAGGGTGGAGAAGATCAACAGTGAATTGCTTAATAAACTGATGGAGCTTGATACAGACCTGGAGTTCTCTTGTGGTAAATGACTAGTGGTCCCATGACTGACAGTTGTCGCATTGCTTTTAAATTCACATGAATTCTGTGACCTCAAAACTGCTGTCTTGTGTCCAGGTCCTGAGTTCTGTGAAGAAACTAATTGCATATTTATTGGAATGGCAACTGAAGACCTGGATGTGGCAGAGTTGGTGGAAACTATAGGATCTGTTGGAAGAGACATTGAGGAAAGTGGAAAGGTATGCATTCTTTTTTCTTTTACTTTTGGACAGGTGTTTAATCATTTGAGTAGACACCGAATATCAGATAAATAATTAGAAATAAAGCATCTGTTTGTGCCTAGTTGTTTGAGAACATGACTGAGGTCGTGAGAAGAGGCATTCAGGAAGCTGAGCTGCAGCTTCAGAAAGCAAATGAAGAGAAACTTATTGAGGAGGTGAGTGCATATGTGTAAGTAGACAGTGGAGTCCAAAATTCTGAGACCAAAAAAACTTCTTTAACGCTGAAAATAAACAAATTTCAGGATTCTGAAATAGTTAAACCAAAGAAAGTTTATTACAAGTTTTTGCGCTTAATTTCTAGGAAAAATAAGTCAATATTACCGTTTACACCGTGTATTGAGATGCATTTTGGTCGATCAGAAGTAGACACATTCCTGTTTATACCTGGTGTTTTAATCCGTCTCTTTTGTCCAGTTTCAACCACTTCTGTCCTGATTTCTTCAAGGGGAGGGTCTATGGGCGGGTAAATTTATGGACTTATTCAGATCGTTAGAAATCAGGAATGGTGAGAGAACATTGTGCTTGGTACGTTGTTCTTCTTCAAACCAAACTTGGGTCTTCAGTTAACAAAGTTTAAATCCCGTCTGGCTAGCGCGCTTCCCATAAGGTTTACGCATTAGGTCAGTAGCTGGAGAGCAGACGATCTTTTGTGGTTGTTCAAACACATTCGACCACATGAGCGTCTACACTACGAAAGAATCCAGTCGAATGCATTTTCAGCTAACTCTAGAATTGGTCGAAAGTGGACAAGCTCAAAACGTTTTGGACCCCGTTTACACCTGTATTTGCATCTTAATACCAGGTGTAAACAGGGCCTATGTGACATTGATCATGTGACTCCTTGTTCAGATGGTCAAATGTTCTTGTTTCTGTTGAAGATGCTCTTTATATCATTCTCAAATCATGATGGAGAACATGATCATCGTGTTGTACAATAAACAAAAGAGAGACAAACCAAATAGACATTTAGAAATTCAATTCAACTTCTCACATTGTAATTCTGATTATCTAATGTTTAATAAATAAATATAATAATAAATGCTAATAATTATTACATGTATTCAATCAAAAAAATATATTCAATCAAATCCTTTTCTGATTAAATAGACATTAAATCATTCCAATAGAGATTATGTTGATGTGCAATTTTTCTCCATTTATTTTTCAGGGCGTACTTCGACAAATTCCTCTAGTGGGCTCTGTGCTTAACTGGTTCTCCCCGGTTCAGGCCTCTGTCAAAGGAAGAACTTTTAACCTAGCTGAAGGTATATATGTGCTAAAAATGTTTTCTGATGAAATTGTCAAGAGAACTTGTAGTTTTCAGGTTTGTATAGTATCTATTTTTTTCTCCATAGGTTGTCTGGACAGCACCGAGCCTGTTTATTCCATAAAAGCCCAGATGAATACAGAAGCTTCCCCTGATTCCCCCAAGTCCAGCACCAAACGGTTTCCAGGTAACATCTTGAGCTAAGATCAGTATGACCCTAATTACACTGAATTACTCTGCGTCCACAAAATAATGAAATCACATTTGGTCTTTCATTGATGTTCACAGAACTCTCAGGTTAATCATACCATGTGATTCACAGGCCAAAAACTCTTCCGGCGGCATGGAGCAGGCTCAGACTCTATCAGTGATACCAGCTCTGTCAGCCAGCTCGAAGAATCGTTCAGGGAAACGGCACAGGTGCAGGTCACTGATGTGGAGGAGGCGGAGGTCCCTCAGGAGGATCCTGCGCACATACCAGAGGATACAGCTTCATCCGACCAGCGTGTGCCAGAGGGACAAGAGACAGAGAGTGTAGACAATCTTAGATAAGACCACTCCGAAATGGTTGCTCATGAGGTTTGCTCTATATAACAGAGGAATATGCCTCCATGACCTTGATGCCTTTGAGCAAACCACTTTTGAAATTAAGAAAAGAAGCAGCTTTAAATGCAAATAACAAAACACTGGAATTTCATGAAAATAATGTCTGAATATATGTCTAAATCTCACATCCCTTATTAGTTAGTAAATAATCAATTGCACTTTTTTAAAAGTTTGGTTAATCATATGTTATAGGGTTTGCTCACAGTTCTTTATGTGCACTGCCAGTATATTCTACCATTATGGGCGGCAGTACTTGCGTTTTGATTTTGAATGCTTATCTTTGTCATCTACAGGCCTGTCTGACAGGTTTTCTGATCCGTTTCCACACATTATTTACACAACGAAAGGGCTATTGTGGCCTTACCGTCATGATTATTAATGTCAAAATGTCTTGTTTGCCAAAAGCTGGTCTTGCTTTGTGCTCTCTAAAGGCAGACGTATAAGATGGAAAGTTGATGCTTGAAGACTCTGTTTCTTGCAGCTGTTTCTAATCAAACGATAGCCTTATTGCACTTTTATGTACAGAATGTCACACTTTAATCAGAACAGCAGAATATTTATTTATCCTTGAAATAATTCTCTTGGAGAACATTAGGCTATTTAGAGACATGAGTAACATTTGCTATGTCTAAAATAAGTTCAAATCAAACTGATACCCATCCAGCACTGAATGATTATTAGACTGTTCTCACTGTGAAGAATGTTTCAGAGATGTCTCTTTGAGTAATTGTTACATTTTATTTTGGATGTTTATGAAGGCTACACATAATGTACTAAAATGAAGATCCTTATTTGTTGTTTACACCAATGTTAATGGTTTTAGCACACAAAAAAAAAAAACATTGCTATTGGGGAAATGTAGTTTAATTTAGTGTATGAATATTGTGAGAAGAAATTCACTACAGTTATATCACATCCATCCATATTTTGAGGGGCATAAAGTGCTCTTTCCGTAACTGTGCTTCCTTACTGAATAATGTAATTGTAGATCTGCTCATCTTTTTTCAAAATGATTCTGTCTTAACTGGTGCAATAAATAAATGGGATTTTCTTTGGGGGAAATGAGTACTGACTTATTGTGTCAAACGTAAGAAGAGTGTTTTTTTAAAATTACAATTTTATTTTACAATGAGAAGTTATGTAAATGACAATAAAGAAAATGCTAAAATACGAGTGTTTTTTTTATTTTATTTTTTTAACTGCCCTTAAGTTGTGATGGTATTTTTACATAAATAATTTAATCGGCTAAAACGGCTGTTTTATTACATTAAAACCCTCTGAAAGTGACTTTAAAGTTAAGCTTCGAATACATTTTTAAATATAGTTTCATAAGTAAGGCGAACGGAAATTGATTATTAGCTAGTGAAAAGAGGTAGTCGGGTTCATCCATAATGCGGACATGTAGTTTTGTCATCGACACCGCTCTGAAGCCTTTCGTGTTTTGCCAGAAGCTAAACTACTACATTTCCCAGAATTCAACTCGCTGTTGCTCCGCGAGGTCAGGGGAGTCGTCAGCGCACACGAGGACTCATTCCGAGCTCTTAGTCAAACCTCCCTTTCTCTCGCCCCTCGCTGAGAGACACCGGCTGTTTGATTTCAACCAAACGGGGGGAAGGCCATACGCCACTAACAGAAAGTTTTAACAACGCACGGGGTGACCTTAACAGCGGCTAAGGCCGGACAAAAAAGTGATCAAGTCGGTGGCTTTAAAGCGCGCGTGTGTGGAACAGCTGTGTGGCGATGGAAGCGATAGACACTGCCCCTGATTCCTGGGATCAGGAGGACGATGGCGAGGCCCAGGTCGACGTGCAACTTTCCAATGCTCTTACTACCACCCTTAACGTGGACGCCAAGCCGTTTGTCCCCAACGTGCACGCCGCAGAATTCATCCCGACCTTCCTGCCGAAGGGCTCCACGGAAACTGTGGAGTCAGCGGGTGAGTTCCCGGTGTTTTCACGTCTGTTAACCGCTTTAGCTGTTAGCCTCACACACGCTTGTTCGCATGAGCTTAGCATGGATGCTACATGAGAGTTGCCGTCAACGGCTCGAAGCGGAAACGTGGCCACCGTGTTATATGGAAGTTAACAATCAGAAAAACTTGCTTGACGTGAATAATAAGCGTTCGTTAACACGATAATAACACTGTAACAGCGGCTCGTGCTAGAAAGTGAATCGTTTGGGTGGAGACTTTGTATGTAGGTGCTTGTGAAGCATTTTTAGCCTTATAATAATATATACCTGGCTTTAAAGAAAGAGTTAAAAGTGTGTTCAAGTAAGTTAGTTCTTTGGTTAACTAGCCAGTTAGCTGAAGCTTTAGTCATGTTATTGCCATTTTATTGATACACGTGAACATGCCGTTTGTTAGCATGGCAATAATCAATACTGATGATCAGAGGCCTGGCGCTTCGTAATCAAACAGATTCTCTCATTGCTTGGTTGTTGGAGGGGTCTCTTTTGGCTGGGGTTTGTTTAATGGTGAGGTTTGCCCCCAACCCCCCATGCTGTCTTATTGCAAACATGATGTATCCTTATGCGCTGTGCTGTTGTGGTGGAACAATGAAAGTCAATTGTTGCCCTTAATCCCCTTAGATTATGACACGAGAAGTGTTTCACCTCCTAGTTTTAGATTAAATACTTTTATACAGAGTATTACCTACCAGAAAAGGTGATGTCAAAGCAGCTAAATGTTGCCACTACAACCAAGACTCACACTCTTACCTGAAGCCTTCGTGTTACCTGTTGTGTTTGAAAACAGTGTGTTTATAAGGTACACACTGGAGGTCTTCTTGGAAAGATCAGTGTAGCGTGTAATGGAGGTAAACGCGGTGATCTGATCTGCTCTGCTTGTTTAACTTTTCCAAGCTTATTTGCATAAAAATAACCTCTGTAGAGACAGGGTGGTGTTAAAGTATTCTAAGCAATATGAAAAGGATTGTAAGAGATTTGAGAGTATTAAATTTGACCGTGGGACTCCGGCTACAGAATTACTTAAATTCATGATCTTGTCGCAAAAACGTGGGAGTTTGTTGAAGGATTAGGATCCTGTCCCCCGGATTCACAGACCAGGCTTAAGTTAGACTCAAATAAATGTTTAAGCTGTTTTAACTGAAAGCAATTTGCACTGACATATCATAAGATATGTCAGTGTCATTGTTTTGTCTCAAGATGCACACCAAGGCACGTTTATAAAAACTATTTAAATGCCCTAATTGAACTAAGGACTAATCCTGGTTTAGTCTAAGCCCTGTCTGTGAAACCGGGGCTATAACTTGTCTCTGTCTTACCACAAATGGAAGATATGCTGTTCACGTACTATTACATACATAGCGCAGTTTGTTGTCCTCAAATGTGTTTAATGTTGACATGCAATTTCCATTTTTAGATAAGTATTCTTAGTAACTGGACTGTTCTGTATAATTACAGCTATAAAAATAAGCATTTTATATTCCTGCAGGTCCTGATACGGATGCCAGTGTGGAAGTATCAGAGCCTGAGGGTGAGTAAATGCTGAGAGACACCACCACATTGTTTTTCACATCCTCATAATGATGATAATCATACAGATGAGTCGGCAGCTAAACTGGTCAACCAATAAGAATTGTGCTTTTGGTCACATGCCCAGAGCCGCTGCTGTAACAAATCCACGATTTGGTAGTGCGCACAAACAGTATTTTGCTAAGTGATGATGCAGTCTTGTATTTTTTGATAAACACCATAGCGATTTAAAAAAATTCTGAATACCTGTGTGGGAAAATTATAAATATGGTTTGACTTCCTTTCTTTTCTGACAAGTGGATATCAGAAATGGAAAGTAGCGTAGCACTTTTAGAATCACAGTATTTCTGCTTTTTGATTCCAGCGCCACC
The DNA here is from genome assembly GCF_963993115.1 of Abramis brama. Taxonomy (NCBI): domain Eukaryota; kingdom Metazoa; phylum Chordata; class Actinopteri; order Cypriniformes; family Leuciscidae; genus Abramis; species Abramis brama. The sequence continues at coordinate 33,821,682 of NC_139963.1, forward strand.
TACTGTCAAAGAGTGAGTTTTAAGGGTGCTTAGATTGATCGGCGGCCGGTCAATATCGACCGATAATCGTTTTAAATAGTTTCATCGATGGTCAATCAGATGACGCAAAACCCGCAAGACAATTTTTCTATGCACAGCTGAAATTTTCACTACTTTGGCCAGTCTTGTCTGGTAGTTCTACCAGGCATCTGATCATAAATTTGAAACTCCTTGCGGAGACATTGCAACGACAACAACCCTACAGTAATGACAGCAAGAAACTTGGGCTGTGCGATTCTACTGCATTTCTTTCCTTCATAGTGGTGAGCTTTCGTTCCTCCCTAAAAGCCCAAACTTAACATCCAATTCAGCTAAATCAGTGATTGTCGTAAAATGCATTATACTGTTACTAAACTGCAGGACGTGCTCTAATGAAAAGTGAATCAAACTGCATTAAGCGCGAAAGAGTTACTGTTCCCCAAGCGGCTTTCTCTGTGTGCGCTCTAAGGCCGGCGACACACTGGCTGCGTGGCGTGTCTGTTTTTATTTCGGCTCCCATGTTAACATTTTAAAACGCGCATGCTAGAAATTGAACCTACGCCTATTTTTCACGCGACACGCAAGCATGTTGGAAGCGTTTCCAGGCTAAATAGTATAGGAAAAGATGTTTATATGTCATTTTGACACAAATACATATTAAGTGACGTTTTGATGTTTGAAAGTCTCTAGGTTTTGACATAAATGCAGATATAAATGTAATTAAAAAAAATATTACATAATATTATTATAATATTATATTATAAAAATATACACCTGTCAATACAGAACGAAATATTCTGTAGCCTATTTTGCCGTCATTACTGCCGACGTTGTCTTTGCTGCTATATATTTGTTTAACATGAAGTATAGGCCTTCCACAACTCTCTCCCCATATGCCGAATATATCACCAATGAGGCTTATCATATGTTAGCTAGAAGCAGCAGCGCCGCGTCAGACACGTTTCTGGTGTGCAAAGACATAGAAAATGCCACGCAACAGAAACGCCACGCAGCCAGTGCGTCGCCAGCCTAAGACTGAGTGGACCAAGGGCTTCGATTTTGCACTTAAAGGTCTCGTATTAAGATGTAAAATAAGTCTCTGATGTCCCCAGAGTGTGTATGTGAAGTTTCAGCTCAAAATACCCAACAGATCATTTTTTACAGCATGTTTAAATTGTCATTTTTTGGGGCACAGAAAAACGCGCTGTTTTAGTGTGTGCCCTTTAAATGCAAATAAGCTGCTGCTGGACGACCCAGGGGGCGGAGCTTCATGAGCTCGCGCTCAGTCTCTCAGGACAATTTCATCTCACGGAATGATGATAATATCAGAAACTCTCAGTAACGGTGTTCATTTCGAGTCGGACAATAATGCCTACAGAGTCAGAGTGCTGTATAACAGGTATAGTTTAGTAGTTTAATTACGGTTATTATAACGTATTTGTCATCTGCTTGTATGTATCCATTATTTATTAATAGCTTACAAGTCTGCTGTCTGAATGATGATCAAACATATACTGATGAGTTTAATAAAGTTTATTGTACATCACATAAAAGATGAAGCGTCAGTTTTACTTCAGAAAATCACCGTAAGAGTAAACACCGTAAACACAGTAAGTTATAAGAAGTGCGCAAGTGCATAAACGAATTTCGGTAGAGTTGAGGGAGCATTTCTGTGGGCGGAGGTTAGTCAAAAAACTGTTCTACTGACGTCATTAAAGAAGGAAGTAGAGGGATGTAGTCCAAACGGGCCGTTCGATGTAGGCGACTTCTGTTAAATAAAATATCTCGCTTGGCATTGAACTTTGAGCTTTATAATTTTACAGATATTATTTATGCTCTAACAGCAACATTACACACTACCTAAAGTTTGAAACATGGGATCACGAAGAACGGGACCTTTAAATGATCAAATACACACAGATGTATGTCAATGCCCAGCTTAGTGAGTATTCACTTAAACAATTGGTAATATATTAGGTGAACATAAACAGTTGGGAAATAAATCGTATGTGTATTAGTAAATTGATCCATGGCTTAGGTCCTAATCTCCTGTTAGAGAGGGAATTAGGATACAATACTTAACACAATGCCACATATTGCACATGTGGCATTGTATTAAGTATTGTATCCTAATATCAAACTGCAGTATTAGTCAAAAAGGAAATGGCTGAAGTTGTTGACGTACAACCAACTGTGAGTGGTCAATTGGTGTAAAATGATAATGTTGGTTTTTGACTTCAGCTCCACCCATGGAGAACGGTGATGCAGAGATGGCGTCAGATGACACCTGGGAGCAGAAAGGGAGTGAGCCCAGTGAGGCTGAGGCAGAGCCAGGAGGCCCTGGAGGAGACGGGGGTCAAGCTGAAGAAGACTCCCCTCAAGAGGAAGGAATGGAGGAAGAAGAAGTGCCAACACCTAAAGTAGCCCCCACACAGCCAAATGCCCCCAAGAAGGAACATGTTAACGTGGTCTTTATTGGCCATGTCGGTTAGTTTTTGCATATTGCATTTACGTGATTGATTGATGCTGGAGTCTAGTGTCCTGTTTTGATTGACTGTGAAGGTTTTAACTCCTCTAGGCCTCTTTACTTTTCGGTTGATTCTTATGAAAAGATTTTTAATAAATTGAGACCATAATTAGTTTGACTTTTTTTAACATCTACGATAAACTTTAAAAACCTTTTAATTAATTTTTTATTTGTTGTTTATATTTAGTTTTTTTCCCCTATTATTCACTTGTTTCGTGCCATGAATATAGCAGTGGTAAATTATAAAACAAACAAACATGATTGCACAGTAACTTAATAAAATTTATTTGGTTTGTTGCATTAACTTTTTGTCTTTAGCGTCCATTTCAATTTCTTAAAGCGAGTAATTCTAGTAACTTGCTGGAATAGTTTTTGCACTTGGCTCTAAATTGGTTGGATTTGTTATATAACCACTTTATTATTAATCACACAAGGCAGCTCGGTTCATGCATTTCAGAAGCATCATGGGGAACGTTTTTAAAAATGTCTTTGGAGAACTGTGAATTGGCTATCTTTATCTGTCCTGGCCTCACACTGAATTTTTCTTATCTCGTATTCCTCCAGATGCTGGCAAGTCAACTATTGGAGGGCAAATCATGTGAGTTGTTGATTTTTACACTGTTTTAGCAGAAGTAGTTGGGTTTTCCATCCCCTGTTTCTGAAAGCCCTGCTTTCTGCCCATCCTCCACAGGTATTTAACAGGAATGGTGGACAAACGAACTCTGGAGAAGTATGAAAAAGAAGCCAAGGAGAAGAACAGGGAAACTTGGTAATTAGCTTAGTTGAGTTAATTTACCAGAACATCGGGTGGGTAATCAAACAGATTCCCTCCAAACATAGCTAAAACTTGTAACACTTCAGTGCTTTTTGTGCCTAGAGGTGGAGCTATTTTTCATAGTAAATGTTTTTCTCAGGTACCTCTCTTGGGCTCTTGACACAAACCAGGAGGAAAGAGACAAAGGAAAGACTGTGGAAGTCGGACGTGCGTACTTCGAAACGGAGAAAAAGCACTTTACCATTCTGGACGCACCAGGCCACAAAAGCTTTGTGCCCAACATGATTGGTGGTGCTTCACAGGCCGATTTGGCAGTGCTGGTGAGTCATAATGTTGAATAGGCACTGAAGGACTGCCCTGAGAAATATCCACTCATGCTACCTACAATTCAGAAAATCCATGGAAAAACCTGAGCTATGAGCAGGGCGATGTGGTCATGATACAGAAGAGGGCGCTGTTTGAATACAGATGTCAGACTCAAAAGGCATTGACTGTCACTCAGAAAACAGAAAAGTTTGTTTTTTTGTTTTTCCATTGACTTCAGTCCCTGTATTAATTGTCACTTTCTCTCTCTGAAGGTAATCTCTGCAAGGAAAGGAGAGTTTGAAACAGGCTTTGAGAAAGGAGGCCAGACGCGAGAGCATGCCATGTTGGCCAAAACTGCTGGAGTAAAGCATTTGATTGTACTTGTAAACAAAATGGATGACCCAACAGTCAACTGGAGTCTGGAGAGGTCAGTGAATGGACATCTATATACAGAGTTGTTGTATATTACTTTGTTTTATTTTTTTATTTTTATTTTTTAACAAAAAATGCGCCAAGTGTGTTCATTAATATTATTCACTGTTTGCACGTAGGTACGAAGAATGTAAGGAGAAACTTGTACCATTTTTGAAGAAAGTTGGGTTTAACCCCAGGAAAGATATTCATTTTATGCCATGTTCGGGACTTACTGGGGCCAACCTAAAGGAGCCGGCGGATTACTGCCCTTGGTATACGTAAGTGTGCTGAGCTTGCTAATTGCTACTTTTTTTTTTTTTTGAAGTAGAGATGCACCAATTTAAATTTTCTTGACCGATTCTGTTTTTTTTGTGTGTGTGTGTGTGTGTAAGTGTGACCTGCTGATTTTTGCCAAATCTGATTTCCTTCTAAGAACTGTAATTGACTAGCCTGGCAAGCCAGACCTACATCAAGATGTTAGGTCTGGCAACTCACCATAGACACGGCTCAATCCGAGGGGCGGGATAAACGTCTGTCTTTCAAATTCCCTCTGCATGCAATAGGACAGCGTTTCAACCAGCCAGAGCGTTTTCCCAACAGCGGAGCTAACGTTAGTTGATAGATTCAACTTTTGCCATATCTGGCCGGCAAAACTACGAACACATCTTCATTTTTTTAAGAATGACTTAAGTGCCGTTCTTTGCTCTTTTCTCAAAGAAAAACTTAACTCCAAGTCCTCCAGAGTCGCGGCCAAAGCCGATTCGAAAGACTGTTCTCCAGCAGCAGCAGCCATTCTTTGTTTTCAAGTAGCAGGGAACTGTCGCAACTCTGTCGTCATTATGTTAAGCCCGCCCTGCCTACTCTATACACGATGTGATTGGCCTGACCCAATTTAGGTTTTTGCAGCTCGAAAGTCAATGGAGAGTTGCTAGACTACCCTGGCTGCAAAATAAATTTGCTGTCGCTAGGGTGCGTCTAGATTTCTAGGCTAGTAATTGACAGCATATACAAAAAAAATCTACTTTTCTTCAGTGTGAAATTTTATTTTCATAAAAAACCACAAGTAAAAAGTCAGTAATAAAATAAGAACAAATAAACAAAGTGCAAACAACAGCACAAGCAAATGTAATAGAATAGAGATATGAAATAAACACTGCTTAAAGTTTTTCAGGTTGGTTTAAAAGTAGGTTAGTATTCAGCATTAGGCGGCTGTCACTTTAAGAGTTTATACATTGATCCAATATATATTTTTCTTTCCAATTATTCCAATATTTTCGTTCCAAAACTGATTGTTTAACTGAATACTCGCCAAGACGGGCATTTTGACATAATTTTGTATTTATGTGACACTGCAATAAAAAGTGCATGAATATTGTGTCTCACTGTTTTTGTGAAATGTGTTTGTGTACTATGGACAGAGGGTTACCATTCATTCCACATCTGGACAGTTTGCCAAACTTCAACAGATCAAGTGATGGACCAGTCAGGTTACCCATTGTAGACAAATATAAGGCAAGTAAAGTGCATCAACGTGTTAAGTTTTAAATGATGTTCTTTGACAACAAAATATAAACATTTGGGGACGGGGTTGGGGGGTTAAATGGTGAAATGTTTTTTTTTCTTTATTTATTTATTTATTTATGAATTATTTTGCATTGTACTACTTTGTATAAATGCTTTGAAGTTCATATATCATGTATGGATGTGTGTTTTTGCAGGACATGGGTACTGTGATATTGGGGAAATTGGAGTCGGGATCAATCAGTAAAGCTCAGCAACTTGTGATGATGCCCAACAGGGTAAGAGTATGGTAACGTAACACTTTAAAGCGTCAGGTTTTATGGCAGGAATTGGCTGAATGACGTATCAGTGCCTACCTCATCTGTGTGCAGCACACTGTGGAGGTGCTGAGTCTGCTTTCTGATGACGTCGAAACCGATGATGCTGGACCAGGAGAGAACTTGAAGTTGCGACTCAAAGGCATTGAAGAGGAGGAGATCCTGCCTGGCTTTATCCTCTGCAATGCTGAGAACCTTTGCCACACTGGGCGCACCTTTGATGCCCAGGTCAGTGAAAACTCATTAAACTTGTGTAATTAAAGAAATTATTTAGCTTCAATACAAATTCAGTTCTGTCTAGGGATGCACCTAAATGAAAAATATGGGCCAAAACTGAAAATTCTGGATGCACTTGGCTGAAAACGAAACACAAAATTACCTTCTTTTTTTTAAATATAATTACTCTTAATAATCTCTTATTTTTTTTAATTTATTTTTTTTAATTAATATTAGAATTTAATTCAATTCAATCATTTTTATTGAATCTTAATTTTAAAAAAAAATACAAGCCAAACATTTTATTTAAAGTAACACACCAAAATAGACCAAAAATATATTAAAATAATATTAAAATATCATTATTATTCTTCATTCAGTTCTTTGCAACAGAATCAGATTTTAACAGATTTGTTTTTTTTGACCAATTCTAAAAATACATTTTTTAGGGTAGCATAATTTTACCAGCGATTCCCAGCACAGCTAAACCACTGTTTGCAATAGCCCTACTGTTACAGCACAGTGCGGCTATTGCAAACAGAAACAAGTCTACCACAGAAAAATTTCATGTCGGCACGTTATTTGAGCAGACATTGCTTTTCCGGTGAGTGTGAGCGGTACATGAGTGGAGCGTTCCCTTGTGCCGTAAGCGACTGAGCAGAGAGCGCAGACACGGAGCAGAACATTGAGCAGAGCAAACTGGGTCCCGGTACAGATTTACTGACTTGATCCGAGTCGCTTCAAAGTTGTGTGCCTTTGGAAACGGAGCCGCTCGCCAAGTTACAAAAAAGGCTGCGAGAGAGTGAAACCTGAGCGCTGAACACTGAGGGGCGGCATATATTTTCTGCCTTTTTTCTCTTTTGGCTAAAAACCGAAAATGCCGTTTTCGGCCGATAATTTTCGGTGACTGAAATTTTGGTCCATCCTTAGTTCTATCAACAGTATTTCTGATTGCTCCATTTTTCTTTGCGTTTTGCTTTGCAATTCCCCATAATAATTGTGCTTCTGTCTCTGCCATTTTCAGATAGTCATCATTGAACACAAGTCAATCATCTGCCCAGGTTACAATGCAGTTCTTCATATCCACACCTGCATTGAAGAAGTGCAAATTTCGGTAATGATTGAGAATTCTTACATTGACTTAATATCTGTGTGGAAATTCTCTTGTGAAAGCCTGCTGACTTGAGTTGAGTGCCCTCATTTACAGCTAGTTCTCTACCAAAGTTGTTTAAATGTACTTCTGGCCACTTTACAGGCCTTAATTTGTCTGGTAGACAAAAAGACGGGGGACAAGAGCAAAACACGACCCCGCTTCGTCAAACAGGACCAGGTGTGCATTGCTCGTTTGAGAACAGCTGGGACCATCTGCCTTGAGACCTTCAAAGATTTCCCTCAGATGGGACGCTTCACCTTACGAGATGAAGGTGAGTGGATATTTTCACCAAGTGTGTTTTTTTTTTTGTTTGTTTTTTTTTTTTTTACTTGCCTTCAACTCGGATTTGTAGTTTATTTCTGTTCTGTGAATATTTACTTTTTTTTTTATTTCAGGGAAAACCATTGCCATTGGAAAAGTGTTAAAACTTGTTGCCGAGAAGGACTGAAAAGAACGTTTAGTGGTTCTGAAACGACTGACCGAGGCGGAGGTAGATGCTGCTACGGCCGCAGCACACTTCATAGCCCTCCTGTTCTTTCTCCCCTTCGCCACTTGAAGACCAGCTTAAAAAACTTCTCTTAAAGAAATCTGTTTTTAAGCAAATGAAAATGAAATCAAGTCCACGTGTCAGCTTTCTCATATTGAGAGCTCAGCGATGCCATTGTTTTAGGTTCTCCCCCATGACCTGTTCCTCATCAATCTGCACACGTTAAATGGCAAGAGATCTAGCTCTCTTCCAAACTTTTTTTATTGTTTTTTTTTTTTTATATATATAATTTTTCTTTTTGCTTCCATCAGAGAAATGTAATGGCAGCATATACAGTAACCATATGTGGACCAAGATTTGCTTGTTAACATAAAATGATTTATGAGCAGTAAAGTTTGAATGATTAACCAACTGAAACCAAAATGTTAAAATCTTGGTTATACACGTCTCCCATTGCTTATTCCCATTTTGGTTTCTGTTCACAACGTTCTTGCAAAGTGCATGAGCGTGTTCACATTATTAAAGCATCTTCTATGACAATAAAATATAAAATTGTGGAAAAATTTGTATTGTTGAATTTTTTGTTCCCCCTCTTCCTTCACAGGATATTTTGTGCTATATGCCTGAATGTTTTCTTTTTAAAAAAGTGTGATGGAAATATTTGATCTCGGCCTTGTTAATTGAAGATGTTTTGGTGAAGTTTTGTTGTGTTTAAAGGGGTGGTATAATGCCCTTTTCACAAGATGTAAAATAAGTCTTTGATGTCCCCAGAGTGTGTATGTGAAGGTTTAGCTCAAAAGCTTAGGGGGCGGGTTTATGTAAATTTTAGGGTTCGTGATGTCACTAACCCGGGAGGAATGTTGTGTAGTCCCTACCAGCCGTTTGTTGTAATCCTTAAAAAGTTATTTCTTTAAAAGCAAATATCTCCCTTTGCTTTTAACTTTGAGCGTCGTAACTTTGCAGATGTTGTTTATGCTCAAACAGCAACATTACACACTAAAGTTAGAAAGGTGAAATCATAACCACCCCTTTAAAAAAAAGTGTTGATCTGTGTTTATTTTTTTTAAATGATTTGGATTCCATCTAATTCTGCAAAAAAAAAAAAAATGGTTAAAATGATTATTTAGCACTGTACATGAGTAAATCCTATATCTCTAAATAGCTTGCGTGTGTGAGCTGCAATGATATTTTCAGTGTTTGTAGATGGTATAAACCCCATGTCTTGTAAAACAGGGGCTTATCAACTATGTTTAGCAATTTGCTTAAAGCAGATGCAGTGTGTTTTTTGTATTTGTGGGTGAAACTGTTCTGAGACCTAAATAGGGCAGTGTAGTCCTGCTCCAGATGTTCATACTGACGCACCCACAGGGAGTGGCTTTCCCTCCACTGTATTTTGTGGGTAAATACAGTAACTGACAGACAGAAGTGGAACAAGAGCTTCTGTATAACCTTTGAGCTTTCTGAGTAAGTGTACTTCATTTCTTTTAATTTTGATGTTTATAGTATTAGTTGTGTCAACTTGCGTGGTAAGTTACTGAAATGACATTATTTTAGTATGAAAGCAATATTTGTAGGTTTTTTCTTTGTGGTTTTCATGCTCTAAGCCTGAGTTCATATAGATGATCTTGCATTTCTGTAGATCGAAATGCACTCCAACATATCTTCTGTCCGGACTGAGACTGATGAAGCTGGTTCGTGCCCTGAAAAGACTTCTCACAAAGGAGTGAAATGTGGATGGAGTCACTTTCAAAAGCCAGCCCTGGCCATCTTCATTGGGAGTCTTCTCTTTGGCACAGGCACTGCGCTGTCCTTGCTGTACTTCACACAGGTGGGCAATGTGCCCTATTTAGTAGGACCTATATTCTTGTCTGTGGGGCTGATGTTTTTGGTCACTGGACTTGTCTGGGTGCCGGTCATTAAGCAGAAGATGATCCATACAGCCATGACCCAAATGAGCCATGGCAGACCTCTGCTTGAGCAAGGAATTCATGCACAGTCCTGTGTAACCATTTCATAGAGACTCTGAACTGTGGCTGATGTTAGGAAAGAATTATTGTTTTATTTATGGGATGGCATGTAAATCATGTATCTTTATCCTGTCGAATGAGAATTTTTGTGTGTGTGTGTGCAATCTATAGATGTGTCTTCCGTTGTTTTTTTAATTTTTTTTATTGTTGTGTTCCTAGCAAATCCCTACATCTGGATTAAAATGGCTTCAAATGCTCACCGCTTAGGGCATCAGAGGTCAGAATTAATTCAGCTCTCAGGGCCTCACAGAAAAAGCACAAATATGTAGGTCAGCTCCAGGAAAAACCTTTAGATTAAAAACACGAAGCACTGTTTTTGTCTACCATTAATTCATTTATTGATTGATTATGATTTAATGTATTAAATTATTGAACATAATTATAATGTTAAGCACATGCTGGTTGTCACCATGTTCATAGTGACTATTGTGTATCTGACTTATATTTCTCCAGGTTACGTTCTCACTTAATTTTGGGAAATAGTACTAATAATTATGTATGATTCATAAACAAATTGTTTTTGGGGTGTTTTCAATTTATTCAATTAACCTGTTCACAAAAGGATTCGTTCACGAACACGACTGAATCGGTTTGAGCGATCAACAATTCACCGAAAACCATTTGTAAGAGCAACTGGTGATTATAAGAGTTTATGATTATAAGATTATAACTGTTTATAAGAGCTGAATCATTGCTGCTACTAACTGAACTGCCACATTAAATTACAATTATTGTAAAAAAAGAAAAAGAGTTTATATGCCATGTCGTGATTTAAAGGGATAGTTCACCCAAAAATTAAAAGGTTGTTGCTCACCCTCATGTTGTTCCAAACCTGTATGAATTTCTTTCTTCTGCTGAACACAAAAGAAGATATTTTTAAAGAATGTTGGTAATCAAACAGTGGACGGCACCCATTGACTTAACGTTACATGAAAGTCAATGGGTGCCATCAACTGTCTGGTTACAAACATTCCTTCTTAACTGAAGAAAAAACTCATACTGGTTTGGAACAACTTAGGGGTGAGTAAATGATGACAGAATTTTCATTTTTGGGTGAACTATCCCTTTAAGGTATCGCGTGATGACGTAAATTATGCAATGGCGTAAAAGAATCACGAAACGAATCGTCTGGAAAAAAATCGATACAATGAAACTTCTCATCGGTACAGTCAGTTATAAATATTTTAAAGGTTTCGTGCAGTATTTTTAGCGCCGTCTAGTGACCGACGAAGATAAGGGAGGATCGCTTAAAACCATAGGCTTTATAAAAACGTAACCAAACAACCAACCGTTGGCTTGCAAAATGATGGCATCATTACAAATCGGCCAATCAGAAGAAGGCATGAAACAAACCACGAGCTGAGAGTTTTTACACAACAGAAGGGAGAATCCTATTGTCACGAGTGTAACGTGCTAGAACATATTTTTTTTAGTTATTTTATTTTCAAGAATCTGAAAAATATTCTTAGCTCAATATTGTTTCTCACAGGAAATAGATATTTAGAAGAAAGCAACTTTGAGCATTAACGTTACCCGAAGGTAAGTTGCTAGCTAGCGTGATGACTCTTGATAATGGTAACGTTAACGTTAATAGTTTCATCAGTTCGGCTCAGTATGAGATGTGTTAGTTATCAAAAACGCTCGTCACCATACTCTCAATAATATCGTTGTTGTAATATACAACCATTTAATCCAGCTTACATGTCAACATCTTCATCCGTTGTCGAAGTACTGTTAGCTTCTATCAGCGCATGCATCCACCGACAGTTAATAAAACTTTGAGTGGCTGGTTTGCTGTTAGCCAGTTAGCAGATAAGACTGCTGTCTTTACATGTTGAGAGGAAGTTGATGTATTCTACGTCTATTAAGAATCTTAACTCTATCTTAACATGTTGATAATTTTATAGGAAGCATATCACTTTATTGCACCGTCTGGAGAATATATATATATTTTTTGTCGTTAGCTTAGCTTGGGTTGTAAATCCTTAAGACGTCTTCAGGTAGTCTAGTCACAAGGTCCTTAAATACTGACATATTGCTGCTGTTAAAAATGGTAGAGCAACAGTGAATTGTACGCCTGAGGGGAAATATCTCTAGTTTAGTAGTTTTTCAAAATCATCACAAGTCACGCCCTTCCTCTTCTGTTTTTCCTCACCATTACAATAAACTGTGACTCATACAAGAGGAAACTATTTCAGTGGTAAAACAGCTTTGTCTAGTCTCTTCTCTGTTCATGGTTTATGTACATAGATTGTGCTAATGTCTTATTGCTATTGTTATCATTTATTATTTTTGCATTGCATTTTCAACTTTTTCAACTTCATACATTTGTAAATCATATATATATATATATATATATATATATATATATACTGATATATTGATGGTTATTATTTTGCCAGTAAACCTGACTGAACAGCAATGAGTGAGCCTGAGCCAGCAACATTTGCATCTGTTGAACAAGAGAGGGACTACTGGAAGGAGCAGGCTGCCAAATACCAGCAGAGGTTCATCAGTCTTGTTTTTTTTTTATTCAAACTGAAATTTGATCTACAACGGACGTAAAGTAACTTTAGGAAAAGCAAGGCAGTTTTGCAGTGCACATGTTTGCTGCTAAACACGTCGAATAGAAACAAGTATAAGATTTTGCTTTACAACCCACACTCATTTTATTGAATGACTGTGTGTTCAGGGCTGAGGAGACGCAGGAGGAGCTGCAGGAGTTTCAGCAGATGAGTCGAGACTATGAGGTGGAGCTGGAGACAGAGCTGAAGCAGTCTGACGTCCGTAACCGCGAGCTCCTTACAGCCAACAACAGACTACGCATGGAATTAGAGAACTACAAGGTACCGTGGAGCATCATAGACACATGGTTAATGCATTGCTCTTTTAGAAGATTTATGGTAAACGACAGTCTCTTTAAATATCTGCATTGAGTGATTTAAAAGATTATGGGTCCATGGTACATGGAAAATATTCCCAAGTCACACCTTAACAGTTTGCAAACCTGATATAGCTGTTATTGTTTGCAAAAGGTGGCTCAGTGAAATATTATTATATGGAAAATTGTTACTTATTCTTGTTTTTGTAATGAATCAAATTGATCTATTACCCCAAACATGTATGTAAACAACAGTAAAACGCTGTAAACTGAATTGCTTTCTTCTTTCCCTTTTGGAGGGGCTATGTCACTGATGTCTCATAAAGCACGTTAATTGTGTTTTATCTGTAATATTTGAATACAAATTTTATTATCTACAACTGACTTTCTTTCATAAGCCTATAACCACAGATAAAAGCCATTTAAATCTTCTGTGACAGAGCGTGTACATCCAGAATGTCTGTCTATTTTTTCCCCAGTATTTAGTGAATAAACAATCGCACATTCACAGACAAACGACAGAGATCCGATTCAGGATGAGGAAAGCAGCTGATGCTTATTTCTGCATCAGTGTCTGGAGGGCATGGAGGCTCACTCATGATTTTACTTGCTGCTTATTGCAGAAACATGGTTGTAAAACCATATTGTTGATTGGGTTTCAGTCAAATTACATCACATGCCAGTTAATTCCTCTGAAGTAATTGCCTATATCAATATTTGCTGATAAAAGTCCCCAAATGTTGATAATTTAAGGACATCATATTAGAATGTTTTCTGAAGGATCATGTGACACTATAGCTATGTTTCCATCCAAAGTTGAGAATTTAAATTATGCGCAAGATTTGAATATTGCATGAAACATTTGCGAAGTCAAATAAAACAAAATCTTCATTCCTGATAAACTGGCGATAAATATATCTAACAAAAATCAAAGTTGATACAGTAGAAGAAGCCACTGTATATAACATAGGTCTATAATATATTCTATATCTCAGTGTAATAATATAAAGCAATAAACACAATCATGTTATCTTGCTTTCTGATGCTGTTTGGGAACGTAGTGGACGTTTCTGGCAGGTAAGTTATTGTGAACCACTTTGACGACAGACTTTGTTCAGGCATTTCAGAATGACCAAAACAGCATTTCAGATGCTGTGCAACGAGATCGGTCCGCTAGTTGGTCCATTTATGCCTTCCCATCGTGCAGTCTCGTGACTTTTTAATGCGCATCAAGGAATTTATTCAGTAAATGTCCATCCTAGTTTATGTTGAGCGCGTAATTTTTTTATGTGCATTTTTAGAATTTATGCGCATCTTGACGCTTCCATCCAGCATTTTGTTTTGTAATGCTATATCCCCAAATGAGCATACACATAGGTAGATGGAAACTATTGCTATTGAAGACTGGAGAAATGATAGTGAAAATTCAACTATGACATCACTGGAATAAATTCCATTTTAAAATATATTCAAATAGTAACATTGTTTTAAATTGTAATATTTCACAATATTATTGTTTTTTTCTGCATTTTTGGTCAAATAAATGCAGCTTTGGTGAGCATGAGAGACTTCAAAAAGTCTTGTTAAAACTACAGTTAATTTTTCTTTCTCATTAAATGTTTTATCTCCTCTTGTGTGGTCTTGTTTACTAACAGGAGAAGTATGAAACGCAACATTCGGAGGCAGTCAGGCAGATCTCGTCTCTAGAAGGAGACCTGGCAGAAACCACAGCCATCAAGGACCAACTGCACAAGTATATCCGGGAGTTAGAGCAGGCTAATGATGACCTTGAAAGAGCTAAGAGGTGTGTTCGGTGCTTTTGCCAGTTAAAAAGAAAAATAATAATCGGTTATACATTCAAGATTTTCATGATTTTAACAATTTATTCCTAAAATCCTGCTCTTACAGGGCTACTATAATGTCACTTGAGGACTTTGAGCAGAGAATGAATCATGTTATAGAGAGAAATGCCTTCCTTGAGAGTGAGCTTGACGAAAAAGAGAATCTTCTAGAATCAGTACAGAGATTAAAAGACGAAGCTAGAGGTAAACTCAATGGAAACCTGTCTGTATATACACCATTCACTCTTAACTGCTGAACTTCTATTAACTGATGAACTTCTTTGATAGTCAGTAGTATAATCACCTGATTTGTCAGTCTCAGATGTTTTAACAGATTCAGTGTTTGTGAGTTGGTTGTTTGCTATCTTTCTCCTCGGGCAGATTTAAGACAGGAGCTGGCTGTTCAGGAGAAACAGGAGCGCAAGTCATCGATCAGCCTCTCTAAAGATGCAGAGAAGCCAGAGGCCACACCCGCAAGATCTGCCCTCCCATCTCTCCTCGCCACACCCTCCAGACCTCCAGGCTCAGGGAGTGCATTCAACACACCCTCAGCTTCCTACAGCAGAAGTGAGCTCAAACACTGCACTGCCACTCATTTCAAACTTTTAAGAGTTAAAATGTTAAAGTTAAAATTGTTCCTGTCATGTCCAGTTGAAGGTCTGACTGGAACTCCGCTTACCACATCTGCACGGATATCTGCCCTCAACATTGTTGGAGAGTTGTTGAGGAAAGTCGGGGTGAGTCCAGCTGTAACTGTGAACATTATATCACCAAATAACACACACTCTTTCAGGTGAGATGGGTCTGTAGTTTTGATAAGAATGTTTTGTTCCTGTTTCAGAACCTCGAATCAAAGCTGGCGTCATGCAGAGAGTTACACATCCTTGAGAAAACACCCAGCCGTGCAGCAATTGGCCAGAGTACACCAAGCATTTCACGGGAAACCTCTGAAATCCCATCCAACACAAATGGCCTGTATGATGAGTCTCATAGTCTCACTATTCATTTCAGAACATCTCAATAAACAACCAGAATTATGTAGATTGTACCATATCTGGCTTGTTGCAATCATTTTTCTAATTTCTGTGTTATGTGTTGCAGGATGGTGAAACGGTTGGACTTTGGTACAGGATCCAAGATAATGCTCTGAATAAAGTGCATAAGCTTGTCTTTTGTTCCCACGTCATTGGGAAAACCAGTATTCCCAATACATTACTATGGAAAAGCTTTATTTTCAGGAGCTAAAGCATATCTTATGCCTCAAGTCTTCCACTATCTGAGAAGGGTTCTGCTTGTACACTTATATCAACCCTGCTATTGTGTCTATAATAACTGTTCACCAGCTCTCTGGCCCGTGGGCTGAAACTTTTACCTGTTGTTTTGCTATTGTGTTGGAGATTTGCATTGTGTTTTGCAGATGTACTAACTCTTTATTTCACACTTGTTTGTTTGTTTTTTTATTTTTGTTTGTGTTGTTTTTAGGTATCTAATGATTATAGCAGTTTTGTGTAAATGTATAATCTGCACTGTAATCTTGATTTGTTCTCTTTGGGACCATAAATTGGGAGAAGTGACTGAAAGTGAGTCCATAGATTCACCTCTGCAACCCCATTATATTTGGCACTAAACTACTGATCAATGTCCAGTGAAACATCTACTGCACGTACTTATTGTTGGTCGCTGGACTGGAGAAATGTTGACTGCTGGTTTATTTTTTTTAATGCAGAAATACCTGTTTTTATTATTTTTTTTAATCTAGCATTTTGATGAAATATGAGTTTGTTACTAATGGAATGTCATGTCTTTAGTGTTTAGAGATGCAAATGATGTTACAAGGAGGTGGGTGAGATGTTGTGAGCTGAAGCTGCTGTGAGCTATTGTTGCCTCATAAGGGCTGATGTAAGTAACCAACGTTAGTGTTTATGCATGATGAAAACCTTTTTCTTTCTAGTAATAGCTATTGAACTCCTCGTTTAAAATGTTAGTGCCATCTTTGAATTCAAAGAATTCTTTTTCTCTACAGTACTGGAGAGTAATTGCTTATCATATCATGCACTGAACGTGAATTTAATGTGCCTTAATTTTGTGGCCATAATAAGCTTTGCCTCAAAGTTAACTTGTGTATTGGGGAACTTACTAGCCTGAAAGGGACTTGCAGCTTCTCTCGCTATTCTTCCCAATGTATTAATTCTCTGATATTTCAGGGATTCGGGGATGAAGAGAAATTGAATTCTGAGAGGAGTTTAATCCCTTAGTTTTCACATTTTTCTCATTTTTGAGTTGTAGGTTTATTTGAGTAACAAGCAATATGAATACTTCAGTGAAGGGTACAGATATTTTTATGTTAAAAATAGAAATGTAAGGAAGAACTGATACATTATACATATCCACTTTGCCTAGAGGTACTAATGAACAATTATAGAAATAGAGAATGATGGTTGATGGGAAGATTTAGCACACTTGATTGCATCATCTCAGGGCCTCATGTAAGCAATAACCTCAGTAAAGGTATCATTACTGTCCAAATTCTGTATTTGTCTCTATATGCACAAGGCATGCACAGTTGCCACTTGTATAATTGTCAACATGACTTTTCTTTGCTATTAATGAACCTAAACATCTGCAATATCCATGCATTCCTCAGCAAGGGCAATGCTTGTCTGTAAAATCATTTTGTTGGTTAATCCATAACCTACAAAATAAATGTCTAGTTAACAGGACTGATCATTTGACTCTTTCTTTTAAGAAATGTTATTGTTACAGAACGGAAAGAACTCTTGGTTATGGTATTCCCCCCCTGTTTAATATGCAAGGCACAGATAGCAGTAAATGTAGATGCAGAAAAAAACTTGTACACAGTAAATTAAGAGGATTAAATATAACGTTTTTAAAGCATCCCTCAAAGGACAAGTTTGATGATTTTCGTCCAGTGCCTGTTAAAATGTTAGTAGTAAATGAACAATGTGTAATCTTTCTCTGTTACTTGCACTCAGATACCCCCAATTAGTTGTCAGCAGCAGCACTGCAAAAGTTCGAATGTTGCACAGATTTCAATCTTTTTTATTTATTTTTTCTACTACAAAGAGAGACAAGTTTATTAAGAGCCCATCTTGCAGTGAATTGAAGATGTACCTGACCTGACCATGGTACAGTGTGGTATCACTTTTTGGATCACTTTGTGGCATTTGGATATATACTATGGTACCTAAGTGTTAATGAAACATGGTATCGCTATCGTACATGTCCAAAAACCATGGAGGTACGATACCATGAATTTTGTTAGTGATAGAAATCTGGTTGCTTGTAAAATCCTGGTTTCACACACCCCATTACTGTTAGTCAGTTTGAATGAGTGAAGAACATAAGTACCAAATATAATTTTTAGGAGATAGTCAAGATTAAATTAGTTTAAATTATCATTCAAAAATACACACAAAAAAAAAAAGATAGTGAGAGGCTTTGGGAATGATTTCTTCAGTTGTCATCCTGGGTGCCGTTGATTGGCTCCATTTGAGGTTCCTCATGTTGACCCACAGGAGTAGCAGAAGGATATTCTGGCCCCTCAGAAGTTTCCATCATGCTCCTGCGTGCTTTTCTGAAGCTCCCGCCTCCACTACGCCTTAATGGACTGCTGAAAGATGAGTCACTGCCACGCCTGAGGAACATATGAAGAGATAAGAAACCACACATCTCCAAACATACCTCCTTCAAACGTGCAACCCTATGTCTCTGAATGTGCATTACTGCAGAACACAAAACGGAGGATGTCAAAGAATGTGATTCTGACTCCACATACATTACAGAAAGGGGTCACTGCAGAACAACCTGAGTTTGCTCCTGAGTGAAGACACTTCTCTGCTCAGGGCATTATTGGTCTCGATGGCCTCATTCAGCTCTTTCTGAAGTTTACGGCGAGCAGCAGTGGCACGCTGAGACTCCTCGTCGCTCTCCTCCACCTGTATCTTCAGCTGCCTCGCTCGCAGATTTGCTTTCTCAGCCTACAATGTGGATGACGTCAGTCAGAGTTTTCAGTGTCATGAAGAAGACATAGGACCTCAAATGCTTTACATGACTCCTTCATACCTGGTCCTTATACTGCTCCATCTGTTTTCGTTCATCCTCTATCTGATTCATCAGTTCCTTTAGTTTCTTGTCCTTCTGCCGCATGGCCTTGGCAATGGCCTGTCTCTCCCTGGTGAAAGAAACTAGTTGAAAATCCATCTGTCTTTACAGCCAAATCTATATTAACACTGATGAACTCACCTGCTCTCATGGTCCAGTTGATCCTCCATTTGTTGTAACTTGGTGTCTAGGACAGCTACAGAGGCCCGTTGTTTGGACTTGACCTGTCCCTCCATCTCCAGCAGCTTGGCCCTCAGCTCTTTGTTCTGCCTCTCCATCTGCTGCCAGCCACTCTCGTTCCTCTGAGCATTGGAGCGTTCAATTTGCAGCTCATTGGTCAGTTGATCCACCTAGTTATAGATAAAATGATCTGTGGTCTGGTATCACCTTGAAAGAACACATTCACTACAGCATCGAAGTGGATGAATGGCACAATAACACCCAATTACCTCCTGCACACTTCTCCGCAGTCTCTCACTGAGCGTCTCCGTATTTGCCTGTTCCTCATCAAGCTCCTCTTCCAACTGTTGGATCTTGGCTTCCAGGCGACGTCTCTCATCAGACATGCCGGATCTACCAGTGGACAATCATTGCATATGGTGTGATTCCAGTTTAAGCATAATTTTTCCATTTTGCAAATGCTAATTCCCAACTTACTTTCCAAACGAGCCGCTTGCTATCTCCCCTGCTATCTCATCTCTCTCTCGTTCAGCTTGTTTGCGAGCTCTCTCTGCTGTAGCCAGTTCCTACAAAGGCATTGACATTACAGTTGTATGGCAAGATATTTAAATTTATATTCATTTCCATCAACCACTTGATATCATGTATACCTCATGTAAGTGTAAGATTTCTGCCTCCATGGCTCTGGCCTTTCTCTCATATTCTCTTGCATCAGAAAGAACCTCCTTGTGGGATGCTCGCGCATCTTCCAGCTCCCTCTGGGAATCTTTTATCTGTGTCTGTCATGGGGAAGACAACTAACATAGATGAATGTTGACAAAGGCTTGGGAAACTAAAATAATTTGAAGGTTTGACCTTCTGACCTGAGTCTTGCGGAGTTGTTTAATGGCCTCATCCCTCGCCCTGTTGATTGCGTCAACTTGGTCTTCAAGGTCCTGCAAATCCCCCTCAAGTTTCTTCTTGGCAGCTGCCAGTGAAGTTCTCATCTTCTGCTCATCTTCTAGCTCAGTCTCAAGCTCACGTACCTGCGTGCCAAGTGGGTAAATATAAGAGAATAATTGCTATTGCTGATTGGGGAGGAGGATGAGTCTACAACAAGTACCATGCAGTTCGGATTCAGGAAAATCTACAAAGCATTGAGCAACAAAAATCAAAACAAAGAATTCCATCTTCACCTGCTTGAGCAGTTGTTTCCTCTTTTCTTCATTTTGCTCCTCCCTGCCCTGCAGGTCTCTTTGAAATTGGACTTTGAAGGCCTGCATATTGACTTCCAGATGGAGTTTAGCATCCTCTGCAGTCTGTAATTCATCCTCAAGTTCCTCCATCTGAATGGTCATCTCTTCCACTTGAGCCTCCAATCCACGTTTGGCCTTCTCCAGCTCATGGACCTTTCATTGTATTTTTATATGCAACCTTTAGTAATCTAATTTCAGACAACAGCATCTCTAAGTTGACTAAGAACTACTGTCCAACTTTCATGTTACTATAAATCACAACTCACATTTCTGCCCACGTCATCCTTTGAACTGATCAGATCTTCCATCTCAGTCCGAAGTGCCTTATTAAGTTTCTCTAATTCTCTTAAGGAACTCTGGGATTCTTCCAGTGCTCGATTCAGGACCAAACATTTGGTCTCCTTCTCCCGTGCCTCTGCCTCTGCACAATCACGCTCTTGAGCATACTTGCTGGAGATGGTTTTCTCGTCAGAAAGCATCTTAATGAGGAAAAAAAATAATTAAGTTGCAGAAATTCTACTGTGGAATTTAGAACAAATTAGTTGAAACACAGAAGTGAAACCTGGTCAAATTTCCGTTGTTTCTTCTCTAGATTTGAAACCAGCTGTCTCTGGCTGTCCAGGTCCACAAGCACATCCTCCAACTCTTGCTGAAGATGATTCTTGTTCTTCTCCAGCTTGTCATAGGCTGCAGTTTTCTCTTCGAACTCTCCATTTGTGGCCTCCAGATCCCTCTGTATTCGTCTTTTGCTTTCTTCAAGCATTTGGAAATTGCTGGAGTACTCATCCAACTTCTTCTTTGCATCTGACAACTATAGTAAAAACAAACTTATTTAAACTCCTTCATTTGTACATTTTTATTTTGGCACAACTGATTGCCATATGCAGAGATGCTTTATGAAATTATCTTGGTGTTCTTTGCAATTATGCAAGACTGACCTGCGTGTTAAGGCTGGAGACTTGTCTCTCCACGTTCCTTCTGGCTTCTGCCTCTTCCTCCATTTGTTCCAGCAGACTGTTTCGTTCATCCTCCATTTGACGTAGCCGAGTGGAGAAATTAAGTTTTTGACGGGTCTCCTCACCAAGTAACTCCTAAATAGGCAGACAGACTAAACATTAAGTGTCAAGTGCTTCTCAAAATAGGTATTACAACTTGATGGCTGTCATAATTCTTTAGATCTGGGGCTTTTTTAAACCCCAATTATGATGACCCCTTTCCCAAAATATGAAGGCAGCTATATATTATCTGACAATAAAATAGAAATAAAAATTAGATTATACAACCTGTGTATCCTTGAGCTGTGAGTTGAGGCTGGCAACATCCTTACTCAGCTTGATGTTCTTGCTCTCTGCCTCATTGAGGATGCTATTCACATTGTTATACTCCATCTGAGAGATTTTACAAAAGACATCCATCAGGAAGTTCTGTACAGAAACCTTGCATTGTTTCTATAGTAATATTTTCAAAGTGTTTATTCAGAGAATACGTCTGAATGTAAAACGCACAGTCAGTTTAGACACTGCATCTCCAAGCTCTTCCCTCTTCCTCTCGCTGTCATTGAAGCGAGTCTGAAGGTCAGCAAGCTGGTTCTCCACCTTCTTCTTCTTCTGTTCCACATCCTGCTTTGCATTGCCCAGGGAGCGAAGGTCTCCATTCAGATCTACAACCTCCTTATCTAGAGCCTGTTTCGCCTTCTCCAGACTGGCCTTGGCCTGTGGTTCAGGTTCAGGTTCAGTTTCGGAAATAGAAATGTATTTACCTTTAATAATTTTGCAGACCCTTATATCCAAAGGATTTACAAATGAAGAAACCAATATGAGATAGAAAACTGTATTAACAATGTTAAAAGTGCCAAAACAGTTATTGCCTGTGCACTGCAATTTTCTTATAGTTCCTGTGCACTGCAATTTTCTTATACTTATAACTAAAATTATATATAGAAATATATGTCAACGTTAAGCAGTTTTCTTACCCGTTTGGATTGCTCTAGCTGTTGGCTAAGTTCATTAACAGCCTGAGCATGTTTTTGTTTCATTTCTTGCACTTGAGCCTCATGGCTTCGGCCTTCATCTTCTATCAACTTTTTCAGCATGGCCACCTCCTGCTCTCTTTTAGCCCTGTCCAAGAAAGATACTAAGATCTAGTCTATCATATCTTGATTTGTAAATGGTAAAAAGGTAATAAATGACTATTTGAAAATCACCTTAGCTCTTGTTGCGCTGCTGTGGTGTCTAGTGTGTCCTCCAGTTCAGTCCTCAAGGCCGACAGCTCTTCTTCCAGCTCCTTTCTGGCCTTTTCTGACTTTCTACAAGCCTCCTGTTCAGCATCAAGTTCATCTTGAAGCTCTGAGACAAATCCTTCCATTTCCCGTATCTTTTTCAGAGCATTGCTCTTCTGAGCCGATTCTTCTTCCACGCTGGTCAATATACAGATGGTCTGGTTACAATTTACAATGAGCAGTAATGCAATGTCTTTAAACAGTCATTTATGATGTAGCAATATACCATGCTCGAAGTTCCTGAATTTCCCCTTCACTTCTGGCTTGTTGCGTCTTGAACTCTGCTATCTGGGTCTGCAGGTCCTTTAGCTGTTCCTGTACATCATTATACTCAGTCTCCAGTTTACGTTTGGCTTTCTCTACGTCCTGTCGACTCTTTTCTTCCTTCTTCATTCGAACTGTACAGACACACAGAATACTGCTTGACAGTGTTTACTACATTATTTGATTTGACCGATTCAAAGTGACAATGAAAAACCTTCAAGATCTGAAATCATAGATTCGTGTTTAGCCTTCAGCTTTGCCAAATTGTTGGATTTTTCTTCCTCCTCAGCAAGGTTGGAGCAAAAGTCAGCTAACCGATCCTCCAACTGTTGCTTCTCCTAATTACACAGAAGCAGCAGCCATTACTCAGATCTGATATTCGTTTTCCACAAGAAAAAACAAGTATAATGATCCAATAAAACTATCATCTGGTCAAACCTTCTGCAACTTGCTGTTTTGATCCTCCACAATGAAGAGATCTTCCTCAAGTTTTTTAATCTTCCCATCCGCAGTGCCACTTTCCAGTTGAAGCTTCTGTCTGGCATCTTCTTCTTTAGACAATTGGTTCTCTAAATCCTACACATAGCAATAGATGAGTACAGGTTTCTTATTTTCTTTACCCAAATCTTATGAGAGAGAAAATATAGAAATAAAAAAAAAAAATACTATTTTTCAATAAGATTATAACAATCTTATGTTTGTGACAAATTACAGTCTCATTATTGTTATTCCACTTGTTCATTAGTCTGTGATAATTGATCACTGCTCAACCTTGAGTTGCTGTTGCAAATTCGCCTTCTCTTGCTGAACGACTTGGCTTCGCTCCTCCTCCTCTTCAAGTCGAGCCTCCATCTCATGCAGCACGTCCTCCAGCTCTTGCTTCTTGGCCTCCAGCCGTATTCTCACCTCCTCAGATTCTGCATACAGCTCCGCCTCCTCCAGGAGCTTGGTCTGTAGCTGGTTCCTCTCCTCCACCACCTATTAAAGATAAAATACACATACACACTCCAGTCAATCATAGTGAATCAGGATGAATGAATGTTGCATTGTAGTTGAGTTTGGATCACATATGCTTCTGCTCTTGTACCTGGCTGTGTTTCTGTGTGATCTCCTTTAGTTCAGTTTCAGACTTCTGGGCAATTTCTTTGGCTCTCTGAAGCTCCTCCTCCTTTTGATTCATCTCCTCGTCTTGACGAGTCACCTGAAGCAGAGGTTTGACCTAAACGAAAGCGTAAATTAATCACAAAATGACCACAATGGTATTTAAATTTACATGGATATGTGGTGTTGTGTTTTGCACGCACTTTAGTGAAAAGTCTCCACCACTGCCAGTTCCTAAGTGTCAGATAAACAGCGCAGTTCCTCTGAATCACTTTCATGGCTGTTAGCTGCTTTTGTTTCCTGCTGAATGCCCTGTAAAATTGGGATTTTAGAAACTTCACACTTCACACTATTTGTAACATCTTTAGCCACAATGTAACTACAATTGAAGTAAATGCAGTGCAAGAAGATTCAAAGGTAGATGGTGTGCATTATTTAACAAGAACTCACTTTCTGCTAAGAAAGCCACGGGCCTGGGCCTGAAAGGCAATTATGATAATGGTCAGTTTCAAGTCACGTTCTTCCTCCAGCTGTGCTAACACTCCTGTACGGAAAAATATCTTGCTCAGACCAATCCGGTACAGGTTGGGGTCCAAGTCTAGATGTTTGATCTGATGATTAAAAAGTAGGAAGAAGTTGTCATCAAGGTATGATAGGTTATAAAAATTTCAGCACAGTATAAGAAGATATTTGCTCAACTCACCATAAGGGTACTGGCTTGTTTTCCATCCATGAACCCTTTAGGAATAGCGCCTGCAGCTAGGACCTCATAGCTAGAAAATTATCAATAATTTTAATTGGTATTCTGCTTCATTAGAAACATCCAAATGTACGAACTCTATATTTGAAATGATCAAGCATGTGTTTCAGAAATTACTCACCGCTGACGGAACTCATGAAAGACGATGCGATTGGGGAAGCCCTGGCGACAGATGCGGATCCCTTCCAGTACACCATTACAGCGCAGCTGCTCGAGAACCAGGTTGGCATCTATCTTGCCAGCCTTAAGACAAAAACAGTGAAAAACAGACTCTATTTTACCATTACTTTTACTGTATATATAAAATTCTCTTTAATTTTTACTTACTATACTTTTAAACTTTTAACTGGATTAAATATATTACTAGTTTAAAGCATACTCTCAGCATAAAGATGATAATCCATGTTTGAATCCCATATTACACACAAATCATTTGAAAGCTGCTCTTGTCTACATTATTTAGTTGTACCAGTAAATACAGATTTGAATACCAATATTATGATATTTGCTGTGGCATACCCTTTTTTCGTGGTTGGGAATGATGCAGCGTACAAAGTTTGGTTGAGTGTTATGGAGAGTCGTCATGAGCTTGCCAAGAGACTCTTTATACAGCTGTCCTACAGTGCGGAACATGCCTTTCTTGGACTTGGAAGCAGTAGGACCTGCGCTATCAGACTTGGCTATTTTAGCCATGGTTTCCAAACCCACCACACGGTCCACTATATGGGAACACAGGGATTTCTTTCAAAATGCATTTTAGACCATTTAAAATCATGTGAGAAAATGTAAAGCTTCCTTTATAGAGCATACATTATTCTCTTTCTGCTTAAACAGACAAACAGATGTGAATCATGTTAGTAGGCCTATTTTTCCCAACAAAGACTCACCCTCCTTCCAGACATCCTGCACAAAAGCACTGGAAGAGTTACTCAGTAGGGCTGTAACATTGTCATTGAGTGGGTCCATGTTTTTCGTCAACCAAGATGAGCCATTATAATCCACCTAATTCAAATTAAACATTACTATTAGATTAGTCATAATTATATATTTTTTTTTTCCCATAATAGTCTCACGTTAAGCACTTCTACTGCTGCTTTACAATTGCTCTGTTCAGATAGATAGATAGATATATGTTGAAAACAGTTGAGCTGTGCCACTTTTGATGTATTTAATTGATTAATAAAAGCATTCATTTTTGTTAAAAAAAATACCTTGCCAGCATAGTGTTGCACAGTAAAGAAAGTCTTCTCCTTTAGATTTTTGGGTTTGGAGAATTTGCAGTGGCTTGAGTGGGTATTTGTGAGTTTTTCGACAAAAGAAACATCGGTTGCCTTCGGAAACCAGCACTCCTCGTCTAGCAGAGCTAGGATACCTGGAGGATTGTTCTATAAGAAATGACACAACTGAGTAACTTTTACAGATGATCAAAGATTATTAGCTTACACTTAAAATCTATGAATGGTGTTGTTAATAAACTGACTGGTCTCTCAATGAGCTCAATGCAGGGCTGGAGGTCCAGGCCAAAGTCAATAAAATTCCACTCAATGCCTTCCTTCTTGTACTCCTCCTGCTCCAGGACGAACATTGTGTGATTGAAGAGCTGTTGCAGTTTCTCATTGGTGTAGTTGATGCACAGCTGCTCAAATGAGTTATCCTGGGAGAAAGGGGGGGGGTGGGGGGAATGAAAGCCTCAAGTTTTGAAAGTTCATGTTTGGATTTTATAAGACTTTTACCATGTCAGACTCACCTCAAAAATCTCAAACCCAGCTATGTCTAAGATTCCCAGAAAAGAGGCTCCCTGGCGCTTTGTCTTATCTAGAGCCTTGTTGACACGTGCCAAGATCCAGCGAAACAGACGATCATACATGGCCTTGGCCAAGGCTTCAACTGCAAAGTCAGCCTGATAAATGGACATATTATTATATTATATAAATTCACATATATATTACAAAAATGTGTCCATCTTCTTTTGTATTACCATTTCACAAATAATTGTCTTTTTGTTCACACTTTAGATTAGGGTCCAATTCTCACAATTAATTAACAATTAACTACGTCTTTTGCCTCAAACTACTGCTTAAGTAGTTGTTAAGTTTAGGTATTGGGTAGGATTAAGGGATGAAGAATATGGTCATGCAGAATAAGGCATTAATATGTGCTTTATAAGTACTAATAAACAGGCAATATCCTAGTAATATGCATGCTAATAAGCAACTAGTTAATAGTGAGAATTGGACCATAAACTAAAGTGTTACTATATTTTTGATTACTAGTATAATATTACATTATTATAGTATAATTACAATACCCAAACAGAACAAGTAAAATATCTAGTCATATGATCCTATAACAGTAATGTATTATAACTATGGTAATACTGGCAGTGTTGCTTAAGATAAATATTACTTTGTTCAGAAGATGTACTCGTAATTGCTGTCCTGTGTCAAAACATGAGTGGAATTGTGTTTTAGACCAGACGTGGAATGCCGATTGAGTGTGACCTGGATGCACAAGTGGTGAGATACTTTGATAATAATATGATCGTGCCAGAAGACCGCTTTATTATGTCTGGTCTCTCTGTGACATCTCAGTGAGCTTTTATTACATTTTACACATGCACAGTAAAATGATTCAAGCTTTTTCTGACGTATAAGCGTGGACACGAATCTTTAGGAAAATGTTAGTGTGGGCGGAGAGTGTTTTGAAACGCCATTTTCAAATGTATCCGGGTTAATGTAGACATAGCCACAGTGTGGTAATGCACCTGTTCTTTGGTCTGTGCCTTCTGTACCAACTCTCGCCCTACTTTAATGCGAGGAGTGAGGATGGCTTTGGTGAAGTCAGTCACATTAATCCCCTGCAGATGGCACACTTTCTGTGCAGCTGGTGGATACATTTAACACAACATATAAGCATTGTGTTTCAGCCTGGTAAAGGATAAGGGCAACATTACAGATTAATCCTGTGATTGTTTACCTGTGTTGTCTGGCATGCTGGCCTGCTCCTGGTTTTTCTCTGCTTTGAACTCAATGTTCCCTAGCTGCAGCACAGTAGAACATACTTTCAACATGCCTAAAAGAAACGCAACACTTCATGTAAAACAGCACGAAAAGTTTGGAGGTAATGTTATAATTGGCAAAGTTTAGTTAAATACCTATTCTTTCCTCCTCACTGAAGCCCAGGACCTCCATGGCCTCCAGAGTCTCAACCAACATCTCATCATCTTGCTGGTTTTGTACCTGCACGTGCCCAGCCACCAGGAAACGGTAGTTACCAAAGTCTTCTAGCAAGAGCTCGTCTGTGGAAGAGAATGATCGCTAGTGGTACAGTATGTCTGAAATGATGCAGACAACACTCCAACTGTCACAAACTCATTTTCTGCTTTTTGCCGAAATCTGTATTCTTGAATGTAATCACATAAGATTTAATAGGCAGTAGAAATTCTTGGTCCTCACCTCGCATTTTATCCACGGCTCCAGCCACCATGTAGTAGAAGATGTGGAAGGATCTTTCGATTTTGGCCTGTCGGATAGACCGAGACTTTTCCAGGAGGTCTGGTTTCATTAAGACATTAAGGTGAAAATGAATGTGCTTAAATTTATGGTGTAAAATATGCATATTTTTAGAAATGTTTGTTCTAATTTATTTTGATATCAAACTCTTCATAAAGTTAAAGATTAATTGGAAGGGCTTATTAGGATACAGGTTTCAATGTTTGCTCCAACGATGTAGCCAGTGTTGTCAAAGTTGATTTTAATAAATTTACCCTGAGAAGTTAAAAACAAAAGTTTTTTATACTAATGTTGATTATAATGATAATCAAGAAACATTCAATACCATGAACTATTAACTCACAAATCTTGAGGAATTATCATTTTTGATGGTCTTTGCATTTCCAAATGCCTCCAGAATGGGATTGGCCTGCAGAAGCTGCTTCTCTAGCTCCCCCTGGACAAACAAAATGTCATTCATTGCCATTCAGTGCTGTCAAAACAAGCATAACTACTAAGCATAACATATACCAAAAAGCTATTCTAATGTACTTTACATATTATGTTGTACAATTGTAATTGAAATTATTCAACCCCCATTGCAAATCAGGTTTATTGACAAAATGTACAGACTTTCAGCTTTTTGCAATGAACAAATCAAACTAAAATATTAAAATAGCTCAACACAACAAATGTTTCAAGTGGTTCAACCCCTTCATGGCAAGCATCTTTAGTACTTACCAGAACACCCTTTTGCTGTTATGACCTGCTGCAAACGAGAAGTATAACCAGTGACCAGCTTCTGGCAGCATTTCTGAGGAATTTTAGCCCATTCCTCGTGAAGACCGCCTTCTTCAAATCCATTTTCTATGGGATTCAAGTCAGATGACTATGATGGCCACTGTAGAATATTCCAGGACTTCTTCTGCAACCAAGCCTTAGTGGAATTTGAGGTATGCTTGGAATAATTTTACCATTGGAAGGTCCAATGACTCCCAAGCTTCAGCTTCCTCACCGACGACGTGACGTTTTCTCCTAGGATTTCCTGATACTTCGATGAATCCATCTTGCCTTCCACACGCTGCAGGTTTCCCAAAGCAGCCCCAGAGCATCACCAAGCTGAACTGTAGACAGTGTTCTTTTCAGCACATGCTTCATTCTTCTTCCTCCAGACATACAGCTGATCCATAGGGCCGAAAAGTTTTGTTTCATCGCTCCACAGAACACAATCCCAAAACATCTGAATCCAAATTGGATCCAACTTTTCTTGTGCTTTTCTTGTGGTGTACATCTTCATCTTGGAGTTCTGATATGGTTTAATACGGGTCTTCCTGTACAAGCTGAAACCTGTTGCCTGTTGCCACCAAGTCTTGCTGCAGGTCTTTTGCAGTGACTCGAGGGCTTTTCTGAACCTGCCTTCTGAGAAATCTGGTTGCAGCCGTTGATAGCTTTCTTTTTCTGCCCTGTCCAGGTAGTGTAATCACGTTTCCTTTAACTCTGAACTTGCAAACTATGCTTCCAACTGTGCCTCTAAGAACATTTAGTGCCTTCGCTATATTTTTGTATCCTGTTCCTTGTTTGTGAAGGGTGATGATATCTTCTCTTAACTTTTTGGACCATTCTTTTGACTTGCCATATTTCTAACATGCAGTCAAACGTGACACTCAAAAAACAGTTCAGGTATTTCATGTGTTTAGCTCAAGCACACCTGGTGCAACTAATGAAGCCCTTGATTATTGCATCAGGTGTGCTTGAGACAACACCTGTTTTGCAAATTTGTGCTGTTTTGAGGGACTCTATTCAGGGGGTTGAATCATTTTGAGACTGCAGAAGTAATTAAAAGTCACATTTTCAGTTGAATTTGGGGAAACCACTTGAATTATTTGTTGTGTTCTATTTCAATTACATTTGTTTGATTTGTTCATTGCAAACAGCTGAAATTCTGTCAATAAACCTGATTTGCAATGGGGAAAAATTTCGATTAAAACTGTATGCATTCTGTGCTATATATGAAAGTAAAATACCATTTCAGTTATTGGTTATGTTTAATGCTTATTGATTGACGCGTAAAAAAAGACAAGGACAAAGACACCGACATCCAAAATGTATATGACAAGAAGCTCAGATACTCACATATGCTAACTGGGATCCTTTTTGTTGCTAAATGGAAGCAAATAATAAACAAGTTAAGATGGAAAAGTGCAGAGTATGACTCCAGTTTGAAGGTTCTAGGAATTATTGTAGGAATTGTCTCGACAGCAATTCAATTAATTATTGTGTTTTTGATGTCCAGTGATTGCAAAAGAGAATCCAACAGTTGTGTTTTGTTTGATAAATGCACACCCACTAAAAATCACAAAGCACATGCCGAAGCATATCTATTATGGACAAAACTGTAAATGAAACCACCACCCATATATATACTGTATAGTAGCATTAATGTACTGCACCATGAAACATTTAAACACCCTGTTTAGTGCTGAAGAGTTTTTATCCAATCACAAAGATGTGACTATTATTCTAATACTGATATCAAATTCTCAACATTAATGAAGATAAGCAAAAATACTGTCATCATAACAGATAATGTATGAAGTATTAAATGTCAATGGGTTAAATGATAACAAAATTTGAACTCACAGAGCCGGTGTCTCTCTTCCCTTTGTGTGATGATGCCACAATAGCGAGGTACTGGATTACTTTTTTGGTATTTTCCGTTTTGCCTGCACCTGACTCGCCACTATTAAATATACATAAAGAATGCTGTCATGCTTCACATAATCATTAGCATAATAATTTACATATCAGACTGGTTTGCAAATATAATGATATTGTGCATATAACTCTATTATTTTAGGGCCCATGTAATATTTGAGCAGTCAAACTCAAGCTTGCAAATTCTTGCAAATCTATCTGCTGATCACATCTTTACTGAATGGTGCCTCACATACACAATGGATGGGCTGCCAGTGAAAATGAGTGGATGAGCCTAAATGCTTTACCACTAAAGAACTCGTCTTATTAGGCCTCTAAATATCACAGTAATGGCTAAAAATTTTAGCTCTCTATGGAGCAGATAACATGTTGGATATTTAGAACTCACGTGCAGAGAATAGACTGGTCCTCACGCTCTGTGGAGAAAAAAACCCCAGAAACATTTGAACTCAGTACAAGGACAGGGCAAGAAATGCATGAATTGTCACAGTTAAGAACCTGAACGAGATTAACAAGGGGCCAGGCTGTCTAAACACAAACTCCACAATTGTTCACTGAAGGTCCCCACCTCTAAAATCTTACATATTCTAAATTGAGTACAGGGTGAGATTAACTTCAGCTCTTCTTTCCAAAAATAGCTGTTAAAAAATTCAATGAGAAAGGGAAAGGCCCCATGTATGGCAATTTTGATGGCTGTAATCCGCAGCCTGTGAGACGCAGAGCCCGACACACGCTCTCCAATACACAGCTGCCTGAGCTGGACTGAATAACTATAAAACATGAATCATCTTCATTCTTCATTGCTGTGTGCAAATACACAACATAGAAAGCATTATGTTTGGCAAGAAAAACATGATGTTTGTATCTTGGATGAGAGACCAAAATGATTGTTGCTAGTATTAAGCCTGTTCATTTTACTAACTGTTTGTATTCAGTGAGTTCAGACTGGCGGTCACCTTGCAGCATGTTTCTATAGGCATTATCAGCAACGGAATAGATGTGGGGAGGAACCTCATGACGCTTCTTCCCCTTGTACATCTCAATGATCTTCTCAGAGTAGATGGGCAACATCTTATAGGGGTTCACCACCACACAGAAGAGTCCTGAGTACGTCTGAAGAGTTAACAATAGAAATATCAAATATATGTTCCAGATATATGCCAGGAAGCTGCAATATTTTATACATTTTATATAAACTGGTACAAATGTGTTTCATACTATCAGGGGTTTCAATCTTTTTGAAAGGGACCGCCACATATGAAATTATAAAGGCACCTACTGCATATATGGTCATGTATAAAGACTCATATGCTACCGTTTGGGGTCGGTAAGATTTTTTTAAAGAAATTCATTCTTTTATTTGATCAAAAGTTAAGTAAAGATAAAGAAATGCTACAAAAGATTTCTATTTTAATTAAATGCTGTTCATTTCAACTTTCTATTTATCAAAGAATCCTGAAAAAACATATATCACGGTTTCCACAAAATATGGAGCAACACTACTGTTTTCAACATTGATAATAATAAGAAATGTTTATTGAGCTCCAAATCTGTTTATTAGAATGATTTCTGAAGGATCATGCGACACTGATATCACTGAAAATCTGGATATTTTGTATTCAAATATTTACTTATTGCAAGAGAAACATAAAGAGAAACATTAAATTAGATTTGTCTATAGCTCTTCACTGATGTTTTCTGCAGACGCCCTCACTTGTACCCTATTTTGAAAACACTTATGACAAAGATACGATCAAGAATAAAAACTTGTGCGGTTTCTACCAACTGAATAAGGTGAAGTTTAAATGCACTTACATAAATGAGACCTGAGAAATACCTCTCCCTGAGGTTGTGCAGCACTGAGGCCTCATTCAAGCAGGTCAGTGCAGCCATGTCTTCAACCTTGTTGAACTTTGGTGGATTCATTTTCTGGATGTCATCTTTTTTGACGGTCACCTTCCGTCCATTGTCGAGCTCAACCACCACCTCATTCTCAGTCTCTTCTTTGATGCTGGCTGACTGAAAACCTTCCTTTTCTGACGGTATCCACACCATCTTTTTAATCGACCAATCGGCCTGGGCGACCCCAGTGTTTTTGAATTCATTGTCAAGGAACAGGAACTTGCTGCTGTCTTCGTTGTCTGGTTGCATGGTCATCTTGAAGTATTTCTGTAAGTTATTCTGTGGAGTAATAAGAACTGTGTTTTATCTGTCTGTATTGGCTCCTTTGACACTGTGATGGATGTGCAAACATAGCCTCATTTTATAGGCAAACCACACAGCCATATCTTTGCCACTCACGGTCCACTTGTTCTATACAGCTATAAAGGTGATAATAAATGCCCCATGATCATCCCTTATATGGAGTGTGTCCAGTAAAAGCTTCCTCACACACCATTGACATACTAGTGTCAATTTATATTAGCCGTTTTGTATTTAGGTATCTGATTAGCATGACAAATTTTCAGGTCATTTTACAGTCAGTACGTCAAAGACATTTATAATCTTCTTAGAAAATATTTATACTGTTAAATCTAATAAAATTATGGATGTTCTACTGGTCTCTGCCATTTTCAATAACCCAAACATTACAAAACTCTTTTTCTCTTTTCTAATTTCTACTGTTCCAACCTGCCAACTTAAAATATGGCAAATGTAAAATTGTACTGATCAATTAAAAAATATGCCTTTCTTTTTTGAAGATAAAGTAAAAGATGAATAAAACTAAATATACAGTATGTAATATATATTCACACACATATAAAATAAATTGATACTTACATGCTATGGTAACCTCTTCTTGGTTTTGCAGTGTCAGTGTATGCATAGAGCAGGCAGTATCCAAAAAATGAGTTCCTTGGATGAACTTTATTAATTTTGGAGTCTTAATTTATGGACAGCCTTAGCTTTGGTGGGTGGAGCAAGTCATTTGGACCATCCTACAGCTGAATTTATCTGAATAAACTACATGAGCTATTGGCCTATGCAAATGATGAGGCTTTTCCTCTGAAAGGCATATTCTGTAAAGGTCATTAAACACTAAATGACTATCTGCCTCTGTCAAAGTGCCTTCACTTAAGTCATTATTAAATATTTCTGTTTAACCTGGTGAGTATACCTGGTAATTGTAGCGCTTATCAAATGGACAAAGTCAGCCATAAAACTCATCAAGGTCATGTTTATAATTGGTATATTATGGTTCAATTTCATAACTCAAACAGTTTCTTTGACCCATAGTTGTCTAGAACGGCAAGCCGTTTTAACATTTAAACCCGAACACTTACCAATATCTATTTTCAAGGTGCGTTCATTCAAAATTACCATAAATACGAGATTCCGACTTGAAAAAATAAAAAAAACTTGTAAACTCTGAATTTTCTGAGAGCTCTGACTTGTATCATGTGATCGCTGTACCATTTGACCTCTGCATATTAATTTTGTAGTTGATAGTGTTGCCATAAACACATAATTCCGAGAATGTGGACAGCTCCGAGTCCAAGTAGGACGTCACAGTATTACGACATGCGGTGAAGGCAGCAAAATGCTGCTAACTAGTATTTTTTTTTAGCTACTTTTATATTAGTCAAAGTAAAAAAAAAAGTAGCCTAATAGTAGCCTATATACAGTAGGTTCAGGATATCCTTTGTCTAGAAATTACTTGTAACTAATTTAGGCCTAGGCCTACTATTTTTTTTAATCTAGTCAAGTATAATCAAATAGACTATAGTCACTATTGGAATAAGGATCTAAGAACTATTTAGCCTATTTATTTAACTATCTAGTATCAGCCGCTGTTTAAATAGGACAGAACACATTTGAGTTAACCTTACCCAGCAGGTTGATTAAATTCAGGGGCGTTTCTAGGTTTTAAAAACATCAGGGGCTGAGTCCGAAACATCAGGGGCTGGGGTGGGTAATAAGATAACATGATTCGATACAGAGAATAATGTATATTTTAGGCCTACAGTATATGCAGGGGGCAGACTGGTTAAAAAATTCAGTCCTGGCACTGTTGCCACACCAGCCCATATTAGCACACAGACACACACATTCAAATGTGAGGTAGTTAGGGGGGTTCGGGGGCTCCCCCGAGAAAATTTGGATTTCTCAGACCTACATGTGCATTTTAAGGTGTTTGAAGGCCAACATTTTTTGATAACAATAGCTTTAAAAGCATGTCAGTGGACAGTATACATAAATTATTTGTCAAGCAGATAACAGATTCTTAAACATGAGAATGAGAATAAATGTTGAAATGAATGATCCACATTAGAAAATGGAAATGCAAAATGTTTCTGCTTATAGTTGACAATACACAATCACATATTCCAAACAGGAATGGCCTTAAATGAGAAATCTTTCAATGATTATTTTGCATAGATGTAAACTTTTTAGCATTAAAGTTTGGTTTCAGCAACTTGTTTCTTTCTTGAGTTAATCAATGTTTTTGGCACTATTAAATCAGTTAAATTAAATTTCAATTGTTCACTCATAAAGACAGTCACTTGTCACCACCTACTGGCTTAATGATGCAAGTTGCGCAAACACAGACAAGCGGAGTGATACAAACTGTGAAAAGGCTGATGCTGGTGAAATATTCGAACACATTCGAGGACCTTATATATATAGGCTACATATCAGAGTTAAATAGGAATACATTGTAATAATGTTAATCAAGCAGACTAAATCACACGACTGCGCAGCAATATTTAAGCTCATTATACAAAGGAAATAATACAGATCTAGACAAACTGGGTTGCTTATAGTTAAACGAATGTCATGAACGACCATTTAGGCTAGATGTAGGCCTATTTTTCACATTTTTGGTCACAAAATATTTAGTCAGTTTTGATGACTTTGCAATATTGATAAAATATTAGAATATTAATAATGAAAAATGAGTAGGGCTACGCCAAAATGTGTAACATTTATGTAGCCTACAAAGGAATACAAAAGCCCCGACATAGAGTTTTGACGCAGCTTTAATCTCCCTTTTGGTTATTTCAATACTTAATTGACGACAGAACACGACGTTACATGCTAGTAGTTTATTTTGCGTGATACATGGCGCGCCGCATTTGCGCGTGATTGAAGAGTGCGCGCCGCGAGCAAACGGCTGACACGACAGAAAGTTAGCTTTTTCTGAGTTTTACTGACATATAGCCTGACAACATCTGGTCTGACAGAAGACTGTGCGGCGGTGCTGACTGCGTTATTTTTTTTAATTGCTGTGAGATTGTTTGCTGTTGCGCGCAAATCCTGGAGATGAACTTGGATAGCTAAATCGCTCACGTGGTGCGTCTCTGTGAGAGACAGATTTCAACAATCACCAGTCAGAGACAGCAGCAAAGCCATAGCACAATGAAATTAGGCAACATATGATTTCGGGGGTTTACTATTGTCCGGTTTCATATTTGTCAGTCAACTTTTCAAAATACATTAGGGGCTACACTCAAAACATTCGGGGCTGAAGCCCCGGCAAAATCGGCTGACGCCGCCTCTGATTAAATTAGTTTATTTTTTACAAAGAATACTAGTTTTTTTCTTGCCATATTTGACGGTGACTCCTGTTACGTCAGTTATTAAATTGATAAAGTAAAAGCGCCCTCTATGCTTCAACTCACATATCACACTTCAATACAGGTCTCTATCACACAGCAGTGGTTATGAAACGGAGGCAGTGTAAACCCAGCACGCTATAACAGATCCTTCCTGCGGCGAATGGGTATTGATAGTTTCTGCAGTTTGGACGGTTCTGATCCGTTTTGGGTAAGTAAATAACTATTCTGCCGTCATGAACTATGTTTTACCGACGATATTGTTTTCAACAGATTGCCAAGGTTTGCCGGGTTTGGGTCCACACAGCATGAGACCCTGGCTGTGTCTCAAAACATAGCGAACTGTCTACATAGACAGCATTTTTTGTGCGTCTTAGGCGCGTTTGAACGACCGTATCGAGGGCCAGATAATTTCTGGACCTCAAATGCACTCGTGAAGAGTTCACTTCGGATTGAATGCGCCTATAATGCCGAATAATGCTGTCAAGGTAGTAGGCACTAGGCAGCTCACTAACGTTAGGTTTTGAGACGCAGCCACTGTTGCTAAGCTAACCGGTTAGCCACACATCAAACTAACATACGCATAACTCTCCGGAGACTTCCATTCTGTAGTGTTGATATTCCTCTATGACAATCTAACCGTCGCATATAAGAGCGATTTATAACACTGACACCTACTCAATGTGTGTCTTTATCGCCATGTGAATCTTAAGAGTTGACTTGTCACTGCTCTGACTTGTTTTTGTTTAGCTTATTCCTCTCATACCAGACAGCATTCTTTTAACTAGATAACTTGTGTCATTATTTGTCATATTTATAAATGATTAAGCTTTGTTTTTTGTGTGTTCCAGTTTGTGGAAGGTCTGACTGGTCAGTGGATTAACAGTATTAATTGTAGTCTGACAGGTTTAGACAGTCAAGTTTGTCCTTCGCGATCAGAGGGCCAAAACATTAAATAATAAATCACTCTGACAGATAACATGCATGCCAAGAAAGCGTGTTGCTTCTTTTGAAATGCTCTCAGATGTTATGTTTACAAAGTCCTTTGTTTGCCCAAGGGGTTAATGCAATGAAAGATTTCCAAGTTTGTGAATGTATTACAACTTGTATTAAAATGTATTAAAACGATTTAAGTCATAGGGCGAAATAGTAGTAATAGAGGAATATATAATTACATATTTTACATACACAAATGAAAGAATTTTAGGAACAAATGATCACAACCATATTATGACATTATTTTAATGGCAAGTCAGCACATTTGAACTCTTTACTTGTTTTGTTTTACGTACAGCCCCCCCTCCTCCCCTCTCATTTTTGCATTTCGTAAGTTGATTTTTTATTTAATTTATTTTTACCATAATCGGAAAAAAATAATAGTACAACTAATACTGTTATGTGGTATTTAAATAATTTACAACTTAAATAACATATTATAATTTTTATTTTATTATTCATTTTTCACATTTTTCCTTGTCATATTATTAGGAAATTGAGGGGAAAATGTGTTTTTTTTGTTTTGGTTTTTTTTGCTTATTGTTTTTTCCATATTATTTATTCAGTAAAATTAATCTTTTTACTGTAGTTTAAGTGCATCAAATACTGCCATGACACACAATATAAAAAAAAAAAAAAACTTTCTTAATTTCTTAATGTTTTTTTCTTGTTAAAGTGCTGTGTTCAGTTCTTATTAAAGTATATTTATGTAGCTTTTTTTTGTTATACTTTCTGGAATAACTTTGCTATAATTCAGTAAATTCAAATATATTATCATTTACTTTAATCAAAAATATGTTTTTTTCCTGGTTACAGTAATGTGAATTTGGGGGTGAAATATGTTCTTGACAGGATTTGAAAGATTCGCATGATTGCTGTCATTAAAGATGATGATGGCAGTGCTGTTCAAATGCATTTAGTTCAATAGCTCAAATGTCAAGAAAATCACATTTCATGTCCTGTTCTTTTTATTTATTGATCTATTATTCTCTTGCACATATTGATCTATTTTTCCTCCTCAGAGACAGGTTTATGGGAAGAGATGCTCCCTACAGAGAACAAGATTAGATTTTCTTTGTAAGAAAAGGTTCAGTACATTTTTTTTAGGCATGTTTTGGATGTCACTTCTTAAAGGAGACTTTTTTTGTCAAGAGGCTGAAGACTTTCCTCCCTGCTCTATTGCGCAGAAAAGATCCTTGACTTTGGTTCTCTGAAAGATCTGCTCAAGAGTTCTAGAGTGTTTGTTCCTTGCACACATCATTGGGTCGTCTTTGTGTGCTTTACCATTCGGCCAAGAGCTCTTTGCCTACTCCAGTTGTTACTTTGTTTCTAAGTTCCGTCCAAAGAATCTCCAAAGATGTAGAATAGAATGAAACCCCCCCTTTATACTCTCATGTTTTCAGGATTGGAACCGGACATGGCAAACACACAATCCAGACCTGACACCATGTTTCCAGAACACACTGCTTGTTTGGATACCCTGCCTCTACCTCTGGCTGTTTGCACCGTTCTACATCCTATACATCAAAAGCCATGACCGTGGATACATATGCATGACCCAC
Source organism: Abramis brama (assembly GCF_963993115.1). NCBI lineage: Eukaryota > Metazoa > Chordata > Actinopteri > Cypriniformes > Leuciscidae > Abramis > Abramis brama. Next base: position 33,860,427 of record NC_139963.1, read on the forward strand.
TTCAACAGAGCCAAAACAGTGAGTTTTAACAAACAGGATTCCAGTACAACAGTAAACAACTTGCTTTTATCTAGCAGCGTGCTTTATGACTGAGCTGTTTGAAGGTCATGTGACTCTCCTCCAACAGGTTATTGGGTTCACCCTATGGCTTATCTGCTGGGCAGATGTTTTCTACTCTTTCTGGGAAAGAAGCTGTGGGGCTACAATAGCCCCAGTCTACCTAGTCAGCCCCACAATGCTTGGCATTACAATGGTGAGATCCATATCCTTTTATTTTTCATATATTAAATTATAGTACTTTGCTTGTAATTTACTCTTTGCTTTGCATTTATTTCATATTCAGATGACATGAATGTGTTCCTCTTTTCTTGCCTCAAGGACTTTTATTTGCCTGATGTTTACAAAGTTGAAGTGTTGTGTAATTGAACGTGTTGTTATATGTTTTAGTTGCTGGCTACGTTCTTGATCCAGTATGAGCGGATGAAGGGGGTCCAGTCCTCAGGGGTGATGCTCAATTTTTGGCTGATCGCCATAGTGTGCGCTACAGTCACCTTTCGCTCCAAGATCATGCTTGCATTGAACGAAGTAAATATGACTTTTGTGTTAAAACTGACAGTTTCTGCAGTCAGTCCACATTCATATTGTGATATGTCAGATTTTTTTGGTAGTAGTTTCTTTTGTCATTCGAAATACAGTATGTGTTACATATGTAATATCACACAAATTGCGTAGCGTCTGAATACACTCATTTTGGTTAATTCTATCCTCATAAATTTCCTCATGTGATGTTCACTATGTCAAGAATTGTGCATGAGTGAATGAATCAGCAGTTTTGAGTCCAGTATATTCACAAATGTGTAAATGTGTTGCTTATGATCTCTCATGTGTCATATGGGTTCTGCACCGCAGCAGAGGCCAAATTTCCTGTTTCTTCCTACACACTCATCAGTTTCTGTAGAAGAAAGTCTCTCAGTATTACGCAGACTGTTACATCATTACTATAGCTACCAACACATGATTAATGATATACAGGATGTTGAATAAACTGGACAAATGGATCATAGTTCACCAATTTAAAAACCAAATCAGATTTGTCTGTAATGCGAGCAAAGCCTTAAAGTGTTGTTTGATCCAACAGTCTTTCTTTTCAGCCTGCCAGTGTGGATGTGTTCAAATATACCACATTCTACATATATTACACCATGCTGCTCATCTCTCTGATCCTGGCCTGCTTCTCCGACCAGCCTCCACTCTTTTCACAGGCTGTCAAAGATTCGGTTTGTGAACTTTACTTAATGAAGGTAAAGGAATGCTTCATTGTATGGATGTTGAATAGATGGCTAATACTGTGAATGTTTGTGTACAGAATCCATGTCCAGAGTTGGGAGCTTCGTTCCTGTCCAAAATCACTTTCTGGTGGATCACAGGGTAAATAAGTAAAAATAATAACAAACAAATTACTGCGCTTCTAGAATTGCCTAGTGGTTAGTGCATTGCCTCTGACGCATGGAGGTATCTAGAAGTTGTAGTCTGACTCATGTAATTACTTGATCCCATTTGTCCTATAATTTTCTGTATTATTATTCTTAGTATCAATATCAGAAAAATAATTTCTTCTGAGTAGGATCCTTCATTTTGCTGATGTTTTAAAGGGTTAGTTCACCCAAAAGTGAAATTTCTGTAATTAATTACTCACCCTCATGTCATTCCAAACCCGTAAAACCTTCGTTCATCTTCGGAACACAACTAATGAAGATATTTTTGATGAAATCCGAGAGATTTCTTGACCCTCCGTAGACTGCAATGTTATTACCACTTTCAAGGCTCAGAAAGGTAGTAAAGACATAGTTAAAATAGTTCATGTGACTACAGTGGTTCAACCTTAATGTTATGAAGCGACGTGAATACTTTTTGTGCGCAAAAAAACAAACAAAAATAACGACTTTATTCAACATTTTTTTCCGTGTCAGTATCTGATGCTGTTCACGTTGTAAACACAGTATAGCTCTTCTGGGTTCTACGTCAGAACGCTGGCTCAGTATTAGCTGGCTCCCTCGTCAGCATTACACACGTGTGTCATGGTGCTCACGTGAACAGCGTCAGACACTAACACAGAAGAAAAGATAATCTATAATTAGAAATTAAGTAGTTATTTTCGGGGGGGTTTGTGCACAAAAAGTATTCTCGTTGCTTCATAACATTAAGTTTGAACCACTGTAGTCACATGGACTATTTTAACAATGTCTTTACTACCTTTCTGGGCCTTGAAAGTGGCAAGTTGCAGTCTATGGAGGGGTCAGAATGCTCTTGGATTTCATAAAAAATATCTTAATATGTTCCGAAGATGAACAAAGGTCTCACGGGTTTGGAACGAAATGAGGGTGCGTAATTAATGACAGAAATTAATTTTTTTGGTGAACCAACCCTTTAAGCTTGTATTCAAGCTGGATGTTGTTTCTTGATAGTTAATTCATGTCCCATACTTTTCCTCACAGATTGATGGTGAAAGGTTATAAAAGGCCTCTGGAGGAGAAGGATCTGTGGTCGCTCAACGTGGAGGATAAATCTCAGAGAGTTGTGCCACAGCTAGTGCGGCGCTGGGACCAAGAATGCAACAAGGTCAAAAGGTTAGACTCAAGGAGTTACCTTTTTTTGTATTACCTCCTCAAGGAGGTACTTTTTAAATGAACTGTGTGGGTTTGCTGCTCAAATTACTAATCATCTGGTTTGTTTATGGTTTTTGTGCTAGGCCAGTAGATAAGACACTCTACTCCCCAAAACGAGCAGCAAGGGCAGAAAAGAAGGATGGACAACCAATAGAAGAGTCGGAGATTTTGCTTGCGAAAACCCTTCTGAAAACTGGCGATCCGTCCCTCTTCTGTGCTCTCTGCCGAACCTTTGGACCCTACTTTCTTGTCAGCTCTCTTTATAAGATTATTCATGACATCCTGATGTTTGTTGGACCAGAGATTCTCAGGTATGAATCTACAGCATCAAAATGAGCTATTTATGTTTTCCAGGTGTAATTATTCCCATCTGTGTTGTGTTCAGGAACAGTAGTACTCTGCAGGGGAAAGTGCAAGCCTTCCCCCTGTGTTTTCACAGTCATGTGGTTAGAAATGACTTTAACTCTGTGGGAACGACACAGTCAAAACAACAGCTGTGGCTCTTAAAAAGAGCTCCAGTGAAGAGTTAGTTTTGGCACGCTGGAAGTCGTGCCATCAGATTGTGCACTGGACCATGTTCAAATCCTCTCTAATCTTCTTAATATATCACCTGAACTCTTGGCAGTAAGCCTTTATCCAGTTTGCCCAGTTTCCTCACTTTCCTTTCGCTTGAATCCAGAAGAACTGCATTCTGCTGCATGAAACATAATTGACGTATCAATTTTTACTCACGTGAGTTCTGTCTTTCTTAGGCTGCTTATCCAGTTTGTGAATGATTCAAGTGCCCCTACTTGGCTTGGCTACTTCTACACCACCCTGCTGTTCGTTTGTACCTGTTTTCAAACCCTCATTCTGCAAAAATATTTTCACGTTTGCTTTGTGACTGGCATGAGGTTGCGTACGGCCATCGTTGGTGCCGTATATAGGAAAGTAAGTGGACTCTTATTTGATAAAATGTGCATAACATGGTGTAATAAGGTGTTTATGCACATTTGGTGTGTATTTGTTACATCACATTTAGACTTCAAATAATGCATTGTCCAATGTGAATGTGTCATACTTTAACTCTCAGAACACAAAACATTTTATTTATTGAAATAATAAAAAGAAAAAAAAGAAATGCAATACAAAATCTGACTTTTAAATTGCATATACACTGCAGTTCAGAAGTTTGGGATTGGCAAGATTTTTTTTTAAATGTTTTTGAAATAAGTCTCTTATGCTCACCAAGGCTGCATTTATTTGAACAAAAATACATGAAACAATTTATGCCTGTGGTGCAAAGCTGAATTTTTACTCCATTCTTCAGTGTCACATGATCCTTCAGAAATCATTCTAATATGATGATTTGCTGTTCAAGAAACATTTATTATTATTAAAGTTAAAAACATTTGTGCTGCTTAATATTTTTGTGGATGATTGTTTTTCAGGATTCTTTGGTAAATAGAAAATTCTAAACAGCATTTATTTGAATTAGAAATTGTTTATAACACCATATATGTCTTGAATGTTACTTTTGCTTTATCAATTCAATGCATCTTTGTTGAATACAATTTTCTTAAAATAAAAAGCTTTTTAATGGTAGTGTAGATTTATAATGTTCTCCTTCATTTTGTCTAGGCCTTGGTTATTACCAATGCTGCCCGTCGAACATCCACGGTCGGAGAGATAGTGAATCTGATGTCTGTAGATGCACAGCGGTTTATGGACCTCATCACCTATATCAACATGATTTGGTCGGCACCTTTGCAGGTTATCCTGGCCCTGTACTTCTTGTGGCAGGTATGTGCCCAAACAAAGGGGTATTTGCATGTTTAATTTGTGTGCTCATTTCATTAAACATCAGTAATACCTGTTTGTTTGTTGTTGTTTTTTGCTCTCTTTTTTTTATTATTAGAATCTGGGTCCTTCTGTGCTTGCTGGTGTTGCTGTGATGGTGCTGATGGTTCCCATAAATGCAGTCATTGCCATGAAAACTAAAACCTACCAGGTTTTTAACCTCTTTTCCTTTATTTGCTTCCATTTCATTAATCAAATCATCATTGTTTAATCTGATACACTCACCCACAGGTTGCCCAAATGAAAAGCAAAGACAATAGGATCAAGCTTATGAACGAGGTGCTAAATGGCATTAAAGTGCTTAAACTCTACGCATGGGAACTGGCGTTCAAAGACAAAGTGTCAGCCATCCGGGAGAGTGAATTGCAGGTGCTGAAGAAGACCGCTTACCTTGGTGCCGTGTCCACCTTTACTTGGGTCTGCGCACCATTTTTGGTAGGTGGTGCCTTTGAGTGAATCATTTGACCAGACTTCCAATCTTTCATTATACCCATTGTTTTTGATGCTACCTTATGGTTGTTAGACATTCACTCATGTGATCTTGTTTCTTTCACAAAGGTTGCCCTCTCCACATTCGCAGTATACGTGTTAGTGGATGAACATAATATTCTGGATGCACAGAAGGCTTTTGTTTCTCTGGCTCTGTTCAACATCCTGCGCTTCCCTCTTAATATGTTGCCCATGGTCATCAGCAGCATGGTGCAGGTATTCCTGTCTTTCTCCTTCTTTCTCTCTCTGTTACTCTGTTTTTTTTAAAGCTGCATGTAAACCTTATAATAAGAATGTGGTTTATGTTATGAGAACTCAAAAGGTTTTGGACCCCGAACACAGAGCACTTGTGATCTTCTCAAGCAAGACCCAGGAAATCGTTGTCTGCCTAATTTTGAATTATGACCACAAAATCTATTGTTTCTTTAGGCCAGTGTGTCTTTGAAACGTCTGCGTGTATTTCTGTCCCATGAAGAGCTGGATGAAGACAGTGTGGACCGGCCAGCCATCACTGGATGTAAGTTCAGTGATTCACAAGCAGTTCAAATCTACAAAAGACCCAATGTGCTGTGTCCTGTGTTGTGTTTTTTTTCTAGGATGCTGTGCATGTTTGACTCTCAAAGCTCTGCAGTCCCCAAACTGTTTCAACCGACAGGGGGGAAAAAGGATTGTATGAGAGAGTAGCACAGCTGTTCGATGAATCTGTGGGTTTAAAGTCATCTCATGTGTTTTGATGTTCACTTAAGAGACTTCATTGTTGTTTCCTGCTCATTCAGCTCCTGACTGCATTAGGATTGCGGACGGAGCTTTCAGCTGGTCTAAAGGCGACCCCCCTACTTTGAAGAGGTAACATCATTTTGCAAGTACTGTATGGTACAATGAATAGCATCTTGTTCAATGTTATAGAGTACTAGGGATGGGAATTGAATGGAATTTAAAAATCATGCTTCCGATGAACGATTCCATGAAATGTTTTTAAAATTATTTAAAAAAAGCACCACCCTCCCTCCACAATTAGTCCTAACTAAACAAATACAATATATTTTTATACTATTTGTTACAATAAAGAACTGTTAACGTAATAATGTCATGAAATTCATTTGATTTTGGTTCTTTTTATTTGGTTCTCAATTCCCAGCCCTATGTAGTACTCTACATAAATGTAGTTATACTATATTCAATGCATCAAAATGACTTTTAGCATTGACTTGAATATTGCGGTTACATAGAGCAGAACTGGTGAAACGGGCTTCTGAGGACATGACAGGCAAGTACATGTGCATGAACCCCGATACAGGAGAGCGTCAATCGGCAGAGGAATTGTAATCTGGTGAATCTCCATCGATATTAATGAGAATGATGAAATTTGGGTTGCCGAATTCCTTTTAATCTTAGCTTGATTTCTACCTCATCTACTTCAAATCATGCATTAAACGGTTTAATTTGTCTTGCATTATTGTTCACTGTAAATCCAGTTGTTAATATCAGTACACTAAAGGATTTGCCCATAATCTTCAATCAACAATGAAGTGAATTAAGAAATCCTAATGAATGAATGAATGAAACTCCTTTATACCGTTTTGACACAATGCCGCCTGTGTCCACATGATGTTTGAACTGTTTGTTGTTCATTGTATCTGCTCTTGTGTCAGCGTGTCTCTCTCTCTCTCTCTCTCTCTTCAGGATTAATGTGCGTATCCCTGAGGGGGCGCTGGTTGCTGTGGTAGGACATGTGGGTTCGGGTAAATCCTCTCTGCTTTCAGCTTTGCTGGGGGAGATGGAGAAGCAAGAAGGAAATGTGTCAATCAAGGTACAGACTCAAGCTACATATCTGAAAACAGTGGCTCTTTTAAATATATAGTGCAATGTTGTATTCAAGTTTAACAGAATATACACTGGGGCTCAAACATTTGAGACCCCTAGGGAAAATGCTTATAATTTTGCATTATTATTTTAATATGTATTAAATGTAATTTATTATATATTACATATATTAATGTTTTATATTAAATATATGATTATAATATTTTTCATAGTATTTTATTACTTTATTACATTAAATTAGCTTCACATAAATGTAATGAAAGTTGAACTTTATGTCTCAGTATTTAATTTTTTCCCTTCTAATGACAGCAGCACTTGAGCTGCATAAACTCCACATGATTTGAAAATGATCCAAAAAGCATCTTAACTTCAATGGAAGCAAGAACATCTGACCGTCACATAATCAATGTCCCAAATATACTTATTTGATTTAGAATGGTGCAGAATCTGAAATACTTGTTATTCATTGTATGTCATACATTTCTTTGTTTTGATTTCTTAAAGACAATGTCTTAATGACATTTAAGGTTTAAATAAAAGATAAGAGCCAAGGCTTTTGGAACCCTCTGTGTATTTGGATAACTGTAATAATGGGATAATAAAGAGACACATTGAGTGTCTGACTGTGTTTTTCAGGGCTCTGTGGCTTACGTGCCTCAGCAAGCATGGATCCAGAACGCCACCCTCAAAGACAACATCTTGTTTGGACGGGAAACCAAAGACAGCTGGTACCAGAAAGTGGTGGAGGCCTGTGCTCTCCTACCTGACCTGGAGGTCCTACCTGGAGGAGACACTACGGAGATTGGAGAGAAGGTAAACAGATTTTAGAATGATTCCTACAATTTTCTCTTAACCAAGTACGATAGAAAAGTGATTGAAGCTACATACCATCAAAGGCTGATTTTAATGCAACAGTCAAGATTCTATAGACAATACATGCAGTATGCACGTTTAAGTGTTCGTTTTATTACACCTCCTCTTCATCTTCTAGATTTAAATTACAACACATCATTTATAGGTCATTTTATCCACCTTATTCCAGACGAGCTTACTGCATTTTGAATTATGGGTGGAACTTCCATTCAAAAAGACTGAAACAAATCATTTTAAATCATAAGGTTGCCCTACAAATAAAGCTGATCCGTCAGTTTTCCTTCATGATTTATTTTCATACATAACACTTAGCATTTTAACATGACATGTTATAACAAGAATATTGGCAATAGCTCTTTTCAGTCACTGCATTCTTTTCCTCATGATTCTTTTCTTTTTTCCCTTTGCATTCCACTGTAATATGTAATGAATGAAAAATGACAACATCTACTGCACATTTGTGGTCTGTTCTCCCGATTTAATTTACGATATATCCCATTAATAATTCACTGGAATGCACAAAGAATCTCTCGTTTTTCAAAGCATTTTTCATGCAAAGGTCATTTTCTTCCTGCACCGAGCCGGAAATCTCCAGTTCATTAGCACTTGCATATCTGGTAACATTTTATTCCTAAAAACATTGTGAACATTGTGCCTGTTGACAGTATTTTCTGATTTATGGAGTGATAAAAATGGACATCCAAAATCAAAAACTTTTGCTTCTAATATTTCAGCAAAATGAAACGAATTTTAAACCTGGCTTTATACAAAGTTCAGATTTCTGTACTAGAAATATATGCAAATTAGTGCATATTTATTTAGATAATGCATCATATGCATATTAAAACAGAACATTTCATAAAACTTGGAAAACATAACAATTGTGTTAATGTATTGCGATTAATGAATTGGGAAGTATGGTGATTTTCTTTTAATTAACATTTTTACCCTATTGACCTGTGGTGTCTTGCCTTAAAAAAATAATGACAGATAATTGGGTTAATCGTGTGACACTGTGATCTTAGGGTGTGAATCTGTCTGGAGGTCAGAAACAGCGGGTGAGTGTGGCCAGGGCTGTGTACTGCAACTGTGCTGTGTATCTGTTGGATGACCCGCTCTCCGCCGTGGACGCTCATGTAGGAAAACACATCTTTGAGAAGGTCATCGGACCTCAGGGCTTGCTACAGGGCAGAGTAAGGCCATTTCCCATGCATTATCAAATATGTATACATCTCTTATAGACATTTCACATCACGCATGGTGCTTTTTTCAGACTCGGGTTCTGGTGACCCACGGGCTGAGCTTCTTGCCCCAGGCTGACCTGATCCTGGTGATGGTGGATGGAGAAATCACAGAGATGGGCTCTTATGCCGAGCTTTTGAGCAGACAGGGCGCCTTCGCTGAGTTCCTGCATATCTACTCCAACAAAGAGCAGGAGGAGGAGGAGTCGTCAGGGGGAGGTGAGGCTAGCCTCCTCATGTCTGAACTTTTATGCTTTCATGCATCTGTCCTTTCACAAAGCCATTTCCTCTGAATGATTACCATTGTTCACATTGTTGTGATCTTTTCCCCCCCTAAGTAATCCATGTCTAGAGATAAATCTCTTTTTGTCTGTGTGTATACATGTCTTCATCTCCTTGTGTTCCTATTTTTTGTGTCCCCTCTGTCGGCTCTTCAGAAGAGGCAGGGGAGGCAGAGGACGAAAAAGGGAAATCTGAAGGTTTGAGGGTGTAATTGGTCCCTGGGCCATATAAATTGAATAGGTTTGCACGTACTGCATGTTAGAGTAGGGCTTATTATGCAGGTCTGAAATATTTGAGGTTAGATTATAGCTCACAACCATTACATATTTGATTGAAAATAGAGGAAAAAACAGCAATATTGTGAGATGGTATTACAATTTTAAATGAATATTTTCTATTTTTAGATATTTTAAAATTTACAAAGCTGAATTAACATCCGTCTGAAATCATTCTAATACGCTGGTTTGTTGCTCAAGAAACATTTCTTATTATTATCAATGTTGAAAACAGTTGTGCGTCTTAATATTTTTGCGGAAAGTATGATAATGTATTTTTTGATGAATAGAAATAGAAATATTTTAATAATTTAAATATTTTGTAATTCTGTACTATCATTTTTGATCTATTTAATGTGTCCTTGCTGAATAAAAGTATTAATTTCTTTATAATCTATTTTTTATAATTTCTTTATAACCCCGAACATTTATACATTTGTATTTTAACATCAAAAGACATGTAATTCAACATCGTATTGCCTTCACATGCTGCTTTTAATGAAATGTTCGGAAGTAATTTAAATATATAAAATACAAAGTATACAAGTTACTATATTTGATGCACACGATATTTGTAAATAAGCTAATTTCATTTCAGACACACAGGGAAAGGTCTTATAGTATGTGTAGGACATTTACACTCATCACTCTGCTAGAATGGAGCACTGTGAATGTGCTTCAACCTTTGACCTTCACCAGTCTTGTGTCTGTCTGGTGTCTGAGATGCTCGGCACTGTTACAGCGCAACCTGCTGGTGATTCTTCTAACTGTGACCCACACCTCTGAGCCTAAAAACATTGCTTTAGCATTTGTGTTTTGGTTAGACGGTCTCTCGTTTCAACTGGCCTTAGAGATGTGGTTGCTTAGAAGCAAATTATTATAGTCTTTTACTGCTATTTTAAATATAGACATTTGTACTCAAGGGCACACTGATGCTCTAGTTGCTGCTTGATTACAAAAATTCTTGCAAACAATTGTGTTGTTGCATAGGTGCTTTTGAATTACATGACTTATAGATAATAGTGAGAAAGGTTGAGTTCTGTTAGTGGTATAGGTATGGACATGGAATGGCATGAAGCATGCAGGAAGATGTATGTAATTCTATCTGATTTAGTCAATATTTTCTCATCCACAGATGCAGTCCCACGGAAAGGACTCGAAAATGGGGGCCCTGCTGCCCTGTTGGGGTAAGGAATCGCTGATGTCTTTTCTAACTCATTTCTTTGTTCTGAATAAACTCTGTGTCCAGACCTGTTGCGACGGGACCTGCAGCGAGTCAATTTTACTGTCTTGATTTGTACGCTGCATTCTGTATATCCTCCTGGGACCCAGGAATAGACTTTTGTCCACTGTAGTGGCCATTACATTTTAGTGAATTTCTCTGACACCATACATGTCACATTGTATGTCTGGATGTCCTGTAAAGAGCACATTCAGGGCTTTTCAAAGATACCAAATGTTTGGAGGTTTTACCATGAAAACAACTTCTCTTTGGTCTTTAAAAATGACTGACAATAATTTAGTGATCAAAATTTTGTACTCCTATGGAAATATGAGAATATTTTGTAATTATCATTTAAATCTGACTAATTTTCAAATTGTTAGCCCATAACATTTTGCTGAAATGCTGATTTATGACAATGTCCACTGTAGAGGACATCAGGACTTAAAGCATGTTTATCAGGCATTTTTAGACACACAGCAAGTGAATAGGGAATGAAATTATACATCAATATTCCTATGAAGTATTAGACAATATTATGAAAATGTTGCCAATTATTACTCGCATTATTACACCTTTTTTATTACATGTTGCCCCAAGAACAGATTAATATGCAAATTAGATACAGTGTAAAGATACATTGTATTGAATGGCACTACACAATTATGCCCATTTTACTCACATATTGCATAAAGTAAAATGGTATATCAATTCATTCCATAATATCTTTCATAACATAGTTTAGAATCATCTTTATAAAAAGTTTGGTTAAAAAAAATCCTGAAACCTAAAAATTGATTGGTGAATGAAAAAAGAAATCCCATTGTTTTTGCCTATATACATGTCATTTCATGACTTTTTATTCCTGGTGGACATAGCATAACATATGAATAAAATATATATTTTTTTCTCCAATTGTTTCTTATGTTCTAAACAATGTAATGACGAAAAACTTTTTCTTTCCTTGGTCTCAGAAGAATAAGTCTTTTGAAGTCATATGACAGCTTTGTGTGGGAACTACTAGTTATTCACTGATAATTTCATTCTCCGTGAGAAGAACTGTTGTGGCCAAATCAGAGTCAGTGAATAAGTCGTTGCTATACCTCTCATGAATTCCAAATTCTGTCCATCAGAATGAAAACCAAGAACGAAACCATGTAAACCAATGTCAGATGTGTGCACTCGCTCATTTGTGCTAGATTCTAAAATGACTTGTGTTAAGGTTGATTAGGACACCGTCTAATATGTAACAACCATTTAACGTTTAAATCAAGTACTAATAATATTTTGACATTATTGACTAGCCTGGTGTTTCTCTGTGTCCTGTAGAGAGAGTCTGAACTCTCTAAGTGCAGCCGGGACAGGTAAAACACAGAAGACTGAACCAAACGATGCTGATGCTGCAAAGAAGACCAAATCTGCAGAATCTGCCCGACTGACCGAGGCAGACAAAGCCAACACTGGCAGGGTATGAATCCACCGTCTCTATGTCGGGATGTGAGAGCATGATTCCCTGAGGACATGTTATTTGTTTTTGGTTATGGTCAATAGTTTCTCTCAAAATCATGCAAAGCCTTAATTTGTGTCACTTGAGCTGACTGGTTCCTTTTGATTCTGAGATTTAGTGAATGATGTTTGTTGTGCAGGTGAAGCTATCTGTGTTTTGGGAGTACATGAAGGCTATCGGCTTGCCCCTGTCCATCTTCAGTATCTTTCTGTTCTTCTGTCATCATTTGTCCTCTCTGGGCTCAAACTACTGGCTCAGTCTCTGGACAGATGACCCTGTTATCAACAACACCCAGCCCAACAGAGAGATGCGTTTAGGGGTTTATGGAGGCCTGGGACTCTCACAAGGTGATTTTAAAAGAACTGACTTTTAGTTGATTGCATTTGATTGTATAAATTCACATTTTAAATTCCTGAAAACTGTTATTAATTTAGCTACTTGTACTCAAGGTCCAAGTGCATTACACAACTTCTTAAGAAGTTTTACCAAAGTAAAGCTTTTAGATGTAGATATATATGCATATATGGATATATGTATATACCATAGCTATTTGGAATACTAGGATAAAAGTCTTTTGAGACCAAAGACCATATTGAATTGCTCTAATTGAAATATATATATATATATATATATATATATATATATATATATATATATATATATATATATATATATATATATATATATATATATATATATATATATATATATATATATGAGACATTTAGCCAACCAATTTGGAAGTTGCAGTTTAACGTGAATATTTCAGGTCAAGAATTCCGTTTAAAAAGTCAATAAAAAATGTAAAATTTCTCTATTTCATCAGCACTGCCAATTAATAATGATAGTACAATTTTTGAATTCATTTTTAATGATAAAATTGTGTAAGAAATGTTTTCAATTAAATTTTTTACCAGTGGTCAAATTAAAAGTACAAACATGTTAAATTACAGCCCCTAATATTAATGTTAACACTAGAAGTGCCAGAATTCCATAACTACTAGAACTGCCGCAAGCGGTCATTTTGACCGCTAGATTCCAAACTCTATATCTTTAATTATAAATACCCAATTGAGAGATTAATGCATTTATTGTATTATGATATCTTTTAAAAACAAAACAACACCAAACTGTACATTTAAACAAGTTTACATTTATAAATAAATAATATCCGTAGATGTCCTGAACAAAATGACGGAGTAGCCTATGTTTTCATGTTTCCACTGTTCGATCGCGCCCGCGCCCGCCGACACACACACACACACACACACACCATATTCCAGCATTGCAATCTTGACATCGCAGCCTGTTCATTATAGCCATAATAAAATTTAATAATAAAATAGTCAACCTAACATATAAAAATTCCACTGCTCTGTTTATAGTCAGTAGCCTATAATTCGTAGCCTACCATTTTGCGCATGTGAAGAGGATGATTTTTTCCGTCGATATTGGACCGTGAATGAAGTACAAAGCCTATAATAAAGAATAGTTTACCATCCAAATACATCGCAAATGTTGAAACATTTTGCTTCTAATTAGAGAGTTACGTGAGCCCAACGCCGCTTACTTTCACTTTCGCTTATAAAGTATTTCATTTTGGCTTGTTTATAATTATTTTTTCATTATTGTTCTGTTCTGAATATCATTACATTTAAATGATTTGTTGTTGAATATGTTTTGTGTATTTTTTACCACATTTTATTGTTGTGTATATTGATAATAATACCGCGAAATTCAGTGCGGTCAATCTGACCGTCTATGGCCGAAATAGGTAAATATGTTCATTTGTTTTTTTGCCTTATGAGTAATTTATATGAAAAACATTTTAAATGAAAAAACACACACTTTTAGGAAAAGTCAGGTACCAGCAGGATTTTATTTATTTTTTCAACAAAGTTATTGCAGATATAAAATTCAAAACGGTCAAAATGACCGCCATGGCACTTCTAGGGCCCTATTTTAACGATCTGAAACGCAAGTGTCAAGCGCAAAGCGCAAGTAACTTTGTGGGCGGGTCTTGGGCGCTGTTGCTATTTTCCCGGCGGGATAAATGACTCTTGCGCCAGGCGCAAATCTAAAATGGGTTGGTCTGAAGTAGCTTCATTATTCATAGGTGTGGTTTGGGCGTAACGTGAAATAAACCAATCAGAGCGTCATCTCACATTCCCTTTAAGAGCAGACGAAAAGAATCTATCTATTGTAATAATGTATGATTTGCAAAAATGAAAACTGCTGCTTCTGTGTAGATTAGAGAATCAAAGTGTATGCGCGTCGTGCACACGCTACATTGATTATGGCCAAGCATGTGCCCTTAAAATAGTGCCCTTAAACTATTTTTTCCTGGTTAGTGGCGCAATTGTTTTCTAAACCTGCAAAATAGCATGAAGGAACGTTTGCGCCGGAACACGCCTCCTTTTTTGCGCTGAACCGCCCAGGGAGCGCAAGTTCATTCCCTAGTTTAGCGACGTGATTCTGTGGAGGGAAAAGCGGGTGCAAAATAGGAATGATACATGCGTCGGTGTACAAAGTCAATTGCGCTGGGTGCAAGATAGGGCCCCTAGTGTTAATGCAATGCGGGTTTTTTTTTTTCAGTAAATGCAATTAAACATCCTTATTGTATCCAAATTTTGTTTTGTTTTACTTCTATATAGCTGTATAGGTAATTTTTATGTAAATGTATATTTTATTGATTATTGTTTTAGTAAATTGGTCCAGAAACTAGTTTGATTCTGAAAAGTCAGCTTTTTATATGTTTTTTTTCTCTTCTTTTCTCTCTGTGGCAGGCATTGCAGTGTTCTGCTATTCTGTGTCAGTGTCTATTGGTGGGATCTTAGCCTCCCGCTACCTGCACCAGACAATGCTCTACAATGTCCTGAGATCGCCCATGTCTTTCTTTGAACGCACACCCAGCGGCAACCTGGTTAATCGATTTGCCAAAGAGACAGACACCATTGACTCGGTTATCCCTAGCATCATAAAAATGTTCATGGGCTCACTGTTTAATGTGCTGGGCTCATGTGCTGTCATCCTCATCGCCACGCCGCTGGTAGCCACCATCATCCCCCCACTGGGTCTGCTGTACTTCTTTGTACAGGTCAGTCAGTTATTTTACATTCTGAATGCTTGTTAGTATAGGCTTTACGGTAAAATACACTGTTGTAGCAGTAATATACATTTAAATAGAAAAGATTTGAGATAGAGAGTTGCTGCTCTAATGTGTCTTTCCATCTTTGTTAGCGTTTCTACGTGGCGTCTTCCCGGCAACTGAAACGACTGGAGTCTGTGAGCCGCTCTCCGGTCTACACACACTTCAATGAAACTCTGCTGGGCACCAGTGTGATCCGAGCGTTTGGAGAGCAGCAGCGCTTCATCAGGGAGAGTGACGGCAGAGTGGACCACAACCAAAAAGCTTATTTCCCCAGCATTGTAGCTAACCGGTGAGAACTCACAGAACCTCACTAGATTTTAGGTCTCTTTTACTTGCGTATATTAGTGTTTTGTTGTTTGGAAAGTTGAAGTTTTCTGTGTGTCCTTGTGCCTCTGTGTCTTGGAGATGGCTGGCGGTGAGGTTGGAGTTTGTGGGGAACTGTATTGTGACATTTGCAGCTCTTTTTGCTGTGATGGCCAGGGACAGTCTGAGTCCAGGAATCATGGGGCTTTCCATCTCCTATGCGCTGCAGGTCAGTCTGACATCTACAAATGCTGAGATACAAGGCAGATGAAGTTCTTACTACTCTTGTATTTCACACAGGTCACAGCATCTCTGAACTGGTTGGTGCGGATGTCCTCTGAGCTGGAGACTAACATAGTAGCGGTGGAGAGGGTGAAGGAATATGGAGACACAGAGAAAGAGGTCAGTGCACCAGCAGGCAGATTGTGTGTGATCATTCTGTACTTCTGTAGAGTCCAATCTGTGATTAGCCTGGTTTCCTTATCTCATACTGTACTAGAGAGATAAGGACAGTTAGCGCACTGGGAGGGGCGGGGACTAGTTTATGTCTACAAGATGAGCCACTCGTTTCCAGAAAGAATTTGGTCTCCATGGATTTTTTCTTTGCCATTATAAGGGTTTTAGGTTAAAATGTATGTGAATGTATAAAGGGAATGTGTATATCTGAGATTTTGTAACTGTTAATTTTTTTACCATTTGTCTTTTGCTATTTCTAAAAAATAATTTCTTCACTAGTTCATTATAAATGGACCTGCAGTGTGACAGATAATTTTTTTTTTTTTTAAGTACAAATATGCTATGTTCCTTTATAATTATTACATATAATTATTAAACGTTACATTAATTGTATACACTACCATTCAAAAGTTTGGGGTCAGTCATTTTTTGAAATTAATTTATTCAGCAAGGATGCATTAAATTGAGCAAAAGTGACAGTAAATACATCTAAATGTCACAAAAGCATTCTTTTTCAAATAAATACTAGTCTTTTGAACTTTCTATCAATCAAAGAATCCTGAAACAAAAATGTATCACGTTTCCCACAAAAAAAATTAAGCAGCACAACTGTTTTCAAAATTTGATAATAACAAATGTTTCTTGAGCATCAAATCGGCATATTATAATGATTTCTGAAAGATCATGTGACACTGAAGACTGGAGTAATGATGCAAAAAAAAAAAAAATCACAGGAATAAATTACATTTTAAAATATATTAAAATAGAAAAGGTATTTTAAATTGCAGTAATATTTCAAAATATTACTTTTTTACTGTAAAATAAAGGCAACCTTGGTGAGCATAAGAGACTTTAAAAAACATCAAAGAATCGTACCAACCCCAAATGTTCGAACGGTAGTGTAATTAGCAAAATTAGCAGATTAAAATAGTATTAGATGTCTGCTATGAAATGTTATAGTTCATGTCAACGTTAACTTTATTTACTTTCAATCATTTGTTTCAGTGTTAAAGATGGATTGTTGAGATGTGATTGGTCTGTGCTGTATTGATGTCCCTGTTCACAGGCTGAATGGAGGTTGGAGAATTCAACTCTTCCTGCTGGCTGGCCGACCGTTGGTCACATTGAAATCCGCAACTTTGGCTTGAGATACAGAGAGGACTTAGAGCTGGCTATTTGTGATATCTCGGTCAACATTGAGGGAGGAGAAAAAGTGTGTGAAACCATTTCAATATCCAAAATCTGTTCATACTTTGACTTTATCAGTAAACAATGTTCATTTAGGAATCTTTTCACCTACAAAGTCAATCATGTCTGTATGTTTTTGTGTGTTTTTCTTAGGTGGGAATTGTGGGTAGGACCGGAGCAGGAAAGTCCTCTCTGACATTAGGGCTCTTCCGCATCATTGAGGCAGCTCAGGGAGAGATGTGTATAGATGGAGTGAACATTGCTGAGCTGGGCTTGCATGAGCTACGATCCAGAATCACAATCATTCCTCAGGTATCGCGCTTGAATAGACCTGAACACTCATTTAAGTCACTCATTTGCTGTTATCAATAATACAGTTGTCACATTGTTGGTTTCCTTTCAGAATATATATTTTTTTTCCCTGTTTACTTGCCAGTGACAATTGAACTATGCTGTTTTTGTTTGTTTTTTGTTTTTTCTCAGGATCCAGTGCTGTTCTCAGGTTCCTTGCGTATGAATCTGGATCCCTTTGATGGCTACACTGATGAGGAGGTGTGGAGATCTCTGGAACTCGCACACCTCAAGAACTTTGTGTCTGGCCTTCCTGACAAACTCAACCATGAGTGTTCAGAGGGTGGAGAGAATCTCAGGTACAAACTCTTGACAAGATTCCTCCCTCTTTATCACTTGACTAATACCTGATCTGATTGTTTCTGACTGGATATTTTGGGCTTCAGTTTGGGTCAGCGGCAGCTGGTTTGCCTGGCTCGAGCTCTCCTCAGGAAAACCAAGATTCTGGTTTTGGATGAAGCCACTGCAGCTGTGGATCTGGAGACGGACAATCTGATACAGTCCACTATCCGAACTCAGTTTGAGGACTGCACCGTTCTGACCATCGCACATCGCCTCAACACCATCATGGACTACACAAGGTAATCTGCATACTTATTCTTTGTTTTTGTTCTATGAATCTGCAAAAATATCAAATAAAAAATACATAATATAAAACAACAACAATGTTTTATTATTATATAATAATATTTCATAAATATTTATGCAAATAAATACTTTTTTTTTTCTCAAGGGTGCTGGTTCTCGATAAAGGCAAGATGGCAGAGTTTGATTCTCCATCCAGTTTAATTGCAAAGAAGGGAATTTTCTACAAGATGGCCAAAGACTCAGGTTTGGTCTAATAATTAGAGGGGCTGAAGAGCCCTCTGTTCATCTAGGACATTTCACTGAGTAGAGCCCATGGAGAGTGGACCTGGTGAGATGTGGACTCTGAAAGGTACCTCTTCTGTGGGCCTGGAGCTCTTACACACACACACACACAGTGTGAATATGACACCACTCCCTTCTTCTGCTCCTCAGCTGCTGTAGCCCTCCGTTTTTTAATCGCAGAAAGGTTTTGCAGCTTTTGAAGTTTGTTTGATGCCAACATTTGGGATGTTTGAAACTAGTTTGATTTCCTCATCACTGTATTTGTTGTCAGTTTTCATTTGAAAGACTTGTAATTTGAACTCTAAATCATGCTTTTTCTGGTAGTTGTTTACTGATGGAAACCTTTGTTTGCAACATTGTTTCACTTGAAGGAGTAAAGAACAAAGTTTATCTGTGCAGTGTACCTTTGATGCAATGGTCAGTTGTATAATGACCAAACAGCTGCTGTGAAATCCCTCCATGAGCATCCTTGAGGGGCTTCATCCCACGCCAAAGTTCATATTTGAAGCTATTCTCATCATCAAAGTTAAGTTCTGTAAAAAGAGACATTTGAGTTTTTTCTCCAGATAGCCATTGTTTTCTCTCAATTAAACTTTATTTATACTTTAAGAATATCTGTTACAATATATTTCTTTTCTTTCATATAATATTATTTTATCATATAACATATTTATTACTGGGTATTACCCATTATCATGCAGTAGAGGCTACATTGGCCTACTGCTTTCATTCGTGAATGTATTTAGCTGCCGTATTTGATTTATGATCTTTGTTTACTGTTATTGTTTTTCAGTGGTCATTTTACCAAAAACAATGAATGCACTTATTGTTCTGTGTAAAAAGGTCAAAACCAATTTAAGGTCAGATACCCAAATTGTAGTAGTTCTGTAAGGACAGGTTGTCTTGCAGATTGCTGTACCTGCTGAGCTGTGTGCTGTGTGCTTCACTCGGTGTGCAGTATACCATATATCTGTTGAATGTACGCTTGAGTGCACCATGTTGTTTCATTCATCAGTTCCTCCACTCTAGATCATTTAAGCCTTTTGAGTTTTTTTCAAGGCCAATTTTGTTTTTTTTAAAAGAACTGATAAAGACAGACTTCAAATGAAAAAAAAAAAAATGTTACATACTTGTATGATTTGTATGTAAGCATAAAGGTAATTATTTGATATTTGTATACATGCACTAGTTTTAAGTGTACTTAGTTTCCTAAATCAAGCTATGTAAAGGGGAAATATGAATAAACTTTTGTAAAAAGCCCATAGTCTGTTTTTCTTATCTTTTATCTCATTGTACTTAACCGTTTAAGAACCTGTTCTTCTGAGAGAGAAAGAAAACAATTACTTTAATCAATACTACCAACATTTATTTTACTGAAGCGGTCCAGAGAATACAAATAGCATTTTCAAGTCTGACAATCACACATGAAGTGTGCATGGAAAGGTTATAAATATATAAAAATACAGTTATCATACAGTACAAAATACATAAATACTGACGTAAAGTTTTAGAGTATTGAAAACGTACTAGTATTAAAACAGACAAATTCTTTATAAGGATGACTGTTGCATTGTTTTTAACATAAATCGATGTTTCTCACATCATAAATAGCTTGCATCTTTCACCTCTATAAGAATTTAGGGTTTAATGTGCTGACATGATGATTAATAAACTCCTTCAAGTAGAATTGTGACTAGTTCTATAGCTGTGTCTTTTCAGGATCTTCTACAAAACTTCAATTTGACAGCAATGAGAGATGGTGGACATGGCTATGCATGCATACTGTCTGACCATCTGAAGTGTGCATTATTTTGACCTCTGCAGTACATTAATGTTACTCAAGTCTTAATTTTCTGAGATGAGAATGTTGACGACATGAGAGAATCAGTCTGTTCCTTTAGCATCTCAGACGTCAGTTAAAGATTCAGCAGGATAATGCTGAAGCACACCGCTTCTGTAATACTGGAGAAAGTGTGGACACCTGCTCTTGTAGAACGGCTATTACGGACAATACCTCTTCATCCTGAGCTTTGTGCTTCTCTTGATTGAGAAGGCAAGACATGCCCTTTGGTAAGTACTGTGATGAAAAGTTTCAGGTAGTCTCAGAAGGTGTATTGGTGAGATGTTCTGCACCATTATTTTCATAGTCTCTCACGAGTGAAGAGTTGATTCTGTCAAGAACCGGTGGTTCTTTTACAGGATCACACTAGCCCAGCCTCGCGGCACATTCGGTAGAACTGACCACGCTGAGAGATCAGATTGGATGGGGAGTCCATCTCTGTGATGTGCCCTCTGTCCATCACAATCACCCTGTTGGGAACAGTTGAATAGGACTGGGTTAGAACATTGTCATTAATCATAATAGTATTCTACTTAGAAATACACATGCACTTTTTTTGCACCTTGTGTAGTCCATGATGGTGTTGAGGCGATGTGCGATGGTCAGAACGGTGCAGTCCTCAAACTGAGTTCGGATAGTGGACTGTATCAGATTGTCCGTCTCCAGATCCACAGCTGCAGTGGCTTCATCCAAAACCAGAATCTTGGTTTTCCTGAGGAGAGCTCGAGCCAGGCAAACCAGCTGCCGCTGACCCAAACTGAAGCCCAGAATATCCAGTCAGAAACAATCAGATCAGGTATTAGTCAAGTGATAAAGAGGGAGGAATCTTGTCAAAAGTTTGTACCTGAGATTCTCTCCACCCTCTGAACACTCATGGTTGAGTTTGTCAGGAAGGCCAGACACAAAGTTCTTGAGGTGTGCGAGTTCCAGAGATCTCCACACCTCCTCATCAGTGTAGCCATCAAAGGGATCCAGATTCATACGCAAGGAACCTGAGAACAGCACTGGATCCTTGGGAAAAAAGGTGTGGTTGTAATTAAAGCACTCAATCATTGAATCTTTTTTTGAAAGTTTGTGTCATTGCTTTGCTATTAAATATTTTTCCAGTTTCAGATGTACCTGTGGGATGATGGTGATACGAGATCTCAGTTCATGCAATCCAATCTCTGCAATGTTTATCCCATCTATGTAGATCTTTCCTTTTGCTGCCTCAAGGATCCGGAATATTCCGAGAGCTAGGGATGATTTTCCAGCCCCTGTTCTTCCCACAATTCCAACCTGAGTGGATTAGATGAACGGCTTAGTACGTAATAAAAAGTAAAAACACAAAATGTGTTTATTTCCTCCAGATGTTATATTTACTTTTTCTCTCTCATTAACACTGAGGGAAATTTCTTTCAAGGCCCAGTCAAGACCCCTGCGGTACTGAAGTCCATATTCCTGGAATCCAATGGATCCTGATCTGGGCCAGTGTGACGGGAGTGGACTGTCCTCGAAGGTCCACGGTGCCTGCGACAACCCAAGACAGACTTAGTGACCTCAACAATGAATGTAAAAATATACTTTGGGGTCACTTTGCATAAAGGAATTTATGTGAAAAACAAAGCATTTAAACCAACATTACCTCCTTTTTTGTTTCGGCATATTCCTTCACTCGCTCAACAGACACAATGTTGTTTTCTACATCAGTCCATGCCCTCACAATCCAGCTCAGGATCCCAGTTACCTGAAATGTATTTTTCTTGAGAACTTCTTCCTTAATAGGCAGAAAATAGCATGCATGGCTTTTTGACTTGCTTAATGAGTTCCTTACCTGGAGAGAGTGGGACACAGCTAGCCCTACGATTCCAGGGCTTAAAGTCGCCCTTCCCAAAACAGAGAGGATAGCTGCAGCAAGGACCAGCAAGTTACCCAGAAACTCTAGATTTACTGCCAGCCACCTTTTGGAATAACATTGAGGATATTGTACAGAGTTAAATTGAAGGGCCAGGACTAGTAACAAAGAATGAATAAGACTGAATCTGACCTGGTGGCCACAAATCTTGGGAAATAAGACGTTTGATTGTGGTCCACTCGGCTGTTAGCCACTAGGATGAACCTAGGCTGTTCGCCAAAGGCCCGAATCACACTGGCTCCTTGAACTGTCTCGTTGAAATGAGTATAGATGGGTGAACGGCTCACCGACTCTAGTCTACGCAACTGACAGGACGTGGCCACGTAGAAGCTCTGAAAACACAGGAGAATAGATGTCAGATAAATGACTGGTGCTCCTTGTTATAATACTCTTGCCTGCTGAGCAATCTGTAGAAGCATACCTGAATAAAGACATAGAAGAGAGTCAGTGGCAGTATGATCACTCCTGCAAAAGGAGTTGCCATCAGCACGATAATGCAAACCTCCAGAAGTTTGAACACATAGCCCAGCATCATCTTTAGACCATCAGGGATCATGCAGTCAATGGCATCTATCTCTTTCGAGAAACGATTGAGAAGATTACCACTGGGTGTACTCTCAAAGAATGACATGGGAGAGTGAAGTACATTGTTGAGAAGGTCCAAATGAAGATGCCGGGAAGCAATTATTCCTCCAAGTGAAATAGCCACAGTAGTCCCAAAAATTGCAGTTCCTGCAATAAGACATCACAGTTAATGATCAAGAACAATACAAAGCCCAAGGATACTCCATGAAGGTTGAGAAATATAAAGGATATTTAACCTTGTGCAAAGCCGAGAGCTCCAAAAACACCAAGCTTCAGATCTGTGTTGACCTGAGTTCCATTCACAACCGGCTCATCTGCCCACAGGCTTAGCCAGTAGTTGTAGGCCAGGGAGGCAGCCTGCTGAAACGCATAGAGGAAGATGATGGGGATGATGAGGGCCAGGCCAATGGTCCTGAAGTACTCCACATACAGCTCCAGTTTCACCTGTGTGACCCATTATGAAGAATGTGTGAGGAACAGTCTGGATGATATAGTGCACTTTCAAGCTATATTATGGTGTTCGGAACAATGAAGGCCAAAGGCCTGTAATCAGGGGTTGAAATTAGATCTTTGTGGTGACACAAGAGCATCTGAAACGCTTGACGCTGTAGCTGAACTTTAAAATTGACCTTCCAATCCAATTCTCTGGCTTTTGGTTACATATGAAGGTATATTTTGATGTGTTTACCCATTGTTTGCAATGCCTGTGGATGTATCTCTATAACTTACTCGGCCTGTATGGGCTTTGTCAGCCTGGGTCAGTCTCCCAGTTTCCTCTTGGTCCTGCTCCTGTTCTGTGTCAGATATGGCCTCCATGGTTTGTATACTGGCACTTCCCATGTCTCCACTTCATTAAATAAAATTGACAAAAAGGTGAATATGTATTCTTCAACAACGGTTGCATTTGCATTTTCAAAACTTGGTTACCTGATGAGTTGCTCCTGGGAGAGGTCAATTGAGAAGTCTGTCATGCTGAGACGAGAGACTGATTTCCTGGTCCCTAAAACAAAGTGAATCTGCATTTTTAACCGTGTTAACATGAAAATAGTGTTGTAGTGTTTAGTCATTTGTTAAGCTGCACTCCATCTTTTTTTATCTTACCTCTGTGGGTGGCACTTTCCTTGCGTTCGCTAACAGAAAAGGCTTGAACGAAGTCAGCAAAGGCGTTTTGCCTGCTCAAAAGCTCGGCATAAGAGCCCATCTCTGTGATTTCTCCATCAGCCATCACCAGGATCAGGTCAGCCTGGGGCAAGAAGCTCAGCCCGTGGGTCACCAGGATACGAGTCTGTTTTAGGGAGCATTATTAAATAAGCTAGTTAGTTAGTTTGTTATTTTACGCCTGTTCATGTCTGTTGCAGGGTTGGACAAAATTCAGAATTGAAGAACATTCCCTTTTCATTTAAGAGTTGGAATTCAAGTTAAATTGTCCACATCCACATAAAGTTTAATTGGAATGACAGGATGAGAAATTGGCTAAACTGCAATTCAAAGAAATTCAGGACAGGTAATCCTATCTGTCTGTCTTTGTCTGTCTGGCATGTCAACCTTTAAAGGTTTTTATTTTATTTTATTTTTATCTAAACTTGCTTTTCTAGTTTAAATTCACACTTTGCATTTTGAATTTCAGTTTATTTTAATTCTACTTGCATTCAAATTCAAATTGCGATTCACCATATTTTCCTACTTCAATTTAGAATGTAACATTTCACATATTAGTTTTTAGGGTCACATATTTTGTTACTCATCTTACTCATATTATTTTAATTTTACCTTATTTTTAAGAACTCCATTAGGTCCAATGACCTTTTTGAAGATGTGCTGACCCACATGTGCATCCACAGCTGACAAGGGATCATCCATCAGATAGATATCAGCCTTCTTGTAGACTGCGCGTGCCAGACTCACTCTCTGTTTCTGACCTCCTGACAGATTCAGCCCCTGCGAACATTGTAGAAATGTAGTGGGAGTTTTACTCTGCTGGTATCCCTGCATATTTGAAATTTAAAATAAATGTCTTTTTTTTTTTTTATATATAGCTTTACACTTTATTATATCATGTCTGGTTCAGACACGGTGTAACAGTCATTCTCAATCTATGTTTACCTTCTCTCCAATCTCTGTCGAGTCTCCTCCGGGTAGGATCTCCAGGTCAGGTAGGAGAGCACAGGCCTCCACCACTTTCTGGTACCAGCTGTCTTTCCTTTCATGTCCAAACAAAATGTTGCCTTTCAGAGTGGCATTCTGGATCCATGCTTGCTGAGGCACGTAAGCCACAGAGCCCTGAAAGAAAGTGCTACTAAAATTATATGTGGAATATGTGAATGATGCCAATATATTTTTAATAATGTTCCTGAATGATTTACTGTTACTGTGACGTGGCCACTTTTCTTTTCCATCTCTCCCAACATCGCAGACAGAAGAGAGGATTTTCCACTGCCCACATGACCTACCACAGCCACCAGTGAACCACGTGGCACTTTGACATTGATCCTGCAGAAATTAATCGTTGCCAGATTATCGTCTTCATATGCTTAGAAATGGTGGATCTACAAATATGTATTCAAAGTCACCTACCTCCTGAGACATGGTGTACTATCTTTAGACCAGCTGAAAGTGCCGTTGTCAATAACAACACCATCGACATCTGACAAAAGAAGGAAATGAAAAGGTGAGCTCATGTTGTTCCAAACCTGTATGACTTTCTCTACTCTGCAGAATATTTGAATACATTTGGAAGATTTTTCCATGCTCTTTTCAGTGCAGTTGCAGTGAATGAGAGTTTTCAAGCTTCAAAATACCATTAAAAAAACATAATAAAAGTGTTCTATACAACTCTTGCACAATCACATTATATTTAAAATATTTTGAAGACATTTGAGCTTCATGGAAGCTTCATGGCTTGAAGTCTATGGAACTTTGTGAGAGACATAGACTAAAATTATTTTCACTGAAACCACGAAAATGTCTTGTTCATGAGAGAAAAAGACAAATTTATAATGCAATAAATATATTAAGTCAGGTCTTTTCTAAGAATCAGCTAACCCGTTAACCAGAAATGTACTGAATCTGAATTTTTATCACAAATCACACTGATTCGGTTTTCAAGTTCAACTCACTGATTAAAGAAGTTGATTCTTATGAAGCCTGTTGCAGAAGTTAACAGCTCACTGGCACATTATTCAGAATATTTCCTTTTGGTTATATGGAAGAAAGAAAGCTATACAAGCCATGAAGGTGAGTAAATTGACAAATTAAATTTTTGGGTAAACTATCCCATTGCATTTGAGGCTCATAAAACTATACCACAAGTTAATGAGGTAACAGGATGATGATAATTATTTTGCTTAATACATTTACATAATTCTTTTACCATCATCCATGGGATATTATTGGCTTGTCCCCAATATTCGGATGAAGTAGAGAGAAAGACACAAGCATTCTCACAAAAACTTCTCTTTGACCTTTGATATAAAAAAAGTTGCATTTTAAAATGTGTCTTTAACACACAAAAATGTGGAAAAAGTAATATAAATATAATTACAGCTCCAAAGCTGAAAATCCCCTTCCAGTGACCACTGCATGAAATCATCATACGCATTTCAGCCACTACCAACACCCACCTCCTAGCCGCATAATTTCCTTGTAGTGTTTGCTGAATTACAGCATTTAAATGAATGTTTCTGACTGACTGACTGCCTGCACAAATGGCCATGTCTTGTATTAGAACTGCAAAAATATTCTTCAAGGTGGGTCTTTTTGGCAGATCAGTAACTCATTATTTTTGTTTTTTGAATGTCGGGTTTTGTTATGGCTTCCTGCATTAGGATTCCACCATCACATTGATAGGGAAAAATCTCTTTACTGCTCAACATGTATAACAATGTTGGTCATCTAAGGCATATAAAGCATTTTATAAGCTTCAGGAAAGTTTGAAAACAATGACAAGCTAATGCACTCACCAGGATTGTAGGGAGCTCTCTCCACACTATCTGGTTTCAACTCGTCTTGACAGAGAAACTTTCCGAGACGTTTGAGAGAAACCACAGCCTAGGAAACAAAGATAACTTCTTTTTGGTAACTGACTTGAAAATACACAAATATATAAATACATAAGCGTTCAAATATTTGAACTGCAGTAATGCTGCTCACCTGCATGGTGGTGCTCATTGCGAAGGGCAGTTGACTGAGTGGAGCTTTGAGAATATTGATGAGAGCCATGGACACAAAGACCTTCTGAGCATCCAGAACATGCCTATCATCTATCAACACGTACACTCCAAACATGGCAAATGCAATCTGAAGGCAAATTGGTGTACAAGGTTACAATTTTTCAGTTGTTAGGACTATATTCATTTGTTAAGATGATGAAATCATCCAGGAATTATGAAATGTACCAAGAAAGTTGAGGAGTTGAAGGAGGCGATCGATATTGAGTAAAGGATCTGAGACTTCTTCAAAGCATTTAGCTCTTTTTCCCTGTAGCCAAGAACACGTTCTCTGAAAGCATTCTCCCAGGCATAAAACTTCAGGATCTTTATTCCGCTCAAAATCTCATTCATAAGCTTAATGCGGCCGTCCATGTACTTCATCTGGACCTCCTGAGAGCAGAAAACAGGTTAAAACGCATGTGAATTGAGAATCATGCAAGCCAAGTTGTTTACAAAACCAGAAAGAAACCAATATGGGCAAGTTTCAATTCTTTAGATGTTTCAGTCAAAGCTAATAAAGACATTTCAGTTTTACAACAAATACTGTGGTTTTTATGGACAGAACTGGACTGACTGGCCTCATGTTTTAAATTATCAGTAGACATGAAGTTCCTGGGATGACGCTGTGTAGCGACACGACCTCGCCACTGCCCGAATATTATGGAAATGTTATTTGACTCCATGGAAAAACATGGATGATACCTGGAGCTTGCTTCTCATTTTGGCAATTAACCCATTTAAAGGGAAGATGAGAATCACAGTGGCGATGCCAGCCAGCGCAGATGGGCCGAGATGCTGTACGGAGATGAGACATTGAAATGAATGAATTTTACATCTGCACTGTGCAAATATTTTAGGACATCTTAATACCTTATTTATCCCCAAAACATTAGTAGTAGCTTTCATATGAACACATCTTTATTGCTTCTCTTTGTAGAAGCATCACTTCTCACCTGCCAGAGGAAGAAAAGGCATAAGGCGATTTCAATCGGGGCCACCCACACTGCATTGAAGTACACCACGAAATCCATGAGTTTCTGGGTGTCAGCCGAAACCAAGTTCACTATCTCTCCGACTGTACATGTTCTACGGGCTGCGCTGTTGATGACCAGAGACTGTGGAGACAAAAATGAATGTGAGAACCATTATATGCATCTTTGCATTTCATAGTAAACAGTTCAAAAACCTACCTTCCTGTACACTAGTCCCATAACTGCAGTTTTAACCCTCATGCCCACCGTGAAGCAGGTATACATGTACTGATGGTTGAACAGGGACTGCAGACAAGACAACAGGAACATCAGAAAGGCAAAGAGGTAACCCTTCCACAAGGGGGCATCTTCATCCCTCACAAAGCCGAGCAGCAGGCTGAAGAACAAGAAACAGACATTGTTATGATTTACTGACACCCAAACAGTAGCATACCATTTTTGCATATATAAGTTACATTTATTTTAATTTTGTCTTTATTTAACTTGAGATACAACAAACCCAAGCCAAACCTTTAAAAAAAACTGGGACTGAACAAATATGGCTGAGCCTAAACAACAACCCCGGGCACATGCATCAAAGTTTCTCAGAGTGCACAATCACTGTAAAGAGGTGTTTTAATGGCCACGGCTCCTGTGGTTCTGGAGCAGTGAACCCGCCACACTGCTCTTGGCTAGTTATATGCCAGACGAAGTGGCTTAATTTGATGATCCAACTGCAGTTTCTTTGCATTTTTAGAGCTAAAGCTCAGCCACAAACAATATGATGCTGCAGAGAGTAGACTTTCTTTTGCGTCGTGGTGCATGGGACAAAATTAACAGTGTGTGGCTATACCGCAGCAGGATGTGGGGGGTGTTGGGGGGTTGGCTGAGTGTGAACTCAGTATTGAGTTCACACTCAATACTGAGAAAGGGCAACAAGTTCATAGACATTTAAGTTTCCCCTTACAAATTTCTGTTTTTGCTGCACAACACTTTAAAATGACGTGCCAAATTTCTTGCTCTACATTTTCACATTGGCCTTACATACTGTAGATGTTTTGGTTTTGCGCACAAAGAAATGAATAGCAATGAAAAATATTTTTAAAAGGATACAATTTGATGAGATTCTACATTTGAGCTCGTCTTGTGCAGTAAAGTTTTGTAGTAAAGAAGTCAACACATTCTAAACATTCACATTGTTTGTTTTTTTTAAATAAATGAATACTTTTATTCAGCAAGAATGCGTTAAATAGAATTTTTATGAATGTCTTTACTGTCACTTTTAATCTATTTCAAATAATGCTGTTCTTTTGAACTTTCTATCCATCAAAGAATCTTATAAAAATGGTTTCCACAAAAAAACTAAGCAGTACAACTATTTTCAACACTGATAATAATAAGAAATGTTTCCTGAGCATCAAATAATCAAATTAAAACTATTTCTGAAGGATCATGTGACACTGAAGACTGGAGTTATGATGCTTTGACTTCACAGCAATAAATTACATTTTAATATATATTATAATAGAAAACAGTTATTTTAAATTATAATAATATTTTTACAATGTTGCTGTTTTACTGTATTGATCAAATAAATGCAGCCTTGGTGTGCAGAAGAGACTTTTAAAAACATAAATAAAATCTTTCAGACCCCAAACATTTGTACAGTATATGTTTTGCACTATGTACAGTATCACTGTATATGCCATGACAGAATTACAGCCTCTCTCACCTTAACACTTGTGGTATGGAGAACATGAAAGCATCTTGAATGACCAAACAGAGAGTCCCAGTCAGAAAGTAGGGGCCAAAGTTTTTGGCTAGTGTGCGTAGCAGACAGAGGCCTGAGCTTTGTTCTGTATGGAGTTTTCTGAGCAGCTGCTTCTGCTCGCTCAGCTTATAACCAAGAGCTTGTGATCCTTTCAGAGAGCTCCCTTGCCTGTGTTTGAAGGAGAGAACACAACATTTGTAACCGTACTTTAGTCTCTGGAATGGCATTGCTATAGCATTGTTGCAACAGTAAAAAAGTTGCACTTTGTTAACTAATAATACAAATAAATCAGTAGTTATGAGCAGGCAAATTATGGATGTTACATATTTTACTGACTAAATCTCATACGTGTGCACAGTATAAATCATCATCCCAGGATGGAAAACATGCAGTTAAGGAAATAGCAGGTGTCTTACTGCTGCAGTTTGGCGCGTTGCTTGGCCCACTCTTTCTCTAGATCACAGATGATTTTTTCAGATGTGTCCTCTTCACGTAGAGACCAGAGGTCTTCAGCTTTTAAAGGTGAGCGGTAGCCCTTTACCACCAATCTGTGGAGCACAAATATGTGTGTTTCTCTATATCTCAGTGGGTTTTTATTCCCCAGACCTTCACAAGAATCTCAGAAGTTCATGTAATGAGAGACAAAAAGATGACTCTACCTGCCGTACCACCAGAAAAGTATTTTTGAAAGGAATGAAGCATCCTCAACTGGACATGGATTCTAGTGCAAAAAAGCAATATTTCCAGGTATTATTTTTTGACCGTTTTCCAAATAATAGTTTACTCATGAAAATAAAAGGAAATCAACATTGATGACACTCTACCTTTACATATACTGGTTTAGAAGTTGCTGGGCGTTTATCAGCAAAACAGCTGAGGATGAGCTGAGCCAGCTGGAGAGAGAAGAATGTGAAAAATGCCACGAATCTCATCGCATCCGCAGAGAAACCCTGAAACACACATGACTGGATATCAGTAGAATGTAGACAACAGTGTGGAGAACAATACGGTCGGTGCACTGATTTTAAGTTGGAGGCATAAATGTTTCTTTTTTCCATGCTTTTTTGTGTGGTGATTTTAGATAAACTAGTATAAAACATAACATTTCATAATGAAAACTTATATTTAATTTGTTGTGGTAAAAAGTATTTTTAATCAACTAATAATTCACCTGTAAAATAAGTACTTTTCATGCTAAGTATATATAATTGCTTATATTAATATATTATAATAATATATACATATTTTGTTTAATGCATGTTTTCATTTCTTCATAAAAAATTGATCAAACAATAATTTTTAGATCCCCTGTAGACCTGCCAGGCAGTACTGAACAAAAAACCCCACTTGATTTCTTAGCACAAATTGAATTATACCACGATACGATGAATTATTAAATAACCCTGCATTCTGTGGAGATGCCATACCCGGCACATAAGTGATGCATACACATTTGCCAGGGATTTCCCAAGGAGTCATTCACCACATAACCTGCATGCTTCCTGTGGGACTATAATCCGTATTTCCTCTTCTGCCTGCCCTAGTACCAGGGCTGATCTGAGATCAGCCGCCCACTTTGTCTCACCGCAGTGTGCAGAGGCGGGACTGGTGGCTGATGTGGGGGAGTGTTCTTTTGGGGATGATGCCTGCTGTTCCCCGCCCTTCCTTTCAAAGACCTCAGCTTATTATAATGACCTAAATGTTCCATCAAACTAGGATTAATGACACAACAAATCTATTTATGAACACCTCTAAATCATGGTATAAAAAATACAGACCACAGAAAGATCTTCATGCCAACAGACTGAGACTCTTCATTCACAACCTCTAATAGTAGAAAGTTATTGGTAATGGTGTTCAGTGAGTATTCAATCGCACACTGGCCTATGAAGCTATCTTGTCATTTTTCTCCTGGTATCCATGCTCTTGTCATATTTGTGCAGCCTATAGGAAAAATTGCACATTTTATTCAAATATTAACTTGTTAAAGATTTTGTTAGCATATTGCATAGTTGTGTTCACACAATGAAACATGCCAGATTGTGCAGACATAGTTTTTGGGCAGGCTATCATACAAAGAAATTATGAACAAGTATATTTATTTAATTAAAGGGGTGGTTGATTATGATTTAACTTTTTTAACTTTAGTTAGTGTGTAATGTTTCTGTTTGAGCATAAACAACATCTGCAAAGTTACAACACTCAAAGTTCAAAGCAAAGGCTGGTAGGGACTACATGACATTCCTCCCGGGTTAGTGACATCACCAACCCTAAAATTTACATAAACCCCGCCCCGGAACACAATTTATGGATTATCAAGACAGAATATGCTAATCAATGACTAGAAGATAACTACACATAAGCTACATAAATTCATCAACTAACCATTCAGAAATGTCCTGCTGCATTCTACATGTTGTCACTTCTTCTTGAGTCTCTCCATCATTGTCTGAATCCGGTTTGAACATAAAAGGCTAAAAGTTTTAGAAATTTTCAGTGCATGTCTGTATGAGTGCAAGCTGTTGAAGCTCTGCCCTCTGTGCCGGGAGCATCAGCTCATTTGCATTTAAAGGAACAGACACAAAACAGTGCGTTTGTGCTCACCCTCAAATATTTACAACTTTAACATGCTATATAAAAATATCTGTGGGGTATTTTGAGCTAAAACTTCACATACACACTCTGGGGATATCAGAGACTTCTTTTACATCTTGTGAAAAGGGC
Organism: Abramis brama; assembly: GCF_963993115.1. Lineage (NCBI taxonomy): Eukaryota > Metazoa > Chordata > Actinopteri > Cypriniformes > Leuciscidae > Abramis > Abramis brama. The sequence continues at coordinate 33,892,957 of NC_139963.1, forward strand.
ATTATACCACCCCTTTAAAGATAATATTTATGAATTATAAAACACTTTTGCTTATAGAGGAATAATGCTGATGTTTGTATCATTGTATTACAGTTTTCGCATTTGTTGTTTGGGACAAAGTTTTACCACCCAGCACTTGATCTATGTGTGTAGACAGTGCATAATACAAGGTTCAAGATTTGTTAGAGAGAAAATATGCTGAGGCCTGGGATCTGCTGCTGAAAGTTTTACAGGGGCCACAGAAGGCATTCATTCCCATGGACTTCTGACAGAAATGGTGTCAAATGGCCAAGCTACAAGAGAAAGTGGCAGCGCAGGCCTCTTAGAGTATGTAAACACAAGCTTCACTCAAACGGTCACAGTCCAAACTCTGGACACCACAATGCAGGATACTGTGATTATTTGCCTGCCCCACTTTATGCTTAAACAGTTTAGAGAAACTCAAGGGAACATATCCTCCCACAGTGTGGTATGAGAGGACCAAGCACCAGTTATTTTGCTGTTTCTTTTGGACCTGCTGCTCATTGCCAGAGGGCTCATTTGGGGCACAACAGATCCCACCACAAACCAAGCTTCAGTTCCTATGTAAACGATGTCATCACTGAGCTGTACGCGGCTTCATTACCTTTTTTTTTTACTTCCTTACAGTATGTTTACTTCCTTACTGTACTTAATTAGCCTAGATTTTTCAAGTTTCTGTTTTCAAAAGTCAGTATTTTAATTTTGGGAAACTCACTTTTACTACATGTAAAGAGGGAGACCTGATCTGGCGGCAGGATGACACACACATTCTAATTGCAGGTCTCCCTCTTTACACTACAATACATTCCAAAGCATAATATCTTTGAAAGCGTACATTTATTATATTTTAAAATCTTGCAGTTTTGGTCCATCAGACTGTTGTAAAGTGGCATATGGGTTGAGCCTGTTTTGTTGCCAACTTTTGTTGAGGGGGCCCCACGGTGAAACGGACCAAAGAGGACCCCACCCAAATTAACCCCACCCCGGAACGCAATCAGACCGAGGGAGGGCCCCTCTTCCGCTACCTCACACTGGGCCCCGCCCCATGCTTGGAATGGCCCTGCTGGTAGCCACATAAAAAATATAAATATATAACAAAATATAGCCCTAAAGATTATACATTCCAAACTCAATATACTGCCTCGGCATGTGAGCTACATATATATTTCCCCTTCCAGTGTCAAGCTATTTATTGTTAGTCTGTGACAAGATGCAGTGACATAATTATGGATCATCACAGCAGACGTGATACAGACAGACCGATGAACACAGTAACAGCATCCGCAGACGTATGCGGCTTCTCCTATCTGTCCCGGAAAAACACCAGCGGCGATTGTGGCTGCTCTCGCCACTGCCTCAGCTTCAGACAAAGAGGGCATTGAGGGAAGTGGAAAGGGAAAACCGACAGGCCTTCCCAGAGAAGAGCACCATCTGTAAGCACTCTGTTTACACACCGCTGTGTTAGGCTCTCAGACACAACACAGTTCAATTTAGAGAGTAAGATTGAGTAACATTCATTTGAAAAACCATTCGAGGGCCCGTGTTACGCATACGTAAAGGGTGAACAACAAAGTTTGACATGATTCCGGTCTTGTGTTCCCCTTGTCTTGTGTGGACTTTTATGTTACTTTCCTGTTCTGTGCCATGTTTTGTGGTCGTTTGTAGTTTTTCTTGTTGATTAGTTCCTGATTGTTCCCAGGTGTGTCTTGTTTGCCAATCTCCCCTTGAGTGTAAAAATACCCAAGTGTTTCTCATGTTCTTTGTCTGGTGTTGTCTTTAGTGGATGTTTTGTGTGAGTTCTGTTTTACGCCTTCTGTGTTTGGATTTACTCTGGTTTTTGCCTGCCCCCTGTTGCCTGGATGTTTTTGTGTTATTTTGTTAATAAACTGCCCTACTGCACTTGGATCCTCCTCTTCCTTGTTTCTGAAACACTCCGCGTTACAAAAGTATAGACATTTTGTATTGCCAGAAATTCAGAGATTAAGGCAACAAGTCAAATTAACTCATTTCTCAAAGCACCATTAATGGCTTTTATATTAGAAACCCTACAAAAAGGGATCCAAAAGTTTGTGACCACAAGTATAAATGCTTCTTTTTTTTTATTTAATCTGTTTTATTGCTTATTATTATTAGTAATACAATTATATTGTCAGCAGCACTCCTAAAATAGTGCAGAATCTTTTTTTAGATTCCTAAAACTTTCTGGGGTTTAAATTAGATTTCAAATTCGAGATTTTTAATGTACTATCAGACATTTGAGCCCCTTAGTACATATTGGATGAACTCAGGTTAACTGAGATGACAAAATATCTCTCAATTTTTATTTTCACTAAACTAAATTAGAATATATGCTTATAATACATATTTTTTACAGTAGTTTGGTATACTAGGGATATACAAACCTCGTCTATGATGGCTTGTATGTTGGCTCTGAGAGGCACAAGCGAGCAGACGATTGCCAGCGTCCAAAACAGGAAGAGAAAGACAGAGGACCGAAAGCCCCTCAGCCTCTCCAAATGAATCACCAACACTGCCAGTATCTGAGGACACAGTTTATTTCAGTCAGTGTGCAAGTTGAGGTCAATAGAGAAATCCAACACTCACTAGAAGAAGAGGACCATTAGGCAGTTTTTGTTGATACATTTTGTATTGATTCTATGCAGGTAAGCATAGACTACTGTGAATGTTTAGTCTGTGTCAGGACTTTAAAATGGACTTATCTTGGGGGGGGGAGGAATCATTTACTACAACCACTGTTGACACTGCTGTCTGCTGTGACCAGAGGTAAAAGAAGCTTATTTATCCTGATCCCTTCAGGAAACGTCTGGCAGACGTCTAGCCACAAAGAGATTTCTTCATTCAAGCTTAAATATAACAGATCATAAATCTTAACTATCCTCTATAAAAGAGTTCATTGAAAAAATAGAATTCCAAACATATATTTGGACCCTTATATTTCTGAAATCAACATGGTATTTCATAACAGTCCTTAATGGAAAGGGTATGTTCAGGAGAATATTAATATTGTGATTTACCATGGTAAGGCTGCGAATTATAGGGCTCAGGAGAAAGACCATGTGATGCTCGATATCTCTGCTCCTTTCCACCAGCAGATAGACCATCTCCAGGAAACCAAAGGAAGCCAGACAGAGACCCAAACCCTACAAGACATGAACACAGACTTGTAAGCATTAACTGCAACATTGTGGTGTCATGCATGCCCCCAAAAATTGTTATTAACTTGCATTACCGATCACAAGTTTTTAAAAGTCTCTTATGCTCATCTAGGCTGCATTTATTTTATTAAAACAGTATTATTGTTACAATTTAAAATAACTTTTCTACTTGAATCTATTTTAAAAGTAATTTATTGCTGGGATGTCAAAGCTGTATTTTCAGCATCATTAGATCGTGTCACACGATCCTTCAGAAATCATTCTAATATGAAGATTTGCTGCTCAAGAAACATTTCTAATTATCATCAATCTTGAACAGAGTTATGCTGCTTCATAGTTTTTGTAAAACAATCTTTTGTAATATTATAAATGTCTTTACGTTCACTTTTGATCGATTTAATGTGTCCTTGCTGAATAAAAGTTTTTTCTTAAAAAAAACAAAAAAGAACCTTACCCCAAACTTTTGAAATGTTTGTGTGCTCTATTAGAATTGATTTACATGTCAACTGGGTCGTATGAAATAATATGATCTGTTTTTCTTCCTGTAGAACCATTTTCCTGCCTTTTACATGCTCATTAATGATGTCACTTATTTCCAGTGTTGGGATAACTCATTACAAGTAACTTGAGTTACGTAATCAGATTACTTTTTCAAGTAACTAAAGTGACGCATTACTTTTAAAATTTACAACAAAATACCGAGTTACTTTTTCAAATAAGTAATGCAAGTTACTTTGTTTTCCCATTTAGTGACAGTTCTCTTGTCCCTCATGTTGAGACAAATCGAAGTGCAGAGGCGTTGTGTGTAAACATGATGGTTATTGTAGTAGACTAAATGTGAGCATGCATTTACTCATCTCACTTGCACAAAAAAAAGATTCAATATCCCTCAAAATGAATAAAATCATTGAAATGCAGAATCAGAATACTATGCAAACCTCCAATAACTAAATATGTTAAATAAAAAGTTTATTTTTGCTCAAGCTCACTTTATTGACCAATGTACCTCAATGCTGACCTTCGATGATTCAATTAAACCATAAGCAAAAATGACTATAGATTTTTTTGTTTTTATTGGTAAAGTAAGTGTTAAACTTTTTTAAAACTTGTGTGAAGGTGTGAAAGGGTCTTTACATTTGCCCAAAAATATAACTTTTTTGTTATAAAAAAACAAGCCCAGCCCAGGTGAAAAAAGTAACGCAAAAGTAACGTAACATGTTGCTTTTCTAAAAAAGTAACTTAGTAACGCAATTAGTTACTTTTTAAGGGAGTATAGGCTAACGCAATATTGTAATGCATTACCTTTCAAAGTAACTTTCCCCCAACACTGCTTATTTCTACATTGCCATGCACACAACAATAGCCTGTGGGTTTTTCAGGTGACTGATGCTATATTCAAGTCAGGGTCTTAGAGAGGTGGTAACTAGATTTTAGCCTCGATGACCGGTATGACTCACCGTCTTGGCACAGCAGAGGCTGGATATAGATATGCGTCCATTGTCGTAGAATTTGAGGTACAAGCAGTAGAAAGGGGCACAAACCCAGAGATAGAAACAGGGGAACCACACCAGTATTGTGTGCTGGAAACACTGGGTGAGATCTGGATGTAGTGTGTACCATGTGACGTTCCAGTCCTGAAAACACAATGTTAAACCATTAGTCCTCTTTAACTTGTTACATGAGTGATTCTATAATTATTAATAACTAGGTGCAGTTTACAACTTATTCGATTTTATTCACTCATAGTGAATTACTTGGTGAACAAACAATTCATCAGATTGCTGAACGTTCATTGATGTTCCCCAGTATTTGTTCAGTCCAAATGGCTCTGTGTATTTGTGATTTATATTAGTTGTCTTGCAGTGTTTGCAACAGACAAATTGTGTGAAATTGCAGAGAGGTGAAAGGTAAAGCTCCTGTAATAAATCTTCACTGTTTGCCAAGTGGGTTTATGATGAGCATAGCTGGATTTGTCTTGGTTGTTATAAGTCATGATAGGAAAAAAACCTCTATGAAAGTGCACTGATCCTTTTTGAGGCAGTGACTTGACATGTCGTTCAAATGTCTAGGTGCATTGAATATTTTTTTTCTTTGTTTTAGCCCTAGGAACTGAATATAACTTTTATGAAATATGTTTCAAATATTATAGTCATAACAGGATAAAAGCTGCTTTATATTACATCACAGTCAAATACAAATTTTGTAGATACCAACACAACCAGCACTTTTAATCTGCAGCATGTATTATCCTAGTTTTAGTTTCACAGCTTGTTTACCTGTAAAGATAATGAGGACAAAGTGAGGTACTATTAATTTTCCCATTTTCTGATTGTAGAAAACCACCAATTTCCACAAATGTAACGTACAAATAAACAAATTAATTTAAAGATTTCACTGTTGTAGGCAGATATTGTTTCCACTCAGAAGCATTGCAGCAGAACAAAAAGCATGTAGTGTGTACAAATATTGACATTGTAGAACAGTTTGTACAGTTTGTACACATTTGATAGATTGATAGTCTGAAGTGAGTGTTGCTTTCTTTAAACTGCATTATTTAAAGTAAATGCTATTTACTTAAAAGTTGGACAAACTCAGTTTGAAATCATTGCCAACACTTCTCTCTCAAGCTGAATTTCACAGGCTCGTTCTATTCAGACATCAGTAATTCACACAGTATCTCTTCAGTTATTTCTGGCTTTTCTATGTTGGAAAATAGGCTGATGTCCAAACGTAGCTGTAGAGCTGTTATGTTACGTTTGTTTTTGGTTTTTTTCTTCAAACTTTCTCTGGACTAATGAGAACTTGTTTGGCTGTGCCTTCTGCTGTGGTTATTCCAACAATGGCACAGCTCTGATAAATACTGCATGCTGGTTGGAAGGAGTCTTGTGGTATGGCAGTATATAAGAAGTGCACCTTTGACAAGCCACAATGTAAACCCCATATACACCATGAGAACGGCCATGAGCACCAGGCTCAGCTTTGTTTAAGCTTGTTTGCTCATGTACATACAATTGGCTGATGGAGAAGTTCAACAGATTTCTGTCCAATAGGTCTTATTTTTCTCCAGTGCATTATCTGAACATATTTTCTCTGCCTTATGTTGTTCCCAACCCCATTTTTCCATGAAACACAAAAAGAAGATTTTTGACTGATTAAAGCTTTTACACTTCGAAAAGGATGCAAAAGCACCATAAATATTCTGAAGTCATGCAAAAACTTTTTATGAGGAATAGACCAAAATTGAACTTGTTCTTATAATCTCTCCCTCCATTGATCTGTTCACTGTTGCAACCATATTTTTTGAGTTATTGAAGGCTCAAGAACTGGATCAGATTCATACTGGTTTTGTGAACTGGATGACCTGATTCTATTAAAGTCTGAATCAAAAGTATGATTCATTCACAAATAAAACGTCTTAAAAATTTTTGCTCATGAATGCACCAAGGAGAGTTGTCAAGATTTTCAGTTTTGGTCTTTATTTCACATCAAGTTTTGTATGATTTCAGGAATGTGGAATATAGTGCGAAAGTCAAATGGACCACTTTTATGATGCTTTCTTGGTGTATGATATGATACTCATTATACTCTTGTATGATATTTATTTAGACTAGTATCTATAACCCTGCAAGTGCAATCCAAACACATGCTGCAGGTTCAAGATGAGACACTCTGTTCATTACATTGTTGTTTTGGCCAGGATATGTCCTCATCTATGAGGGGGTGTACTGTGGTCTGGGCCCAGGAAGGGAAAGAGATTCTCATTCATGTGGCAGCGCACAGCACAGTCACAGTTTTCCACAGGGAGTTCAATGGACACCGTCTTCTACCCATCCTACATCCTCTAAGACTATGTTTGCACTGGTCTAAACCCAATGACAACCACATTCTCAGGAAGTGATTCAGAGTGGTGTGTGTACCCTTCCTGCAAGTGTAGGAGTACAGACTGCCAGTCTGCACAAAAAAACGTTTAAAAATTACACTGCTGATGTTTGGATTTATGTAGAGGAAATTTGTAAGGGTGGCTTGTAGTTCACAAATCTCAAGTTATTTCTTTTGGAAACGGCCATAAATAAATGTTATTTTGATTGTGCACAAGCAGGTCAAACAGTGATGCAGTCAGACATTCTTCAATAGACATGAGCTTACTCTTCATCTCATTTCACATGCTTTCCCAGCTAAAAATGTAATGTTCTAAGAATGTTGTTCTTATGTTCCCATTACATTATGAAAACGCTATTTCAAAAAGTTCTGAGAATGTTCACAATGTTGTTTTAGAAACAACAATTTTTTTCTAGGTTATATGAACGTTCTGAATAATGTTCCATTGGGTCAGGATTGCATAAAATTATATTCTAACAACAGTAAAACAAAATAAGTAATAGAACTAATGAAACGCTGTAGACTGTAAGGCAAAGTCCCATTCAAGGAAAGTCAGTTCATCTGCGGCCATAATTGCAACTCTTATCTACTTGAATGGGGAAATAATCACAAAATCTCACTGTTAGCGATCGCCCTCGCGATCAGAGGCATAATAAGACCAATGTGACAGGAAATCCCAATTAAGGTGAATTTATTGTGAAGACAGTGCAAATCCAACGGCAAAACCAAAAAAAAAACAAAGAAAAAGAAAAACTACAAAAATAACATAAATATTTACAAGTTTTTGTGGGAAGGTAGCCACAACAGCAGTTGTATCGTTTGGTTAACAAACTTTCTGGAACAAGTTTCTATGGATTTGCTTCCACTTCACACAACCAACCTGACCCTCCTGCACCATGCTTTCTGGCAGCCATTTATAGTCTAGGCCACACCCTGGAATGTACCATTCTACAGGTAAGTTTTACTTTCTAACATATGTACTTCCAACCACCTAATGCATATTAAACAACATCCATAATTAAATTACACAGTAACAAGAACATGCAACTATGATGCAAAACAATGAATTAACAATTATAAACCTTGCTTTACAGGAACATTTGGAAACCCTGCACCTTGGTACAGTATATATAGTCTTCTGATTACAGTTTTTCTCAGTCGCTTTGGTGCATTTCTCAGTTCAGAAATGAAATTCTCAGAATTGTTCAACCTCCACATCATCTAGTCACTTGTGCACATCATAAAAGCAGTTTCTCATTCTTTTGAACAAGTTGCGATTGCTTTGGTACATTCATGCAATTGATTATGTCCAATTGTCTGTGGTTTCCTACATTATCAGTTGCTAATGCCATGTTGCTCAAAATGTATTAAATAGTTCTCTGTGCAATAGTCTTACCCCTCAAAACATCTAGTCATTAGTTCATCGTATAAGTCATTAAATGCAAAATGGTTGATCTAGTTGTCATAAACTGTCAAGCATATTTTCTACACATTTCTATTAGACTTTTTGTAAATGTGCCATGAATTGATGAATTGTGCAGGTGAATCTTGACATTCACTAATGAAGAGAATGTAGATCAACCAATGAGAAACCAGTTCTCTGAAATAGCTCAGTTGCATCTCATGAACCTTCAATTGGCAAGCATATACCGTATGTGCTGCATTCAAAAGCAAAGTTCTGCCTAAGAGGTCTTTCCTGTGTTTGCCTTTCTAATGTTGTATTTTCGCCTTTGTGCCCCTATTTCTTTTTCTTTTCTATATCACAATAATATTGGAATGTTGTTGTTTTTTTGTCAGACCACTAGTAAAAGTTTAACTGTGAATCATATCCAGTCTCTTTCAATCAATAACTTTTTAAATGGATATATGGCATACAGAAGAAGCGCAGCTTTGTACATTTCAATACCAACGCTGTCATCCAAACTGTTGCCATTGTTTACATACTAACAGAGTGCAGTGTTTCATTGACAACACGCATTTTGACTATCTTGTTTGCGAACAATGACACAAGGACTTTTCATTCTGATGCCACTGATATGTTCATTGACATAAATACTTACTTTTGAGAGATGAACTAAAGATTTTGAGTAAGTTACAGGCTTTTGCAGGTAATCCAATGTGTGGTGCTGTTTGTACGAATTGTTTTGAGAATGCACATACTTCTTTGCAAATATTAAGGATGAATTGAGAAATGCACCAAAGCAACTGAGAAAAACTGTAAACTAAACTTGATTCATTAACTGTTGATTCGTTATTATAAAACAACAATGGTCAAACTTTTCCCGTAGTGACTTTGAAAGAACGGTGCACTAATAATGTATTAATAATGTATTAATAAAGCCCAATATAGCGTTAAAAGTTTGGTCTGTTAATGTTACTGCAAGAACGTTTTGTTTGTAAATTTTGGCAACTTTCTGAGATTGTTCCGTTAGCTGGGCTGCAACTCTAGAATTTTAAAATCATCTACAAAATGTGGCCTGTTACTTATTGAATGTACATAATCTGGTCCACAATCATTGGGCAATGGTAAATATTGCTTAATGATTAGTGTGTACCATGGAAGGCCCTTATAAACCCCCTCATCACAGGGCCTGGGACAAAATTCTCTTGATGGCGTCTCACACACACACACCAATATCATTACATCTGATTTTAAAAGTATAAAAAGTATCTGTATATTCATTAATCTTTTATTTATTAACCTGAATTTCAACACTGGACATCTGTAAACATTGTTAAAAATATAGTTTAAAGTCCAGTTACATCATGCACTGCACACTTGCTGATACCAGCTGTTTGAATGTAAACACACATTTAAAGCATGTCAAAAAAAAGCTGTAAAAATATTTTCACACATTTAACAAATGTTATGTGTGAGCGAGACAGAATAACCATGAAGATTAAAGTTTTGCATTCTGTCCTGCATTCAATCTCAGTCAATGAATGAAAAATTCCCGACTCACCCCAAATGTCTGTTACAGTGTCAAAAACAATGATTTTTCCAAGAATAAAGGGGCATAAATAGCAAAAACTGATGACTGGATACAGTTCTTTTTAAGCAACCTTCATATATTTGTATCTCTGTTTTCATTGGCTATTGAAGTGAGTGAGTTTATTATTCATCTGAGACTCACCCAGAGAGGGTCCAGGCCACTGAGACTGCAGAGGGTGTCCATCCAGGTTCCTCTCTTCTTCACTTCCTGTAGTAAATCCCTGCTCCCTGGACTCAGCAGTGTCCCACTCTCCTCTCTATGTAGTCTCTGTTGGCAGAGTAAGTGTTTTTGATAGTAACTGTGCCTGTGTGTGTGCCTGTTTCAGCCCCTTTTTTGTAAGCCAGCCTCCCTTCTCCTGACTTGCGTCTCGTCAGAACTACAGTCTGAGGCCAGGTTTGTGTAACTGTCCTGTTTATGAGTGCTGGCCTACGAGGTGGGTGGAAGATTTGGACTATCTTCCCTGCTCTCTTTCGTCGCTCTGGCCCACGTGTGCCGAGGCCACAGTACCACAAACACTCCCCTGGAGGAGATGAGAGCGCCGCAGACGTGGCCACACCCCGCTCTCCTTCAGGTCTTGCCTCTGTAAACTCCCCCAATCACACCCTCCACCCTGGTTTTCAATAGAAAGGGAAAATGTTTAATGGCAAGTGTGATTTGTATTCTTCAAGGAATGTGTGTAGTTTTTTAACAGGTGGTGTTAATTGCATTTTATGTGGGGTTTAGTGGGGCTACAGGTCTCCTTGAAGGAAAATGTGATTATTTATTTCTTTATTGTTATTATTCATTCGGGTGGCACAGTGGGTAGTACTGTCGCCTCACATCAAGAAGGTCCATGGTTTGAGTCACGGCTGAGCCAAGAGTCCTTTCTGTGTGGAGTTTGCATGTTCTCCCAGTCCAAATTTATTAGCTACATAAATCTGTATCGTTTAAAAAAAAGTATTATAATAAATTTTAAATAATTTTACCAAAAAAACTTAATTATCCATCATAAGGACTGCATAGTAACAAATAAGAATAGTGATTTTGGAGAAAATAAATTCAAAGGGCCTTTAAATGAATATGAAATTTCTGTCATTAATTACTCACCCTCATGTCGTTCCAAACCCGTAAGACCTTCGTTCATCTTTGGAACACAAATGAAGATATTTTTGATGAAATCCGAGAGCTTTCTGAACCAGCCATATTAGGCAGCAACGTCATTTTAACTTTCAAGGCCCAGAAAGGTAGTAAAGACATAGTTAAAATAGTCATGTGACTACAGTGGTTCAACCTCAATGTTATGAAGCGACGAGAATACTTTTTATGCGCAAAAAAACTAACAAAAATAACGACTTTATTCAACAATTTCTTCTCAGTGCAGCTCTTCTGTGTTCTACGTCAGAACGCCAGCTCATGCGTGTGATGCTGATGCAGGAGCCGGACAATACTGAGCCGGCGTTCTGACGTAGAACCCAGTAAAGCTGCACTGTGTTTACAATGCTATCAGCGTCGGAGACTAACAGGGACTAACAGGGACTAACCCTTTAAGGAAGTCTTTTCAATATTGTTGGCTGTTGGTGAAGATAAATAATGAATAAAGAATTTTTTTTGTGCTTATTATGTTGTGTATAGTGAACATGTGAAGTATTATATCTTCTCCAGCACAGAGATGAGAATGACTCAGATGAAGGTGTGTGTGTCCAGAGGTTCCCTACACACACAGACACACACACACACACACACACACACACACACACACACACACACACACACACACACACACACACACACAGAGAGTTCCCCTATTCCTGTACATATGGTGGAATTATGACATAAGCTTCTGTCTTTATTTTTCATTCAACTCCGACTTCACTGTACAGACAGTCATCAAAACAAACACAGGGATGTTAATGGTACGTTGGAAAAATCATAATTTACAAATGAGAATAGCGAACATTTGGTTGGTAGTAACATTTTATATTTGTCTAAACATGTTGATGTGGAGCAAATAACCACAAAAACATTTAATTTTCAGTGGAACTTATTGCTTATAAGTGTTTTTACAGTGAGACATTGCTCACTATTTCTGTATTCATTAATGGTTACTGTCACAGCCTGTTTCCACGCTTAATGAATGGTCATTTCAGATGACAATGGAAACTTTCTTTTGCAATCATTTTCAGAAAGCAATGGATTTATAGGCTAAAAATTTAAAATGTGTGAAACGATAATTCTTTCCAGAATGCCCAAAAAATATGCAGATTTTCATACACACGACTAGTCAGCGACTTTACATATGCAGTCACTGGAATTTTCCTCATGATTTATTGTGATGAATACTTAATTGTATGGCAGGGTAACTATACTGCGTTATGTTTATAGTCTGGGATGCATACATTTACAGCCAGCATTCTCCAAAGCTCGAGGAGATGATTGTTTGCTGAGGCACTGGCCCGTGCTTTTGGCATTGTCCACTGAAAATGAAAATCACAACAGTGAAATATGGCTGAAAAATTGCTTTGTGTCTTGAAGTAAACTGCAATTTCTCCTGCTGATTTTCTGTACAAGTAGAAACAGGGATAATTGCAGGCTTTCTGACAAGTTTTCAGGTCAAAAGAGTCAACAATAGGTTAGTCTATTTAGCTTTTTGTCTGGTTTTCTAGCTTTTCTGAACTGCTTGTAAAAGTCTATGCAGCCCCATACATCTGAAGACAATGTTGCACAACCTAATTTTTTTTAAACCATAAACAGGCCTGGAAAGTGTTGTATGGTTGTCAGCTGAATGGCATGCATTCTTAGGATGCTTGCTTTGAAAACCTCATTACTGAACATCCCTACAGGCCAGAGGGCAGTCACTTTACTTAAAGCTTGAATATTTAGTTATCGTAATTGATAATTTCTTGTTTTTTGCATTCACTATATGGAAAAGAGCAACTTCAAAGTAACACAAGTTTTGAATAACATGAAGGCGAGTAAATGATCTTCATTCTGTCCAAATTTTTGTTTTTGGCTGAACTATCCCTTTTAACACTTACAAGTCTTATTATGGTTATACAGTTTCAAAACAGTGTATTTCCATGTTTATTCTGGAGCAATGCCTTGCCTTAAAAATGTCCATTGTAAGTGGAATACTGTAAATATGTTTTTTGTTTATTTTTACAAACTGCAGGGCAAATCAAATGTGCGTATAAGAGCTTGTATCAGACATTTCTTCCAAAATACCTTTATAATGTACTATATATAAACATAATTCAGGCTTGAAGTAAAGTGTTACTAAATTAGTCTTCCCCCCACCCAGAATGAGCTCCATGACCCTCGTGCTCTTTCTGTCCTGTTGTTGGACCCCTCTAATGGAACATAATGCATGAGCACTTCCCAAACCAAAGCAGAAGGAGGGAGCAGACAGAGGAAGTGTCAGAAACATACAGACAACTGCCTCAGAGGCCTCAAACGCGAGCTCCGCAGCGGCCTGTTTGCATAAGATGCTGTGGGAGGACTCACTGACTCTGGGGATGCAATGAGGAGATAGACTGTTTGGATCCCTGCCACCTCCACATTTTCAATTACAGCGTTTGGCTGCGGCACTTCTGGCTGGCCGCGAAAAAAGCGGCCTCCGCCAGACGGTCTGGGAGCAGCAGCCATGCAGTGGTAAACCAGACGCAGATCACCTACACTTCCTCTGGCTTCTCGCGCTGCAGCAAACACTGTCTAGTCAAAATAATAGCGTATGTTTCTTTTTGAGTTCTCAGACAAAGTGTAAATATACTCACATCAGATAGAGACAGAAAGACAATAATTCTTCTCATGAACAGAAAAAATACTCATGTCAGAAAACATTGTGGTCTTTTAGACCTCCGTTACACGGAAGTCATTGTACTGCTGTATTGAACATTAGACTGCAAGTAATCAGCCAATATATTGATATTCACAGACCAACAGCACAATTGCTGTAAAATTTTGACAGTTCATTAAACAAACAAATTTATGTTGAGTGAATAGATCCGACAAAATTGGGCCAGTTTGTATATTTTTCTCTGGCCCACCACAATGAAAATAGTTAGGGGCCATTCTCACAAAAGACATTGCTTTTCTCTGTAAGCATGTGCTGTGTTTGTTTGACCATTACACTCCTCTTGTTGAGTGAAATTTCTCTAGACCTTGCGTTCTTCTTTTTTTTATTACACTTAAATGCAAAAATGCGTTCTGTGTGAATTGAACCTGAACCTGAATTTAATCTATTGGCCTGCTTGAGGACAAATGCTAAAAGTCACATAATGTAGGACAAAGCACATGAGATGATGAAATATAATGTTGCTCAACTAAACGAGCACATGAATGTAGTGTCTTTTATTATTCCCATTTGTGCTAGCTTACTGTAAGTACTCCAGAGTTCATTTCATTACTCATCCTGTGGTTTTCAGTGATTTGCCTGCCAGGAAGAGGTTTAAAGTGGGGGATGTAAAAAAAAAAAAAAAAAAACTTAAAATGTAAGTTGGACTTGAAGGATAAATTCTAATGTACTTCAAAAGATTTACTCTTTCATTTGGACCTATATTCATTTATTCTTGGTAAACAATAGTTACGTTTAACTCAAAATTCAGAGTAGTGGTCAACTGGTTTGTTTTTTAAATGTGGGTTCTTGAATTATTGCAATAGTTCCCCCTTCATTTTGAACATGATTCAATTATTGATATTAAACACTTCTGTTTCACTGCTCATTTCTGTCTCCAAATCTTTATATCATCATAGGACATTTTCTGCTTTCTGACAGATTGTTCCACTAACAAAATATGCCCTTAAGAGTAAATGTCCTCACAGTTCATGCTGTGGTGCATTTTATATAGTTTGACAACTGTTAAATGAGCTCTGAATGCTAAATGTGGAAAATTATTCTCTAGCTAATCAGTGGTCTTGAGACTTTGTTTCTCTCATTACTCCTAATGTAAGACAATCTCATCTCCTCAAAGAATACCAAAAGTATCTTTCATTCTCAGGAACTGGTGTGTAGATGATTTACAGGAATTTGGAGCCCAAAGGCAAAAGATGATAATGCTCTTGTTCTTTACAGAGGATTTCAGAGGTTCAGACTAAATTTCCCTTGAAACTTTTAAAGGAGAACTCCGGTCAATTTTAACATTGAGCTCATTTTTTTGTAAATTTGGAGTGCTGTCAATACAGAGAACAATGACAAAAATTGGTGTTGCCTACACCGTGTTATCCTCTTTTTAAAATCTGCACCCTGTTGACTTCAATGGAGCAAGTTTTAAACCTGCTTTTAGCCTCTTAACATCCTTGATGTGTCATTACAAGTGCACAGCCATGTGAGTGATTCCTTCAGAGTGAACGCGGGTCAATCTGACTGCAGTAGATGTGAAAGATATGAATAAAAATGATGTTATTTCAGCCAGCGCACATACCTGTATTTACATCCTGTTTTCGGTCGAAGTCCATAGTAATCGATTGTCGAGTTCACACGCATAGGTTTAGTTACCTATGATCACGCGCGTGAACTCGACAATCGATTACTATGGACTTCGACCGAAAACAGGATGTAAATACAGGTATGTGCGCTGGCTGAAATAATAATAATAATAATTATAATAATAATAATTAGTTAAATTTATATAGCGCTTTTTCTGAGACCTCAAAGCGCTTTACATAGAATGGGGAATCTCCTCAACCACCACCAATGTGCAGCATCCACTTGGATGATGTGACGGCAGCCATATTGCGCCAGAACGCCCACCACACACCAGCTTACTGGTGGAGAGGAGACAGTGATGAAGCCAATCAGTATATGGGGATGATTAGGCAGCCATGATGGACAGAGGCCAAGGGGCAAATTTGGCCAGGATGCCGGGGTTACATCCCTACTCTTTTCGAAGGACATCCTGGGATTTTTAATGACCACAGAGAGTCAGGACCTCGGTTTAACGTCTCATCCGAAGGAAAGAAATAACATCATTTTTATTCATAGAGATGTAATACTGCAGTCAGATTCACCCGTGTTCACTCTGCTCTCCTTTAAGACAGTGCCAGTAACTGACTACAACAAAAGCTATTTCATATGAATTTATGTCCAGTATTCTACACATTGTATTAAGCGGTACATTTATATGAGGTGTCGATGATTTGCTTCTTGTTAAATTAGTTCTTGTTTGACTGATTGGTCATTATTTTGAATTAAAAAAATATATATAACTAAGGTTATTATATTTATCTGCTATATGCTTTTGAGCTGGTATTTTAAAGGTAGGGTAGGCAATTTCGGGGAGGCTAGCAATAGCAAGTTAGCTTTGAAAGAATAAGATCCCACCGTCCCTTTAATTAGAGCACTCATAAATGCACATGGCATAGTCTGCAAAGCGTCACGAGACGAGAGACGGCATTAAATTACCTCATGTCTCAAAGCACATAAGATTACAATAGTAATGAACATAACAACTTACAGAGCTTTTACTTGTACCACCTGACTGCTGCAGTTTCATTTCGGCATTGATAGTACTGACATAGATGCACATAAATTCGAGTCTGAGGACGTGAACAGCTCCAGGTTGTCCCGAGAACATCACGGGTTGCCATCTTGTAATTACAGTTATGATATGGTGTGAACGCAGCATAAGGAGGAACTGTAAAATATTTTACTGTTTGTTTGTGGCGCTCACTGTGTGTCTACAAATCTGCATAGTCTCATGAAATGCGCTGATGATGTGTGATGTCTGTGTGAGCAGGGTGAGCAAACACAAACACAAACACATATGTTAAAAGGCAGGTAGGACATAGTATCATTGCATTTGGACCGAATGCAATGATTGGATGAAATTGTTTGGGTTTTTTTGTCCAAAGACTTCCACAGAAGATATATGCACATATTTTAATATTTAGACAACATCTATCATCAATTGCTATCAGGATGTGAAGAAAGTATCAACAAGTATAACTAAAAATGTGTTCATAAAAAAATTACCTACCCTACCTCTAACTAAACTCGTGTTTTATATGACAGCTGAAAAATTGTGTTAGTGGTGTGTGTAATTATATATAATTATTATAACAGCAAAATGACTGCAGGCATTTACGTGTTTTTACAGGTAACGCTCCACCACTCACGCACACCACAAGAAAATTGTGATAATGTATGTATTTAGCTCACTTTAGCAACTTGCAGAAGAAAAAGAACAATACTTTTGTAGTTTTAGACAAATTTCTGTTTATATATGAGTAGCTTTCATTGTTCAGCTAATCTTTTCATTCATATGTGCATACCTGTACTTCGTTATGTGCCTCTTCTGTTTGTTTTCTTGTGCTCTCACGTCATAAGAGTGGGAAGACATATTGTGTAACACCATGACCATCAACAAATAGTTCCTAGCATGCCATTGGTGAGAGACATTTTCGCGATGTGGCATCCCACACTCCCCCTCTGACCACTGCTGTCTGTCTGAAACCACCACGCCATGGTCATTGTCCAAATGAAATACACTGGCTGACCTCAAGCCAGACCACATTTCACACCAGCAAAGCCGACAACACTCTTGGCCTCTCAATGGGTAATTGCAAAAACAGTCTAGTTTAACACATTGAAACACTAAACACTCTGAGTGTCTTTATAGACCTTGGTCTGACATACAGAACTTGAGCATTCTTCCGCTTTTTAGTGTCTGAACTCTGACTGTGACAAAGTGTGATCCGGTTTTCTGCCAAATAATGCAACCTATGAGATTGTGCTACACCAACACACTATTTGCATTGAGATTGCTCTTCCACTTTTTGAATTAGAAATATAATTAGTTATACACTGAATACATATGGCTATAATTGGCTGCATATTTCTGTATTATTAAAACAACTATAACAACAAGCAAATGCAATATAGAGCTATAACAAAACTAAACACTAAACTAAAACTAATTTCTAAGTTGTGCTGCCATCTATTGGCACAATAGCTACATCCTAAGAATTAAAGAGCTGCTCAAAACCCCTAATGATTTTCAATCCTACAACTACTTCAGGAAAAACACTTAGTTGAATATTTTTCACAAACCTTCATATCTTTCAAACCATTTTATATAATCTATGCCATTTGGATATATTGAGGATGCTGTTTATAATAGCTTTTATTTACTGTTGTGTGTTGTTTTACTTTAATTTGACACAACAACTTTTTTTTAATGTCAATTGTAGTCCATTCCCAGGCTAGGGGTCAGCTTAGCCAGCCATGCAGAGGGGTAAGATGAACCATCAGCTCCTTGTTTTCCATATGTAGTAACCTTTAAAAAGTTTAGAAATGAAATGGGGATTGAGGATGGCAATAACAATTATTTCAAACAAATAAATTACCACTCTAAATTCATGCAAAACATTTTAAATGCCCATGCTGTCCATTTATACTCCTTGTCTTGACACAAGTTTAATGTGAGTTGGGTCAGTCCAGCAAACAACGGGTTGCTTCATCAGATACTAACAGCCACACAAATGTAACCTATGGCATTACTGTTATATATAACTGCAAATTTGTGGATAAACAATGAATCACATAAATTGGGTTAATATGAACAAACTGTTTCTATTTGCAGACCATAACATCCATGTTTGGACTATATAGGTTACACATACACACACACACACACACACACACACACACACACACACACACACACAAAGTCCACATCCTTTTTCATCTGTTCAGATATGTATGCTGAAATGGGAATGCAAGCAGGAGAACAAGAATGACAATTCCTCTGGTAAGTGTCAGAAAATGTATTTTCAAGATACTGTATCAGTGTGCCGTTTTAGGTGACATTGCAAAAAAAATACAACAGCACTTACAACACAACCATGCTGGGGATTCATCAATATATTCATCAATACACAACCTTTTTGAATTTAATTACATTTCAAATTCTTCTTCATTGTGTCTATCTTCACTTCATGTTTTTTGAGTATGCTTTAATCATTCTCTCCATTCCTCACTTTTTGTTTCATGTCTTTTTTCAAATCAATATACAATGTGTATATTGTATATAATCAATATGTTTAACTTTGAGTAGTCTACTTAAATAGTGTGAATGAACATTGTTAACATCTGTTGAGCTATGAAAGTTTTACGAAGAGCTCCCCAAATATCGAATACCACGGTAAAAAACAAGGCCCTAAAAATAATAATAGAAATAGAAATAAAAATCTGCTAATGCTAAACACGCTTTTAGATGGTCTTGCATCTCAGCAACATCAAACAGAAGACATCAGTTATTATTTTGGTTGTGACCTTGTGCCTTTAATAACAAAAATAGTGAAACAGTTTAGAAGTTACTCATTCAAATGAACACTTTTGGCGAGATAACATTTTGATATTGAACATAACTTTTTATTGGATTTGGATAGCTCCAGTTTAAACCACTGGGTGGCAGTAACGTCACATAAATCTTCTCTATTAACTCATTTTTAGAGACGTTTGTGTAAATGGAACAGAGAAACGAACAAACAAGTTAGGTCTTATTGTCCATAGCCGGTATTCAAATTTGATAGACATGTTTATTTTAATATGCATTCAAATTAACTGTATAAAAAAATAAACCGTAGCCTAATGTGAATCCTGTAGCCTATGTAAGGCCACTAACAGAATAAAACTGGTTAGCCAGAAACTCGTGAGTATGCACTGCAACTGTAAGATCGCTGGCCAGGGGAGGGTACAGATGTGAATCTGTGTTTTGGATCAGTGCCGGGGATCTGGCAGTAATGAAGGCCAGGAGCATCTGGTCGGCTGTGAATGGCTGATTGCTGGAGATGTGAGGTGTGTCCTCTCTCCCGAGACACGTGAGAGTGACGCCGGATTGGGTGATCTGTTTGCGGAGGGCGTGGCCTGTGCCTGATCTGAGCCGGAGGAGGACGAGGATGAGGAGCAGAGCCGAAGAACGAGACAGAGGAGGAGGAGGAGGGTGATTACTCTCGTTCCCACCACACCCTGCCAGGCCGAGTCCCGACAAACACATAATGTTTCACACAAGACTTTGAGTGTGTGTGTGTTTTTTTTTTTTTACAGTGGATTACTAACTGCTCTTACAAAACATTGTAGTGAGCAGCAATATACCTGCAGAAAAAACATCTTAAACTGGTTTGAGAGAGGTTTAGCAAAATTGTTTTTTAGGCTGACCAGGCTGGGAGACCATCTTAAACAAATAGGGGTGGTTTATGTTGTTTTTACAGCAGTGATTTCATCTTAAATTCAGTTGTTTATACTATGAACAAATAAGACCTTGTATTTTTAATTGACTTTAATAGAGTTCACTGGAACATGATGTAAGACTATAAACAGCTTCTTCTTTCTTTCTTTTTTTTTTAACTCTCTCATTCCAGCATTTTCCTCTCCAACATCAACCCTTCTGTCTGAAGTGTGAGGGTCATTTTGAATATTTGAGCTCTCTGTCACAAATCCTTTCCATGTGGAGGCAGCACAAAACATGATATATTATTAATATGGAAGGTTGCAAAAAGGACACTTTTACTAAAATCACAATGATAGACTCCAGGTAAAACATGTGGTTTAATTATAGAAAAACATTTTCAATCAAAGTAAAAGGTGAAGTATAAAATTATTCACAGGCTCTTAAAGTGGTTCTGCGAAGTACATTATGTCCATTAAGAACACATCTGTAGACATACACAAAAGAATTCTAGTATAAGTGATGTGAAAACATAGATTTAGAGAGAAAACATGCTCTCCTTCACTTAAAATAATCCATTATTGAAATAATTATAAAACACAAACAGAAATCTCATTCATGTGGCCACATTGATATAGTAATTATATTGCTAAGTAAATTACAATGCAGTTCTGTGTAAAGGGCATACAATTATAAAATTAGAAAAATTAATTGGACAATGCAAGTAGACATTACAATCTATATAAACCTCCCTTTTCTGACATCCCCTTCCCTCTCAGATGTTTCTTTATTTTTTATTTCCTCAGAGACATTTGTACGTCATTAACTTATATAAATAAACAGATATTCAATAAGCTGCCTGTTGAAATGGACACTTTCATTTGGCTTTGTTTTGTCATGCATTTGACTCATTTATGCTTAATTCTTCAATGATTGTCACAATAAATTTAAAAAGTCAATCTTTATGACTTGTGTCAAAATAGAAACGAAAAGACACTATGCTCAGAGTCAGCTAAACAGCTCTTGTCACCAAACTAACAACGGAATCTACATTAAAACATGGGTTAAATATTTCATACAGTGCATAAGGTGGACTCAAATCAGTTTATGTTCTGTGTTGTGATGTTTTGTTCACCTGGTTACGTATGCAGTGCATTTGACTGCTGCGAATGAACCTTTTTTCCATTGCCATTTCACATTTTATATTTCATTAGATTATGCATTTACATCCTGAAAACCTATATGTGCAGTTTGTAGATGTGATTGTCATAACAATGCCTTGAATAATCTGAAATGCACATAATCTGTAGGTTAATGATAAATATACGTTTCTAACCACCAGTTATTTCATTGAAGTACAGTAACATTTTCCAGTCAGAAGTCACCCCTAGAACAAATGCTCATCCTGCATGCTGGTTTATTTGAACCTGGAGTCGACCAGGTGCACATTCACTGCAGGGGAGTGTTGGGCCAGGACATTATCCCGAAGTGGGATACCACCCCGAATGAAGAAGAAACAAAGCAGAATAAGGAATAGGAACAAAATCTTCTTGCACCTGGAATCTTCTCTAGGACCTCCTGTCTCCATTTTTAGTCTTGAGAACAACTAGGACCACCATGGCAGGGATTAGGCATATGGGGGTCATGACAAGGGCAAGGATGATGCTGGGAGGGGGGTCCCTCAGTGCCTCTGTGGGGCATTCTTGAAAATAGGTGGCGTGGATATCCACAAATATGCTTTCAACAAACTTATTCGGCCAGGGAATCAGCAGACATTCAGCAACAACCTCAGTACACACAGTGAAATTGTTGTATGCACTGCCAGAGAAACAGACAAAAAGAAAGCCACCAATAACTATCAAGCACATACATTAATATATGGCATTTGATAATGAATCCTTACAAATTACCTTTTTACTCTCTCCAAAGAACACCAGTCAGTACTGTTCATAGAATTCATAGCCTCTTTAAAATTATGTCCACAAAAGTGTATTGCCAGCAATTCATAGCAGTATTGAGTTTCATTCGCCGGCAGGCTCACACAAATTGAACAGTATGTGTCACAGTTGCTCTTGTTAGCACAGCCTGTGATGTAAATGAAAAAAAAATAATAATAATGTGTGATATAAGTCACTTATAGTGAATTATCCTGTCATACATAATGTCGTTTTTGCATAATGTATCTTTTAGTTGTCACAGTCAGGTTGATATAAAAACAGTAGGCTATTTGACAAGTAATGTAGGCTACATACCAAATGTTCCTCCATCTCCACGGCCATGATCTAAAAAATATAAGTAAATCTTATATCATCATTAAGTTCATCCTATATCATATTCATCTTTATATATATATATTATATATCCGATTTGTGACATCTTCATCCTGCTGCAAGCATAGATTTCTCATGCACTGCTAGTGTCTAATTTAGGTTAAATGAAAGCTGAAGTTGTATATCGACGCACACAAAACTTACCACAGAGAAAAGACAGAAAGATGCCAAAGAAGCTGAAGGATACCCTCATATCAGAGCAAACGAGCGCTGGCGAGATGGTCGAAACCCGCCACTGAATGTGCCTGAACTTTTACACCAAAGAGCGCGAGGCATAACAGGAAACGCGACGGGTGGAAGCGTGATGCGCCGTATCCACATGTGGAACCGGGGTTACCAGATGTTCAGATTTAGAAAGCTGCTGACCGAAAACGCTTTAATTTTCCCACGTAATAATGCTCCACCTCTGGCCGCCTCTCTCTCTCTCTCTCTCTCTCTCTCTCTCTCTCTCTCTCTCTCTCTCTCTCTCTCTCTCAGACTTGAACAGAAAAATAACTAAAGAACTTGAACTAAAACTATTTAATGCATTTTCAATTACTTTTAAAGGAGGCATAAATAGGCCCTATACAATCCATTAATTAGCCATAACTAAATATTGAAATATTAAACAGACAAAAAACGTGAATGAGATTTCAGTCATAAATTTGTTCATTTTTAAAAAAATACTATACTTACAAAACTCTTAATGTCTATATTAACTATGTTTAGCTATGTAACTATAGGCTACCTGTCAGTTTCCATGTGTCTCACAACGAGCCTTCACAAGTAGGCCTATAGGCTGTTATAGCCTCTTGGTTCATTTGGAGTTGGACATAATATCTTGCGTTCGACAGCGATTGTAATTCTTAAATGTGTTTTTGATAAAGAACCGCTTCATATGAGTAATCAGCTCGGGAATCGGGACCACACGGCTCTACTGTATTTTTCTGATTCACTTAAACGAACCGTAAGGGCAGCTAGCTCACACAGGACTGAATGTGGTGCTCATTACACAGCAAGGTTTCTTCCTAGCTAGACTTGTTTTTTTCTCTAATGTTTTTAGTGGTAAATTTTGCTTTTGTTCCCAGAACGTTTGCCTAAAAGGTAGGATAACATTCTCTAACAACATTCTAGTGATAACATTCTAGTGATAACAAGCTTCACTTATTACAAACCAGTTTGACTTTATTTCTGTCACACATGCTCAAAAGTTCTAATTGAGAATTAACAGAGGTTTAGATGTTTATGTTTTATTGAAAATAACAGTCTGATGTCACCATTTTGGTGATCAGTGTTTGCTTTAGTTGGGCGACTCTTTACCTTTTAACTTGTTTTTGTTTTCTGGTTGCTGTAACTGTGTTTGTTATGGCCAGAACAATAAGAGAAAATGTGATCAGATGATGCTGGCTACTTATTGGTGATAGAGCTATAATCATCAATTCACTGATCTCATCCAAAAGCTAATCTTTGATTATGTAGATGTTATTAAAGGAACATGCCACCGTTTATTGAAATAGGGGTTATTCACCGTCTCCCCTACATTTAGATTTAGATTAGGTGGGCAAACGCATTTTTGTCTCAGTGCATGCATTGTCTTAGCCTGGCAGCGCCGCCACTAGCTTAGCTTAGCATAATGAATGAAATCCTTTGTTGCCGGATAGCATGTCATGAGTAAA
Source organism: Abramis brama (assembly GCF_963993115.1). Classification (NCBI taxonomy): domain Eukaryota; kingdom Metazoa; phylum Chordata; class Actinopteri; order Cypriniformes; family Leuciscidae; genus Abramis; species Abramis brama. Next base: position 33,917,153 of record NC_139963.1, read on the forward strand.
GCACAGGTGTGATATCTCTGCGCCCAAGTAGCAGTGCTTCGCCTGTGCTTCACCTCAATATAGTCCCAAGTCAGTATCTGCCTATAGGAAATCGCCTAGTCTTAATCTGCATCGCTATTTGTACTCGTTGTGAATACGCAGGCCACAAGAAGTAATTAGTTTAGGGTGACCATACGTCCTGTTTAACCAGGACATGTCTGGCCAGGATTTCGAGATCGCCCAAAATGCCCGGGATTCGGCTTTTGCTTTCTACAGTCACCATTCATTATGTTTACATTATTACATTATTTGACACTGACACGTACGTGCCAGCTTTGCAGGTCATGCATTCTGCTTCACACGGATCCCGATCGAGACGAAAACAGGAATTTTCTTAGCAATGCTAAAACGCACATCAACCGATCACTTGTTTAGCGTTCATGTAAACACTACATTCAGATTCACCAATCGGAATTAATTCAGTCCTACTGAATCAAAAGGTGTGCATGTAAACAAAATGAATGGCGACGATAAAGCAAAAGCCGTATCCCGGATATTTTGGGCGATCTCGAAACCCCGGCCGGACATGTCCTGGAATATGGTCACCCTAAATTAGTTTTTTTTTAATCACTTTTACTCATGACATGCTATCCGGCAACAAAGGATTCTATTCATTATGCTAAGATAAGCTAGTGGCGGCGCTGCCAGACTAAGACAATGTATGCACTGAGACAAAAATGCGTTTGCCCACCTATCTAAATGTAGGGGAGACGGTGAATAACCCCTATTTCAATAAACGGGGGTGTGTTCCTTTAAATTCACGTGATTGATTATAATAAACTTGCGAAAGTAATCCAGCATGAGATCCAGCAGTTCTTTAATCATAATCTGAAGCATTAAAAAAAGCCTGGTTGTCATCTGTCGTCGTCTTTTCATAGCAGCACGCATACGCAAAACAATGCTGACAAGGTGCACAAACTACAAGATATTTGGTCAAGAGGCCAACAGCGCAAAAAACTCTTTCTCACATAAATTCACGAGAGAAATTCATGCGATTACGAGATTTTTTCGTTTATACCATCTGCACTGTGATTGGCTGGATTTGTTCCACCTTGTCGTTGTATAGAGTGGTGCAGGTATGAAATCACGCTGAATGCCAAAACACGGAAACGAGTTAGCATTTTAGATCTTCCGGTTCCATCGTCCCGAAGTCAGTGGGTTTTTTGGTTAAATGTCTGAAATAAGTTATGTGGTGAACACAAGCTCAAGACACTTTCACGTTTTATTCTATGACATAAAATACATCAGTATTACCCCACTCGTGATTTTTTGTTGCTAAGTGGCTAAATGGGACTGTCTAAATGGGACTGGCTGTCGAGGAGATTAAATGTCATCACGCCGAAAAGGTAAGCTCAGTCCGCTTTTACAGCATTATCATTGTGCTCTTACACTTGATCTGTTGATTGTGCAATACTACAAGTTGGAACTAATCTAGCCAATCACAGTGCAGATGGTATAAACAGAAAAACTTTGCTTTGGTCTGCCTCTTGACCAAGGCTAGCTGCATCTGAAATCACATACTTCCCTACTATACAGTTGGTGAAAAACAGTATGTCAAAAGAGAAAGATGTATGTCCAAATTCACAGTACTCATAAATGAGCCCTAATGTCTTGTAGTTTGTGCACCTTGCAGCGTTGTAGTATGCATGCGCACTGCTATGGTAAGATTACGACAGATGACAAGAATCCTTGTTGTGTAGCATGAGCTCCACAGCAATTCAGGTAGTCCACAGTCCTGTAGTGTGAGCTTGCTCTAGTTGTGCTGTGGTGAGTAGTAGAGGGAACTTTAAGAAAGAGGAAAAGTTAACTGAGCTTCATGAAAGTCCTTCTTGTTTTAATGGAAATGTTTCTGCATAAGAACTGGTTCTCAGTTCTAGTCTCGACTCATGATAAAGCACTGTTGTGTTAAAGGATAGCTGTTTCCCCGAGGCGCGGATCTTTTCTGAGCCGAGCACACCCAGGCCAGATGCACATCTGCAAACGGGTCTCCCCCTTTAAAAAAACCACTCTGTTTCTCTCAGGTTGATTCCTCGTCGGCTCAGTGGTTTTGATTTATTTGCATTTTTCGCATCTGTTTCCAAACAGGAAACATCAGAGCAGGGCGGCTTGATGGAACGGACACTTTTAAGAATAACTGGGTCATATTAAACAGATCGAGTTCGGGAAACGATATAATCAGAGTTTGCCATCTGTGCTTGAAGGGCCGCACTTTTGGTTTAAGACCAGCTGTGATTGAAACAAACTCTCAGCTCACTCACTTCAAAGTAAGAGAAAGAGGCGAATCCAGGGCCGAGGGAGGGCTGGAACAGTTTATGTAACACTTCTGTGTTTGTGGATCTCATGTTGACCATGTGAGTTTGTCTTCAATCGGTACCAATAGATTAAGTCTACAGGAAACCATTTAGTGTAGCACTGATTTTTTTAAAATAAAGTTTTGATCTTTCAGTTTTTTTTACCAACCCTATTAATTTCAGATTTTGGACGATATATCACCAATAATTTTTTTTAGCATCGATTTTTAACTCTTTTCCCTGCCATTGATGGAAATTTCCGTCATTTATGAGACAACGCTTCCCCGCCATTGACGGAATTTTCCAGCTTTCCGTGTTTTCACTGTTATACGGTAGGGGGCGCTATGAAACATCTTCTGAAAGAGTACTGAATGCATATGTCAATATATGAAGAGTTCAGATGCAAAAGCCTCTAAGTGCCATCTGAAATTTTCTTCTAGAATGATAATTTTTATATTTAAGTTAAGTAATTTCACTTAAATGACAATTAATAGATAATCTTCATTGCCATTTAAGTGAAATTACTGAACTTAAATATACGAGCTTGATAAAAATGATCATTCTAGAAGAAAATTTCAAATGGCACTTAGAGGCTTTTGCATCTGAACTCTTCATATAGATCGTCAACATTAAACAGCATAAATCAAAACTGCCTAACATTACTGAAGGAAATGTTGACCCAGTTTAAGAGGTGAGAATAAAGACCAAAAAAATTCCTTTGTATGTGTGTTAACAAAAGCAAACAACAGAGAAAGACAACATTTATTTATGTGAATATGCTTTATAGGTAGCATGCCGTATGCTGTATGTGTTGTTAAACGTCATATGTGTGCGACACTCACAGAACAATGCAGTCTTTGTTTCTGTTTTTGGATCCTTACAACAGGCCAATCTAAATCTCCCCTGAGCCCATGTGTTTATCCAAATATCAAACTGAAGCAGTTGGTTTATTCTTCGTTCCAGAGACTCTCCCATGAATATAAATATTAGGGGAAAAAATCTGATTGGAAGTGTCAACAAAATCTCTCACCGCAGTGTAGAATTGCGACACAATATTCTTTACACCATTATTATGCTGTTACCTTCCTAGCACTGATTGTCTGCTATATTCTTTGTTATACGTGCTTATATACCGTATACATTGCAGCACATCAGCTGCTCAAAATGGGCTCAATTCAATCCATACACTGAAAACAACTTCACAGTATGGTTTATTTGGACATACAACTCAGAAAAACAAAAAATTAGCCAACATGTCTGTCATATTTATACAGCTGTATCCCCCTCACCTGCTCTGGTGTAGGCAGTGGTTTGTACTTTGGTCGGTGGGGTTGATGCAGTTGGCCTCTATAGGGCACAGAAGAAAAATACATTTTAATGAGAGACAGAGCATGGGTTTACAAAAATAATGTTTTGATAGCCAATAGAATACTTAAATAGAACTTTTAAAATGTGCATATTTTTATCAGGAAAAATTTCAACACAACTCACCACAGCGTGTTTCTGTTCGTTTTGTACAAGGGTCTGCAGAGTTGAGACCATTAGACACAGACAGACTATCATGAAAAATAAACTTTGTATTATACACATGAATCACACTTAAATTCAGAAACACACTGGGATTTATTCGTCATTATAAGACAGTGAATTCCAGGGAATATTGACAGGCATGGAAAAAGATGCAGGAAGGGAGGAGGTGAAGGGAGATGAAGTGCACATCCTCCCTTTGTCGTGTCCAGTTGGATCATGACAGTCATTTCCTCAGAAGTGTTCTAATCCCTTATTTATCTATATCTACCCAAACAGAAACTTAAAACATAATTTTGAAGAGGTCAACAGTATAATTCATCTACATGATATTCCATTATATTTTCTTTATGGTCACAAGGGCAAAAATGTAAAATATGAATTGGCTATACAATTCAATATGATATTTTCCATTGAACTGTTTCTAATGAAAGATTTAGAACAATAATTCCAATGTGTTCTCTAGTGGAATATATTTCTGGCATCGCCACTGATGTACATTATATTTTCTTTACGGTCATGAGGGCAAAAAATGTTAAAATATTGACACATTTAGAATACAGTATAATATATATATATATATATATATATATATATATATATATATATTCCACTAGAGTTCACATCAGAATTGTTAAAAATATATTGAAGATAGCTACAGTACTTCTTTTTAAGACCATTTTCTCTTGGAGAATGCCTCTGATTTTAAGTTTCAAGCACATAAAACCAAACTTTTATTCTGAAGGTTCAGATCTTACCCCAAAACAGAAGAGTCCCGTGTGGTTTTGAAGTAGCTATAGATATGTGCGCCATTATGCTTTAATCCTGGGATAATTCTGTCTGTCTGTCCACCTCAGCTTGCACACATCACATGTATGAACTCTTCAACAGGAAGACTCTATTAAAACAACAGGATGTGCTCATTTCCTTAAAGGGGTGGTGGATTCATAGACATTACAGATAGAGTGGGCTGTCTAATATATCCCAATGTTGTCACCATTTGTCTCTCTGAATTTCTATCTCCACCAAACATTTCTGGCTCTTCCAAACATGTACTGATGTATATACTAAAATATGTATTATCATACTACATAAAGTCAGTGTGTTTGTCACTGCACACCTTTGTTTAACAGCATTTCTGTTGTTTGTGTACATTAATTTTAGGATGTTGTATGTTTTTTCTCTAACACTATACTCTCAATCAATTTGAGAAGGAGAGTGGAAGGACTGAAGCTTAGAAATCAACAAAGCATGAGCCTGATTTTGCTTTTACTTAAAGCATATTTATTTGTTTACCGTGTAGTTCAGAGTTCAGATGCAAAAGCCTCTAAGTGCCATCTGAAATTTTCTTCTAGAATGATCATTTTTATAAAGCTTGTATATTTAAGTTAAGTAATTTCACTTAAATGACAATTAATAGGTCATTTGCATTGCCATTTAAGTGAAATTACTGAACTTAAATATACGAGCTTGATAAAAATGATCATTCTAGAAGAAAATTTCAGATGGCACTTAGAGGCTTTTGCATCTGAACTCTTCATATATATATATATATATATATATATATATATATATTATGTGATGAATTATGTTTTGGTCAAAGACCACGGCATTTATTCAGAACTGAGGAAACAGTGCGGAAATGGAAGAATCTGGTGTACAGGATGCTTTACATATTGCTGTTTACACATATTTCACTTATTAGTTTCATTAAAAAGTTGTATTTATTAACAAACTCTCTCTCTCTCTCTCTCTCTCTCTCTCTCTCTCTATATATATATATATATATATACCTCTATCTACCTATATAGATATAGATATATATAACAATTGAGGAATTGCGTCCTGCTCGCCACAATATACAAAGCTTATATCTTCCTCATATTGCTTCTGTATGGACAACTACAGGCAACACATCATTACATTTTTATAATGACATTTCTTTCAAATGTTAAACCACAACTGGCTTCTGTGGTAGGTCTCACAGTGTTTATTATTGTAGAGTTGAGTAAGCAGCCTCAATCCAAACAGATTGTTTCTTTGAATGTTTCTGGCTGGGATTCGGTTAACCTCATCGGGCTCTACAGGGGGTCTTACCCCAGGTGCTTTGGAGAGTGAACTGTGCTTCAGTGAGGAGGGGAAAGATAAAGACTGATGACAAATCCACCCCCTGAGCATTGGCTCAGAGGAGTGTCTACCCTCGCTATTGACGTACATAGAGCTACACCACTGCCATTGACGCATGTACACTACGACCACCAGTGGCGTGCACTCGGTACAGCTCAGGAGTGATGCAAGAGGAGAAAGTATCATTCCCTTAGAGTTTATGCACACACACACACACACACACACACACACATAGCCACAGATGTACAAGTCAACGTCATCTGGCAATCCCCCCTCTCTCACTCAGCTGGACTTGGTCTGGTGCCTTGTGAAGTTCTGACGACCTAAATTACTTCCACATTTGATTCACATTAGTAAGGAGAGGCTTGTTTTTCACCCTTAATTGGTTTGCTCTGTTTGTAAAGCAGATTAAGTTAGAGGGACAGAAAACACAGGGTTTATTTACCAGTTCAGGACACTTACATTTCACAAAATTGGAGCTCCAAAAGGCAAAATCTGAAGACATACTTCCTGATGTATACAATAATGAATTTTACACATAAGAATAATTCGAATTCACGCAAATGAAGTTTAATAAATTCAAAAGTCATTTTTCCCCTATAGAAACACATGAAAATGCCCCTCAAGTCTACTGTCCTGCAATGGGATAAGTCAGTTGTTTTCAAACTATGGGTCACGACCCGTGTAGTCCGATACATGAGACAAATGACTCTTATTAGTCTGTTATTTTAATGAATCTTTCAAAAAGACAATCTCAGGAGTTTAGTTTGAATCCTTTACTGAATGAACTCTGAATCAGTGAATATTTAGAAACTATTTCCTCAATTGTTTTTTTTCCCCCCATCTGTATTTCAAAAGTTATTTGTTTGTTTGTCATTTACTTTGTTAAAAGTTTAAGTGGGTCCGATGAATCAGTTTGGGAACCTCTGTCTTAGGTCATTGAAGAGGAATTTAATGGTAATAATGCCACATTATTATAATATAAAATATGTGCCTTTTGTTTTCATATATCATTCTCATACAGAAAGCTTGTACACTTTTGCATGTACATGCTTTAAAGCCTCTGTATCTGGAGCTGTAAATGTCACAGCCCCTCTGATATTTCATCTCATCCTCTAAACTCCGACCTCAGAGCAAAGAGGCCATCCCTCACCCTCAGTACCTCACACACCGGCTGATACTAATCTTCATTTGACGAGCCAAAACCAACATCCAGGGTTTACACTGCACATAATTAAAAACTTTCCATAGATAAGACCTCCCTCTTATGTCTATCTTTCTGCCTGTGCTTGCTTCTGTTGTGAGGTCCAAGATAAACACCGGACTGGACTAAGAAAACCCTGTTAGGATGGGCCCATTACTGAGATAAGGGTGTGAGGAAAAATTGTGTTACCACTCTATTTATCATCACATACTGAACTGATGAGCAATTCCACCTCAACCCTACACCGACAAAAGAAGTTAAAACACCTGCACATTGCCAGTCTTTAGCCAAGTCTGCATAAGCTCAAACCAACACACACACAATGTCAGTATCAGAAAGTTTTAACTGTAAAAGAAAAGAAAAAAAATCTGTAAACAGTACAAAAACTAAAAGTTCATTACAAATGTTCAGAATGTATCCTTACTTAAAGGGACAGCTCACCCCAAAATGAAAATTCACTCCCCTTTATGTTCCAAACCTGCATGACTTTCTTCTGTGGAACACAAAATTAATTTTCTGAAGAAACAGTTTAGGCATTGACTTCCACTGTATGGACAAAAAACCCTGAGACAAAATCTCTTATGTTCCTCAAGAAAGAAAGTCATACATTTTTAGAAAGACATTTTTTTTTTTTTTTTTTTGTGAACTTGTCTACATCTACACTACGTCTTTTCTAGATGTAGGCCTATGAGTGTCACGGTATCATGTGCACTAAGCATGCAGTTTAAAGTGCATGCTCCACTACTGTCTATTTAAAAAAACTTTTTCCTAAAGCTATTGATCTGCGAAACCAAACCAAATACCAATTGTTCCTGCAACCATGACAACATTTTTTTTTTCTTAGTAGCCTAATGCTATATAGGCAGGGAACTTATACAGTCAATGGGATATTAAGCCAAAAAAAAATATTGAAAATAAAAATCTCTATGTTTCAAACTTGACTTTCGTGAAACACAAAAGGAGCCCCCATTCACTTTCATTGCATAGCCTATATGGCTATTTTTCCATGCAAAGAATGGTGAATGAGACCGTCCGTCTGCCTAACTTCTCCTTTTGTGTTTCACGAACGAAAGAAAGCCAGACAGGTTTGGAACAACTTGAACTTGAGTAAGACTTTTTATTTTTGGGTAAACTATCGCTTTAAAAAATAGGACCGAGATTTAACAATAAATGGCTATATGGCGACATCTAGCGGTATAAAAGTACAAATATCACAACATCTGTCTGTCGAAAGCATTCTTTTATGAATCACACGTGAGCCAACAAGAACGCCCTCGAGAGATAGCAACGCAGTTTAATAGTAGCCTAGATTGCTATATCCTATACATCCTATATTCTATATCCTATATCCTATACATCCTATATTGCTACTGCTATTAAACAATAAAATAAATAAATAAACAATAGTATAGTGAAAGCGTAGTAATGCAACAGCTACACATGCAACTAATAATAAAATAATGGATTTTATATATATATATATATATATATATATATATATATATATATATATATATATATATATATATATATACACACACACACACACACACACACACACACTCCTTATAAGTTGCATGTGTAGCAGTTTGCATTACTACGCTATCACTCTACTATTCACTATTCTTTTTTAATTTATTTTATTTTTTAATAGCAGTATATAGGGCCTAGCCTACTATTAAACTGCGTTGCTATCTTTCGAGCGCGTTCTCGCTGGCTCGCGTGTGACGTGCAGAGAAGGGCAGAGTCTTCAGTGTAGCGCGGCGGGCGGACCTCACGCAGTATGTATGGCAGGTGGTATTGGCATGTAAAACTATGGTTTGGTTAACCATAAACATATTTTAGATATTTACAATTGTATTTCGACAAGTCATAGTTATATTTTGACTAGTCGGAATGATAATTAGAGATATCAGCAATTATAATTGCACTATAAGAAATTAAATTTGAGATATAATTTGAGAAATGTCTTCCTAGTCAAAAATCAGATTGAGATATCCATAATTACATTGCTGATGTATTTAGATGAGATTTGACAAGGAAGAATTCCAATTCAAGATTATGCCTAATCAAAAATCCAATTCAAGATATCTACAATTTAGTGGCCTGCACCCTGCAGTAGCTCTGAAATGAGTAGGCAAAGTCCTCACAGTTAAATTAATTATTTTTTATAAATCAAATCATATCTAAATTCATGTCCCAGACACTTAATATTGTCACATTTTCCTGGTTAAATATTACTTTACATTACATTAAAAAGATACAATTCTATTTTGTATGTAATTCTTCTGATTAAAACCAAGTATAAATCTCATCAAGTTAGTGTTTTAAGCATTTTTATATTTATTCCAAAATAATAAAACAATATTTTTATTTGTGAACTGATGTTCAGCTGTTCTAAGACAACTTATTTTCAGATCATCAGTCATGCTCAGTAAACACTGGTCACAGACACGAAGATGTAGGCCTAATTTCCCCAAGCTGATTGCTCACTAAAAACCCGCACAGTCATCATGTTTTCAGACCATTTCAAGTTTGATTTCGGCATGATATAAAGCAGTGATATCTAAGTGAAAGAGCTGTTAACTTACTTTTTCATTAGCCTTCCCATTAACACCATCATTTTGTTCGTTCAGACTGATTCACGAACACAGAACACGCTCGAAAACAAGAGGCGTGGTTTATCGCGTGAACCAATCCAATCATAACGCTATGGAGGCATTGCCTCCTCTCACGTGACTTTCCCCCATTCATTCTCAATTACCCCCATCAAATCCACTGCAGGCTTTAGGGGGTCTGTTAAAAGTCAACGGGCTCAGGGGAATCAAGAGAGACGCCGGCTCCCGCTGTAACTTTACCTGCTGGTGTCGCTGTTAGACAGTGTTACTTTAGAAAAACAAGTGATTAAAACAGTCTTTAATGTCACACTTTGTTATATTTGCGTTGTTTTATTTTTGCAATATGGATTATTTTCTCATCCAATTTTTTGACTGTCTCCCTTGACTCTTCGGAGGAAACGCCCCTGCTACAATTGTAATTTGACTAGTAATACATTACTTTGAGATAAATTTGAGATATCTTTAAATTAGAATGATTCCTAGTAAAAAAAAAAACAATTATAGATATCTTTAATTACAATTTCTACTAGTTAAAACTAATTTCAGAAAATAGTTTCCAATGGAAGTCAATTGGAGAATATGACTATAGTGAGAATAACATTGTCGGTATTTCAAATGTAGGCCTATTATGACTTGTCAGAATCATGTTGTAGATATCTTAATTCCAATTACGACAAGTCAAAATTGCAGAATAGATATCTGGATTTGGAATTTTGCCTGAATTACAACTAGTAGAGCCAGGAATATTAGGGATATCTTAAAAATAAGATATTTTAAAGAATGTCAGTAACCTAACAGTTGATGGACCCCATTGACTTCCACAGTATGGGGAAAACACATCAACCGTCTGATTCTTCAAAATATCTTCATTGGTTTTCAGCAGAAGAAAGAAACTCATACAGGTTTGGAACAACTTGAAGGTGAGAAAATGATGACAGAATTTTCTTTTTTTGGGTGAAGTTGTGAACTATCCCTTTAATGCTAAAACAGCTTGCCATACTCGCTGCCCTCGCTCGCTCTCTGGAGGAAAACAGTACATGCTATGCTGCGGATCTCAAAGGAACCGTGTCAAAACAACAAGCATTGGATCCTCAAGCCAAGCCCCTTTGCGCGGAGACTTCTGTCTCTGCATATATTAACATCCACGTGTACATATCACGTCTATACATATTTGCTATAAAGCACATTACTTACTTAAATGGTTTATATGGCAGCCGTTTTTTTGTCACCAGCACTTTCATATTTAAAATACTTAAAAAAAAAAAAAAAGTATTGTAATAAAGCACGCTTTTAGGGTCTACTACTACTACTACTACTACTACTACTAATAATAATAATAATAATAAATATAAACATATATAATCATTATTATCATTCGGTTAATTATCATTTTAAATTCTGACAATTAAATGTCAGAGCTCATGCATATGTTTGTATTTAGTATCTTAATTATTCAGAAAATAAGTTGCATTATTAATTTCCTCCACAGTGCACTCGCAGCCTGTGGTCCAGCCAAAGAGAGCTGGAGTATGTTCATAATAAAGACGTCACCCTGTGCTTTGACCGTGCCAACCAAGTGCGCAGCTCTTAACTGTACAACTACAATCTCGACATGCTCACGGACGACCGAGGAATCCTCACATCCCCTGCGCTCGTCAACACAAACATTCTGGCACCGATATCTGCAGTGGGTCGGTAGCCAGGACACCGTTTTTCACTATAGGACGTTTGTTTTTGGGCACGCGGACTTCTTTGCTGCGCACTTGAAGCCGAAGCTGATTCGCGAGGATTTAAAGGAAGGAGAAGCCAGGGACTCTTAAGGTATTTCAAACTGCGACAGCGATAATAAGTATCGTTATCCAGCATGTGCGAGAGAGAAAGACCACGTGCGCACGACATGTTTAAATCGTCTCGGCGTGTATCGTTTGCTTCACAGCGTCTCGTGCAAATATTTTCAACGTGTGGCGTTGTTGACGCTTAGCGTCCTTCATTATGAACGCTTTCGCTCGTGGCCCGTGTAGCCTTACGTTATTAATTTTCAAACCTTTCATATTTCATTTTAGTTTCTCGAAAGTTCGAGAAAACAGTATTTGAAGGTTAAGAAATGGTGAAAAGTGTACTACGCACTTATCCGCACCGTGGTGAAATGAGCTCGCGAGAGAGACACGCCCACTTCCAGTGTGTACGCGCGAGGAGCGCGTGTTTTTTAGTGCAGTGTCACTTGGATGCTGTTTGCATAACCAGTTCTGCTCTCTGACAGCCAACGCGTTTTTGCCATTTAAATTAAGTGATTATCGAGTTTCGTCAATCTTAAGTACTAATCTGAATTGGAGACCTTTAAATGGTGTATAATGCGGAATGCTAGTTGTGTTTTGTGAACTGCAGGGGGCAGTGAGTGAGTCCTATGTCGAGTCACTACTGAATGATAAAGTTTGAGTCATGAATGCGATTTATAGGTCCCTTGAGTGTGTGTGTGTCTGTGAAAGAGAATGAGTCACTTCTGACGGGAACCCTTCTGGAAGGTGCTGTTTATCACATCCCAGAGAATATGTTTCACATGAAGATGAAGATATAGAATCATGCGAATAAATATGAATACATTTTATGCACAATTATTATATGTATTTACAATTTAAATATATATTTTTTGGACTGAAATTTCTGGTAACTTGGTTAGGGTCCAATTATCACTATTAACTGGTTGCTTATTTGCATAAATATTACTAGGATATTGGCTGTTTATTAGTACTTAAAAAGCACATATTAATGCCTTATTCTGCATGATCATATTCTACATCCCTTAATCCTACCCAATACCTAAATATAACAATTACCTTACTAACTATTAATAAGTGACCACATTTCAAATATATATATATATATTAATTAATTAAACACACACACACACACACACACACACACACACACACACACACACACACACACACATTGTGTAATGTATCATACATTTTGGACAGAAATTTTAGACAGTAATGAATTTTAAATATTTTATTTTACATCCTAACTTGTATTTGTTGTACATTTTATAAAATCCTTAAACATTCAGTTTTTTCCAGCTTTATGTCAGTGTTTTCTGAATGTGAGCTAAACTATATGTTTTTTTATTACATACATAAGCATTGCTCCTGCGATGGAGGAGGTGTCAGGTCCCCGGTCCTGCACTGCAAAGCCTCCCCGCAGTCTGCTGGAATGGAAGAAGAGAGTCAAGTCTGAGTACATGAGATTAAGACAGTTGAAACGCTTCCGCAAAGCTGAGGAGGTCAAGGTAGAAGGCCTTTTGCAGTTGCTTTTTTTTTTTTTACTCTTCTTACTTTTACTCTGTCAGACCTCTCACTATATTTTATTCTGTATTTTTCTTTTCTCACTTATCACAAAGTTTGTTATACACTACTGTTCAAAAAAATTTTTTTTAAAAGAAATTAATACTTTTTTCAGCATAGATGCATTAAATAGATAAAAAGTGACAGTAAAGACATCTATAATGTTACAAAAGATTTCTATTTCAATAAATTCCTTTAAAAAAAACAACATTCTATTCATCAAAGATTCTGAAAAAAAATTATACAGATTGTCACCATTCCATTCAGTTTATTTTGTTTCATGGACTTTCAGTTTGTTTTAATTTGTCACGTGTCTTTGTTCAGATTACCGCCATTACTCATCCATCTCCTTGGTTACCATCCTTATTAGTTCATATGCGTCAGCTGTGTTTGATTTATTATCCTCGTTTGAGTTTACTACTTAAGTTGTTCCTTTACCTGCACCTACCTGTTGGGGATTAGATGAAAAGTAAACTTTGTGTTGAAACCTCATTCTTCGGTGTCTTCTTCTTCCTGCCTACATACACCGTAACAGATGACCGGACCAAACATGGATTGGAACGCTAAGTTCCTCAAGGTGGCTCAGGAGAGCACAGGCTTTCTTTCTTTTTCTGCTCGGTTTTTTCGTCTTGCCGTCATCTGCCCTCTCGACGTCGAGAACCTGAAAACCACGGAGAATGCGTGAGAGCCCCCCGCAAACGTTGAGGGACCACCCGTCGTGACGTGTGAGCCAGAGCCTGAGGCTAAGAGGACAGAGTTCACCATCGCCTAGAAAGTTGAGTCCTCCAGCCCTATCACTGCTAGAAGCTTGCAGCCCTGCGCCATCTCTGGAGATGCCCTACCAGGACGTCAAGCCGCAGTTCGAGCAACCATCAGCAGCGCCAGCACTAGAGGATCCTGCGGCTCTGCCTCCGGCCTCAGATCCCTTCACTCCATCTCGGCTTGGTGACCTGTCGGCTCCATCCTGGCTCCTTCCACCTTCGGCTCCACTAGGGACCCTCGGCATAGTGACTCCACCGGGTTCCCTCGTCTCACCAGCTCCCCCTTGGTCAGTCATCGCCCTACCTACGCCACAGACATCCGTTGCGCTCCGTCCCTTCTCCCCTACGGCTGCAGTGGGCTCCTTCCTCCCATCAGCATCAGTCCTCAGTCTCAACGGCATCACCCCAGTCCTCGGGTACTCTGGCTCAACCTATGATGCTCGTCGCCGTGACATTGCCTGGGTCTCTAGCACCAGCGATGTCGCTCAGCTCCTCCAGCGGCCCTCCGTCTGCACCTTCGGATCCGGGGCACTCGTCTTCGTTGGTCATCGACAGCCACAACTCCCAGAAATCGACAGCCACAACTACCACATCTTGGCTCCTCCTGCCTTCGTCTCTGCCGTGGACTGTCGGCTATGTAGAACTCTGGCTCAGACTTCCTCCACATGTACCATCTGGGTCTCGTCGTCCTGCTATCATCAGCCCTTCGCCACATCCTCGCCCTCCTCTGGAACTCCCCATGCACCCCCCCATACCTCCCTCTGTCTTCGTTCTGTTATGGCGCAAAGTCGCACCTTGCCGGAGGGGGCTTTCTGTCACCATTCAGTTTAGTTTCGTTTTCATGGACTTTCAGTTTGTTTTTATTTGTCACGTGTCTTCCTTGTTCAGATTCCCGCCACTCATCCATCTCCTTGGTTACCGTCATTATTAGTTCAAATGCGTCAGCTGTGTTTGATTAATTATCCTCGTTTGAGTTTACTACTTAAGTTGTTCCTTCACCTACACTCCTTGTCCGGTCACCGTTATACTGAGTGTGAGTGTGAGTGTGAGTGTGAGTGTCCTGCTACCTGTTCTGATGTTACCTTTTGGGGATTAGATGAAAAGTGAACTTTTGTGTTGGAACCTTATTCTTCTGTGTCTTCGTCTTCCTGCCTACATACACCGTAACACAGATGTTTTCACCATTGATAATAATACTAAATGTTTCTTGAGCAGCAAATCCTCATATTTAGACTGATTTCTGAAGGATCATGTGACACTGAAGACTGGAGTAATGATGCTGAAAATTCAGCTTTGCCATCACAGGAATAAATTACATTTTAAAATATATTCAAATAGAAAACAGTTATTTTACATTGTAATAATATTACTGTTTTTTAATGTATTTTTGATTTAATAAATGCAGCTTTGATGAGCATAAGAGACTTCTTTCAAAAACAGAAACATTTTTACATACCACAAACTTGAACGGTAGTGCATATCTTTTAGATTTTTTCACCATTCTACTTTCTTTTATTTTTCTCAATATTTTTCTATGCCGTTCTAATTTCGTAAATGTATCTTCCAATGCATGTAATTCAGTCTTTGTAACTCTTAGGCTGAGTCTTTGTGTGTGTGTGTGTGTGTGTGTGTTTTTCTCAGGCTCTATTCCAGTCGAATCGCCTTAAGATTGAAGGAAGAACTGAGCTGCTGAATGAGGAATGGTCCAAGCTCCGAATCCAGTCCATTCCTCTGTCCACAACCTCTCTTCCCAACAAAAAGGCAAGAATGACACAGCCGGGGACCTTGACTACCACTAACCGCTGTCAGTCATCCTGCATCTGCTCTATGACACTAGATCGCTTTACAGTGAATTGAACCTGCTGCTAATTCAGCACAAGACTGTCCCCTGTAGCTGATTTATGAGCTGAATCAATACAATTTTCCAAACCTAATTTATTCAAACAAAATGCCAGTAATGACTCAAGATCAGGTGCCACAGTTTGCCTTCTTATTTCCTGCAGTACCCACTTTATCATATCCTACCTGACAAGTGTTTAGATCAACTTAATGATGTTATTAATGGACTGACTGTGGCACAGTTAACCTCTAATTAATTAGTCCAGGCAAATATTACCAGTAGACCGGTAAAAATGCAGCAAAGTGGGATTTTCTTTTCACTTTCTAAAATTGCTCTGTTGCCAAAAATGTATTTGTATGTTTGCCAAGTGAGCGCTCAATATCTAAAACTCCTGTGATATCCACAATAAAAGCAGTCGGCAGGCACCTCAAAGCTTAGTTCTGTGTGGAAAACAGAGAGACTGCTCCACATACCAGCACAGCTGGATCCTGCATGCAACAGCTCTGCAAAACAATACCATACTTTAAGTTCTTTAGATACACCAAACCCAATATTTTTTTGATTAGTGGATTATGATCACAAATCACAATTGCAAATGTATATCCACTAGTACACATTTGTACCCAGTTTGATTCTTCTATCTAGTAGTTTGTATCACTGATTTGGTGTAATATTTTAAAGGGATAGTTCACCCCCAAAATTTAAACTTTCATTATTTACTCACCTTCATGTCGTTCTAGTATGACCCCCCCCCTATAAAAGTTTTATAGGTATCATAAATGTTCTGTATGATTAGTGCATTATTTTTCTTCTGAAGCCATACAAGCTTTGAGTGATGAACAGACAAGTCTCTAACACTTTTGATATCCACCTTTGATCTCATTACCATGTTTATGAGAGAAACATTTATGAATTGTGAATCTTTTCAATGAATCAGTTGATCTAGTACACAAAACTGGTCTAATTACATAGTTAAGTCATGAATACCGTGCACTGATTTGTTCCTCTAGCGGACTAGCGCAGTGGCATCAGCCAACCAGGCGTACTTCCTAATCCACGTAACCACATATATTTCATACCCTAGCCTGCGATCTCGCTGCTGCACGATTATGAAGACTTCTGTTTACCCCTCCTCCTCCCCAGTGCCACCTGTAGAGATCTGCTATAGGGGTTTTAATATATTCTTGCAGCAACAATACTTTATGCATGTTATTTTGACTAAGGTGAACAAATTCTTGTATTTGCTCAGCAGCGTAGAATTTTAACATTTCTTTTTTTTGTTTTCCTGATAAAGTAAGTAATTTCGGTT
The DNA here is from genome assembly GCF_963993115.1 of Abramis brama. Taxonomy (NCBI): domain Eukaryota; kingdom Metazoa; phylum Chordata; class Actinopteri; order Cypriniformes; family Leuciscidae; genus Abramis; species Abramis brama. The sequence continues at coordinate 33,934,210 of NC_139963.1, forward strand.
TGCATTAGCATGATGGTAAATTATTACAGAATTAAAATTTTGGGGTGAAAATTTCCTTTAATAGTAGATCATTATTTATTTTTATTCAGTGATCTGTTTGTAATCTGAGAAAAATTCAAATTCAACTAATATAAAATTTATATTTTCAAATTACATTGGCTAATAAATATATATAACAGTATATAACAGTTCTCTAATAGTTTTGTGTGACACTTTGACTTATCATCTGTTTTCCTGTGTTTCTTTTCTTTTCCGATCACAGTTGTGCATGGTAGAGTTTGGCTTTCCGTCCTTTCCGAACCAGGCAGTTGCCATGCGTCCCTTGACAACTGTTGCTGGGATACCATTCATGTACTCCTGGTCCCCTTTGCAGCAGAACTTCATGGTACTGGATGTGGACAATAAACACACACACACACATTAACACATTAAAAGCACTCAATCGTGATCACCATTAGCAGCCTGCGTCTGCAGAATAAGAAGGAGAGAGAAAAGCATCATTTTATGGCACTGGTCATTTTGAAAGTAGGTCACCCTGCAGCAGCGCATTCACATGTTCTGACAGCCCTAAGCATGTGTTTTTGAAATCATCTCTCAGGTAGAGGAGGATGTGCGTCTTTAAACGCCTACACTCGCTTACAGGCACAAATATAGGCATATACAAAAACACCCACTCGCAATACACATTTACAATAGCGTGCATTTCTCTCTCATTTAAAAAACTCACTAATGCAGTGAAAAATCACAGCCTTCTTCCTAACGTCTTTTCCCCCTTTTTATTTCTGAGGTGGAAGATGAGACGTTTCTGCATAATATCCCCTACATGGGAGACGAGGTGTTGGAGCAGGATGAGGCTTTCCTGGAAGAGCTTATTGACAATTATGACGGGGTGCATGGTGACAGAGGTGAGCATCACAAAATACCGTACGTATTTACACCCATTACCAGAGGCGTCACTAGAACTGGACTGAATCTCTTCTAGAAAGACCTGAACGCAAGAAGTAAAGTTTAAAGACGCAAGAGTAAAGAAAGTGAATAAGTTTCAATAAAAATGGCTATAAAATGATTTGACAGTTATTACCATGTTATTCAACCACTTAATCCTAACATATACTACCATCAAAAGTTTGGGCTGCATTTTTTGATGGAAAATACAATAAAAACACTCATATTGTGAAATATTATTACAATTTAAATGAACTGTTTTCGATTAAAATACAGTTTATTCCTGTGAATCAAAGCTGAATTTTCAACATCATTACTCCAGTCATCAGTATCACATGATCCTTCAGAAATCAGTCTAATATTTCTTCTTATTATTAATTTTGAAAACGGTTGTGCTGCGTAACATTTTCTTTGATGAATAAAAAGTTCAGCATTTTTTTCAATAGTAACCTAAACTTTTCAGTAGTAATGTAATGCTGTTCCAGTTGTGATATCAATATTTCATATGTTTGTGAATGTTAGACCGGCAGTGTGGTGTACATAAGTATCTTGTACCTTGATAACAGAGGGAGGATTCATAAACGATGAGATCTTTAAGGAGCTGGTGGAGGCATTGAGCCAATACTCAGACCCAGAGGAAGAAGAGGAGGAAGAGCCCAGAGAGAGAGCAGAGAATAAGGAGGAGGAGGAGGATGAGCAAGGCATGCAGAAAAGTGCTGCAGAAGGACCAGAGGAGTCAATAGTTGGCTTCTTCAAGAGAAAGAGGAGCACTGCTGAAGGTGAGTTGGTTTTGAACAGAAAAAATAAATCAAATCAAATTGGATAAAGCTATTATTTGTTTGTTTAAATTATTTCATTTAGACAGTTTGCAGTTGAATTTCACTGGTTGAACAACAAATAGACTAGAACGCACATGTGTTGCCCATCAGTGTGTCTGTGTCTGCGTGCAATTGTTTGCTCTGAGCGTCACCTCTATTCCCTGTGAGAGCTGGGTAAACCTGTTTGTTCACTCAGTTTGTTTTAGGCCAGAATCCCAGTACACACTGACCCTTACGCCACAGCAGGGGAAACATGCACACACACACACTTCAACACTAATCTGCTTTTACTTTATAAGTCAAATTCCGGACAATGCTGATTTTATTAATGCTTTTCCATCACCAGGAAGAGAGCTGTCCACCAATAAGAAGATTCCTCACGACAAGATTTTCACAGCTATTGCGTCCATGTTTCCATACAAAGGCACCATGGAGGAGCTGAAGAACAAGTAGGCCACACTATTGAACATCTGAACTCTTTTTGTGTGTGTGTGTGTGTGTGTGTGTGTGTGTTTAGACTTCCCTTTTATAAAGTAATGAGTTTAGAATGTGAAGCAGGCCGGATTCAAACCTGCCTCTCCAAAATGTGCAACATGTAGAGCATGTGTGCCGATCCCACGACATGTGTCAACATCTGATCTCTTTAATAGTGAAACTTTAGTATATGTAAATGTGAACTGTGTATTTTAATAACTCTTTTCAAATGTTTCTTTCTTTTCTGATTCTGAACACTCCCCTGTCTTCCATTATTTGGACAAACAGGAGAGCTTGTTTTAGATGGATTTTCAGTTCAGTCCAGTTAAATCCAATTCATTTCAGTTTAACTTATTTTGATTTAATCTCAAAGTTGCACACAATGTGAACAATGCAGTCCCCCCAAATAAGCTTTATTCAACAAGCTTATACAACCATAATGGCAAACCTAACATGCATGCACATTCTTCACTTGAGTAGGAAAGAATATGTCATGCCAGTTTAAAGCCGTGGTAAATGAAGGTTCATGGGAAGCTCCTCTGGCTGTGCTGTCAGCTGGCTGTGCAGCCCTCGCAGCAGCAGTGGAAACAAAAACCCGTCACAGTCTGCATTATCATCCAACTGTTTACCGTTTCATGTCATCATTGTTCATTCCACCAGCTGTGCTCATTTTATTTCTTTCCGCTGGCTGGGGGAAATCTGTGGGCGAGAGTTGTATTAAATGCCCTGATTTGTTATTGTAGAACTAATTCAGTACTTTAAAGGGACAGGTCATCCATAACAGAATATTCTGTGATCATTTTATTCACCCCAAACATTATTTCTGTTTTTTTTCTTGGAACAAAAAATACATTGAATACACATACAAAATATAAATTACACACAAAATTACAGTTCATACTAGTGACCACGGCTGTTAATCATGTTTTTTGAACAACACGAGGGTCAGTAAGTAGGCTTTAAGGAAAGTGTTACCCTTAATTTTTTGGGTGAACTAATGCTAAAAGTATCTACTGATCTTTGACACCATAAAAATAGGACACTAGGACAAATTGATTCACAGACTCTAAATCCTCATATAATGCACTGTTCTCCCACATACACTACCATTCAAAGATTAGGGGTCAGTAAGTCTTTATTTCGTGAATACTTTTATTGTCAAATGATCAATGATGCATACAATTATCAAAAGTGACAGTAAAGACATTTATAATGATACAGATTTATACTTCAAATAAATGCTGTTCTTTTGAACTTGCTATTCATCAAATAATCCTTAAAATACGAATCATGGTTTCCATAATAATATTAAGCAGCACAACTGTTTTCAACATTGATGATAATAATAATAAAGGTTTTTTGAGTAATGATGCTGAAAATTCAAATATTCAATATATTCAAATATATTCAAATAGAAAACGGTTATCTTAAGTTGTAATAATATTTTACAATATTATTTACTGTATTTTTCAAATCAAATAAATGCAGCCTTAGTGAACATGAGACCCCAAACTTTTGAACAGTCTAAATGTAGATTAGCATTTCTCATTTCATGATACATTCTCAGTCAGGGCGAGAAAGGGACCCCACGTTTTCATATACAGCTCATGACGTCCTGATGCTCTGAATATCACGCGTTCATGCAGTTTTAGATTTGCAATTTTGTTTTGCTGCTATTGCAAGTAATAATGTAACTGTATTTTTCTCTCTTGCAGGTATAAGGATCTCCTGGAGCCGTCCAGCCCTGTGAAGTTACCTCCTCTCTGCACGCCCAGCATAGACGGTCCCTTTGCCAAATCTGTTCAGAGAGAGCAAAGTCTGCACTCTTTTCATACACTTTTCTGTCGCCGCTGCTTTAAATACGACTGCTTCTTGCACCGTAAGACATTATAATGTTCTTCTCTAGTCTGCAATGCAAATTATTTTGATGTTTTATTGTCATATTGTACAGTCTTGATCAGTGAATCAAACATACAGATAGCTGTTTAAAACAGCCATTAAAGTTAGTCTCAAATGATCTGATCACAAGTGGTCAGCCAAGATTTATACTACAAATGTGATGTAGTCACACATGTTTTTGCCTCCAAATGGGGTTTTGGGCCACTGTATTTAGTGCCGTCCACTTGTGATCGAATCTCTCAGAATGGACATAAATGAAACGTTCATGTTGTTTGTGCTCAGCTTTCCATGCATCTCCTAATGTATATAAGAGGAAGAATAAAGAGATCCGAATGGAGACAGAGCCCTGTGGACTGGACTGCTTCCTGCTGCAGGTACAGTTTTCTAACGATTTCATGACTTTACTGTCAATTTATAATTGAATTAGAACCTATTTACTGATTAATAATCTTTATCTTTCACCCTTCTTTGGTCACAGAAAGGGGCAAAAGAGTTTGCTGATCTAAACATACTGAGGTCTCAAAGGCCCCGGCATCGACGCCGACAGCCCCGCCCCTCAAGTTCATGTGGCCGCACAGGCTCCGGTGAGGAGGGAAAAGAAGGAGACAGCGACCACGATACCAGCTCCTCAGGTACACACACCAGTGTGCATAAACACAAACATACAAAACAAAATGTGCATATCCACACCTTAATGTACAGTCACAGTGGATAAAGGGTTAATAAAGACCAAAATAACAAACTTCCCATTGCTAAAAATAGAATTGCCATAATAAAAAAAAAGAACTCTTGTCCCATTGAGGTGAGTTGTAAATGGAAGCTTGTTTCCGCCATAGAATAAAAAAAGAAAAAAGGTTATTGCAACTTTTTATGTCACAATTCTGACATTTTTTCTCAGAATTGAGAGTTAATATCTCGCAATTCTGACTTTATAAGACACAATTGCGACTTTATATCACGCAATTCTGAATAAAGATGTAAACTCGCAATTGTGAGATGAAAAAGTCGCAGTTATCTTTTAAAATGTTTTATTCTGTGGCGGAAACAAGCTTCCATAGTTGTTTGACTGTATTGCACCAGAGCATTTATAATGATACAGATTTATACTTCAAATAATTGCTGGATAAAAACCTCACATTTACCTGTGTGAATGTTCGTGTGTCAGAGAGTAACTCTCAGTGTCCCAGTCCCACCAAACTGAGACCAGGAGAGGAAGGAGCAGAGGAGTCCAAGCCGCCTCCTCAGTGGGGCGGAGCAGAGGAGTCTCTGTTTAGAGTCCTGCGCGGCACATATTACAACAACTTCTGCTCTATTGCACGACTGATTGGCACCAAGACGTGTAGAGAGGTATGTTCAAAAATGACAAAGAACAGGTGGTCAAATATGTAACTTTTGCTATAAGTTTTATAAGCAAATCATGCTTGTTTGAGGATGTACCTTTGTAAAGGAGTACATTACTGCAGATTTAAAGTGAATGCAATTATATTGAAAGTGCAGAAAGTTCTACAGAATTTACTCAAAAGCAAAGACTGTTTAAATGTAGGGCTGTGTGCATGTGTGCCTGTGAGTTTTTCCCAGAAAGACATGTGGTTTGGCTAACTGGAAATGTGATTACCTCAAATCGTGTGTTTTTCTTTTATTTAGGGAATTCATAAATTCTTTTTCTAGAAGAGCCTTGTTTTGTGTGTGTGTGTGTGTGTGTGTGTGTGTGTGTGTGTGTGTGTGTGTGTGTGTGTGTGTGTGTGTGTGTGTGTGTGTGTGTGTGTGTGTGTGTGTGTGTGTGTGTGTGTGTGTGTGTGTGTGTGTGTGTGTGTGTGTGTGTGTGTGTGTGTGTGTGTGTGTGTGTGTGTGTGTGTGTGTGTGTGTGTGTGTGTGTGTGTGTGTGTGTGTGTGTGTGTGAGAGCTCATATGGCAAAGATCAACATGATAATGAGTGGTTACGTCTCAGTTGGGTTTCAAAGTACTGACTAACGCCCATTAAGTGTTGCGGTGTGTGTGGGGGAATGTACATGTTGCAATGCTCTGTCTGTGCTTATGTCTCTTGTGTGTTCGTGTCAGGTCTACGAGTTTGCAGTGAAAGAGATGCTGGTTCACCGTGTTCCCCTGGAGGATGGTGGGATCTCACCTCAGAAGAAAAAACGAAAGCACAGGCAAGATGTTCACACACTCTCCACCTTCACCTGCCAATCAGATTCATGCTGTAGTAAGATACGAACATACGAAGATACAAAATACGAACACTAGAGTTCAACAGTGTTTTTGTTTTTTTGATAGATTATGGGCAAAGATACAGCTGAAGAAAGGTAAGACTCTCAACTGAAACACCAGACTGAGACGTGGTTTCAGTGGCTTGGCAGGTTCAGGAATGGACAAACAGAAGGAAAAGTCATGGAGACTTCTATAGTTGGGGCGATTATGACATTATGCCCGGCGATTAGTAGTCAGACAAATTATTGCAATTATTAAATTAATGGTCTGTTTTGTTTATGTGCATTACATTGTAAGCTTATACAACATGGCAAAAGGCCTATTATCTGTAGTCAATATAATTCAGTTCTAAAATATTAAATTCTACTACATATACTTATTGAATATACAAAATTGCAGTAACGTTTTACAATAGGTTAAACAAATGTAACAGTTATTAGTTAATGCATTAGGTATTATGAAATAACAGTGAACAACAATTTGCAGCATTTATTTATCTCTGTTAATGTTAGAAATGTTTTTTATTTTTTTTATCTTTATGCAGAAATCACAAGTGACTGGAAACATAATGGAATATCTTTGTTCAAATTGCATGGAAGCCTTGGTTATTACTCTTCTTTATCTCCCTGTTTGTTGTGCAGACAACTCATCCAATCAAGTGTACAATTATCAGCCATGTGACCACCCCGAGCACCCGTGTGATAGCTCCTGTCCGTGTGTGGTGACACAAAACTTTTGTGAGAAATTCTGCCTGTGCAATCGAGAGTGTGAGTTCAACACAAATGAACATGCACACACATGCAAATACGTGAAGTATAGACATGAGTAATGAGTTCCTTAATATCTGCACACCACTAGGGGGCGACAACAAAACAACATCAGATCACTAGTGATGCATTGCGGTGAAGAAATTAAACACTTTCTTTAAAAAGTCCCCATAACATTTTGACCTTCGCTCAAATTATGTCATTTTGAACATTTATTTATTTTATTTTAGTTACATCTCAAACATTCACAGGTCACTCTGACCTAGTTTTGCTCTGTGTTTTGGTTCTAGGTCAGAATCGGTTTCCTGGCTGTCGCTGCAAGACTCAATGTAACACCAAGCAGTGTCCGTGTTACCTGGCGGTGCGGGAGTGTGACCCTGACCTCTGCATGACCTGTGGGGCCGCAGACCACTGGGACAGCAAACAGGTCTCCTGCAAGAACTGCAGCATCCAGAGAGGACTCAAGAAGGTATGAATGAACTACTTTTCAGTGACACTGAATAATCAACACGTGTGTCTTCTGACTAGTGCTGGCTAGAAAATATATGTGTGGTGCATCAATCAGTACTTTTTACTTTTACTTTTACTTTGTCCACCACTGCTATCTATCCATCTATCTATGTAGTTTTCATCCAGTATGGTATATGCTGACAATCAAAGTGAAATAACTGAATATGCTTTAGTCATGTGAATGTTGTTTAACCTGTTTGCCAGCACCTGCTCCTGGCCCCATCTGATGTTGCAGGGTGGGGTACATTTATCAAAGAGCCAGCCCAGAAGAACGAGTTAATCTCTGAGTACTGTGGAGAGGTGTGTGGAAATAAGCATTAGATTCTGTGATTCTTCTGTTACATTCTTAGTGATCTGATTAATGCATTGTGTGTGTGTGTGTGTGTGTGTGTGTGTGTGCGCGTGTGTAGCTTATTTCCCAGGATGAAGCAGACCGGAGGGGCAGAATCTATGACAAGTACATGTCCAGCTTTCTGTTCAACTTGAACAATGGTACTGGCTTGATTCATTATATTATATTATATTATATTATATTATATTATATTATATTATATTATATTATATTATATTATATTATAAATTGGTTTTCACAAGTGTTTTCATTTTATTCCAGACTTTGTAGTGGATGCCACTCGAAAGGGGAATAAAATACGATTCGCCAACCACTCTGTCAACCCCAACTGTTACGCAAAAGGTATTTTATTTCATCGTATAATTATCAAAGTGCAAAGACAACACTGAATTGAAGCTATCAATCATGTCTGACACTGGTTATTATTGCAGTTGTTATGGTTAACGGTGATCACCGCATCGGAATCTTTGCCAAGCGCTCCATACAACAAGGAGAAGAGCTCTTTTTTGATTACAGGTAGGTTTTGTTAAACACTCATATATGCAATCTAATGAGATTGATGATTTTGTGACGTTACTTTATTTTTCCTGTTTCTTAGGTACAGTCAAGCGGATGCATTGAAGTATGTGGGCATTGAGAGGGAAACCGACGTGTAGATATGCATCTTGAGCGTGTCAGCATTTAGCTGGTAACATGTTTGCCTACCCACAATGATTTGCACTTCACTGAGGGTGAGATTTAAGAATTCCCATGAGGCATGATTTTGTAACAACATCACAGATCTGATGATGCATTCAGAGGGTGATGTCACTATCTTAACCTGTGGTTTAACTGAATTGTCTGAACAAGCGTTTTTGTGTACTTTTTTTGTGATGATGTTTGTAATGACATTGAAGAAACCAAAAGGAGTCCTCAAATCGACAAATCCACTCCTCCACATTTGCACTATGTCACCAATTCCACAGGATATTGATAGGTGGCATCATTTTCTCTGTCATGGAAGGAAGAATGCCAGTTCAGACAATTGTCTTGAAGTTTTTTTGTAATACATTCAATCTCTCCGTTCAAAAGGCTCTGTAAACCGTTTTTTTTTTAAAAATAGCTATAACCTCTATATTCTCAATATATATTAACTGAAAACTGAATGCATCACACCTAGCCGTCGTTGTTGTTTCTGGTCAAAATATTCGGTAGTGCAAAACATCAAGCAATATTTCATTGTTACATTTGCACTTATAGTCAGTCAGGTCAGTATCTTCTCTTTCTAGAATAAACTTCAGTAAACTTGTCTGCAACCTGATGTCATTTGATGTTAGCCTGTTACTGTAATGTGCATTGCTCTTGCAGTCCCTATCTATCTATCTATCTATCTATCTATCTATCTATCTATCTATCTATCTATCTATCTATCTATCTATCTATCTATCTATCTATCTATCTATCTATCTATCTATCTATCTATCTATCTATCTATCTATCTATCTGCTGTAAGCTGCTTGCTGTATTGCACAAAGCTGGCTCATGTTGTCAGATTACTATTCTAACTAACATAGCACTAAGGCAGTTAATCTTCATTTCTGCTTAAACTGTATGAGGTTAAATATTGTTAATGTTGTGTAGAAATAAACAAAACAAGTAACCATATAAACCGACAGACTGAATGTGAACTGTGAGCTAAAGGATATTGTTTAGCAGGCTTTTTTAAGAGTGAGTGTACAAAATAGGCCTAACAAGGGTTAGGGTTTTGGTTTCATTGTACCATTTTATGTAAAATAAAGAGCTAAACCAAATTATCATATTTGTTTAATATGCCCTAGATTGTAACGGCACTTCACGTGTCCACTAAATGGAAATATGGACAACATGCTGAGAAAATAATTCCTAGTGTCTTGTAAATTTAGTTGCATTTTTATCTGAACTATTTTGTGCTTCATATTTATCCCAAAACATTGAAGCCCACAGAAAAGAGCTTTCTGAAAAAGTCGAGTGCAATCGAATTTACGGATGTGTTTAAAAGCAGGTATACATGTAGAATATGTAGTGATGTGTTTGAAACGTTTAACTCGCGTCTGTCTGAAATGATTCATTATAGAAAGAGTCCGTTTCCTTCAGACTTTTATTAAAGTGTCATTTGGGATGTGTTGTTTCTACAGTCATGGTCATTTACAGTGAGAATGACAATCAAAACCAGAACTAAAGAATGAAAAAAACTCAAAATGAACACCTTGTCACACCTGACCACAAAGCTGAAATTACCTCCTTGTAAGAATTTGAGGGATAGCATTATAATGTTTTTGTCTGATCTCATAAAGCTAGTTGATCTTTTGCCTTGGGCGTTATCACAGGAATAATTTCGGCAGATGTTTCACATTCACAGGACCTACAGTTACCCTGAATCAACCTCATGGGCACAGTGGTAATAAAAAATGATTGCGATCACCTCAGCATAAGACTGAATCTGCAACCTTTGTGTTAGTAGCTCTAAAGTCGAACGTAGCATGAATCCTAAAAAGGAAATAATATCAGAAGCATTCATTTACTCTCAGCAGATGCCATTTTCTCTATCCATCAAAAGTTCAGGGTCTTTGAGATTCAGAAGACTGCATTCATTTGATCCAAAATTCTGTAAAACAGTAATAATGTGAAATATTACATTAAAAATAACTTGCATTGTAAGATATTTTAAAATGACAAAGCTGAATTTTCACTCTTCAGTCTCACATGATCTGTCAGAAATCATTCTAACATGATGATTTGCTGCTCAACAAACATTTATTATTATCAATGTTCAAAACTATTGTGCTGCTTCGTGATGCACTTTTTCTTTTATGAATAGAAAGTTCAAAAGGGACATCATTCATTTAAAATATAAATCTTTTGTAACAATATAAATGTCTTTACTGTCACTTTAGATCAATTTAATGGATCCTTGAAAACACAATCTTACTGACCCTAAACTTTTGAATGGTAATGTACTGAAAAGTAAATAATGGTATATTCTGTTTGCGCCAAGTACAAATATCAACAAATATCATAATTTCCGATTTGGTCAAACAGGAGTGCATGTATGTATGTGCATTTGGAAAAGATGAGAAAGAAAATATTTCACAGTGAATTAGTGAAATGAAAAATGTATTACATGTAAAATGGATCCCTAAGGAGAATGTCACGAATTTAATGATACATTTCTCCAAATGAAACAAACAGACCTCCACATGCTGATCACTGATGTGGTTTTCTTCAAACATCCAGTTAAATGTATGTCAATGAGGTAACATTCATTTTAGCTGCAGCTGGTTAAAGCATTGACAGAGACCTCATTTACACAAACATACATCACACAATCTAGTGCTGAATACCAGCCGTTTACACCGGCCGCTGTCTACGCATATCACATGAACATTCATTTGAAAAATACCAGTCTGGTGTAATTATTTATACTCACTTTTTAAAGAAATATCAATTATGAGGAGACTTTGAAAAGTGTTCATCCCTGTGCAATTTAATAGCATTTCATTCTTCATTCAAGACTCTTTTCAAAGTAAAAATGAATTGAAAGTCTATATTCCACTGGTTTAGGGGATGATATAAGGGAAGTAGTAAAAGAATGAGGGATACATAAAGAAAAGAGATTAACAGAAGAGACGAAAGAGGTTTAGAAACCTGGCAGAGGTCATGAGGTTAAAGCTGAACTTATTCAACACTCATCTATTCAAAATAGTCTCACTTGCCTGCCTTTTTATACAAATTAGAATGATAAAAAGAGAAGTACACTTTATTTATACATATACATTAACAGCATAATCTGTGGGTGAATATTTAGCAATCTCTTTGATAAAAGCTCTTATGGCTCTGTTAAAGAAACAGACTAAAGAACATGTGCCTGGCACTGGAAGCAGCGGATTCTTCTTTTTCTTATTGCATTTCGATGAAAAGTGCAGTAGTCATGCAAAATGCATAGCTTCTAAAGATAATATGTGTTCTACCTTATTTGCTCTTTTTTTTTGTTTTAATAGCTCATTTTACGTCCTGAAAGACGATGAAAGTGATCTAAGCTCTGGGTAAGACCGCCATCAAAACAGCTAAGAAGCAGCAGCAGCAGCAGCCATAATGGTGTCCTACAGCAAATGCATGAATGAATTTATAATAAACCATGACTTTATACATGGGCGTCTTCCATCCACGGACTTCAGTCTGGGATGTGTGAAAGCCTCTCGAGCACAATAACCAGACTTGTGCTAAACTTGTCAGTGTTTCGATCATGACCTTGTGCAAACATCTCAGCTGTTTCTGTCCAAAATCTAGATCGTCTCGTTTATGATATTAGAACATCCACCATAACATATTAAATTTGCTGTTCCTCTATATTCTAAAGATGCAATTTTAGTGATTCTGTCACTCCATTATTGATCCAAAGCTAAAACAGGAACAGTCCGTTTACTTTGTTTTTTCCCCGGATCAATATATAGGCCCTATAGATTGTAGACTCCACAACTACAAGTAAACACATTCAGCCAGCAGAAGATCCACACTATAAAAGTGCAGTCTGTCCAGAAAAGTTCCCAAACTTTCGTCTTGTGTACCTGATAGGCCCATCAATAAGGCTAAAGTACCCCATTACCATTTTTACTGAAGAAAAAAAAGTTGGAAGAAAATACAAGTATTATGAATGCAAAACTGACCACATAAATATAAAACTTGCACGCATTACAAAATGTTTTCTTTCCTTGAAAAATAAACGGGCGAAAAAAGATTAATTCCAATAGTTTTTTTTTTATATAAATATCCCCCCTCCCCCTGTTTTTCCTGGTTGGGAATCACTGGTCTAAAATACTTGTTTTTAATCATGAATATTATGTAGACTGAACAGAATATGACATCTTGGTACACTAATATAAAAATCTATAGCAGATTGCTTTGGCCCACAGGAAGAATTCTCTTGAACAGACAGAGGACACGAGGAGGAAAACAGCTTAAACAATCTCTGATCGCTGAAAACTTATTCCTGCCTGCATTGGGTTTGTAAAATATAAAGATAGGTCATTTTGAAGAAGTTCAGTGCCGAAATGCCTATAGAATGGCTTGAAAAGGCTGGTGTGTGTTGCTGTAGCAGCAGTGAGAAGAACACGTAGCTCTCTATCCAATGCCATCATGATCAGTGTTACCAACATACAGTACAACACACCACGTTCATGTCTGACGCTTGGAAAGATGGCTAGACATCGCTCATTGGCCTTCAGTCAAGAAACTTTTCTTTGTAAACCTTTCAAGGATCCAATTTTACAAAAATGTCCTAATCTTTATGAATGTTATACCTCAATGTTGTTCGCAAGCAATATGCAATATGGCTACTATCACAAAAACACCTTTCTGCAGTTTTTGATATGCCACAGAAACAATATTTCCCCAGACAGATTATCGTTCAGCACATTAAAGTCATTGTGCTCTGAAGAAGCTGAAGCCATTCAATGCCATTTGACTCTCCATTTCTTATAAGCGCCGCAACCGAATTTAGGCAGTAGTATAACATATACTTAAATACCATTAGCATATTCCTCCATACTATATGATAAAGTAGTTTCAGTGATGATAAAACAGATATGTGTAAACATATCTACATCTTCAAAACTTTGTACTCTGAAGGTTGTTGTGCATTTTGTGTAGATTCTCTCATTAACACAACAGCATGACTATGAAACACTTAAATCTACACTACTTTTGCCAGTACACAATAATGAGCCAAAAAGATTTCACATAGAATATACAGGGCTCCCACATCATTAGACGAATGCACTTTACATTTTTCCAGTCATTTATGATATTATAATACAGATTTTTTATTATATTATTTATTTTAGTTGTATTATTTATTTTTAAATCATTGAAAAGTGAATTTTCAACCAATAAAATATTTTTGAAATGGACACAGCTAGAAAGATTTATAATGACTACAGAAATTTCCATAACCTTTTTTTGATATCGCACTCACAAAAAGTGAATTTTCTAACCAATAAAACTGTGTGAAATTGGCATAACTATACAGATTTACATTGGGTATACAGAAAGTTCTTTTTTTCTTTTTTTCTTCATTTTCATGACTTTTCCAGTCATTCTTGATTTTTAAAAATATGCATTTTGTAAAAATAATATTATCGAGATTGCATGCAAAAAATAATTTATAACCAATGAAATACTGCTGAGATGGGCATAATTATAAAGAATATTAATTTTCAACACAAATTTACATGATTGTATTCATTTCCAATACGTTTTTTTTATAGGCCTGGAAATCACAATTCTAAAATTCCCTGATATTTCCAAGTCTCTGTAACCGTGGGAACCCTGGATCAGTCTTTGAAAGTTTCCTGTAAAGTTGCTGAGGCACTTCAGTCGGCCTGCACTGCCAATGCTCATTGATCAGATGGTAAATTGACTCTAGCCTGCTTATTTTGAACCCTGCCAAAAGCACCAAATATCAGATTACACTGTAAAAATAATGGGACAGAAAAATAAATATACAGTAACATTACCATAAAGGCGAAAGCTACATTAAAAAAACAAAAAAACATTTGCAACTCATTCGTCAGTCTCCGCCATTTTACCTCCCTCGTAATCACCAGTACTTCTCTTTTTTCTTCCTGACATCCCTCAGTCTGTAGTTGTGTGTTATTCATTGGGACTTTCCTCCTGTATTTCCGGCATGTTCTTTCTATCCTTGCGCAGAGTGTCAGTGAGGGGCCGAGCGGAGCTGGGCGACTCGAGCTGCTTCGGTTCATTCGTGTGGTAACTGCCTTTATACCTGTACAGGTAAATGTAGAGGCCGTACAGGATCAGGAAGAGCAACATCAGAGACACGGTCACGATTACTGTGGAGAAACACACACACACAGAGAGAGAGAGCAGTCGTTAGCATTACGCTTAATACTCTTATGGTGCCCTAGCTGAGCTGTCTGCAAATGATGGATTAAACATAATTTGTATCATGTTGCAGAATTCACAGACTCAGAGCCCACATGTACTCACAAGCTTTAAAGGGATAGTTCACCCAAAAATTGTAATTCTATATATATGCTTTTCTGTGAAACACAAGTGGAGAATTTTTTTTTTTTTTTTTTTGGATTGTTCTAGTCACAGTGACATGGTTGTTATTATGGAAAAGAGCTGCATGAAGATTCTTCTATTTTTTCTTCTATTTCTATTTTTCTGTGAGATCTGGACCCGCTGGCAAAGAGGATTAAATATGTGTGTGTGTGTGTGTGTGTGTGGGAGAAACAAGTCTTGTTTATCCTGGAAAAGAGATGACAATCAGACAGTTAGAGAAGAAGAGGATTTGAGTTAAGCAACAAAGGGTGACTGCAAAAAAAGAGCGAGGATACTGATAAAACTTTTTATGAAAATTGAAGTGTTCAATTTGAAAAATGGTCTTGTTGCATTGTTCTGATGGGTCTTTAATCTCAAAATGATCTTGTTAGTATTATAAAAGAGGTTCTGTAACATTTACAGCAAAAAATGAATGTAACACATACTAAAGTAACAGTAGCATATTGTCCAGATTATAGTCATTTGTAAAGATCTGAAGCTTATTACACCGTCATTTATTCCATATACAGTATATTATCGTTTTATCACTGATGATACCAAGTTTCTGTCATTTGCCGAAGCTCGGCTTTATGCAGAAGCTTATATTCCCATGAATGTTCGCTAATCCTGTGTTCTGCAAATTAAGAGGATTTTAGCTTCCCAAACAGAGAAGATCAGCAAAAATTGCAGTTCTGGATGAAATGGAGTAAAAGACAAAAACAAAACAAGGAGAACAGAATGTAGAATTGTACTTACATTTAAAAAAAATAGTTTTTTTTGTCACTTTTATTGAGAGGATGGTGGAAATGTGACAGGAAGCATCAGGTATAAGAGGTGTTCGGGAAATAGCGCTAAATATTATTTAAAACGAAGTGTGACTGTAAACTTACATGTCATCCAAGGTGGGGTGACATCATCATGAATGTAATAAAAGACTAAAAAAAAAGAGAGAAATACATTACTTGAGGGTTAAAAACAACATTCAAAAGTTTTTTAAATAAATCTCTTATGCTCACCAAGGCAACATTTATTTGATCAAAATACAGTAATATTATGAAATATGAATAGAATTTTATCAATAGAACTGTTTTCTATTTGAATATATTTTAAAATGTAATGTATTCCTGTGATGGCAAAGCTGAATTTTCAGCAGTTTTGAAAACCATAAACTGACAGGATTATTTGATGACTCGAACGTTTAAAGGAACAGCACTTCTTTGAAATAATTTTTTTCTAAAAATATAAATGGCTTTATTGTTCCTTTTGATCAATTTAATGCATCCTAGCTGAATCCAAAAAAATATCTTACTGACCACAAACATGAATAGTATAGTGTATGTTAGGCATTCATGTGAATGTCAGAATATGTAGTCTTACACAGGCCAGTGAACCAGGGGTCATCCTCCCAAGGAACATATCCTAAGACGGGGGGAAACGCCCCACAGTTAGACTCCACCACATAGCCTTGAGTCGTAACCGGTGGATTGGTTACATTGGGTCGGAAGTAGGCCTTCAGTGGGGCAAAGATATTATAGCGGACCCCTGATATACAGCCCATAAAACCTGGACTGTTGTGCCTCTGAATTTCATAGTCTACACCTCCCACCTCTACGAAGAAGAGCAGAAAACAAATCAATGCACTGTTCATCTAGTAAATGCAACTTTTCATTCACATGCAAAGTTAAAGGTACACCATGTAACTTTTTTTTTCCTTCAAAATTGACAATACATGATCAATCCTTCTTCCAAAATGTGTATTTGTCTTACCCTAATTCACTATGGTAAGCTTATTATAAGTGTTTATATTTTATACCTGATACCTATATATATATATATATATATATATATATATATATATAAAAATATATATAAATATAAAAGTTGATCTGGCTTTGACGCGTGAATGGTGTGGTATAGGTTAGTTGTTAGAAAGGTTGACATGGAGCAGCTAAATGGCAGTTTTGTTTTCTAACAGCTACAGGGCCAAAAATTACATAATACCTTCAAGATAAAAATGCTTGTCTTACCCATGACTCTACCCAAGAATACAGACTTTGGTGAGTCAAATCTGGGAATCTCTCCTGGTATTAACTTCTCAATCCACGGATCCATGTAGTCCACCTAAATCCAGGTACAAATCCATATACAAACAGTGTGCTTTGGGTATGCTAATAACAGTGGAAAAACATGTCAGATCTAGTTTGAGATCCTACCTGTGTCCATACTGTGTAGTTGTGTCGGGTGATGTTGACAAAATGAGGAAAGCCATCGGCCATGTTTCTGTCAGTCAACTTAAATTTGTAGCTTATTATACCAAGCCGATATCTCAGTGACAGAGTACCTGCAAAGGAAGTGACATCAGTGCTAAAGCTAATGTTTTGTATGCTCTGGTGTGTGTGTGTGTGTGGGTGTGTGTTTACCATCTTTCTTGAGCAGGACGGCGATGTAATCATTGCCGAAGGAGCTGATATAGAGGAGCACAGCTGGAGCCTGTAAAGTGCTGAAGCTGAACTCTATGTCATCAGTTGTCGTGTTGTAGCCGAGGGTGAAGTTGTGCCAATGAGGCTCTATCCAGAAGTTCGCCCACCATGCGTCAAAGGAAATGGGCTCTTTGCGGATGTCATACCGCAGCCACGCTCCAACATCAAAGAACGCCCCGATATCTAAAAGGATGACACACAAGCAGAGATCATATTCTTGTTTATGGGTACCCCTCACACATGCTGATTTAACGTAAAAAAAAAAAATCGAATTGACATGATGGACAAATCTATATAAAACATCATAAGACTTGAATAGTATCCAGTCCTCGAATCTGATTGGTCAAGCCCATTCTAGTTCAACAGCCCTTTTTACTGTTTTACTTGTCAGACTATTAGTCTTTGCATTAAGCGATTTGGCCGTCTGAGACAATATTTGCAAATCCTAACAGATTCCTCTGATCCTTGGCTATCGTTAGTTTGGCATGTTCACCGACAGCCAATTAATGACCGTTGCAATCAAAATTTTACCACCGATGATTTGACTCACAGTCCTGCAAGTGTGACTTCTCCTACAACGACCGTCAAATTGTCTTCGTTTTTCAAGACAAGCCGTGACCAAAATGAACGTTAGAGATTTCTTTGTAGCCACCATTTCAATCCCGCGTGTAATGCAGCTCACTGTCACCGAACGTGTCACTGATGGATGATGTAAAACTCTGGGCAAGTTTTCTTGCGTGCGTCCGTATTTAATGCATCTTGACTGAGTTACAGTCTGAGTGACATTTATGACAACTGACATCTTACAGTGTGACATGGCTTACAGCGATGATCATGTTCGCACAGTCTGACAGGTAACAATTGTAAAGGACTATTATAAATTGTGCACCCAGCTTTAGTTGTGGGGATTTTACAGTGCTTCTTTCTGCAGGTTACAATTTTTTATGTTTTATGAGTCATTTAAACGATTCAATCAGTCGATTCAGACTCAATTGTTCTTCAGCAAAAAGTCATTGAATCATTTACTCAACCGGTTTCCTTCATTCATTCATTCATTTGCCAAATAAAAATGATTATGAATCCTGCTGGTGAGTATATTAGGTGTATAGATATAGGTTTGTCGTAAAACACAATTCAGCTCTATGCCAAAGTTTTAAATATTCTCACACAGATCATCAAAAAAGAGCAGTTTAATTCACAGATCAGACAAATCCCTTTTAGCCTAAATCAGCTCTGGATTTAGAGGCTTGAAAGTGGAAACTAAAGCCAAAGTCTGTCACTCTCTTCTCAGGCAGTGACTCTCACTTTAACAGGTTCTCAGAGGCATCAGTTTATTTGTTACTCCCATTTATTATCCTTAACTAGAATCTGTTTTAATCTTTTAAATCTCCTAAGTCTCCTAAAATTAAAATGCGTTTGTAATAATTAGTCTTTCCCCAGCTAAAGATGAAAAGATATCACTTTAAATTTGCATATGTTTATTAGGAAACAGCTGTAGTCTGTATTGCACCATGTCAGTTTGAGTCAGCGTGAGTGTGAGAGAGCATATGCATATGCAAATGTGTGTTAACTCACCTAAATGACAGTAATAGCCATCGAAGGCTGTGTTATTGCAGTCACAGGCGTATGAAGCGTATCCATCAATGCACTGGCCTCCGTTTCGACACGGTATAGAGGCATTCAGACATGCTCCAGTGCAGTTCCTACGTATCCCAGCTCTCTCGTCAACCTTCCCCTCCAAATCCACAGGCACCCCGTTCATCCTCAGCCCACGCAGACATCCCAGGAAAGGCCTTAAGGTGTGATTGGCCGCACCTGAATTCAGATGCATGGTATGTTTTTGTATCAACTGCTTGAAGCAATGTTTTCATATTATCTCTGCTCGAAACTCCAGCTCTATGATTCTTACCTACGAGCAGGGGTTGTGTAAACTTCATTGTGATGTAGGTCTGGCCTGGGAACTTGTGTAAGGCCGGAGGAAGGAAATCAACTTTGAGCCGAGCCATTTTTACATTGATTTCAGCTTCTACATAGTGCCATTCATTATCATTGAGAGGTTTAGGTGAGCGGAGGGTGACGTTTCTAATTCCATCACCCACCATGAAAATAAATACCACTTCAGTTGTAGCTGTGAAAATTTAAGGAGAAACTGATGAAGGAGGTATCAGAATCACTATATATATGGCATATATTTTTAAGATTTACAATGGTATTCACAATGCCACTGCCATGGAAACGACACTCACAATTGAGTTCAATTCGTAAGAAATTACGGAGGTGGTCATCTGAGCTCTCTACAAACACTCCGTTGGTGCGGTAGGTCCTGAAGTGGAATGTAATGTCGGCACTGGTGCCGGGCTTGAAGGTGGGGAACGTCAGATAGGTGGGCTTGGTGAAAGCTATGGTGTTCCAGATACTCCCTAAGAGAAGGATTTCTCATGAACAAATAACAATAACATTATATGGTAAAAGTAAATATGTGTATTATGGAGGAAAATGTACAGTCAGCCATCAAAATAAACTCTTTCATGGTCATAGGCCGCTCTGCTTTGTGTTTATTTTGTTATAATTAACCAAAAGACTGTATATTTCCCTTTACGTACATGTCAGGAAGGATCTTCTTATCATATAAGAAAAACTTTTCCTCCATTGTATCTTTAATGTTCATTACTCACTGTCTCCATGACAGTACAGCGCGCCAACACTGTAGCGAACTTCTGAACTGGTGCGGTTAGTGTCCCCTATGACAATCCTCCTGACAGGCAGATGATCACGGAACGACAGGTAGCCTTTATCTGAGTGCCTAGTAAATGTGAAGAGTGAAGTGTGAAGAGTGAAACTAGCCTTTAAAATAAATCAATGAATGTTTAGCTTGTGGTTATACTGCATATATATTGTACTACCGTTCAAAAGTTTGAGGTCGGTAAAATTGTTTTAATGCTCACCAAAAGATTAAAACTACTGTTTTCTATTAATATAGTGTATATTATAAAATGTCAAAGCTGATTTTTCAGCATCATTACTCTAGTCTTCAGTGTCACATGATCCTTCAGAAATCATTCTAATATGATGATTTGGTGCTCAGAAATAAAAATGTCTTACTATTATCAGTGTTGAAAAGAACAGCATTTTTTAAATAGTAAACATTTTTAACATTATAAATGGCTTTTCTATCTTGATCAATGCATTCTCACTGAATAATTTATTATATAAATTACAAAACTCACTGAATAAAATGTATTTCTTTTAAACAAATCTGACCCCAAACTTTTGAACAGCAGTGTATATATACCCAGTTTTTGTCCCGAGTTCATATTTAAGTGTCTGCCATTTGCTTTGTATGTATTTATATATTTTTCTGTCTTTAATAACATCAAACACTATCATTCAGACAAAGTTTAAAAGGTATATTTAGATGACATAAAATTGTTTTTATTTATTCATTCTTTCTCATCTCAGTCTCACCATTGGCGGTAGTCGGCGTCACAGTTGCACCAGTACTTGGAGTCGGTGCAGGTTTGATTGACAGCACATCCACATTTTCCACTTTCAGGAAAAGCTCCTCCCCAGTATCCATGACTCTCATTATGCCGACCAATCCAGTAAGTGTAAGGCCTTCCATCTGTTAACAAGAATAAGTAAAATCAAAGAAAGACTCAATGGGGTGCAGTGGCAAACTACTGGTAGTGTAGACAAGCCAGTCTCATTGGGGTCAACAGAGCAGGGGGCCATAATGACTGGGCCTTACTATAGCTTTGCAAAAATACTCAGTGGTAAATGGTGACTGAGAAGATTCCTATAAGTGTTACTCAGCAGAGAAAAAGGCTGAGAAGGACATTGACACTAATTATACTCAAGCTCTGGACAGTTCAGCTGAGTCAGACTAGTCAGACTCTTCTAGTGCGCTGAGATCAATGCTTCAACAGCCATTTAAAAACTCACAGCTGAGGTTCCTTTACACACGATTTTTTTTCCTATGCTGTACAATTCAGATACACAGTGATGGCTGCAGATATATACCACACAGTAAAAGAACATTCAGACAGGTTAAATTATTTGAAGGGATTGTTCACTCAAAAATGAAAATCCCAAACCTGTGTGACCTTCTTTCTTCTGTGAATTTTTGAAGAACACCTTTCCACATTTTGTATATAATAAAAGTGAATGAGAATCGGGGACATCAAGCACCAAAAAAAACAAAAAAAAAACGTCATAATGGATAATAAAAGGATTTTATTCCCTGTCTTCTCAAAGCACAAGTCATTAATAACTCAAATACTCTACCATATATAATGAGCCGTTAACTGCTGTGACTATCTTTGATTAGTGAGCTGAAATCAAGAACTGGATCAGTTTGATTTGTGAACAAATCATTCAGACCAGTTTTGTGAACTGAATCAACCGATTCATTGAAAAGATCCAGCTCAAAGTAGGATTTGTTCATGAATTTGGTCATTGCGGATTGCCTCATGTCTTAAAAAATTAACATTTTGAGTTAAAGTCATACAGTCATTCAGGTTTGGAACAACATGAAGGTAAATAAATGATGACAAAATTTTAATTTTTGGGTGAACTATCCCTTTAACTTCATTCATGCATTAAATGACCAAGAATATTCAATGTACTAAGTTCCACACATCATTGTGAAACCTAACTTACGCGGAGTATTGAGGAGGCGTGCCTTGTAGCATGAGAACTCAATCCACTGTTCGCAGTATAAGGAGGTGTTTGCTAGAGCAGTGACTTCATCCCAGGATGCGTTTACATACTGGACGTCCCCGATATACGGTTGATCCACAGTGGAGCCGCTCACCTTGGTGCTTTTCATGCGGTCGTGCTCGATGACGGTCCATGATTTTTGCACTAAAATGTGACGTGATCAATCTTAACTCACCAAAATCATGTAAAACCCATTCGAAATTGATTTCAACATGTCAATCTCTTCCACATCATACATACACATATTGCAGTAGACCGTGAAAGGTTTCAGTGGTCCGCTCAGATCTGGATCTATGGTGTAGTTGCCTGACCAGTACTTCCCATTCAGTCTGTAGGCCTCGCATGACTCCCTGTAGACGGCTGGGATGGAGGGAGAGAGACTTAAAATAGAGTGATTCTCATATTTCACCAACAAAAAGTCAATATAGAGGAATCTCCTCGGTGAAAGACACTTACAGTTATGACAAACCTCCCCCTTGTAGCCAGTGTTGTTACACACACACAAGAAGTCATTCCAGGACTGTATACACCTGCCTTCATGTTCACATGGGTTTGGAGAGCACCTGAAAAAAATAAGAGAAGGCTGACACTTTAATAATGCACGTCTCAAGATATTACATTCTTGGGCATGTCTTGTTTTTCTCCTTTGAGAGGCTTTGTTTCTCCTTCATGAGCTTTATATGATTATATATTTATGTTATATTATTGATGTTTTTGACAATAATATTTTTACTGGAAAACAAGACAAAAATCTGCAGTGCATTTTTCCAATTTTTTGTTCGTCCTGATTACAGACTATGACATTAGACTTTAAGCTAATAAATGAACACTACACTTGTATCCCACACACACGTTAGTTTATATATCACGGTGGTAACTTTCCGTTGACTTTTATTCTTTTTATAGAGCTGAGCTCATATGTTTTATCTCCTTTCACATTTTCATTTTCATTAAGATTTTTAATCATTTTCAGTTTATTAAGCAGTTTTCCTGATGAAGACTGTTTGCTTGGATACTATCATTGTGAGGACATTTAGTCCTTCAGTGCTGGCAAAAACCCACACACACAAACTCAATGAGTTGCACACACACACACACACACACACCTATCAGTGATACCGCAGGTGCCCAGCAGGATTTCGGCGTATCTACCCCATTTCCTCTGCAGCATGACATCTATATCCACCGGCTCATCATCTATAAAGATCTGCTGCATGCAGCCGTGGAAGCGAGACAGCTTGGTCACACAGCGAGCCGTGTTATTGGTCTTAGGACAACCTGCAACACAGCAGATATTAAATATTCCTCTAATTATCTGCTATACAACTATAAGGCACTAAATATATCTCATTTAGCATAGATTATGAACATTAAGGTAGCATTTATGGCATTAGATGTGCCATAAATGTATGAATAATAGATAAACAACATGCATTGTACTGTAAAGCATTCTTGTTTACATTAACACTGATTTACAGACATTTTTGTGGCAGTTTTAGAGAAGAGTGGCACTCAGTTTTAGCCATGAGGACCTTGAACATTACAGACTACTTCTCCTCATATTCTGTGATCTGTTACTTACCCCCGAAGAAGTAGCGATCTCCTGTACGAACCGTGAAGGGGTTGGTGATCTTCAGTGGTGAGCTTTCATCTTCATCTATAGTGATAGTTAGTAAGTTGTCTTTGGCGGTCAGGTCTACTGTGTGCCAGAAGCCGTCATTGAGACGGTACCCTTAAACACACAAAAAAAGTCACAATATTTACTGTATATAATCTTAGACTGGACCAGTTTTGGTCCTGCTAAACTCTTGGTCTATAGGTGTTCCATTCAGTCCTCTCTTACAGGAATAGAGTTCAAAATGTCATAACTTATGTTACGGACACAATCCTTAATCATACCATACCTGCAGCAAAGCGTAATCTCTTGTTTCCAGGCTGCATGAGAGTGACGTTGACCTGTCCTTCACTGAGGCCAAGCTCCAGAGAGCCCAAATCATCTGCAAACCTGGTGAACATCAGTAACCCTGTGTAGTCCCATGAGCGGAACTTAAACTTTACCGCCAGACGGTTCTTCCGGAAAAACCCAGGCAGCTGCAGGTAGTTGTTGGGTCCTGCAAAGGTCATGGGCTTCCAGAGGAGGTCACGGCAGGTATAATGCATCTTTTTCTGAAATATACAAATAATATCTCAAATATTTTGCAATACAATGAACATCCAAATGTGATTTCATAAGTGATTATAAGTGTCATATTAATTCACCCCACACTACATTCTTGCAAAACTCTACATACCTTTTTAGGAGCTAGTCGAATTTCAGGCTCCTGGTATTGTGTCATGTAGATGACATTGATTCCATTGATAAAGACGTTCTCCATGCAGCCACGGAAGTTCACCTTACCAGGCAGGTGGGGTGTGTCTTTCTCAATCACACCGCCAACATAAATCTAAAGAGAATTGGATAATTGTTATGGTCAGATTGCAGGGAACATTCACCAATGGCATGAGTTTGGGGCGGGACTATCTTATTGACTGACCAATGGCAGACAGGAGTAGTGTTTGTGATACCTGCTTGAAAACTGTAATTATTTTACTCCATTTGGTGATCCTAATGGCACAGAAATTACACCCTTCACTTTTAAGAGAGGCACCAATTATTTTTGTGTTTTTCTTTTTTTCAGAACAAATGTGAGTCATATGCAATTTATCACTGAAGTGTGATACAGTGTGCGTTTATAGTTTGTGTGTTTGATCTAACATGTCACCTGTTTGTCCAGATCAAGGTACTTGAACTCTCCGTTGAGGATAGCAGTCTCAGTCTGGCCATCCAAGGTGAAGTTAACCTCTCGCCCGTAACGCTTGATGGTGACGTAGTGCCAGTGCTGGGTGTCCAGTAGGTTTCCCAGCATCATTGTGGTCATCCCATTGGTGTTATGGACTGTGCTGCTCCCTTAAATAGATAATGCAAACATGTCCTCATGATTATAGATAGAAGGTTAGACAGACAGACAGACAGACAGATAGATAGATAGATAGATTACCCAGGCTGATATGAAAGTAGAGGCGTCCAGTCTTTAGTTCCAGAGTGACAGAGTCTCCCTGCAGACCCTCACTGTGCAGGAGAATACCGTCCTTCTCCAACGTCTTAAAATTCAAAGCGTAGTGGTCCTGAAGTGTCCTCATCCTGCCCCGTGGGAAGGAGTATGCCACCATGTCATCCGCATCAAACTGCATCACATATGAATCTGTTAGGGTCAAAGGTCAAGAGTATGGAGAGGATTGTTAAAAACTATATTACAAGATTTTATTTATGCTAAACCAAACACAACACAGACATGCCACTTTGTCTATCTGTTTTCTTTCTAGCCTCGAAATCAATGACCTTGGCCTACACTGATGCCCAGATCATCAAGGAGTTCACATTGTTCATAGTTATTGAATTTACACATACGTTTTACAGGCAGTATGTGTTGTACCTGGAAAAAGTATTGGTATTTTTTGCAATGCAAAAACTTGAATGATACACTGCATGCAAACTGCAAAACTCAGTATTTTTCTTTTGATTTACACTATCAGTATTTAAAAATCCTTGTAACAAGATACAAAGCACTTGAGAAGAAAATATATATATTAAGTCTAATTACTTCATTTTCACTTCATTTAGAGGTAAAAATGTTCCTTGTTGTAACCATAAACCTCATTTTTTTATTTCTCTGAAAACAACTTATCGTTGAGGTATATTTACTGGAAAACAAGATCAAAATACTGATTAAAAACAGATTTTCTGCAGTGCAACTCAAAGGACCGGTTAACATTACAAGGCACTGAGGAGATTTTCCGTATCATGATATGCTAAAGTTCTTGGCTGCTGATAAAACACAAACAGTTGGCAGTGCCTCAGTCCAGACATGCGCCGTTTACCGTAAGGACAGCCGTAGAGCTCTACTCGAAGGCCAATTTTGCCTCCGTTCTCAGTATTCCAGCCCATGGGATAGATGCGCAGATGTTTGGCAGTGATCGCATAATGAAAGACGTTCCTCTTCACCTGGTAGTAATTCCAGTTGCCAGGCAACGTCTGAGAGAAGCAAAAATCTGATATTAAATCTGATATTAAAGGCTCTATGAATGTTCCACACCATTTACCAAATCAACAACTTCTCTCACCTACAACTAATCATACATCAACAATGTATTTATAAAAGGTTGAACTCAAATTCTGATTGAATGAGTCATGTTCAAGGTCAAATAAGATTAAAAAAAAGATGCCTGTCCTGAACCTCTGCTTCAAAACATCAGGACTTGATCAACACAAATTATACTTATTAGTGGGCTTTCCAAACACTAATAAAACATAGATCATTTTTACCATATTGCCTCCTGTCATGACATATGGAGTCCATGCGTCAAATCGATCCCCGTACAGCAGCATGTATTTGGTGACCCAGTCATAAGAGTTGAAGGTACCCTGAGTAGCAATGGCCATGATACGATACTTCCTCCCCAGGTCAATCTGCATCCATGGCTGCCTGTCCCGAGGGGACGGAGACCAGCCACTGCTCCCTACATCAGCACACACACATTTGAAAATCAGCTGAGAAAATACATGCATGTAGACATTTAGTGCTTCAGATTTCTTGTCATGGGCTAGCCAGCAGTCCTACTTATTTTGGCCATATGTAAAATGACAGATATTGTCATAAAAATCCAAATAATCTACATTATTAAAAATGGAAAATTAAGAGGCACCTCTGAAAGATTTGTGATATTTTTTTAAAGAACATGGCTTGTGTGATTATTTATTTAGTTATATATAAATTTATGTTTTCTCCACCAAGGTAAAATAACCTGAAAAAGTATAAAACAAAACAAAACAAAATAAAATAAAATAAAATAAAATAAAATAAAATAAAATAAAATAAAATAAAATAAAATAAAATAAAATAAAATAAAATTGAATTAAACATTTGGTTCAATGTGATTGTTTCTCCACCACAGTTATGTTCCAGACTCTTCTAATGGATATAAAATATAATAAATCATTTTGATAGCATAATTTAACACTAGAGAACAATATGCACTATACTGAACCATAAAAAAAACAAAAGTGCAGCATTTCAATGGAACAATGGAATGGAATTGCGTTTCAATGGAACAAAGTAATTTTGTGACTTTTACAAATTATTTCTCATATTTTTATTGAAATTTTGTATCCGTGGCTCAGTTGTCACATCCACTTTTATTCACAAAATCAAGACTTTTTTTGCTTCAAAAGGGCAAATGTATTGGCTAAATCAAAAATGGGAATAGGAGGTCGATATTGTTTCTCATTAGTATTCTCAGCCAGAGACCTATTCAAAATGCAAAGTGCAACCCATAGCTCTTGTGGCCAAGTCACTTACCATACAGTTTGGCAAAGTGTGCAGAGTAAAAAAAGTTATATCTGGAAGAAGCATGGAAAGAGGATGCATAGAGAGGAGAAATCAGCGGATCTAAGCATGGCCCTGAACAGAGAGAAAGAAAAAGAGAATTATAGAGAAATATTCAATGACATTTTCATAAAAGCAAGATGACTTTTTTTTTTTTTTTTACATTTGACAAGATTTATTTTGCAGTTTATTGAAAATAGGATAACACAATGAAACTGTCAATTCATGGGAAAAGTTATGTACATACATTATCTGATATAAATACTTTTAGTTACTGTTATTATGTGTAATATTTCCAACCAAAATTGCAGCTCTTAAAATGATAAATTGTGCTTTAAAGGTATACTATGTAACTTTTGGGCTTTAGCGGTTAATAAACAAAACGACTGTATATGCGTCTTGCGGAAGAGCATTGTAGCCAGAGCTATACTTCTCTTTGTTTATGTATATGACTGGGCTATTTCTCAGCGGCTGTCTAACATTGCCAAAATATAAACCTGTCGTGATTCAGGATAAGACAAAAACATGGTTTGGAAGACGGATTCATGATGAACTCTTTCATTGTATAACTTTTGGAAAAAAAAGTTACATAGTGCACCTTTAACTGGTATATGATATACACAAACAGTATAATAATAATTCGTTACATTTATATAGCGCTTTTCTAGGTACTCAAAGCGCTTTAGATAGAAGAGGGAATCTCCTCAACCACCACCAATGTGTAGCATCCACCTGGATGATGCGACGGCAGCCATATTGCGCCAGAACGCCCACCACACACCAGCTTACTGGTGGAGAGGAGACAGTGATGAAGCCAATCAGTATGGAGATGATTAGGAGGCCATGATGGACAGAGGCCAAGGGGCAAATTTGGCCAGGATGCCGAGGTTACATCCCTACTCTTTTCGAAGGACATCCTGGGATTTTTAATGACCACAGAGAGTCAGGACCTCGGTTTAACGTCTCATCCGAAGGACGGTTCGTAGTTCGTAGTTTGTAGTTTATCCAGTTCATTGAACCACCACAAATGCAATTAAACCCATCATGTGTTCTAAGTACCTGTGATTTCAAATATCCATTTTTCCAAAGTGTAAATATTATTTAATGGAACATCCATTGGTCAACATAAAGGACTACTGTGGCTGTTCTAGCTGAGATTATTACTAGGCCGAATAAACAACAATAACATTTGACACGGCACTAAAACATGCATCTAATCTACCATGGCAAAGCAAACAACAAAACATTTACATCTGTCAGAGCAAATTCCAGTATGTTCAGATCTTTAGTTCTCATTTATACTTTATCAAACATTACCAAACAAAACGAGGCTCTACAGGCACATTTTGTGGGTTGATGTTGTTAGAGTCTCATTTACACAATGAGCATATGAACGGATCATGTGCGAAACGAGCCTTACAGTTGTATATTATATACTGTACAAAATGTATGTCGTAGTGGATCTGGGACGCAATATAAAACAGGCCCATTTAGCAAGTCTTGCCATGGTATTTCATCAGTACCTCTGTTACACAAATCCCTGCTTCAATTAGACCTGGCAACATTTCAGCCTAATCTAAATGGCAGAGTCAGATAAACCCACCTCAATCTCACCCTCTCACAGAGCTCTAATAAAGCCATCTGCCCAAATGGCATCACATCTCACAGCCCATCCACATCACCTCTCTAACTACAGCCGACACACTTTCACACAGCCGGTTCATTTCAGAAATACTGAATGCGCCTTTTTGAAGATGATTCTGAAGTGCCTTCGGGTCTTTTTTTGAAGATTGTGAGGGACAGAATTGATAGAATGGAGTTGTAACAGAAGGTGTTAAGGATCTGGAAAGTGACTTTGTACATTGTTGTGATACCGAAAAAAGTGTTTGCAAGCAAGGATTGTGGTCCTATGCCTCATAGGTCCTATATGTGTTTGAGAAATCATCTTGTAACTGTGATATAAATCACTGAATTTTTACTTTATATCTTAAAATGATGCCTTGCTTCATAAGCAAGCAGCTGATATATATATATATATATATATATATATATATATGTCACAATTACATTGCAACAATGACAACAACAAACTGCTAAAAATGTTCCCAGACGTTTGATAGATCTTAAAAAAACAACACTGGGGATGTCCTCAAAAGGATGGTTCGTACTGTAAATAAACTAAATAAAGCCTTCTTTTGGAGGTAAGGTTACTGATTGGGTAAGTTACATTTTTAGTATTTAAGTTGGCTTGGGAAAGCTAACTTACTGAAATCCTATTTAAACTTATTGTTCTTTTTTTTTTTTCTGACCGCAAATTTTTAGACACTAACTCTTACTAGACCATTCAAGCTACATACTCCAAACTCGGGTCAGACCTTCATACTGTTCTGACTTTTGAGTTGCTATATCTTTTCAGACTGATTTGACTTTCAGTTTTCTTAAAAATGTATATTAAAAATCATAAAAACCCCATTGACTTTCATTGAAGACTGCTCAAATTGAGCCAAGACTACGGTGGCCCATTAGTGTACAACCCAAAAACTCAAATCTAAATTCTCTGAAGCCCTAGACTCAATTAAATTACCATTCAATGTACTTATAAACTTATCTATCTATCTATCTATCTATCTATCTATCTATCTATCTATCTATCTATCTATCTATCTATCTATCTATCTATCTATCTATCTAGTATCTATCTATCTAATCCATCTTTCTTTCTTTCTAACTAATCTATCTTTCTAACTAATCTATCTATTTATCCTTCTATCTAATCTTTATTTCTAACTAATCTATCTTTCCTTCTTTCTAACTAATCCATCTTTCTTTCTTTCTAACTAATCCATCTTTCTTTCTAACTAATATATCTTTCTTTCTTTCATTATAACTAATCTTTCTTTCTTTCTTTCTTTCTTTCTTTCTTTCTTTCTTTCTTTCTTTCTTTCTTTCTTTCTTTCTTCTTTCATTCATTCTTTCTTTCTGTCTTTCTTTCTAACTAATCTATCTTTCTATCTAATCTATCTTTCTTTCTTTCTAACTAATATATCTTTCTTTCTTTCTTTCTAACTAATCTATCTTTCTATCTAATCTCTTTCTTTCTAAATAATCTATCTATCTTTCTTTTTAACTAATCCATCTTTCTTTCTAACTATTCCATCTTTCTTTCTAACTAACCAATCCATCTTTCTTTCTTTCTTTCTTTCTTTCTTTCTTTCTTTCTTTCTAACTAATCTATCTTTCTATCTAATCCATCTTTCTTTCTAACTAATATATCTTTCTTTCTTTCATTCTAACTAATCTATCTTCCTTTCTTTCTAACTATTCTATCTTTCTATCTAATCTATCTTTCTTTCTAACTAATCTCTTTCTTTCTTTTTAACTAATCCATCTTTCTTTCTTTCTAACTAATCATCTTTCTTTCTTTCTAACTAATCCATCTTTCATTCTTTCTAACTAACCAATCCATTGTTCTTTCTTTCTAACTAATCCATCTTTCTTTATTTCATTCTAACTAATCTATCTTTCTTTCTAACTAATCTATCTATCATTCTTTCTAACTAACTAATCCATCGTTCTTTCTTTCTAACTAATCCATCTTTCTTTATTTCATTCTAACTAATCTTTCTTTCTTTCTTTCTTTCTAGCTAATCTATCTTTCTTTCTAACTAATCCATCTTTCTTTCTTTCTTTCTTTCTTTCATTCTATCTAATCTATCTTTCTTTCTAACTAATCCATCTTTCTTTCTATCTTTTTTCTAAATAATCTTTCTTTCTTTCTTTCTTTCTTTCTAACTAATCAATTTTTCTTTCTTTCATTCTAACTAATCTATTTTTGTTTCTTTTTAACTAATCCATCTTTCTTTCTTTCTTTCTAACTAATCCATCTTTCTTTCTTTCTAAATAACTAATCCACCTTTCTTTCTTTCTTTCTTTCTTTCTTTCTTTCTTTCTTTCTTTCTTTCTTTCTTTCTTTCTACCTAATCTTTCTTTCTTTCTTTCTTTCTTTCTTTCTTTCTTTCTTTCTTTCTTTCTTTCTACCTAATCTTTCTTTCTTTCTTTCTTTCTTTCTTTCTTTCTTTCTTTCTTTCTTTCTTTCTTTCTAACTAATCTTTTTCTTTTTTCTTTCTTTCTAACTTTTCTTTCTTTCTAACTAATCTTTCTTTCTTTCTTTCTAACTATTCTTTCTTTCTAACTAATTTATAAATCAAAATTAAAACTTCAACAATCAATCAAAACTACTTTAAATTTCAAACTACTTAAAACTTCTAACTACTTTTAACTTATTCAAACTCTCTGGTCCGGCTTTCTCAAGCCAACTTAAAGTTTGTCTCAACAAACTTTTTTTTTCTAGTTATAATTTGCTTTCTTTAAAAACAACAGAAGTCCACTATGTTATATTCTCAATTGTATTTCTCAATGAAGCATTAACATGTCCTGTAGCTGCCTCAAAGAGACTGCAGGGGTCAGACACAGCAGAGGTCATTAGTATTCTGACCACTGCAACTGCCAGTGAGGGAACAGAGGGGAAAAAGAAACCGTTTGAAGGAGAGAGAGAGAGAGAGAGAGAGAGAGAGAGAAAGCAAGGAATGTAACAGAATATTGCATGAGTCATCAAGCTGATTCTCAAGTGATTTCAATTCCCATCTGATTCACAGTTCTCTGCTCAGTCATCTTATATAGCTGGATTTATCAAGCCATGAACTCCATTATGAAAGTCTTCTGAAAGAAATGTCTTTTTGGTGGAAACAGGTCGCCGTAATTTTGACAAGTTAGACATGTTCCCGGATCAACATCTTCTGTTGATGCTGGAACAACATTCCTGTCCTCTAACCCTATCCCTACCCATAAACCTAATACAACCTGTAAATTATCCCTAAAATCAGAGGGAAATGATGGATGAATAACACTAATGTAGAAGCCCCTAATCCTTGATTTAAGCCTAAAATTGACATTAACTGTAAGCCTATCCCTCAAATCTGATTGGTTAATTGGAATGTTGTTGCAGGATCAACAAGGATGTTTACCCAGGAACATGTTCTACTTAGTGAAATCACATTCACTGGTGGAAATGTCCTGTGAGTATTCCTTTATTACAGGTGATTCCAAGGGAGAAACTGCACGTCTGTTCACTGAGATATCACTCAGTGAAAGACATGCCGACCGAAATTGAACTTGGCTGGTCAAAGGAGAGGTTGGTGTGTGTGCGCGTGTGTGTGTGTGGAACCACCACCAGCTGCCTGAACCATTGATATAAGGCAGGATGGATCCATGCGTTCCTGTTGTTTACGCCAAATCCTGACCCTACCATTCTATACTCGGTTGTAAGTGGTTATTTGAGTTACTGTTGCCTTTCTATCAGCTTGAACCAGTCTGGCCATTCTCCCCTGACCTCTGGCATCAGCAAGGCCTTTTCGCCCACAAAACTTGCCCCTCACTGGATATTTTCTCATTTTCTGAACATTCTCTGTAAACCCTAGAGATTATGAGGCTATGAAAATCCCAGTAAATCATCTTGACCATGTCTACATGCCAAACTGAATTGAGTTGCTGCTATGTGATTGGGTGATTAGATATTTGCATTAACAAGCAGTTGAACAGGTATAGGTGTGTGTGTGTGTGTGTACAAGTGTACAGATACCTACATCTTTAGGAATCCATTATTAATGCATTTTTATTAATTAATAATACATTATTAATGAGTATTTGAATGGATTTGCTAATTAAGCATCATAATAAGTAAATACATGAATATGGTACTATAAGCGTAAGCTTGAAGATTCATGCAACACAGGGTCCATGCTCAGTAAAGTCCAAAAGTGGTCCTTTTCCTGAAAAGGGTTGACGACCCTCGTCTAAGATTAGAAATCCACATTATCCCGTTAGCAACAGCTGCAGTGCAATATTCTGATTCACATTAGGCAGATAAATGAATCGATTGAATGTGACCCAGCCTTATCTATCTTTGTAAAATATAAGCTGCAGAGATTGTCTGTCTCTCTTCACCAGCTCTGAGATAAATGATTTTCACCCTGTGCTGTAATGTTCTCTTAGCAGCTGTGCAGAGCAGAGAGGAGTTCCTGCCCTGCAGGAGAAGCATTACAGTTATTAAAGCACTCAGTGCAGAAGAGCTGCAGGGGAAACTGGGTATAAGCAATGAAAGCCTCATGAAGATGAATGCAGAGACTTACATATACGTCCGGGCAAAACATGTCCATCTAAATTCAAAAGTTCTGTTCCAAAACCTACCAGTGAGCTTCCTTGCTTTCCACAGCCCACATAGGCATAACTGTTATAATAAGTGACAGATTCTGAATTCTCAACTGTGAAATAGCACAGGAGACTCATCTTACAGTTGGTTTCAGTAGTGTTAGATGCATAGACAGTAAAAGAAATGGACACAGCGACCCCATTGGATTCAACGGAGAAAAGTGAAGTCAATTATAAGCACTCACTTCCTGATGGCTGAGCGTACTGCGCAGACTCAAACTGAGCTTGACGACGTAGATGTGATGTGAGTAACCCGTCTGTCTTCTAGTAGCTGTGCCAAGAGAAATCTGAATCATTCCCTTCCGAAACTTGCAGAGACGGAGAGTGTGAGTAGGAGCTGTCCATGAGCTAGGAGCAGGAGCAACTTTTGCTAAGTATTCTGATTAATTATTTTGTCATTTTGCCTCCATGTCCCCCCGATTGCCCGCGAGCTTCTCCTCCTATACGGTAATCTCTCTACTGTGCGACAGAGAGTCGCGTGGTTATGATGCAATCGTTAGCCTATTTTTACAAAAACGTCTTCTACGGGGCCAATAACGTAAGATACAAGGTAATAGAGCCTTTTATACATTTTCGTGTTTCTTTAGAAATAAATAATGGACAAATGGAGTCTTTAAACGCCTCAGATATGAAGTTATTCGCTGTCAAAGTGACGCCAAAATGAATGGGAGTCAATGGAATTGCTAACAGCAGGTGATGGTCTGCTAATCAATGGCGGCGCCCGGGGAAGCTTCAGTTTTCAGCTAATGGATTACCCCCTTGGTTAGATGTTAGCATGTAGCTAAGCTAACAGCACAATCCTTTAATAAGCATAAAAACAGCATACATAAATATTGTGTGAACACTATTTTTAATTGATAATTTCCAGTATTTTATAAAATATTACATCCCTATCTTGCTTTGTTTATTATCTTTTTGCATTCTGGGATTGTCTTCTCTGTGAAGGACACAAGAAATTCTATGGAAGCCTGTTTCCGCCACAGAGTAAAAAAAATGTAAAAAAAAAAAAAAATGCGGCATTTTATCTCACAATTCGGTCTTTTTTTCTCACAATTGCGAGTTTATATGATACAATTGTCACGGTGTCAGGTTGTGTTCTCCAGGTGTCCACTAGATGTCCTCCTTCCCCACGGTGTCTGTCACATTTTGAACTACATTCCCCACGATCCTTGTCTCTTCATTGCACTCAGCTGTCCCTTGTCACTAATTATTGCACTCAGCCAATTCCCCATTAGCATTGTCATTTCCCTGTGTATATAACCCTGTCTGTTTTAGTATGTGTCACAGAGTCCTTGTTGTATGTATCATGCCACTTCAGAGTTCTGTTCTTGTCTGTTTGTATTGTTCTTGTTGGATTGCTACTTTGGTTTTGACCCCTGCCTGGACTGTTTATTAGATTGGATTACCCTATTAAATAATACTTATTGCATTTGGATCCTATCCTTGTTTTTGTGTGTGGAACGTGACAACAATTCTGAGGAAAAAAATCTATAGGACATAGGAGAATATGGAGCTCACACACAAAAATATGTCATTTGTTGCAGTTGATGATATTTATATAGCCAAAAAGTAAGATGAAATTCAGGTAGCATTTCCAATTTTTGCAAAATACCCAATTTCATTCCCCTTTGACTTTTTTCGCTCTCTTTTTGTCCAATGCCTTCAATGTCCTTGGCTGCTTTCCACTCACAGATAAGGGAGAACAGTGACACATATGAAGGAGCACCTTGAACACTCTCTCTCTCTCTCTCTCTCTCTCTCTCTCTCTAACACATGTGTTGAATTACAGGCACTCCCCCAGTCTCTGCAGGCTGACACAGCACTTCTGCTCAAGGAGAATTGAGTGCATATCATGTGAGCTATCTTTCATAGGAGAAAGCAGCGGTGCGCTCGAGTCTAGAGTAAGACTGCTAGTCAGATCAATCTCTTTGGGCTGGTTAGGATTTTAACTATCATCTAGGGGGAGAGGCTGTGGTTAGCATTTTTAGCATGGACGAATGCAGAATAGAGGGTCACATTGGTATCAATTATTTAGAACAGGACTGCAGGCACAGTAGGTGGCTGTCTTTGAATGAAACAAAAGATAAGCTCAAAAGGGACTTTAAAATACAGAGCCAATGCAAGACGCCACAGCACGTCATAGACAAGCATACACACAAGCATCATCTCTTAATCTTTCACACCTTCCTCGACAGGATCTAATTTTTAACAGACAGACAGGGCATCGTAAATCTCACTAAAATGACATTTTCAAACAGTTTTTCTGTATCGTCAGAGCACCCATTTTCAGTTTGGATGCAGGTTTCCACTCCTTCCCAAAGATTTATGCTAAATGAATTCTTAAAGCGAGAGTGCTGTGTTCATGCTGTCTCATTTCTCTTCTCAGAGCTGAGAACTGGATTATCTTCTTTACACAATACATCTTCAGCTCTCATTGTTGTCAAAGAATTTGTAGTGAAGTGGGAGCCTAGAAAAACCCCTCTTTTGGGATTCCACAAAACCTCATTGTTTCAAGAGACAATGTGCTATTATGGTTTCAACATTACACTGCATTGACAAACAATCACTAATTAATACTATTTAGTAATAGAGCTCACACTTATTAATATAAATAGAGATATCCAGACAGGACCTAAATATGTCATTCAGTATTTGTTAAGTATTTACATTTTCGAAATTTAATATAGATATTGACTGTATTCATTATTTATTCATTATTTTGAACTTGAGACCCACTCACTTCAAAAAGAGACACTGCAAAACTGTGCAATTTCAAACATAGTGTGCACATAATATTTGTGAGAGATTATTATATGCTTTGCCTTAATAGATAAAACAATATTTTTCTGAAGAAAATTGTTAGAAAAATGATCATCATCATGAGTGGACCTTGTACAGTAGGCTACCTTGAATTATAGAATGACTCATACGCACTTGTCAGAACAAAATAATTTAAAAATCATGGCACACAATCAGATTATTTTAAGTAGATTAAGCTTTCTTCCAGCATCTTATTTACTTGAATGAGCAGTGTTTTGTAGATATTTATTAGTAATAAGAATATCGATTTCGTTAGGATATATTTTGTATCATTTTGATGTTTTGAAGATTGCAGTACAGTCTTAAAGGTAACCTTACGTCAGGATTCGCATGCAGTGTTCTACGTCACATGAATTTGGGAGTTCGGTGAGTTAATGCGCCCGCCCTCCATCTCCGCATAGGGCTGCTCCCACAAGCAACTTCATGGAATAGGATTTTTTCACCACGCCATTTCAAATACACCGACAATCTCAACTTTTCACCCTTAAGACACTAAAGACACGGCTAAATCTGCAAAAAGATGCTTTCAGCAGTCTCTGTTTAACAGCAGGAGAGTGTGTCCTTCCCGCGTGTCCCCTGCGCAAGACGCACCTTTCCATGCAGAAACTTGCCCAAGTGAGCGCGCGGAAGCACTGCAATGCAGAAAGAGCCCGTAGACACACAGGCACAGTGGCGAGTGCAGAATCAAGACTATATTAGCGCTTTACTTTTAGCTCAAACCTTCTAGACTGAATACTCTAAATATAGAATAACAAAAGCATTTAACAAATTCGCGCTGATTTAAAACAATGCAAGCTTATAAATATCGCAATTTTGAGATTAAAATCATAATGTCATAGCTTTGCTGATGCACTTGTTCTGATGAAGAATAACAGTCACCTATATGGAAAATAAGTATACATTGCATTTTCATTGCATCTTGCATCTGCAGTTTCACTTACGTGACGAGCAATGTTGAAAGGCGAGAAAGAGTAAAAGGCTTGGGGCAAGAATTTTGATAGCCATCCTCTCCGGGAGACGGAGTCGCTTTTAGATTAGTAAATCAAATGTTATCCTCTCCTCGTCATCGGACAGTACAGCATCGTTTAGCCGTCCTTTCGGCCAACTTTAACTCTCTCGGCCGGGATGGTGATAGACTCGCTCGCTAGAGGCGCGCGCGCGCGACATAGTGGTGCTGATGCTGCGTTTTGGCGGGAGCGCGCATACTTTCATTAAACCAGATTCCTTGAAATTTGGAAGGTTGTGACAATCTGGTTGAAATAATACATAAACTCTATTTTATTTGATATAGAGGGAGAGTGGAGTCCTATGGTTTGGGTAGACAGTGGACAGCCTCGACTTTAGTGTAAGGGTTCTCAGTCAGGGAGGGGGCGCAAGATGAGAACAGGAAAAAAAAGTTTTGGACTCGTCATAATGATGGGAAGTGCGAATCATTTCCGCGAATCGGTTCTTTCGAACATTATGTTAAAGAACCGGTTAATACGATTCTTTTACGTAGGCCTATAGTGACGCGCTCACGTTGTTCCTGACAACCTGGTGTAGAGTAGGCACATACTGTAGATGTTTGTCATGTATCGAAGTTCAGTTTGTTGCAGACTTGATATGTAATTTAAAGCTTAAATATATATATATATATATATATATATATATATATATATATATATATATATATATATATATATATATATATATATATTTTAATTTAAAATAACTTTTTACCCAATCAGACAAATCCGCGGTTCACTCCAAATGCTCAAATCGACTTACGCATTATCAGGTTATTGTGACAAGACGTTTTAATGAATTGGTGAGATGTTAAGTTGATGATCATAGTAAGTTGAACATGTCTGAAAGAGTCGGTTCTCGATTCAGTCAGTTCAGAATAGTAAGAGTATGATATTTTTTATTCTGAAAGTGAGTTGTTAACTAGAGAAATGATCTATCCGATTCATTCGTTCACTATCCAGATATCACTCACTGTGAAGTATATGCAATGTTTCAACTATATATATTTTTTATTTGTGTAGTGAGAAATATAATAGTTCAGCCCAGTTACCCTAATACCAATGCATAAATCTAACATTATGCCCTTTAAAATTCACAAGTCTGCATTTCTGGTGCCTCCCTTCCCTGGTTTGCCCAGAGAGCACCAGTTCATTACTACAATCAATCCAACTGGATACAATCAGATTTGTTTGTGGGGGTCGTTTGTACAAGGTGGGTGGAAAAGCCGGATTTATGTTGGAAGAGGCGGTCTGTCCATGATTCTGTGATATAAAAAGGCTTTGGGATTAAGAAGTGGGTTTGTAGGGCAGCCGCAAAGCAGGGTGGGAGAAGGGGCTACAGGGTCAGAGAGGGATTTGCAGTGTTTCAAATTAGATTGAAGTTCCATGGTCTTACAATCATCTTGCACACATCAATACTCATTCACCGGGACGAAATCTCTTAAGATGCCTTTTTATTTAAGAAAGATCACTATCCTCATGCACACACACAATTCAAGCCAAAATCACTCCACTTTTGAGGAAAGTTTATAAGTAACATGGTTTGTGACTATATATAATAGTTATAGTTATCTGGTCATCTGAGTGGGCAGAAGAAAGGTGAAAGAAATCATGATAACAACTCTCAAAATAGTTTTAGTATGTTAATGAATATTGCAATGTTGAGCTTGGCAGACTAGATGAGCTACGCTGCTGCTGTTGATTATTGCTACTGCTGCTGCAGAGTGGTGGATGAAGTACACAAAAAAGTACTTGAGTAAAAGTACAGATAGCCTACTCTTAAAGTACACAGCTGCGCACACAGCGCACACAGCTGCTCATAAACATGGCTACTATTAATTTGACCTGCCACAAGATGGCGCTGTTTTCGACAGTCTTGATGCTTCGAATCTTTTCCCGAAACATTCCAGGGAAAGCCTCAGTGCTTCATGAGGCTTAATTTGCCCATCCCTAGTATGCGCATTCATTTGCTTAATTTAATGTTATTATCATGTCTTGGTTGCAGCAGAGAAGAAACAGGATCTAGATGCAGCAGTCTTTATTAATCACAAACTAAAAATAACAGAAATACTCAAGATACTCAGAATTCTAATACACGGAACAAAACTACGGAACAGACAAGACAGGATTAAATACACAGGCAGGATTAAATACACTTGTTACTGAGACTGATTAACAAGACACACCTGAACTCAATTAACACAATCAGTAACCATAGAAACAAACAGGGAGAGAACAAAGGAGACCTGAAGTAATTAACAGATTAGAAGATTAACTGAGAAACTCAAACATGAAAAGAACTTAAAGGAACACTCAGCCGTTTTTTGAAATATGGCTTATTCACCGTCTTTCCTACATTTAGATAGGTGGGCAAACGCATTTTTGTCTCAGTGCATGCATTGTTTTAGTTTGGAAGCGCCACCGCTAGCTTAGCTTAGCATAATGAATGGAATCCTTTGTTGCCAGCTAGCATGTCACAAGTAAAAGTGATAAAAAATTTAAAAAACGAATTACTTCTTGTGGCCTGCGTATTCACAACAAGTACAAATAGCAATGCAGATTAAGAATAGGCGATTTCCTAGGCAGATATTGACTTGGGACTATATTGAGGTGAAGCACAGGCGAAGCACTGCCACTTGGGAGCAGAGATATCACACTCACCACCAGTTCGTGTTGACTCTCATCCTCACGTCCTCAGGCTGTTGAGCGATCGCAACCTCCTCCTCCTGTCGTTCTATTTCCAAAGCACGCAGCTCGTCTTCTGAAAACTCTGGTTCATAGAGGTATGGTTCTGGCTCTTGACTGTCTGAGAAGTCACCCTCCTCGTCTCTCACAAAATCCGCCATGTTCATCGCCATTCATTATGTCTACTGTAGGGAAAATAGCCTATTCACGCTGGTATGTTGACGGAAGTTGGGGGATTTCAGGTGTTGTGTGATATCTCTGCGCCCAAGTAGCAGTGCTTCGCCTGTGCTTCCCCCCCAATATAGTCCCAAGTCAATATCTGCCTAGGAAATCGCCTAGTCTTAATCTGCATTGCTATTTGTACTCGCTGTGAATACGCAGGCCACAAGAAGTAATTTGTTTTTATTTATTTATTTTATTTTTTAATCACTTTTACTCATGACATGCTAGCTGGCAACAAAGGATTCCATTCATTATGCTAAGCTAAGCTATCGGCGGCGCTGCCAAACTAAAACAATGCATGCACTGAGACAAAAATGCGTTTGCCCACCTATCTAAATGTAGGAAAGACGGTGAATAAGCCCTATTTCAATAAACGGTGGAGTGGTCCTTTAAAACATGACAGTTGTTTAATTTTTTCAGATGGTAATACAATGGTCTTAAACAGCTCACACTTTTACAGCAGATTTAGTTCACATTCACAAACAACTGACAGTCGTGACCTAGGCTATACAGTAAATAGGATTTTCATTTCATACATCCTAAAATTCCGCATTAGTAACTTACTTTTCACGCCATC
Source organism: Abramis brama (assembly GCF_963993115.1). NCBI lineage: Eukaryota > Metazoa > Chordata > Actinopteri > Cypriniformes > Leuciscidae > Abramis > Abramis brama. Next base: position 33,975,460 of record NC_139963.1, read on the forward strand.
AGTCACACACACACAAGCTCCCAGAGGCCTGTTTCAATAAGGAGGTTCAACCAACCCTGAGTTAAAACTTGAACTCTGAGTTGACTTACCCTGTTTTCGATTACAGAACAGCTGAAATGAGTTAGTTCAATCAACTCTGAGTTGACTGACTCTGAGTTAAGCGCGTGCACCACAACTATAAAAAGCCATTATCTATGGAGCGCAGATATTATGAGTCACCATGGCAACAGCGCCAGACAAAAAGAGGTATTTCTCTTATTATTTTATATTTTTCACCACTAGAACTGGATGTGCTTCTGCAAGCATATGGAGAGTACGAACACATATTATTTTTATTATTTAAATATCGGCTGCAGCAGCGAAGGACAGAGAGTTAGCTAGGGAGAAACTAGTTGCTCGAGTCAATGCGTAAGTTTACATTTTAATTAGTGTTATACAGTGATGGGTATTAATTACCAAGTAATCTAAATACTGTAATTTAATTAAAGGGATTACTCTTAATTCTTATGTAATTTAAAGTAAAATCTGATGTTATTGCATTAGACTATAGAACAATTCTGTATATTTAACATACATTTTTAAAAGGTATATTTTTAATGTAACCTTCTCCCTCTACACACTTTGGTCAATTCAAGAATAATTCATGCAATTGTATATTGTTTATTTGAAAGCATTAAAAGTGCAGTTTCTTGTCTCTCCTTGTATTGTTCAAGTGGTTGAGGTTGATATGGGATTTAGTAATTAGTAAGTTGACCAATACTTTCTAAAGATAGTCATTATTACATTAATCTAATTACACTGTTGAAGATGTCATTTGTAGTTAGTAATAATAACTATTTTAGAGTAACTTACCCAACTGTTATAATATCAGAGGTGAAACTGGAAGAACAGTATGTTATTCAACCTAATTCTAATTTTCATGTAGGTGCAATCCTGCAGGCATTAAAAGAACATGGCAGCAGCTGAAAATTAAATATAAAAACATAATTCAATCAGGTAAGGCTTGAGCATATCATGGGTGTAGGCTACCTGACTTTACAAACATTTGACATATTAAATAACTATCCAGTGTCTAGCAGTACAGCAGCATTTTTGGCTGAGGGAATTCCTGGAGGGACTTCATCAGAGCCAGTCACTCCCGAAGATCCAAGAGCCTTCATAAAATGTAAGAGGTTTACATATGTGTTATTTTTTATATAGGCTATTTTTGTTCACTGATTTTCAGTAAATGCCACAGTTTAATTCTGTAGAATTTGTTTATAACTACATTATATTTTCAGTTGCCAGTTAGAGTTATACAGACTTCATCTTATTAAAAAAATAGAAAAAAACAGCAGTAAAAATAGCATTATTTTATTTATTAATAAAAGATTAATTGGTAACACTTTACAATAAGGTTCCTTTATTAAACATTAGTAAATGTATTAACTAACATGAACTAACAATGAGCAATACATTTACTACTGTTTTTGTTAATCTTTGTTAATGTTAGTTAATGAAAATAAAGCTGTTCATTGTTTGTTCATGTTAGTTCACAGTGCATTACCTAATGTTAACAAGATTTTAATAAAGTATTAGTAAATGTTGAAATTAACATTAACAAAGATGAACAAATGCTGCATAAGTGCAGTTCATTATTAGTTAATGTTAACTAATGTAGTGAACTAATGAACCTTATTGTAAAGTGTTACCGATTAATTTTATTAATAAAAATGTACTGAAAGAATGAATGAGGTGTTTAAACACCGCTTCCTCTTTAAAAAAGGGGAGGAGACCGAAAGAAACTGAGTTTACCGAAGAAAACCTGCTCACGACCAGGTTAGGTTCACAGAGTTAGTTACCATGGTAACTGACTCTGAGTATAAGTTACCTCTCTTTCAGAAACGGGCTTGACTTACTCTGCTATCTCAGGTTTGACATACCTCCCATTCTGAAACAGAAAACCCAGAGTTTCCCTCATTTCAGGGTTAACATACTCAGAGTTTTCACTTAACCTCCTTTCTGAAACAGGCCCCAGGATCTACCATTGTTGGTCAGACAGACTTGTGGATTCAATTAACTGTTAACCTGCTCTGATCGGATCAGTTCAATCAGTGAGTTGTTGACTCGAGAAAAGATGCAGTCGTGTTGGTCCAATTCACAAATTAATCGTTCAGTGCGATTTGCGAACCGATTTAACAGGTTAATTGAAAAGAATCAGCTCATTCACGAATCGGACGTGCTATCGCGTCTTGGACTGGATGACAATTTCTTCTGTTGGAACAACATGTTTTTATTAAATGTAGTGGAGTAAAAAGTATGATATTATGCTTTGGAATTTAGTGAAGTAAAAGTTTCCCCAAAATAACTCCACCACTGCTTGCTACTGCTAATAGATATACAGATGTGCATAAAGCCCTTAGCATATGTGGAGCTGGGGAAGTGGAGGGTTAATGAATGGAATAGATTCAGTAAAGGATTAAGTGATAAAACCATGCATACTGTAAAACCTCCATTGATTTCTTTCCCTGAGTTTCACTTATACACACAGACAACATCTAGGCTACTATCTTTGTAATACTAACCTCTTTCCTAAATTAAGTCCATCTAATCACCGTTTCAACTAAGTCCAAAACACAACGTGTCGATTTGTAACAATTTATTTAATGGTTCTCAGAACAAGGTCCTGAATTTATCACATACAGTAAACTATAAAAACACTGCCAGTTAACCTAAAAGGTTGATTATCTAAGTCATCTCTTACAGCAATAAAAATATGGGTCAGATCAGGTAGTTCACCAAAAAATGAACATTCTGTCATCATTTACTCACCCTAATGTCGTTCCAAACCTAGGGCTTTGTTTCTTCTGTGAAATATAAAAGAAGATATTTTGAGATGTCTTTTTTGTCCATACAGTGGAAGTCAAGGGTAACCAAAACAGTTTGGTAACCAACAATTTTTTCAAAATATCTTCGTTTGAAAAGAGGTTTTCTATTATCCTTCCTGCATTTAGACTTTGTTTATAGTCTCTGTGTATCTACAGTAAAGAGTAGTGCTACAAAATAAACTGATAAAATGCCTCATGTGAGCACCAGATGGCGCAAACAAGTCATTGCGTGAGGTTTCCAGTGTAACAAATGCCAGTGAGCAACCTCAAAACATATCGAAAAAAGGCACTGGTCTAACAAACAGTTGGGATTGGCCATTAGATCCACTTCCCTTTTCTGTTCCAACCAGTGACTTTTCCAAAAAAGAGGAAATAATGCTGTTCGTGTGACTCAGTGAGGAACAGAGCTTTGTCTTTGGATCTCTACACGTGAGGGAAGTTTCACGTTGAGACATACGCACAGCTGTCTGGTTTTCTTTGGTCTCAAGGTAGTCATTCGTCAGGTTAAAGCTTAGCTGGTTCTGATTCAGTTCTCCTTCTCAGGCTGTGAAACACCGTATGGCTAGACAGTGAAACCACTGATCGAACAAATTGTGCTGCTTTATCTCAGGTTAAAGAATCATGCAAATAGTGACAGTAGGAACTATACATTCAAATGTAAATGCACTTCTTCTTCATCTCTTCCCCTTTGTCAAGTGTTTCCCTTGTCTCTGTATTGCTCAGACACAAACTCTGTACTCAGAAATGCACATAAATATAAAACATAAAACCACACATGGGATGCCCCTAAAGATTTATCTTCTATACTGTTTCCTCCATTCAACGGGATTTTCTTTTGATCTGATGGTTAGCCTACTTCTGTGTTTATCAGACGATCTGTGTACTTATGCATATTTGTGTGGTTGTCACTACCCAGCATGTGAATTTTCCACATGGGTATTTGCATTTTTATCTCTTGGTTATTCTCTAAACATTTTCAAGATAGTTTTGCTGATGTGGTCTTGTCTGTCAGAGTTAAGATAAATCAGCAACAACTTGCATTATTTGACATCTAAAACTAATTTTGTTCATTAAAACGCAGTTTAGCATGCTAGTTGGCATGTAGGCCCTACTTGTCAAAAACGTTTAGAGAGATCCAGAACAGACTTGCTTAAGGTCTTTAGGCCAAAAACACAAATAACAGGAATTTATGCCGATAATACAAATTCTGTGCTTTTATGTAGAGAATTGGGTCATATAAGAGTGTCCAGTGTCCACTATAATGAATGGAAAAGGAGGGAAAATGTAGTTTAAAATAAATGTAGCATTCTTAAATTCCTAATTCATAAATATGTTTTTGGAAAGTCAAGCCACATGTCAACCTGAACTATCTTTGCCTTGTCTTAAGAAGGTCAGATCTGATATTTTAAGAGACTAGTTGACCTTGACCTATGGGCTTTCAGGCATCCTCTGAAGGCCCACCCCCCCACCCCCCAAATATTATTAAGCTGTGAAGCGGTTTTGTTAAAACATTGTTATCTATGAAAGAATAAGTTTAAAAAAATAATAATAATAATTAAAAGTGTGATTTCTAGACCTGGGTAAGTCAAGTAAATGAATAAAATATTAGAATGGCCATTTTTTTTTATAATGACTAACCATTTTTCTAGTTATGGCAAGCTCTAAAATATTTATCAGGTGTGAGTAAACAAATAAATCACAAATAAGTAGAAAAGTCATAGTGATTAATATTCTTGTAAAAAAATGCGGGCCTTGGAGTCAAAAAGGTTGAGAACCACTTCCATAGAAGAGGTGTATTCAAGTCATTATATGTATGAATTACATTTTTAATGTCAAGTCACCTTTATTTTCATAACGCATTTAAAGCGCTCTATACAAAAGAAATTGTTTTAAAGCAGCATTTCATCCACTATTTTTTGTTTTTGTCAGATCCTCGAACCCTTCAGCTGCTTCGCCACTCTGCAGGGACAAACAGAGTCTTAGGGGTGTTGGTGGGGGGCACCTGCAGCCTCTCCATGGCTCATCATCCCCTGACAGGACAGCTGCTACAACAAGATGGCGGTGGTGGAGTTTATTAGGCAAATAAACAAATAAATACCCTGACCGCAAGCACTGGCCAGCTGCCTGACACCATCCACCAAAGACAATAAAGAGAAATCTTAAAATAAAATGATCAATTATAACCTCCTAAATCTTTGAATTCCCTTTATTTTTCCTTTAAAGCTGCAGTCCGTAGTTTTTCCTCTTTGTCGCCATCTCTGTTCGAAATCTGAAATTGCAGTTATTCGTGGAATTATCCACTTTACGTGCGTTGTGCCTCGGCACGGCACAGAGCGGATGAATCCAATGTTTTGAGGAGAATGTGCGGCTGTCAGTCGCCACGCCGGTGTGGATACTGTCATTCACAATCACAGATTCTACTTTTTTAAGTATGACCAACATAAGAATTTTCACTGGAATATGTGTCTGAACGATTAAATAACATCCACTTTTGTTCTGACCAACTAAGGGGAAAAAAAGCATTGCGGTAAATCGCGCCGATTAAATCTAACGATCGCTTATTATAACCGTGCTTACAAACCGTGCAAATTATACTTTGTTCTCAAATTGTTAATGTTAACAACAGCAGCATTGCGTGGCTACATTTAATGTGTATAATGTTGTAGTTCAGTTTCCATTTCTGTGCAGTCTAATTTCTAATTGTCCTACCAACAAATGAATGTTCCTTAGAACTGGTTCTTACCTGTCCAGCAGAAAAAATGCCGTTTTTGCGTCTGATTTGAACCCCTTCAAAACACGGAGTTCACGCCACCTTTCAAAAGCCCTTCCGATATTTATCCTTGTTTTGCATGGGCCCGGTTGCAGTCTCTTTTTTTCTGTATAGCCACTTCGAAGTCCGAAGTCTTTTGCATTTTACAACGGGTAAATCTCCAGTTGTCACTGGTGATTGTCGTTTGAACCTTTCTGGATCCGCCATCAAACTGATAAGTTTAATTATATCAAGTGCTGTGAGAAAAGGCTATAAATCTTCACCTCCAACATCCTCACGCACAATATAGCCTACTAGCCGAGACTCCTTCTTTATGTGCACAGATGTGACGTAATGACGCAAAGACATGCTCGAATTTCCCGCGGAAATCCACCAGTACCACTGGAATTAAAAACATTATACAAGCTTACCGTTTTGAATCGAGCTAAGGCAAGCAGATAGTTTTGAACACTGGCTGGTTATGTACTTGCTCAAAATGTATTTTGGATAATTTTTAACCCCAAAAAGTTACGGACTGCAGCTTTAAGTAATAACTTGTTAGACAGTTTTGGTCACTGCATGCGGACACTGCAGAGGTTAGCGTGCTAGCTCTGTCAGCAAGAGTTTCAATAGCAGACGCATTAGTGTGCAAGCGGTGTAAGCAAGTATTGTATTTTACAGAGCCCAGACTAGTCCTGTCATCAAGTTCCACTTTACAGTTTTAAATAACCATGACTGCAGCTCAGCTCACAGGCTAGAATAGTGTTTGCCTTATCAGGGTATCAATGGCCATCAACCAACACCTTTGAAATGAAATTAGCACCCGTCCATTCTCTCTATGATTTTACAGAAGTCACTTCACAAGCCTGTAGAGAGTATTAGTAAATTATGTGGGGAAAAAATGCAAACATTTGCAATTCCATATGGAAGAATGCAAAATGCTATCTGCACACTTGCAGACTCAGAGACACAAGCACACGTTGGACTCTGAAACACAATCCTGGTAACTGCTGCCAATAGTCAGCATGCTGTCAATATCAAACAAACACTTTGGCATGCAAACAAACGGGCAGACCAAACATGCAAGGCCTGTCATACCTGTGTGTGTGTGTGTGTAGTCTATATGTGGCTGTTGCTGCTATACTGTATGTAAAGAGTAGAGATCAATGTTCTTTGTACATGTTTAAAAAGAATACCAAAATGCCAAAGATTTACTATGTAGTTTTTTAGTTAAAATAGGGTACAACGGGGCTAAAGGCACACCCTAAGAAAAATGTGCTTTTCACTACTCCTATGGTTTATGATTGCAGAAAAAACAAATGTTTTTAATTGTACATTGATGGAGCAACAGATTTTGTGTGAAAAAAAATCATATAAATGTATAAAAGAGGTGGCAAGGTGGGCCTTTTACTACACACACACAGGGTAAAAGGCACAAAGTATTGATACAAATACTTTAGCTAAAATAATATGTTTGAAGTATGTCAAAATATGTCATTAAAGTACAGTATATTCATTTTAAAAATACAGAAACAAAATTATTTTAAAAAGTAAAAATCCCATAATAATTTAATATAGCTTTGTTGTATCAAACCTCTTTGATTTATTTTTTCTTCTGCTGAACACAAAAGAAGATATTTTAAAGAATATGGGTTACCAAACAGTTGATGGGCCAAGTCAATATGGTCCATAAACTGTTTTGTTACCGACATTCTTCAAAATATCTTCTTTTGTGTTCAGCAGAAGTTTCACACAACAACTTGAGGATGAGTAAATGATGACAGAATAAAAAAATTTGGGTGAACTACCCCTTTAAGTAAGCTACTGTCTCGTGTCATGATGAAATGTTTTAAGATATATGATTTAAGATTTAAGTTTTAGATTAACTATGGAAACATAGTTGCTATCTGTTTTTAGATAGCATCCGCATAAATCCTTATGATTTTGCTTTGATAAGGGACAAAGAAAATAAATCGAATTAAATAACATTAATTAATGCAGTACATTAAAGACACTATATCGCTATTTATTAAAGGAGAACTCCGATCAATTTTAACATTGAGCTCATTTTTTTGTAAATTTGGAGTGCTGTCAGTACAGAGAACAACGACAAAAATCGGTGTTGCCTACACCGTGTTATCCTCTTTTTAAAATATGCACCCTGTTGACTTAAATGGGGCAAGTTTTAAACCTGCTTTTAGCCTCTTAACATCCTTGATGTGTCATTACAAGTGCACAGCCAATGTGAGTGATTCCTTCAGAGTGAACACGGGTGAATCTGACTGCAGTAGATGTGAAAGATATGAATAAAAATGAAGTTAATTCGGCCAGCGCTCATACCTGTATTTATTTCCTGTTTTCGGTCGAAGTCCACAGTAGTCGATTGTCGAGTTCTCCACTGTTGCTTAGTTACCTATGATCACACGCCTCAACCTATGATCACACGCCTTACTTATAATTCAGCCTCAATTATCACCCCTCAAGAACAATTACAATGCTTTACAACTATAGAACAAAAAGAGTTAAATAAACTTATCACTTCATTTAAAACAACAACATGTTTATTAGATCCTATACCAACTAAATTACTGAAAGAAGTGTTACCTGTAGTGGAAGAGCCTCTCCTCAATATTATTAACTCATCTTTATCTTTAGGTCATGTTCCAAGAACATTTAAACTGGCAGTTATAAAACCTCTCATTAAGAAACCACAATTAGACCCGCATATCAAATCTTCCTTTTATGTCTAAAATATTAGAAAAAGTGGTGGCTCTTTCTTACAAGAAAATGATATCTATGAAAAGTTTCAGTCTGGATTCAGACCGCATCACAGCACTGAAACTGCGCTCGTTAAAATTACAAATGATTTACTTTTAGGATCTGACCAAGGCTGTATCTCAATACTAGTTTTACTTGATCTTAGTGTTGCGTTCAATACTATAGATCACACAATACTCTTAGATCGACTACAAAATTATACTGGTGTTCAAGGACAAGCATTAAGTTGGTTCAGATCATACTTATCTGACCGCTACCATTTTGTCTCTTTAAATGGAGAAAAATCGATCATAACTCCAGTAAACTATGGAGTGCCGCAGGGATCTGTGTTAGGCCCTCTGTTATTCTCAATATATATGCTGCCACTTGGAAATATTATAAGGAAACATGGAATTAGTTTCCATTGTTATGCTGATGACACTCAAATATATATTTCATCACGGCCGGATGAAAACGCTAAATTATCCAAATTGACAGAATGTGTTAAAGATATAAAAGATTGGATGACGTGTAATTTTCTTTTATTAAATCCAGACAAGACAGAGGTAATACTTATCGGTTCAAAAAACCGCCCACAAAACCTCTCACAATACAATTTTAACATAGTAGGATGTCCTGTTACTTTATCCTCTACAGTAAAAGACCTGGGTGTTATACTCGATTGCAACCTGTCTTTTGAAAATCATATTTCATATGTTACAAGAACAGCCTTTTTCCACCTTAGAAACATTGCTAAGCTACGTAACATGCTATCAGTTTCCGATGCAGAAAAGTTAGTTCATGCATTCATGACCTCGAGACTAGATTACTGTAATGCTTTATTAGCCGGTTGTCCTGCATCCTCAATAAACAAGCTACAGTTAGTCCAAAATGCAGCTGCTAGAGTTCTTACTAGATCAAGAAAATATGATCATATAACACCGATTTTATCATCACTGCATTGGTTACCTATAAAGTTCCGTATCAATTACAAGGTATTGCTACTGACTTATAAAGCCCTAAACGGCTTAGCTCCAGTCTATTTAACGGATCTTCTATCGCCCTATAATCCATTGCGCTCTTTAAGATCACTAAATTCGAGGCTTTTGGTCATACCTAGGATATCCAGATCCACCAAAGGAGGGAGAGCATTTTCACATTTAGCTCCGAAACTCTGGAATAGTCTTCCTGATACTGTTCGTTGCTCAGACTCGCTCTCCCAGTTTAAAACTAGATTAAAGACGCATCTTTTCAGCCAGGCATTCATATAACATTTTAAATCTTACTGTTCAAACTACAATCCGGCCTCTAGTTCATAAATGCCAGAGGAGAACTGGCTCCCGACTGAGCCTGGGTTCTCCCAAGGTTTTTTTTCTCCATTAGGTCACCTGATGGAGTTTTAGGACACCATTAGGTCACTTGATGGAGTTTTCGGTTCCTTGCCACTGTTGCCTTTGGCTTGCTCAGTTGGGGATATTTTGGGGATATTAATTTAATTTTATCAATCAATAAATTTACACTAGAAACAACCTTGTTGTGTTATTTTGGTTTAATGCTGTGAAGCTGCTTTGATGCAATCTGTATTGTGAAAAGCGCTATATAAATACACTTGACTTGACTTGACACGCGTGAACTCGACAATCGACTACTATGGACTTCGACCAAAAACAGGATGTAAATACAGGTATGTGCGCTGGCCGAATTAACTTCATTTTTATTCATATCTTTCACATCTACTGCAGTCAGATTCACCGTGTTCACTCTGAAGGAATCACTTTACATGGCTGTGCACTTGTAATGACACATCAAGGATGTTAAGAGGCTAAAAGCAGGTTCAAAACTTGCCCCATTTAAGTCAACAGGGTGCATATTTTAAAAAGAGGATAACACGGTGTAGGCAACACCGATTTTTGTCGTTGTTCTCTGTACTGACAGCACTCCAAATTTACAAAAAAATGAGCTCAATGTTAAAATTGACCGGAGTTCTCCTTTAAGCATCTTATGTTCTAACTGGTCTGTTGTCTACTAACTGTACTGAAATCACTTTAATTGCAAGTACTCTACGCTTTAGAGTTCACCTAATAATCTTCAAAGCTGCAAGTACTTGTGAGCCAAGAAATGTTAAAGATTTATGCTGACATTCTCCATATACTCCACTTTGAAACATTTTTATAGAGCAGTGTTTCTTGGGTGTTTTTTGTCTGATAAATGTGGTCATATGACACATATAACTAGCACTTTGCACTCTAAAGCAGATTTCATTTGTTCAGATAGGTTGATATTAATTATATTGCCTAATGAAATATACTGTAATAAACTGTAAAATATACAGATGACAAAGTTTTTTTAAATCTGTGTTCTCACATTGCTATGCACATTATGTACACATAAAAAACTTGAGATGAAGCACTATAATATTTATAACAATTTAAAACCATTTAAACAAAAGGAAAAATTTGCATACTGCAACTTTGCAACTTCCGAAATCTTCTTGGACCCACTTCTAAATGGGTAATTCTAACAGCTGTAATAGCTGATTTTAAGTCATGACAACTTGACACTTAATGTACAGTCAAAAACATTTACTTAATTACATGAGTGAATTCAACAAAAAAAACAAAAAAAAACTGTTGCCCTTTGTTCTGAAGTTTCTCTGAAGTTCTAAAAACACCTCATTTTTTCAGTGCATGCAAATTAAATATAAGAGAGAATGTGTGTAAATGATGTATGTGGTGTGACATGCTGAGTAAATATTTGAAATATAAGGGGTCTGAGCTTTAATCCACAATCCAGCCACCAGTGCCAGAATTCATTCCAGCTGCTTAAGGCTTTGTAAAAGTGTCAATATGACAAATGGACTGTATATTGTGTGTGCAGTGTGATTGTCTGTGTGTACTGGAAGCTTTCCTGAACTCTCTAAGCACAAACTGATCCAGCAAGCATGTGGACGGCCTGCCAACCCTCTGACCCACATTCTCTTATTCTTGGCCGTTCTGTCCGTATCTTTGCGAAAGACTGCTAGACAGCTACACATGTGAACTTGCGTTTACAGTACGCTGATTATATGTCCGTGTACGTCCCCTTGTGTGCGTGTCTGCAGGCTAAGCAGCAAGCTAATGTCTTTCATTAACAGTCATAATAGCTCAGGCTTTTGACCACAATAGCTTGTAAATTCGACACACTGGTCCGATGGTTAACAGTTCGGTCCAACCTCAATACCAAAATAGGTTTCCTTCACCCATATTTTTTAATGCAAGTATTCGGGGTGAAATTGCAGGTTTCTATGATTGTTCACGGCAACTTCCACCCTACCCTTAAGCAAAGTAAGCCATGGTTCTTCTGAGGGCTTATGCATAAGAAATCACAGCACAGCTCTATGAGATCTGGGAACATGTACAGATTTCCACTCAGTTTAACAGACCTTCGGTTATTTACCCTAGATGTTCCAAAAAAATGTTCCCTTTTATTTTCTTTACCCCTACAGCACACAGATTGAAGTTGAATTTTTTTTTAAAGATTAACATGGTGTAATACTCTGTCACATGTATAAAGATGCATGCAAAACACACACACACGCACGCACACACGCACACACACACACACACACACACACACACAGAGAGAGAGAGAGGTTCAGGGATTTTGGCAGCTCTGTACGAGTTCTGAGTACTTTCACACAGTCTGGAGGCTATAAATAGAGCAAGGCCTCTGGATGACTGCCCACCCTTCCTTAACTCTTAATAACCATTGGGTCTACCCTACAGTTACGGGCCGTGCACTTCTGCTCACACGCAAACCTGTAAGAAAGCCTCTTTTAAGAGGGTATATGCCACGAACATGAACATAAACACATGCTCATAAATATACTGGATTTTGGGTGCTTTTAGAAACATTAGATGGGTAATTCATTGTTTTGTGAAGCTTGGGTGAAAAAGAAAATAAGCCTGCATTTTCACTCTAGTTCACAATGCTCTATTCAAAACAGGCTCTCTCACACAGACTTATTAAAGTTATGAAATAAAATGTCATTATATCAGAGGCATAAAGGTGACTTGACTTGGCTATTACATATTGTGGCTAATTTGATAATGTTTTTAGCAGGGAATGCACAATATAAAAATATGGTAAAATATTGAAAAGTTTTTTATTTTAAAATGGTAAAATATTGATTATTGGCCGGTATTAGAGATTTTAAAAAAATTATTAGATTAGTCGATATTGGATATACATATACTGTATAAAGAAGATTGTGGATTGTGCATGCCCAATTTTTACATATAACGCTCAGTTAAAATTAACCTTTAAAAACATGAATAATTTAACTCTGTATGTAAAAATGCTAATTTATATTTAGCAGATAAAGATACATTTAAAATGTCCATTTAAAAGTATCCTACATTTTTATTTTTTATATTAATTTACACAACAAAATAGCAAAGAATTTTAATATCACTTATCACCCATGACATGAAAATAATTATCGTTATATTGGCTAGAATTTTAAAATCAGCACTTACTTTTAGCTACTAAGAGTTTAGTACTATCAGCTTAATTTAACCTATTTTACCATGTTTAAGTCCATTCTACAGAATTCAACAGATTCTTCCCAAAATCAGCACTGAAGTGCAGCTAAGTGCAGAAGGGTCTGTAGTTAAAAAGAGAGTTAATAAAAAAGAGAGATCCAGACAAATTAAAATAGAGAAGTGTAAATAATTAGGAAGAGAAGAGAAGAGAAGAGAAGAGAAGAGAAGAGAAGAGAAGAGAAGAGAAGAGAAGAGAAGAGAAGAGAAGAGAAGAGAAGAGAAGAGAAGAGAAGAGAAGAGAAGAGAAGAGAAGAGAAGAGGAGTAGTAAGAGAGTACCAGTTGGTCTTATCTTCCTCCCTCTTTAGTGTGCACATACCGTGCAGTATGAGGGCGTCTGGATGCTGGTTCTCTCTCGCTGCTTGTTTTGCTTAGCTACTGTTTTGTCTTACTCCTCCTGTGCTCCAACCAACCCTATATGAATATATGTGTCTGTGTTTGCGTATGCATTCACAGATCTGCGTGTTTCTTCCTGGGTATTGTTAGTACGACTCAGATGCAAGATATGATATGGTCTGCTTTTGTTTATGTCCTCCTTTCTCCTTTAATTTTCTAGGCCAGTTCACAATGGACAGAAATCAGCTACTATCAGATAACAGAGAAGTGTCTCAGATCCTGTTCTCCCACCATGAGAGAAATATTTTGCAGAAGGAAATACCAGGACGTTCACTCTGAATGGCGTTAACATGAAGCCAAAGAGTGGCACTCGCTTCATATCTGCAGAGTAAAACAAAAACTTTCTGTAAAGGAGCAGAATGTGTCCACAAGGGAGACGGTTATGAGGGACACATATAGTGCACGGAAATTAAATGGGCTGTGAGCAGGTTTTTGTGCAAGGAGGAGAGGGAGAAAAGAGGTGAGGGAACCAGGGTTAAAGATAGAGTAATGGAGACCATGAAGGGAGGTGAGAGGGGGTTGGGAAGAGGTCATAAGTTTATGGAGAGAATATTTTTTTCTCCTATGTGCCCTCTCCCTGACACCCCTCCTTACAGAGAGATTTGGAGAGGAGAAAAGGTACACACACACACACACACACACACATTCTTGTACATCTTTATGAGGACATTCATTGGCACAATGCAATCTCTAGCCGCTTACCCTAACCTTACCCATCACAACTAAGCGCCTTACCTGAACCCTGACCCTAAACCTACCCTTAACCTAATTATAACCTTATCCCTAAAACCAAGTCTTGACCCTCAAACAGGCCTTTAAAGGGGTCTCAGAAAGTGAAGACCAGCCAAAATGTCCTTACTTTACTCTCTTTGTCCTCACTCCAGTGGTCTAAAACTCAAACTGGTCCTCACAAAGATAGTTGTACAAGTACACACACACAAAGAAAAACAAAGAAGAGATAGCCGTTTACAAATACACTGATTCTCCTAAAGCAGACATGTGCAAACTACACCCCACGGCCCGGATCCAGCCTTCCGCGCGGCTTAATCAAGCCTACAGGTCATTCATAATGAAATCATTTTTTCATTTAAATAGCTCCATTATCTTACTGTAGGACCTTACAAGCCTTCATGCGCATTTTAACAAGCTCAGTGTTGCCAGATTTCGAAATCCAAACCACCCAATCTAGCAACCATGAACATGTGCTCTCTCCTTCCACTTCAGAGTAAAATAATAGGTTATTGTGACTTTTATCTCAGAATTTTGACTTCCATTTCTCAAGATTTTGACTTAATATCTCACGTGACTTTTTATCTTGCAATTGTGATTAATTTCTCTAAGTTGCAACATTATGAGACTTTGACTTTATATCTCACAACGTGACTGTATATATTACAATGTGACTTTATATCTCATAATGTGACTTCATATCTGACAATGTTACTGTATCTCACTGTATGTTACTCTATCTCACAATGTGAATTTTTATCTTGCAATGTGACTCATTTCTCCTAATTGCAAACTTTATATCTGAGAGATTGACTTTTTATTTTATAATGTAACTTTTTATCAGGCAATGTAACTGTATATCTCACAATGTGACTTTATATCTCTCATAATGCAACTATATATCTAACAATTACCTTTTATTACTTTTTACTCTGAGGCACTTGAAACAGGTTTCCAAACTCTTTATTGCAAAAAGGCACGGCTAAGCACAATATTCTGCACAGAAAAGTTTAATAAAGTTCATGTGTTCATTGCTGAGGCAGCTTGCTCTGTTTGGTGCCATTTATGAGAGCAAACCTTCTCAGTGATAACCTTTAAGAAACCAAACACATGATATTGTATTTAAAGCCCAATGTGGCCCCTGTGCCAAAAAAGAACTAAATAAAGGCATTACTATATCTTCCAAGCACATCTACCATGACACAGTATAGTAAATGTTTGTGTGGTGGTCATTTGCGATGTCTTAGACTTAGATTTACAAGGCCTGAGATGACCTCTGACATCTACAGCTTCTGAGCTATTCAGACACATTTCAGACAAGCCATTAGGACGAATAAACAAAGATAGAAACACGTCTGGAGAATAAGACTGTGTGCTAACAAAACAAGAGAAAAAGTGTATTCATGAACAAGCAGTTCAAGGTGGAAGAGCTTTATAGGATGAATATTTTGAGTTTGGTGTCTGTCTAATGTCAGGCTGACTCAGGGCTCGACTCCATCCCATTTCTCAAGTAGCATCAACACCTTAAGGCCTTAAACGACCTTGCAGACAGGAAATGTCAATCACACCAAGTTGGGACCTGAATGCAAGGCATGAAGGGAGAGGGAAAAAGTGAAGCACATGCAAAAGACCATGAATCACTTTCCCATAAACTATAACACAACATCATCACGCTTTTATTTTAAATCATGCAGATTAAACATAAATAATGCCACAGAATTCTGCTTATGACCAATGACAATGAAGTATTACATAAAATAAAGCCAAAATGAAGATTAGGGTTTGTTTTGTGAAAATGACACAGAAAACTGAAAACATCAGTGTGGTCAAATTCCGCTCACACCCTTGTCTTCAGAGACAAAAGATGGGTGTGATAATGACAGTCTGTTTTTTCTTTTAAAAAAAAACTCACTCTCTCACAAGCCATATATAGACACAAGACTCCCTTTTTCTGCTTAGCGTGGGCAGAGAGAGTGAAAAAGAGGGAGAAAGAGAGAGAGCGCTCTAAAAATAAACCATCTGTTCCAGGAGCAGGTCAGGTGGGAGGCAGGTCTGACGCGGCATGACAAGGAAGATGAGAAGAGAGAAAAGCAGAATTATAAGCCGTGAGGAAAATGATACGGTGATCTGTTAGAGAGAGAAAGGACGAGGGAGAGACTGAAAGAGAGAGATGCCAAGAAGGGGGTTTTCACTGGACAGCTCGCTATACCCCTGCGCGAGTGTGTGCGTGCGTGTTTGGTAAAGCCACAGGCAGACTTAAAGACAAACACCAGGGCCAGCTTGTGGAATGATGAATGTGTGGAGAGAGTCAGCAGAGAGCAGAGCAGAGCAAACGAGAGGAAATGAAGGCATGGAGAGAGAGAGAGTGAGAGCGAAGGGAGCACAGAGGGGCCCTGAAAAATATCATGTGTCATCGGTGTGCTTGTGCTTGAGCAAAAGTTTGTTTGGTGTGCTTTTTGAAAGTGTGATTTATGGGTGTAGATGAGTGTGTGAGTGAGTGAGTGAGTGAGTGAGTGAGTGAGTGAGTGAGCCGGGGTCTGCATGAGACTTCAGGGAAAGAAGGATTAGAGTGGAAAGACGGACAATGTGTATAATGGAAAAATTAAGCTTTAAAAATTATGAGCACATTGAGGAAATGATCAAATTATCAAAAAGTTTGCCAACTGGATTTTTATGGATAAATTAAGCAATTTTTCAATGTTAAGGTACAGTTAGACAACTATGCAAGCCATTCATACTCTACCATTTTAAAGTTTAGGAGCAGGGATTTTTAAGGGATATAAATTAATTTCATACAGCAAAGATACATTAAATTGATCTAAAGTGAAGATATTTTGTCACAAAAAAAAAATCTATTTCAAATAAATGCTGTTCTTTTGTACTTTTTAATTCATCAAAGAATAATGAAAAATATTAATTAGCACAACTATTTTCAACACTGATAATAATAATAAATATTTCTTGAGCTGCAAATCTGCATATTATACAAATTTCTGAAGGATCATGTGACACTGAAGACTGGACTAATGATGCTGAAAATTCAACTTTGCATCACAGGAATAAACTATATTTTAAAATACATTAAAATAGAAAACAGACATTTTCAATTGTAATAATATTTCATAGCATTACTGTTTTTACTGTATTTTTGAAGAAATAAATGCAGCCTTGGTGAGCAGAAGAGACCCCAAACATTTGAAAAGTAGTTTAGGTTGATTTCCCCAAAAGTTTTTTGAGCATTTCCAATTAGGGTTGCACCGATATGAACATTTTGGCCAATACCGATAACCGATAATTCTTTATATTTGAAATCCAATAACCGATATATTGGCCGATAAATCTAAATCCAAATTTTTATATAATTTTTGAGAGTCTGATTACAAAAAGAAAAGTCTCACCATTAAAAGCCATGTCCCAAGCACACAATTATAATGTTCTCATTACAATTTTATGTAGCCTATATGACAGCCTGCACTTGTTGCAGTTAACCGTACTTTCCTTTTTTGAAGGGATTCCAATATTCATATTCAAGCAATTCAAAAGCATCATGGCGAACAGTGCACATCTGAAGCATCTCAGCTGAAGGAAATAATCCATTATTTATCGGCTTTAATATATCAGCCAAATTTTCTTATCGGGCCGATAACGATAAGATTAAAAATGGACATATATCGGCCAATACTGATATGGTGGCTGTTATATATCGTGCATCCTTAATTCCCAATCAACACACAGCAACAATGGTACAACCATTATGAATTTGGGGCGGGACTATCTATTTGTCTGACCAATGGATGATAGGGTTTGCTGGTTTTAGAGGGGTTTTACCCACTTTTAAGTGGTTAGGCTTGGAGACTGCCCACTGGGAGACCACCTTAAATCAGCTAAGACCAGCAAATCAGTGTAGTTTAGCAGGATAAGGAACCCTTTTATGAACCAATACACAACTCATGGTCACTTTTATTTATAATATGTCAGCTATTTGAATTCAGTTTTCAGATTGATTCATTTGAGTAATGCTAGCTGACCAGTTATTTCCTAAGATGGGTACAATAAAACAAAATTTAAATTAGTGATGTTTGTTTGCTGCCACAAGGAGCCATTTACTTCGCAAGCCATAAAAATGTAATGACTGACAGGAAAAATGTAGAAAACAGACAATAAAGGGGAAGGGGGATCATCAGACCTTTTGGAAGTCTCACAAAAAAAAAGTCTTTCTGGTACTCTTACCCTCTCCCTTCTTTCTCTGTCTGTCTCCCTCTCTTCAGAGCCTCTCGTGACAGGAGTTTCCTGGAATAAAGGAGTCCATCTGCTTTTCATTCAGGCACATAATGCGTTTCAGGAGACTACATTACCCCCCCCAACACACACACACACACAAAACACAGAGTGCTCATTCACCCCTTTACCCAGAACTTCACACTTACTTGTTAATGTCGAATTTCACTTTGCCATTCAAAGTAGATAACCCTTCTGTGATTACATCATAGTTTGGACAAGGACAGATTGGGGTAAACCTTGAAAATAACCCATTAATAATTACTAGGAAAACCGAGCACAGAGTGAAGTTAGTAAAAAGGTAAAATTTCCTTGTGTATTGTCTACATTTGAGGGTAGATTTGACATGTGTTGCTTTACAATTAGAGTTCAATATTTCTGAACCCATCACTGAAATGCTTCCATTTCCTGAAATGCCTGCCAGCGAGCCAGACAGGGGGCGGGGCGTTTTCTGGGCGTGTGGATGGTGAGCCAATCATCTTGCGATTGCGAACGCATGGGGTGACTCGCCCCGCCCCTTCACTCACGCTGGCTGAAAGAGTCTGCATGCTCATGTCCCGCAGAATCAGAGACGCGATAGAAGCCGATAAGACACGATGCTTTATCTACTCTCTTTTTGAAAGTACCCGTGGGATCAAAGTCTTTTATCAGTCGTTTTTTGAAGTTCGACACGTATTTGGATACATCCCGTTTGATAAAACGCAGCATTTCTGAGTTGTCCCAGCCGAAATAGAGGAGTTTATTCTCTTGTTTCAGCCCGTTTCATGTGACTAGACGTCCTCCATCTGTCCCATCTGCACGACAGCACAGGGACGGTGGACATCACTGGACATTTACGGATAGAGACTGGACGACACGCCGTGATTTGAATGCCTTTGCAGGGACTTTGGTGGCTTGTGTGCTGCAGACAAGGCTTCAGTTTGCTGGCTCGGGATCATGGAGAGAAAGAGGAGGAAGAGTCTTTCGAGTTACGCAATCAGGACGAACACACACACACGGGACGGGTATGTAGACAAAACTAAAACTGTGTCACAAAACCTAGTAAGCTGACTACCTAGACAGCAATTTTAGCCATCACAGTATGACATCCATCATGGTTCATTCCTTTAGTTTAAGGTAACTAATATCTGTATTGATGTTACTCTTACTTTTTTCCAAAAAGTGGATTTATCCTTTTCAAATTGTCTAGTAGCTAATCTAATACTATTCCACTGGTCATTACCACAAAAGTAACAAGTAACTTTGATTTTTTTCAAAATAAATTAAGTTATTGCTGTTTTTTGCCATTGAATTCTATGTGGATGTGTAGTTCAGATCTCAATTCACAACTTTCAACTAGTAGTCTATATTGCTAGTTGCTGTTGGTATCCTTTCCAGTTTACTTTTTATTTGGTACTAGTAGGACTACTTTGTTAGGTATAGAAACTCTAACAATAGTTACTAGTATTTAGTCCTTCTTAGGCTACTTATTTACTACTAGACACTTGTAGCCTACCAATTTCTGAGACCCTAGTAGTATCTATCCTAAATGTCTTTAGTTATATTTCTTGTCTCGCTAGTCACAATTGCTTTTTTTATGTTACATACAGTGAGGAAAATAAGTATTTGAACACCCTGCTATTTTGCAAGTTCTCCCACTTGGAAATCATGGAGGGGTCTGAAATTGTCATCGTAGGTGCATGTCCACTGTGAGAGACATAATCAAAAAAAAAAAAAAATCCAGAAATCACAATGTATGATTTTTTAACTATTTATTTGTATGATACAGCTGCAAATAAGTATTTGAACACCTGTCTATCAGCTAGAATTCTGACCCTCAAAGACCTGTTAGTCTGCCTTTAAAATGTCCACCTCCACTCCATTTATTATCCTAAATTAGATGCACCTGTTTGAGGTCGTTAGCTGCATAAAGACACCTGTCCACCCCATACAATCAGTAAGAATCCAACTACTAACATGGCCAAGACCAAAGAGCTGTCCAAAGACACTAGAGACAAAATTGTACACCTCCACAAGGCTGGAAAGGGCTACGGGGAAATTGCCAAGCAGCTTGGTGAAAAAAGGTCCACTGTTGGAGCAATCATTAGAAAATGGAAGAAGCTAAACATGACTGTCAATCTCCCTCGGACTGGGGCTCCATGCATGATCTCACCTCGTGGGGTCTCAATGATCCTAAGAAAGGTGAGAAATCAGCCCAGAACTACACGGGAGGAGCTGGTCAATGACCTGAAAAGAGCTGGGACCACCGTTTCCAAGGTTACTGTTGGTAATACACTAAGACGTCATGGTTTGAAATCATGCATGGCACGGAAGGTTCCCCTGCTTAAACCAGCACATGTCAAGGCCCGTCTTAAGTTTGCCAATGACCATTTGGATGATCCAGAGGAGTCATGGGAGAAAGTCATGTGGTCAGATGAGACCAAAATAGAACTTTTTGGTCATAATTCCACTAAACGTGTTTGGAGGAAGAAGAATGATGAGTACCATCCCAAGAACACCATCCCTACTGTGAAGCATGGGGGTGGTAGCACCATGCTTTGGGGGTGTTTTTCTGCACATGGGACAGGGCGACTGCACTGTATTAAGGAGAGGATGACCGGGGCCATGTATTGCGAGATTTTGGGGAACAACCTCCTTCCCTCAGTTAGAGCATTGAAGATGGGTCGAGGCTGGGTCTTCCAACATGACAATGACCCGAAGCACACAGCCAGGATAACCAAGGAGTGGCTCTGTAAGAAGCATATCAAGGTTCTGGCGTGGCCTAGCCAGTCTCCAGACCTAAACCCAATAGAGAATCTTTGGAGGGAGCTCAAACTCCGTGTTTCTCAGCGACAGCCCAGAAACCTGACTGATCTAGAGAAGATCTGTGTGGAGGAGTGGGCCAAAATCCCTCCTGCAGTCTGTGCAAACCTGGTGAAAAACTACAGGAAACGTTTGACCTCTGTAATTGCAAACAAAGGCTACTGTACCAAATATTAACATTGATTTTCTCAGGTGTTCAAATACTTATTTGCAGCTGTATCATACAAATAAATAGTTAAAAAATCATACATTGTGATTTCTGGATTTTTTTTTTTTTAGATTATGTCTCTCACAGTGGACATGCACCTACGATGACAATTTCAGACCCCTCCATGATTTCCAAGTGGGAGAACTTGCAAAATAGCAGGATGTTCAAATACTTTTTTTCCTCACTGTATGTAATGATTAAGTATTAGTGTCTTTTTAATAAGTACTAGTAAAACTAATGACTAGTAGTAAAATAAATGAGTGCTTATGTAAAGAATAGGTGCCAACGGTTAATGGAATGGCTACTAGTCACTATTTGTATAAGTACTAGTATATAAAGAACACTAAAACTTAATGAATAGTTACTATTGGAAAGGATGTTACAAAAAAGAACTATTAACATTAAAATTATTATTATCATGATTTATTGCCATAATCAGGCATTCTCAAACATTCCTACATGTGTATGATGCTGGAAAGATCATGGATTCATTTATGTGAGAATTATTTATTATATAGACAAAATGTTGAAATATTTTTGAGGCAGCACTGACAGGACAAATGTATTGATTTCTCAGTTTTAAGTGCTGGAAATGGAGTGTGATGAAAACACCTAGGCTATTCTTGCAAAACTAGTTTTACTGGTTATATTTTGAGAATTAAAGTAAAGCGCTCAAGCTTTACTTGCTAGATACCAATGCTTCCCATATATAATTTGTGTGACTTTCATATATGTTTACTATGTATGTGGTTTTGAGGGCTTTTTAATCCTAGCAACCTGATTACAGTGAGAAAATGAATTACACAAAATATTTAGTTGATACTTTGTCTAAGACAACTGTACTTCTGATGTATTATTTTCACTGTTCTCACACACAAGAGCTTATTGTTGAGGTGTTTCATGATTAGCCCATGTGTGTTTTAAAGGTACAAATCATTGTGAAGAACAGAGATGAAGGCTTCCTGTGAAATGTAATGAACAGTGAAGGGCATTCAGCTGAGCCAGCACTCCGGTTCCCCATCTATTTTACGCCTCTGTGCAACTGAACACATCCGCATGATCAAATATTTAATAATGACTCCTCTGTCAGTAAAATCTCTGGTATTGATCCCCGCTTGTACACTAAACGAGTTTTTCAACAGCACACAAAGGCTGTTTTGAGCTGTTCTGAATTAAAGCAGAAATTTTTCCAGTAAACACTATGTACTTCTTGGGATGGATAATTGCCTACAACCGAAAGTATTCCACACTGCATTATGACCCAACACCCACATGTAATGCCGACTTACCTCAAGTGTACTGTCTATAGTTAATATCAGTCCTCTGCTAGGCTAGTATAAAGAGATCTCTTGACATGTCTGGACATACATATTGTGAAACCATGTTACACACAATACACTGGGCCAATCAATTAGAAACAGCCTAAGGGACCTTTTGCACCAATCTCTTATGGACTGACCTCTTATCTCTCCCTACTCCCTTTATCCCCACTCTATCCATCCTCTATGGACTAATCACCCTAAAATCAATAATCTCCATATTTCCTTGGTGAAGTCTTATGCCATTAACCCATTTATGGCTCTGTGAAAGATTTCTGCGTGTGTGTGCATGTGTCAGGGTAATGGGGGTAGAATATAGGAGGTTAATAGGTCAGTGCATCCTCTTTTCCCCAGGGTCTTCATGCACCTATTTTTTTTTTTTTTTCTAAGGAGGCACCAATGGCAGTCCTTGGGGTCTATAGAAAAGACATGGCCAAAGGGAAAAAAAAGAGAAAAGGCATGGCCAAAGGAAACAAAAAACTTTAGACAGTGTGATGGGAAATAAGATAAAGACCAAATTTAGACATCTGATTGGGTGATTTCTGGATTTTTTGACTCAACTCATTTTGAATTTGATTGCATGATTAAATTTGATGAATTTGATCCATTGAACACAGCCAGACTCCGGTGTGTGATGTAAAACATTAGATAATGTTACATAGTCAACTGAGTGGCTGCCACATCTTTGGGTATCAAATATACAGTAATGAATCAGCTTTAAAGACTTGATAATCAGCTCTAACTGTTTGAATGGCTATTGTAATGCGAGTGACCATTTGCTGAGTCATTGTTTAAGGGCGCACAGAGCCTGAACTTTTATTATGATTTATCAGCCTTTTCTGGCTGTTGCACCACCACAATTCACTCTTGCTATTTTCATTGTTGCCACAGTGTCATTATTGATTATTGCTAAAAGATATTGATATCTAGAGTGCATCTGCAAGGCCTGGCTTCCTCTTCATGCCAGGCAGGATCAATAGACTGAGCAACAACCTTCAGTTGTCCTTCCTAGGAGAAACTGGTATGGTTGCTGCTCAGGTCTTGGTGGATGACATCTATTTCTCTGATGTTTATAATTAGCACTCTGCCCTTTGGGGGTTTGGACTAACAAAACTGATTCTTTAAGGACTTTGTAACATGTTGGAAAATCAAGCTAAACTAACTGTGTTTTGCCACATCGTAGCTGGTTTATAACTAAACTAGATCTGATTACTAAACTTGTTCAAGCTAGACACTCACTGCTTGACCAGTCACCATGTGCCACCAAAAAAACAGATTGACCATCTTAAACTGGTGCAAGTCCAAAATGGCCTACCAGCCCATGATCAGTTTGGATCAGCTAATGACTGGCTTTTACTGTTGTTGGGCAAATTTCTGTGTGAGAAATCCAGTCATTTCAAATGGGAATTTCCCGATGCAGATTTCGCATAGAGTTCAAGTTGGTCATTCGAATTCACCATGTTGACCAACAGAAAGCTGCTTGGTTTGAAAGTGACCTCTGTGTAAGCTGTGTTTCATACATCGCTATACTACTGACAATACACAATGGACCTTTTTGCCCACTAAACTTTATTGCCAAAGAGGAAATGCATGCTTGGAAGACATGGATGGTACGGAGAGGACTGGTTTGGTCTAGGAAAGCCATCTCCGGAAACATCCATTGACGTGTTTACACAAAGACCTCCTCCATTGCACCCAACCCTCTGTAGGCCACACACTCAAGCAGGTGGTTAGACCCCACAGACGTGTGTGTTTGGATACTTCCTCTCTGCAGTGACTGTTAACGGTCCTTATTTTGTGCCACAGGAGACCGCAGCTGAATGTATCATCTCGACAGATCCACCTTTAACTCAAATGTACTTCTGTACTATATTTATCCTGAAACAAACCCTACATTTCATCCTACAGTATGTAAAGTTAATACTTTGGCTCATAACTTAATGCTAAATTAAAGGGTAATAGTTTAACCAAAAATGACAACAAAATCGTCAAATTACTTTCTTTCTTCTGTGGAACATAAAATAACAAATTTAAACTTTCAACTGTTTTTTTTTTTTCCATACAATGAAAGTCACTGGTGTGCAAGAAACAGTTGAAACATTCTTCAAAATATATTTCTTCCACAGAAGAATGCAGGTTTGGGATGACATTAAGGTGACAGTCTTTCTCTTTAAGGCCATTATAGTCTGTTGGAGGTGTAGTGCTGGTTCAGGGATCTGCTTCTCCATGTGTGAGACTCTGACGTCAGCAGCCGTCCCCTAATCAAGCTGGCCAAACAGACAGCGGGCTAACTGAAAGAGCGCCTCTGTTTGTCCTGCATGCTCTGTTGCTCCCCCCTCTTTCCTATTTTAGAGTGACGAACTACCCTCGCTTCACTCTTCTGTGTTTCTCTTTGGAGACGCAAAACTTTCTTTCTTTTTGTTTTTGACATTCACGCTGTGCCTTGAAGATGTTATGACACGAGGACACCCGCCCACTGCAGCTGTTGAGTTGAGGAGCAGGGCATCCTGGGAAAGAAACACAAACTGGCAGGAGTTTCTGGCACAGACCTGGTGCTGTTAATGTATAACTGTAGAACCACAGAGCTTTGAGATGTTATTTCCCCCACACCCTCTACAACGAGCCAAAATCTTGCGCTATGCAGGTTAAAATTGAGGTTTAATGTTTTGTTGTTGTTTTTGTTGGAGAGATATGGGCAAAATAAACTGATTTTCCATAATGCTAAATTTGTTTTCCCCTTATGTTTTCACTTTTTAGTCTTAAAGTTTGCCAGCAACACATAGTAACTTAGACAAACTGTATAAACATAAAAATGGGTTCGACTGATACCTTGAAATTCAATATAAAAAGTTGAAGTGGAAGTGTTTCACATAACGAGAGAGAGAGAGAGAGAGAGAGAGAGAGAGAGAGAGAGAGAGAGAGAGAGAGAAAAAAAGGTAAATTAATATTTTGTTTTGTTTGGGTAGTCCTGCCTGTCCCTAAAATTCCATATAGGGTAGAACCAAAGAAAAAAACAAAAACGCACACAGGCGAACATCTGCTCCAGAAGCCCATGGTTGGCAGAGCAGTGGCATTTCCGCCCTCTTACTCAACCCTGTCTCTTGGGACACAGGAACGGAAGTGAGCCACGGAATAAACCCATCACGCCATCTCCTGCCTGGATGATTCATCCCGCTCCTCATCCCAGAATGCTCTTGCCAGAGGTCCCGCTCACACGCCATACCTTTCTCAGCCTTCCTATCTGACTTAAACCCTGATCAAGCCCCACTTGGATATAGAGTGCTGCAGGGATGACATATTTTTGCTGGCCAAAACCCAGTAACCAGTTTGTATTTTTAGCACTTCTGGTTCCATCGTCCTGAAGTCAATGGTTTTTTGATTGGGTTATTGGTTAAATGCCTGAAATAGAGTCTGTGGTTTTTCACGTTTTATTCTATGGCATAAAATACATCAGTAACACACCCTAGTGATTTTTAAAAATGCTTTTTCTTGTCTTGGAAAAAGGCGGTTGCTAACAAGTGGCTAAATGGGACTACAGAGGTTATCAGGGACATTAAATGTCATCACCAAACAGGAAACCTAATCTACTCACTAGTCCACTTTTTACAATCTCGTGTTTATAATTGCTCTCTTTCAAACTTGCAGGGAAAATGTTTTTTAAATAAAGACTGAAAGAGCTTAATGATTGTGACGCTGAAGTACTTTGACCATGGTCTTTTTGTAGCCTATGTATAGCTATATACATCTGGTGATTATAATTACTGTAGGCTTCAAAATTCATCAATGTTGTGTTCATTTGTGAAGACTGAACCAAATGGTCACAGAGATCCAAAATCCAAATAATAATCCAAAAGCCAATGGAGAAATTCTATTAGGTTTTTGTCGTGTGAACCAGGGAGCCGGTTTGGCCAACAAAATGATGGCATCACTCTATTGTGTGAAAAAGAACTAACTTTTAGCATTGTAAACTCTTAACATATGTCTTGTGAAGTGGCTTGCTGTGAATGGTATGCTACCAAAGAAAAATTTAGATGTGTTATTTTCTGAAATTCATCTGAATTTGAATTCTGGTCTGTGCTTTTGTGCCTAAAGCACTACGGGTTAAAAGAAGAAGCATGCATCACTCAGAGGAAGAGAAAGTGTGTGAGAGAGAAAGAGAGGTTTAATGACAGCTCTCTATCTTGCTTGCTGAGCCTGTCCAACATTTATGGTGCCTCTCCACCCTGATTAAACATTAAGCAAGTCTCATTATACACACCCCTTTTGGTCTGTAACACACTTTTTTATCTTCTTTCTCACCTCTATCCTCCTGCTAGCCTGGCAAGCCAGACCTACATCAAGATGTTAGGTCTGGCAACTCACCATAGACACGGCTCAATCCGAGGGGCGGGATAAACGGCTGTCTTTCAAATTCCCTCTGCATGCAATAAGACAGCGTTTCAACCAACCAGAGCGTTTTCCCAACAGTGGAGCTAACGTTAGTTGATAGATTCAATTTTTGAATCTGGCAGGCAAAACTACGAACACATGTTCCTTTTTTAAGAATGACTTAAGTGCCATTCTTTGCTCTTTTCTCAAAGAAAAACCTAACTCCAAGTCCTCCAGAGTCGCGGCCAAAGCCGATTCGAAAGACTGTTCTCCAGCAGCAGCAGCCATTCTTTGTTTTCAAGTAGCAGGGAACTGTCGCAACTCTGTCATCATTATGTTAAGCCCGCCCCGCCTACTCTATGTGATGTGATTGGCCTGACCCAATTTAGGTTTTTACAGCTCCGAAAGTCAACGGAGAGTTGCTAGACTACCCTGGCTGCAAAATAAATTTTGCTGCCGCTAGGGTGCATCTAGATTTTTAGGCTATCCTCCTGCTCTTTTATTTCCACTCTTCCTCTGGCAGAGACCTCAGCCGTCCATCTTATTTGGCCATCATTGTGAATGCATGTGTGTACTAAACTTAGCAGCTCTAGTTGTAAATTGTGGCATGCTAATTGTGAAGCATCTTGCCGCTGACCTGGATGGCGTTTCATAGATTTAGCTCCAAACCTGTCAGAATGTGATAATATTTCAAATGTTTTTCTTGCAGCAGTGATTAATACATTCAGATAGTTTTCAGTGATAGATTTGGCTGCAAACTTAGCATCTTTTAACCATTTTTTTTTTGCATATACTTTTTTCAGTTTACCCTACATATATTATTGCTGCTGAAAATTCAGCTTTGCCATTACAGGAATAAATTACATTTTTAAATATATTCAAATAGAAAACAGTTATTTTAAATTGCAATAATATTTCACAATATTACTTTTTTTTTTTTTTTTTTTGTTCCAATAAATGCAGCCTTGGTGAGTATAAGAAACAATATAAAATGTAATTAAAACCTGAAATAGAAAAAAACCCTGAAAAATTATATTTGCTTTTCATTGAAATGTTATGAAATTGAAATTTTGCCTGTTTAGCTTCATGACCCTCAGGAGCCCCCGGTTTCGGCACTGAACGTTCCTCCGAGGCTGTGCCAAAGCCCAGAAACATGATACCACAGTGCGGCACAGACTTAGACACACGCTCTCTCTCTCTCTCACACACACACACACACACACACACACACACACACACACACACACACACACACACACACACACACACACACACACACACACACACACACACACACACACACACACACACACACAGAGAGGTGCGTGTCTGTGAAATGGGTCAAGGTGAGGGGGAGCTAGAGTTACAGCTGATGTGAAGTGTCAGACTGAGTCAGTTTACAGCTAGGATCGATTTTGATAAACCTCACCGAGTCACTGGACCAAAGGGCAGAATCAGAGCCAAAGCATACCAGTCATTAACGGGAACCCGCAGCCTAGCCGAGCGTGGCACCGCAGCCCGGGGCTGCCGGTGGGTGGTTGACAGGGGTCAGATGGTCATCTCAGTGGGTAGAAATACACGGTTGTATAAATGAGTCTCCTTGTAATTTTCCTGGAAATCAACTTTAACTAGAATCCGCTCATAAACAGTATTTATTGCAAATTGCGGGCTGCTCGCTGCCTGTATGTCGAAACACTGCAGTTATTGACTACAGCACCATTCACAAGAAAATTGCTGGCAAAAT
Organism: Abramis brama; assembly: GCF_963993115.1. NCBI lineage: Eukaryota > Metazoa > Chordata > Actinopteri > Cypriniformes > Leuciscidae > Abramis > Abramis brama. The sequence goes on from NC_139963.1 coordinate 34,004,258, forward strand.
GGTAGGAGCAAACTAATCCTTCAGGACACTTTTGTACATGTTTATTTGTAGCCATCACCTCCCAGAAGGTATCGGAGGCTTCGCTCTGTGTGTGTTTTAGGTTAATAGTGTTGACAGAGGCAACATAGTTCAAAGTAGGAAATGTTTCCCTCTATGTATTTTTCTATTCGTCCCTTCCTCTCGTATGCCATTAAAGGGATAGTTCACTCAAAAATGTAAATTCTGTCATTATTTATTCATCCTCACGTCGCTCCCAAACCTGTATGACATTTTTTCGTCTGTGGAACACAAGATTTTTGTCAATACAATGAAAGTGGAAATTCAGTCTTTCTTTAAAATATCTTCTCTGTGTTCCAAGAAGTCAACAGTTTTGGAACAACATGAGGGTTTGCATTTTAGGGTGAACTCTCCCTTTATTCAGGTTTACAAGCATGTCAATTAGCACAGAGAGGAAACTAAAGCTGACATCAGATCCGTTTGCAGGGAAGGACAGTGTGTATTTACTGTCCGCTGGGTGTGAAGGGTCTGAGGGCTGGCTGCGGGACAGAGTTGGTCCAGAGGGGCTGGGTGGAGCAGAACTGGGTTGGTATTTCATGTAGATGGATTGAGCACAAAAGTACTCTGTGTCTTTGTCAGTTCTGAGAACGGCCCTCGTTTTGAATGTTATGATCTGCCTGCAACAGTTGAGTGCCTGGGACTGCTTTGTGTGTGTGTGTGTGTGTGTGTGTGTGTGTGTGTGTTTGAATCCACTGCCAATTACTACAGAAGAGGTGCTGTTTCTAAGTGCACTTGTTCAAAGAGGTATGTATGTGTGTGCGTGTGTGTGCACGCTCATGACCTAGTGACTAAATTACTGAAGAATGTTAGCCAAATTGGAAAAGCTCAAACGCAAAAAGGTTTGTAAAGAAACTAACAATGTTACATTTTACCGGAATGAATGAATGAATGAATGAATGAACATCTGCACATCTGCATTCATTTTACCGGAAGATCCAGTTATAAACTTTTGTTGAAGAGCTCAAAAGTAAATCAAAAAATGAAACATGCATAGATGAATTGTTCAAAATAAGATCAATAACATACATTTAGAAAATAGTTGAAGTGAATTTTAATTTCATCCATTCATCCATTCTGCAAACCGCTTATCCTCAGTATGGTCGCGGGTTTTCATTTCATGGCGACTTTGCCTTTTATTTAAAAGTTTTATGTCAGGGTTCAGGAATTGGTTAGAGAAAGTAACTAGATTTTAACTCTACATTTTAAGGAGTTCTAGGCAATTTTGGCACATTGCAATACAGTTGCTAGAGTGTGTTTGTAGCAAAATTGTGTGCAGTTACATTTCTGGGTGTGTTTTTTCGTAGCATGTTTCGTATGCAGTTGCTAGGGTGTTATGAGTGTGTTTTTAGTGCATTGTTGTGCAGTCACTAGAGTGTTTTGGGTAGTTTCAGTATGAGTCTTTGAAGTTGCTATTGGGTGCTCTGACTCTTCTAATGGCAATTTTACCAGGTGAAAGTTGTAAGTCTACTTGGAATGGAAATAGCATACGTCTCCTCGAAAAGCTGCATAATTTGACATATCATATGCTTGTGTACCTAAGGGTTTGTTCAAATACCTAACCTTAAGCTTGAGTAGTAATAGGGATGCTTGCCTTGTCTAGCTTAATTCAAGAACAATAGAGGTCAATGGGAAGTCCAAATTTAGACTGCTAGATAATTGTGTGTGTATGTGTGGTAGTTTCAGAACGTTACACTACAGTATATCATGTAGCAAAGAGGAAGTGTGGTCAGTTTTGCACCACTCAGCTTTATATCCGCAGAGCCCTGGAGATTTTCTCCAACCAAGGGAGATTTTGAGTCCAGGAAATGACCTTATGACTCACAGCACTAGATTAGGCATTTATACAGTTGTTTGACAATTACCAACAAATTGCATGACTAAATATATCATTAATTCATAATTTAATTTGAGACTGATGAAACACTATACAGCCAGCCGACTTCCAATATGACCAACTGATGTGGCTGCGTTGAGCCACATCAAAGGGTTTCCAGGTCATTCAGGTTGACCTTTCCTGGACCCCTGCCGCAGTCCAGAGCTCTTTTCTGGTTCCGTCTTCCCCTCTTTAATATGAGCTTTGAGATTGAGAAGGGGAAGCCAGACCTGAGGAATGCACAAAAGAATCCGGACGTCCCGTCGAACCCTAGCCTATCAATCATCTGCGCAGGCGTCAACAGATTTTGAGTCCACTGCTCTTTTTAGCACATTGTGAATGGTTTGTGCAACCAGTTTGGATAACAATGAATATTTTGGTATAATACTAAAAACTCTGAAATTTTGTTACCATGGCAACCCAAAACTTAAGTAGCAAATCAAACCATATGATGTTTGTTGAACATATCGAAACAGAGGAAGTGAAAGAGACAGAATGTTCTCTACGTACTGCACATTTGTCAAGAATATGTAGCAGAGTTTACTGGAAAGAAAGTGTGAGATCAATACCTGCCAGATACCCATGTGTTCTGTCCTTTCTCCTTTACAGGGGCAACTAGAGGTCACTCTGTCTCAGCCCACTCGCACAGCCAACGGCACACCCTGGTGAGTTCAGACATTAATGATGTTTAATAGAGTGTGTGTGTGTGTGTGCGTGCGCGCACGTGTGTCTGTCTTACATCTCCTTCACGAATCTGGACTGAGAGAGGTTTGAATACAAATAGATTTGTCAGTCCGTTCAGCACATACCTTACAAAAACCTATTGTGACGTTGCAGTGACAGTGGAATCAGATTGTAATACCATGGTATTTTGATATAAAAGCATATAGAAAGTGTCTCTTAAGCTCACCATGGCTGCATTTATTTGATCAAAAATAAAGCAAAACAGTATATTGTGAAATAATAATATTAGAATTTCAAATATTTTTGAATATATTTTAAAGTGTAATTTATTTCTGTCATCATTACTCCAGTCTTCAGTGTCACATGATCCTTCAGAAATCAGTCTAATACAGGGTTCACCAATCTCGGTCCTGGAGGGCCGCTGTCCCTGCAGAGTTTAGCTCCAACCAGCTCCAACACACCTGTTTGAAAGTTTCTAGTATGCCTAGTGAGACCTTGATTAGCTGGTTCAGGTGTGTTTAATTGGGGTTGGAGCTAAACTCTGCAGGACAGCGGCCCTCCAGGACCGAGATTGGTGAACCCTGGTCTAATATGATGATATGCTGCTCAAGAAACATTTCTTATTATTATCAGTGTTTTGTAGTTTTTTTTTGTTGTTTTTTTTTTGGTGAAGAGAAGGTTGAAAAGAAGAGCATTTTTTATATATATATATATATATATATATACATAAAGTTACAAGGCCACTTGTAAGGTAATGGTATGTGGGCCAGCCTGACTGTGTCATAGATTTTGGGTGTGTCAGCACAAAGAATCAAACACACAGAAAATGTTATTACTGTGCATTTAATCACTACAAATGAGCAGTTATTTTATTGTATTGTCAAGATTGTGTGTGTGTGTGTGTGTTAGCATGTTGAGATTTGCATGAAACCTTCAGCCAGACGGTGACTCAGTCTTTTTTATCGCGTGTAGAGGTCGCTCAGTCCCATCACAGATTAGACACATACGTCCTGTCATCCTGAGTGCTTTGTCTCGCTCAGTTGGCTGGATGTGGAATGTCTTGGATGTCTGGATGTCTTGGCAGTATTCTTGAGAAAACCGTATTATTTTTAGCAGAGGTCAGAAAGACTTACTCCATCATACTGTCCTCAATCACCAGATCTGAAAGAATGTATTGTCTTTGTATCTCTCTCTTGGTTATTTCCTCTCCCTGCCTTTTTAAAATCTCAACAAAAGAACATTTTGTTCATGTTTGGCTGTAGGTTTCAGGTCTTTCTCCTCTTGGCCAGCTGTTCTGTACTGTCAGTCCATTTAAGGGGTCGACCTGACAGGTCACAGCTTGGTGTTAATGTGTTTCCCACGCTTCAAAAGCTGAGTGCCTGGACTTTCATGGTTTCTATATTGAAATCCGTGTTGTTTTTGTTGTTGTTTTTGACTAAATTTTATATTTTTTTCTTTGCTTGTGCACATCTCTCTCTCTCTCTCACACACACTCACACTCACACTCACACACACACACACACACACACACACACAGATGCACACACGCACTCTGGTTCGCTATTTTTTTTGGGGACTCTCGCTAGAGGTAATGGTTTTCATACTGTACAAACTTATATTCTATCCCCTTACACGAACCCTACCCATAAACCTACCCATCACAGAAAACTGTCTGCATTTTTACAAAAAAAAAAATAAAATCATTCTGTATGATTGATATGTTTCCTCATGGGGACCTCAACTTAGTGACACCAGTCCCCATGAGTCAGTGTGCATTCAGGTTGAAGTCCCCACCGGTATAGAAAAACATTAACACACACACACACACACACGCACGCACGCACGCGCGGTCTAAATGGTAGCATATCATAGACTTTTATTGTTTTTATAAAGCTAATTATAATGAAACTAACCCAAATATATACATATGTAATTACTAGGAACTCTGAAAGAATGCTTTTTAGAATGATTTTTTTTTTTATATTTTCGTTTTTTATGAATTATTTTTCCAAATGAGGACGTTCCCGAATGTCCCCCATTTTCTTTACTTTTAGGGACAATTTTGCCTTCAAAAATGGCAGTATACAAACGTACAGTATATAAATGTGGTCAATGTGTGTGCAAGCCTTCCAGCAAGGGCATAGCTTACTTAGTTACTAACTAAGCAGCACTGCATTTTAATTGGATTAAAATCAATCACCTATTGACCACAGTTCAACACGCCACATAAATGCACTATAGAGAATAGTGTGTTATAGAGATTGTTACACACTAAACAAACTTTAATAAAATAAAATTGTAAACAAGGAGTGAAGAACCTACTGAGTTCTTTGTGACTTAGTATTTAAACTTGTGTACGTGTGAGTACAATGGGTAACTGGGTTATATTAGCTTTTATCATTATTGTGTTAACCATTGATTAATCAAGCTATTGATGTCTGTTACTGTAAGTCATTTGGAGTTGGCAGTATAAGTTTTACACACACTCAAAAAAATCCCCTTGATTCAGTGGACGTTTATGGAGGGGAGTAGTTTCCCTTCTTTTCTACCTTTCCTCCATCCCTCCATTTCTTTTATCAGTTTCCTGTCAGTGTGGGCCACACAGATGGTTTAGGTTAGTAAGCCTAGGCCACAGAGAGCTTCAGAGAGGGAGGGATACACACACAGTGCTACGTTGCCTTCATATTAACCGTTTTGCCTGGCAGTATTACCAACCCCAGAGTTTCCAGTTCCATGACGCTATTCCACTGAAAACTTACAAAACATCTGAGAACAAGTCTTAAACCATAAGATAGTTTCATACGGCCCCCCTCACGCATAAAAAAAAAAAACCATGTTATCCTTAAATCCGCAAATCAATTTTCCTCTTTTATATTTTGGCTTTCAACATTATTTCTTATTTAATCTTTTTTTTTTTTTTGCCTTTTTATTATGATCGGACAGTTGAAGCAGAGGTCATACAGGAGAGGGAAACAGGATGGGAAAAAAACTCAATCTTTAACTCTGATTGCCTGAAGCACAAAGCATGTTTCTGACATAAAATTATTTAAAAAAAATATTAAATCAGCATTAATTAGTCTTTAGACAGTACAGTTTGGGGTTGGTAATATTTTTATTTTATTTCATCTCTTCTGTCTCTTCTGCCCACAAGGCTGCATTTATTTGATCAAAAAATACAGTAAAAACAGTAATATTGTGAAATATTATTACACTTTAAAATAAGTGTTTTCTGTTTTAATACATTTTAAAATGTAATTTATTCCTGTGATGTCAAAGCTGAATTTTCAGCATCATTACTTCAGTCTTCAGTGTCACATGATCCTTCAGAAATCATTCTAATGTGATGATTTGCTGCTCGAGAAACATTCCTTATTATTATCAGTGTTGAAAACCGTTTTTGTTGTTATTGTTGGGACATTGATTAAAGAATAGAAAGTTCAAAACAGCATTTATTTGAAATAGAAATCTTTAGTAACATTACAAATGTCTTTACTGTCACTATTGATAAATGTTTTATGCATTCTTGTTGAATAACAGTATAAACTTCCTACTGACCCCAAACTATTAAAATAATTCATAAATAATTTTAATTGAGCTTATAAAAGTACAACCGGCCCCCAGGTCATTTGAGTTCAAGTTTGTATTCGTGACATGAGTCGAGAGTGTTTTTTTTTTTTTATAACATGCTGGACTGCAGAGGTTTTTTTGGGGTGATTTTGCTTTCACTTCCGTAAACAAGCACTACAGTATTTGCTTATTTTCCTTTCTCCCCTCATCAAATCAGTCATTTGACATCTTTCAGCAAAAAACAGCTACATTCTTAACAGCACTTTCCACTTTCCCTTCCAAATAATCCATCCTGTTCTCACTTGCTCTCTCTCAATTTCTTTAATCCATTTTATAATGAGTTGAATTGAGGTCTATGACTCTATGACACCCTTATCCATGTGTTCGTAAAGTCAACATCCCGCTTGATTGACAGTTCGGTTTGATATTTTGTCTAGGCCCCTTTATCTTATATTTCCATTTATTTGTATTTCTCTCTTGCTGTTTCTCCCTCAAGTCTTCCATGCCTAGATCTGGAGAAAGGCATATTCATTTTCCTCTCCTCCTTCTATTATTCCTGCCGTTTAATCCTGTGTGACAAATTGTTTCCTGTTCTGCTCTCCCTCTTACAGGAAGTCAACTCGTAGGCCCCTCTTGGGGGCCACTGTTGTGGACTCTGGGAAAAGAGTGGGCTGTGGTGGGTAGGTTTGGGATGGGTTTGATTGGACAGCTGTGGAAACCTTGGAGACCCCAAGCCCCTCCAACACACACACACACACACACACACACACACACACACACACACACACACACACACACACACACACACACACACACACACACACACACACACACACACACACACACACACACACACACACACACACACCCCTCACCCCCCTACAGATCCTCTACAGCAGTCCAAACCTGCGTTCCAGCTGTGACTATTGAATAAACCTCTACTTTACAGTTTCCAGACTTAAACTTCAAACGCCTCCAACATCTAACACATACTCACTCACACAATCACAGCACAAATCTGACTATGAATTTCAGTCTCCCATAGGAAAGAAAATGACAAATGAGACATTTAAATGTCTCCGTTAATTCTTCCTCACAGCAACAAGATTAAATAGAGAGCAAATGGGAAAGAGAGATTTTTTTCCTCCTCCAAATAATAGATCTCAGGAATAGCTATATTTTCATCTTTGAAGTTGAGAGTTAAATTTAAGAAAAAACTGTGATAAAGTGGAAATTGGCTCAGTAAAAATTTTTTTGTGGTGGCATTCACTGGAAAAGCCTCTGAGGATCTTTTATTACATGTAATAAATTAATTACAATTTACAGTATGACAAGTGCTTTTACGCTTTTAAGTTTTATCTGTGATCATTGGTAAATACTTTACGTTAGGAAGCTAGGGGCAAATCAATTTTGATAGGAAAATGTAAGACTTTGAGACAGTCACTTGACTTTGAGAATGAATATAAAATTAAAAATGTATCCACCTCAAGTGAGCATATCCTTTTTCCCCCTGTGCATTGTGTATTTTATTCACATCACATCTTCATAATTTCAGTATAAATTTAAATTCTTCCCATACTGAATTATCTGAGCTATGCTATTCACGTTAATTTTATAGTTCTATAAAATTACATTTTTATTTCTCCAAATGAATTTAAGGAGAAATATCTGGGATAAAGTTAATATGAAACTCCATAAGTCTCAATCAAAGATCAGTGTCTAAACAATGAAATATTAATTTGGGCAAACATATCCACACAACCTGTAAACATACAGATACATCATGATACATATTAATCGTTTAATCACGTCGTCATTATTTAAAAACATCTGTTCAGTCAGAATGGCAGCATCTCATTCATTTCTATTCCTTTTTCTATAGAGGAAATATTACTTTCTTCTTCCTCATTCAGCTGAAAGGATGGCCGAGTCAGAGCGCATAGGGTTTGGCCTAGTGCCATGCTCATGTCACTGTTTGATCCATTACATAGGATAAGATTGGCACACAGTCACACCACGCCAAACCCTGTGCTTTATCAGTGCCTTCGCGTGTAGGTGTGGCATTTCAAGTTTAGACACACAGTAACTGCACAGACGTGTGTGTGTGTGTGTGTGCGCAGTACTGCTATATAGCTATACTTTGAGAGGTTTGAACGAGACGTGACCCGCCTCGTGTCGATCGGGAGCTGGTATTGTTAGGTAATCAACGACATGTAATTGTGTTGTGTCATCTGGCTCCGAGGGTCCAAGGTGCTCAGATTGATCTAGAGGGGCTCATTCACTCAAAAGGGCATCACTGTTTAGACAGCCAAAACCCAACTATAACCCTTACTTCCTGCCTTTCTTGCTTTCTTTACTCGCTAACTATATTTTCCCAGAGAAAAGGGCAGATAGGCTAACATGGTTCAAATGATCATGCCTGCACTTTAAACAAAAACGGTTCTTCAGCCACTTAGAAACCATTCTGTTGTCTAGAGCCATTCTTCGCTATAGAGGTGTCTAGGTGTGTCCATCCATCCATCCATCCATCCATCCATCCATCCATCCATCCATCCATCCATCCATCCATCCATCCATCCATCCATCCATCCATCCATCCATCCATCCATCCATCCATCCATCCATCCATCCATCCATCCATCCATCCATCCATCCATCCATCCATCCATCCATCCATCCATCCATCCATCCATCCATCCATCCATCCAATCAGATACGCCACTGTGCCGCATGTGCATGCTGTTGGAAACAGGCCTTAGATTATGAGTTCCTATTTTGTAGTGCACGCTGTATGTTGGGTATTACGGTCTCCTGTACTGTCATGTCCTGTACAGAGCTAAGAGATAATCCGATGAGTCAGTGTTTAATATCTCTCTATAACTTTTAAGTGAAATGCGGCGTGCTCCGACTCCGATCTGGATATGTCATCGCCTGCTCCGGTTTTTCAGTTTAGCACCAAAATATCTATCCTTTTAGGTCACCATCACAAACTTCTCTGAACCCCATATTCATAAAAACTTTTTTAGTTTTACTGTTAGTCTAGACAGATAGTAAAACAGATCTAGCCCGAGACATGAGTCATAAAGCTCATTTCCACTTTTACACCTCATATCCATAAGATATCTTACTGCCCTCTAAAGTCTCTATATAGCAGAGCATGTTTATCTGTATCTGCGTGCTAGTCTCATTCCAGAGCTCGGCTCATTTTATCTGTGTGTGTATGTGTGTATTAATGCTGTCTAGATTAGGATGAGGGTTATTCTCATGCCTGAGGGACAGAGAATGTTTTTTGTTAAAACCGGATTGTTGATCTTGATTCTGCTCTGATCCATAAACCGGTTCTGGCAGGTTCTGACCGGCTGATTCCAGCCCTCACAGCTCCTGCGAATGGAGGCTTCCTCTTTTTGTGCTGCCTGCCTCTCTCTCTCTCGCTCTCTCTCTCATTCTCTCCCTCTTTCGGATGGATGTCTGTAAACTCTTGACTCTGTCTGAGCTTTAACTTAAATTAGAGAGTGATGCAAATCCGCAGGGATCTACCACTGCATCTCCATTACACACATACACTTGTAAACAGACCTGTAAATAAATGTACAGAACATCGACATGGTTCAAGATATTCAAAGAACACAAAAATACTCCGATGCACAGCTATCGTCTGTTATCTGTCATATCATGATATTATCTGTCATATCAAACAATTTCATCAGCTTGTTGGTATCGGCTTATTGATATAATCAATATTTTGATATCAGTATGTTATTAAAGAAGACAGAATGAGAGATTTTAACTTGGTGGTGTGTGTGCATAAAGTATGATTGTGTGTGAGATCGATCAGATCATTTGCTCTCCCATCAGATCCTATATGTGCACCGGGCCAGTATCCGTCCATCCGATCAGTGATTATATGATCTCTGGTTACAAACCATATTTTTCCAGGGCAAGAGGAAATGAGTTTTCAGGACTCTCAATTTCATTGACTTAACAAATGGCTAATTTGGGTGAGAAACTAGCAAGTCCAAATAATAAGTGTCAATTGAAGCTCTCTCTCCAGATAACAGGAGGTTCAGGAATGTCTCGTTTGATTAACCGACTCAATTCAATTCCTCCAATACAGCCCAATGTGTGTGTGTGTGTTTTAGTCTGTTTGAGTGCCAGTGTTATCAGAGTGATTATCTATCCGTCTGCTTCAAGGTGCTTGTGCTCCCAGCATTCCTCAAATAATCTATCAGTTGTTAGCTACTGACGTCCTCTGACTAATCTTTTACCTGCTCATTACAAGTTGTTATTCTGCACTTAACAAGAGTCTTTTAGTCCAAAAGTACAGTAGAAGCTTGTGGCCTTGATTTTTATCCATAGTGATTTCTATCCTTTAACCACTACACCACAAAACATTTTACATGGCAGTACCATGGTACTTTAAACCATACCATGATACTGAAAGATTATTCATTAAACATGGTACCACATCCAAAAAAATAAATCCGAAAACACTGTCCATGGCCCAATGATGAGGAATTTCCCACTAAGGTCCTTTATAGTAAAGCATATTTATTGGAACCACCACCAATAATATTTTTTTGTCCTAAGCCCTGTGAATTTTAATGACAACTATTTTCTTGCCCCTAGACAAAGTCTCTTCCTAGTTTTCTCTTAGCGTGCGAGTGTCCTTGGCGTCTCTTAGTCACGTTTATTTTCAGTCTTTTCCCTGGCTGCCAGACCGATAAAGCTCTGCTTGCCTGGCCATGGTGGTGGAGGGTGGAGGGATGTGCGTGTGTGTGAGAGTGTTGTGTTTGTGTGTGAGATGTGAAATGTCTGCATATGCGAAGTGGTTTCATGCTATGTTGGGGTCTGTTTTAGCAGCAGAATTATGATGTTGACCCCAACTTCCCTCAAGGGATAGTGTGCATACATATATATATATATATATATATATGTGTGTGTGTGTGTGTTTTGGGGGCCAGGGGAGGGGGTCGTACAGTACTTACTGGGTTACAGTAGGCACATTGCTGACGTCTATGTTGTGTTCCATGTTGTTCAGTCTGTCAGGAGTTCCTGAGGAGAAGAGAAGTCTCATCATGCAGAAGGGTAAGATGACGATGGACGAAGACCCAGAGGTGCTCGTAAAGGGTGAGAGAAATTCTGCTAATTAATAATTCTCTTGCACCATAGTTGTCATTATGGCTATAAGACCAAATGTTTTTTTTTGCATGCATTGGTGCGTTCGTGGGTATTAACAATATCCATTATTAACAACAATTATAGAATCAGATTGATCTGAAGCGTGAAGATTGCAATTTCGAAGATAGCGAGAAAATCGAAGATTTGAAGATAGCGTGAAGATTGCAATTTCTCTAAAGTTGAATTGGTTTTAACTTTATGACATTCTGGTAACTTTATCTGCAGTGAGTTAATCTCAAATCTGTCTCACAACTATCTCCCTATAAATCAGAGTGTAGCAGGCTAAACAAATGTCCACACACACACACACACACACACACACACACACACAGACACACGCTGCATTTATTTAACCAAAAATACAGTAAAACAGGATATATAAAATATTATTATATTAAATATCATTATTTTAAAGAAATAGTATTACAATTTAAAATAACTGCTTTCTGTGTAAATATAATATATACATGTGATGGTAATCTGAATTTTCAGTGTCACATGGTCCTTCAGAAATCATTCTGATATGATGATTTGCTGCTCAAGAAACATTTCTTATTATTATCATCAATTTTGAAATATAATCGGTTATTGAACAATAATAATCATTATTGTTTTTTGTTGTGGAAAAAATATTGATCAATCTGACACAAACCCTACCATCAAAACAATTAAAAGATATTTACATTAAAAAGAATGCATATTTTTAAATAGTTTTTCAAATGAGTAAGAGTACCCAAATGATGTTTTTGTCATCTTTAGCTCACTTTTGTGTACAGTTTTGTCCCCAATCTATAGGTAAGTCCACACACACATGCATCAGTTGTAGCTTGGAGTATTATCAGTGACACACAGATTGGCAGACACACTGCACACCAATTCAGACAGTTAGACATTGTTAACCAACACCTAAGTTGCTGTCCACAGGTTTAAGTGTGTGTGTTATTCAGAGTTGTCTGTGATCTCAGGGTGTGTAAATGTGAGCACTGTGCAGTATTTGCTGCACTGGAGTGGTAATAATACTCAATCACATGTAATGAGTAATAATAAGCAGGGCAGAGTAATATTAGTGTAGAGGGGTCCAAATACTCCGCCAGCCTGTCTCATGCTGGCCCGTGGAGCTGCTAAATAAGACAGTCTTCCCCCAGTCTGTCTGGCTGACTCACACACACACACACACACACACACACACACACACACACACACACACACACACACACACACACACACACACACACACACTCAACGGGAAAGGTAGCAGGTGCAGTACATCTGCAAGCAGCAGCGGAAAATGTAACATGGTCCGGGTGTCATGAGGGTTTCTCCAAAAAAAAGCAGTTTTCCCATGAAATGTGTCTTGATTATTGGCTCTGATACACATTTGTGCATAGCCGACAAACTTGGTTTGAAGGTCTGGAGGGAGATTTTATCCCCAGTGTGACCTTAACACAACCCTCTATTAAGATGAGTGAGCGATGGTTTGGTACGCTGCTCTCGACTGGATGTGGACGTTGCTGGTTTGTGCTGTCACGCCTTTTTCCATGAGCACTCAGTCTGACTCTGCATGAGCTCTGTGATGCTCTGGATCTCAAAAAATGATATTTCAAATTAAACAATTTATTTCTGTCAGGTTTTGAAATGGAGCCTTCATATTCTCAGATTGTTCTGTTGCAATATTTATCATGTATAATATGGGTATTTTTCTCTTTCTTTTTCAGGCTGGCTCCTGCGAGAGGTGCAGGGAGGCTGGCTCCGGCAGAGGAGGTTCTGGTTCGTGTTAACAACCGACTCTCTCGATTACTACAGCGGCTCGGACAGAGATGCTCGCAGACTCGGCACGCTTGTACTCACGTCCCTCTGCTCAGTGCTGTGGCCCGATAAACACACCTACAAACAGACAGGTAACGCACCTGCAAACTGGGACGGTCACAGTCACCATTCCCTTTCGTTGTGTACACTCTCTAAAAATGAGTGGCACAATAACTTGTCACTGGAGCAGTGCCCTTGAAGGGATAACTGTGTGCCTTTCCCTAAATTATTCATAGTCGTACCTTAAGGGTACAAATGACTTTTCTAAGGTACTAAAAGGCACTTTTAAAGGGTTCACCCAAACATTTTAATTATCCCTTAATTTACTCACCCTCAAGCCATCCTAGGTGTATATGACTTCCTTCTTTCAGCCAAACACAATCGGAGTAATATTAAAAAATATCCTGGCTCTTCCAAGCTTTATAATGAGAGTGAATGTTACCTTGATTTTGAAGCCCAAAACAGCACATCCATCCATCATAAAAAGACCTCTCACCTGAGCTTACGCTACTCCTACATCCTACGTCATACATCGCGTCAGGGGTTACTCTTCAGCCGGTGTGGTGAACAAATGAGTCCTATTGAAGAGATGAGTCCGAGCTTAGGACCCCATTAGTATGCCAGTAGTATGCCTGATTTTGTATGATTTGTAACCAGGCACTAAAGCGATTACCCATAAAACGTGCTTTGAACCAATCGGATTGCTTGGGTCCTAAGCTCGGACTCATCTCTTCAGTAGGACTCATTTGTTCACCACACCGGAACTAGAGTCGCATACGGCCATTACCAGAAGTCAGTGATTATAGTTTATAAAGTTATAAATATGGATATTTTTCTTACAAAAACATACCACTTTGCTTCAGAAGGCCTTTATTAACACACTGAAGCCGGAGATTACTTTTATGATGGATGGTTGTGCTTTTTTGGTATTCAAAATCCGATGTACCATTCACTCCTATTATAAAGTTTGGAAGAGCCAGGATATTTTTTAATATAACTTCGATTGTGTTTGGCTGGAAGAAGAATGTCATATTCACATAGGGTGAGGGTGAGTCTTTGGATGAATAGATAAGGTACAATATTGTCTTTTTAAGTGTTTTGCCCTAGTGATAAGTGATAAATGGTACTTTTTGCATATTTCCTTTCTGAGAGCATATGGAAAAATATTTTTTGGTGAACTATTTTGCGTTTTCTGGTTTATATACCGGATTTTTTTTTTAATTTATGCATAATTTTTACCTTTGAGTATGTCTTTAAAAGAAGTTTAAAAACAACCAATCAGAGCAGTTCTTTCTGTTTGCACTGAAGGAGTGTAAAACTAAAAATACATTCCCTGTATTCACATCTTCTGAAATTCTGTCATCATTTGGAACAACATTTATCATGTTGTTCGAAACCCAAAAGACCTTTGTTCATCTTCAAAACACAAATGAAAATATTTTAAGTGAAACCTGAAAGGTTTCTGTCCCTCCATTCAAAGTCAAGGTAACAGAATCATAGAAGATCCAAAAGGTCATAAAGGCGTAGTAAAACTAATCTATATGAATTGAGCGGTTTCATTCCCTTTCAGTCTTGTGAAGAGATATAATCGCTTTATATGATGACATTTACGTTTTATTTACATCTAAACAATCATGACACGCACGCATAGAGCACTGTATGGTAAACATGGAAGCCCATTGGTTGTGTGAGAACCAATGAGGTTTGTTCAAGCATGTGACGCACATACGAGTTTCCATGGTTATCATATGTGATGTGCTCTATGTATGCATGTTCATATGTGAATTAAAGCATATGTTCATATGTAAACATAGCCTAAAATAATGACAGAATTGTATTTTTTGGGTAATCTCTCCGTTTAATCCCTTTAAGGTTGTACTTGTGATTTACTGTACAATATTCAACATTTTTCCATCTCTCCTCATCCATGTTTGACATTGCAGAAATACATTTGCAGAATCGCTTGTCACTTTTTTGTATCACGGTTAGTAAATGGTGTGAACTTGCCTTTTAAAGTCCAGTGGAAGATAAACAGTATTTCACTCACTATTTTAGGATTTGCCCTCACGATGACATGCATTTTTTCAGAGAGAGAAGATCTTTTGGTCAGATCACAGGCACAGAGCAGCCGTAAGACTGCTGATCTCTTTTCGACATTGACGTGAAATCTTTCTTGTGGGAAGACTTTGATCGCAGAAATGAAATGCAGGATTGTTTGAGAGCAAAAGCAAAATGAACGCAGACAAATGGCATGCATTGTTGTCTGGAGAGTTGGTAGGCAATGACCAGACAGACTCAAAGACTTAGTCATACTGTACAGTATATGTGTGTCTGTGTGTGTGTGTGTGTGTGTGTGTGTGTGTGTTTGTGTGTGCATATTCACTTGGCACATGTTCAGCTGGATTTCTGAAACACACACGCGCAAACTTTCAACCAGCATAGTCCACAAAACTCTAAACTTTTCCCAGATTAACTTTAGGGACTTTCCTAGATAAAAGTGTGTGTGTATATATCTGAAATTGTGTGTACAAGCCAAGGGCAGCAGTTGGTCAGGAGTCATTCATTATCCAGCACAGCGGACACGATGGAAACAGTTTCTTCTTTTAACAAACAATTCGTCATATAATATCATGTCTAATGGCTCGTCCACAGAGTAAAACAGATCTTTTAATGAAAAAGTTAATGAGGTACAATTTCGTGAAGAAATAGGAGTTGTTTACAGTGGACTCCGAATATTTTGGCCTGCAAATCTTATAGACACAGTGGTCCTGAAAAACCTTGAAATATCAAGGAATTTACCCAAAATGAATAACAGGAAAATTTCTGCTGTGAATATACATTGTTCTGCTCTAAAATATTTAATTGGCTAGATATTTTGTAGAGCGAAATCTTGCCTAGTCTAGAGAGATTGGTGGGCTTTATGGAGATTGTAAAGAATTGGTGTGTCTTTATAAGTCTCAGTTTTGAACCGAAGTTTCATTCTTTTGACTGCCAAAGTTAACAACAAGGGAGAAATTATATATTAGTAAGATCCTCATAAAAGATCCAGATCCGGCTTTAGGAACATCTGAACACATTTACTGCGGGCCAGGCACGTGAAATATGAGGTTGTCTATGAGGTTGTCAGAATACTGGAGCTCTAGTACATTTGTCTTTAATCCGAAATAGTATAAGCACATATTATTGCATTTTTTGACTTTTCTTTATGTACATACTCTTGTCATTTGTTAGGAGATGCTATTTTTGTACGGCACAGCTTTGGTGAATTTTCTTTTTGAAATTTTTTGAAATGTGTGTGACAGGTTACTGGAGTCTGACAGTGTATGGCCGTAAGCATTGCTACAGACTATTCACAAAGCACTACAATGAGGCGGTGCACTGGGCGTGTGCCGTGCAGAAAGTCATCGACAGCAAAGCGCCGGTGGAGACGCCAACACAGCTCCTCATACAAGACATCGAGGTAAGAGAACACACCTACATGAAGCGATTATAAATGGAGGGATTTTAAATGTCAACTTGGTATATATATATATATTTATATATATAAATAAACTGAATGTATACAGGTGAAACTCGAAAAATTTGAATATCGCGCAAAAGTTCATTTATTTCAGTAATTCAACTTAAAAGGTGAAACTAACATATTATATAGACTCATTACATGCAAAGTGAGATATTTCAAGCCTTTATTTGTTATAATTTTGATGATTATGGCTTACAGCTTATGAAAACCCCAAATTCAAAATTAGAATATTGTGAAAAGGTTTTCATAGCTGTAAGCCATAATCATCAAAATGATAACAAATAAAGGCTTGAAATATCTCACTTTGCATGTAATGAGTCTATATAATATGTTAGTTTCACCTTTTAAGTTGAATTACTGGAATAAATGAACTTTTGCACGATATAAATTTTTTTCGTTTCATCTGTATGTACACACATAAAAATGGCAGCTTAGCTCCTAAACAGTCCATTGTCAGGATGGCACACATACACAGACACGGTGTGTAAACGGTCTAAACCCCACCCACTGTCATCTCTCTGCCCCAGTATATTATTATTAGTTTGTTGGCTAGTGATTTTACACTTATAGATGTGCTGCTCGGTATCTCGTGTCCCTGGAAATAGTTTTGAAGGCAGAGAGTAGCTCTTCAGAATAACCCTGTTGTTATGATGTAATGCCGGCACTCTCGGAGATATCTGTATTAATAGGATGTTAGTTGCTAGCCCACAGAACTCCCTGGAATCCCATTGAGGTCGCACTTAGACAGGCAGGCAGACAGACAGGCGTGAAAACCGCAATGGTTGAAATGTTAAGTGGCCAGACCCCAAAAATGATCTTGCTGATTGCTATATTACTCTTAAAGATAAGTTATGAATGGATATTAAATATTGAAACAACAAGACACGGGAGCCTGTGCTATATTCTCATTATAGTTATGACTAAAAGACACCATATTCTTGCCTCTTTTTTTTTTTTTTTTTTTTTTTTTTAATGGTTACCATGTATTAGAAAATTTTGTTTTGATGAAGATTCTTGCCATGGATACTATAAACTTAAGTTTACTATACTATTTATACTATTATTTTATGATACTATTTACGTACACTATTCATTTGACCTCTCACAAACTCAAACACAAAGTACATAGTGGTAATGGCAGGATATCTTGTCATGTTTAACTGCTCTTGGGTTGGTTTATCAGGTCTGTTATAAGCAAACATCCCACAACCAACATAAACAGGCCTTATTCACCCTAGGAATGTACACAGCAGCTTTCATTATACACACATTGGCCAAGGTCTGTAAGCTGAAATTAATTTCCCTTTCCTTCATTTCTCTCATCCGTTTCCCCAAACACAGCATTTACATTTGAAACATCATTTCATCATTTCATGATCGACCCCATAACAAAGAGGTCATCTGTTTATGGGAACATAATGGTACACAGAAGATATATCTGTCTTGAGTTTATTTATTTCAAGCTGTTTAATTGTCCTTGCATTACTGTATGTGTGTTAATGTGCAATGTTTTTGTATAGGAGAATAAATTCAATCCAGAGGTTGTGGAGCACATCTATCAGCATAATCCCATCCTGAGGTACACGCAGAGCCCCCTCTACGCCCCACTGCTGCCTTTTCCCTACGGCAGTCTCCACCACACACGTGAGTCAAACGTTGGCTCTCTTTATTTAACTCTGTATTCCTATTTCTTTCAATTCATCATAAATTAGAAAATGGACAATTCTTGTTTTTTATGGAAAAACATAAACGTCCCCTTCCCCTCGCAAGGTGATCTCCAGCAACCTGTCAATCACATAAGATTACAGCGATTAGCGAACAACAAAGATCTACTGATCAAATAGTTTCCTGATGGAAGAACTCAAGTCCAGCCCTGCATTTTTTCTTCTTAGAGAAGCCATTTCACTCAGCTATACACTGATGAGCCAAAACATTAATGACCACCTGGCTAATATGTTGTTGGTCCTCTTTGTGCTGCCAAAACAGTGCCGACCCGCCGAGGCATAAACTCTACAAGACCCTGAAGATGTCCTGTTGTATCTGGCACCAAGACATTAGCAGCAGTCAGATCCTTCAAATCCTGTAGGTTGCCAGGTGGAGCCTCTGTGGATCAAACTTGTCGGTCCAGCATATCCCACAAATGCTCAACTGGATTGAGATCTGGGAAATTTGGAGGCCGGGGGGGCAACACCTTGAACTCTTCATCATGTTCCTCAAACCATTCCTAAACAATGAGTGCCATATGGCAGGTGCATTTGCCACTTCCACCAGGGAACAACATTGTCATGAAGGGGTGTACCTGGTCTACAACAATGTTTATGTAGGTATCTGTCAAATTGACGTCCACATGAATGGCCAGACTCAGGGTTCCCAGCAGGACGTTTCCTAGAGCATCACACTCCCTCCACTGGCTAGTCGTCGTCCCACAATGCATCCTGGTGCATCACTTCCCCAGGTAAACATATGTACATGGCTGTCCATCCTGATGTAAAAGAAAGCAGGACTCGTCGGAGCAGACGACCTTCTTCCACTGCTCCAGTTTGTGGTTTGTCCCTCTTCAGAACACTGTAAATTCTCACCACTGCTGACCAGGAGCAACCCACAAGCCTTGCCGTTTCAGAAATACTCTGAGAACTGATTGTCGGCTTATCATCTAATCTACCCAGACCTTAATCTGTGGCCCTGTTAGGAGATGATCAACGATATTCGCTTCGCCTGTGACTGGTCATAATATTTTGGCTCATCAGTGTACGTCACAATAGAGAAGACAATCACAATGTCAGTTTCATGCCAAGTTTAAGGACGTTTGCCACACATTTTGTATCCTTCAAACTCATGAAGTTTATCTATCACGCTTTCAGCGTCTGACTTAACATATAAAGACTGCCGCTCTGAATGAGCAAAATGATTGGCTGGCAGAAATCAAGGCGTTCTGATTGGGTAAAAAAAGAATCTGACTGAGACTAAGGTTTGACATTCCAGGACAGATTTGAGGAAGTAGTATAATTTTCTACATTCTCTTCCATAATTTTTTTATTTAGAACTTTTTAAAATAAATTGAATCACATCTGATTTTAAATTTTTGAAAGTTGAAACACCAAACATTTATTTTGACGTAGGGAGTCCTTAAAGCTTCTTTTAAAAAGCTGGTTTACATTGTCCTACTCGATTTCTTTCCATTGTGCCAGTTAACACACCTTCTGTCTCTCTTCTTCTTAGATATGGCTGGTAAAGGCTACACATCCGTCCGCGAGGAGGCGGTGAGGCTGTTTAACTGCCTCCAGCAGTTAGAGTCGGCCCGTGAGCCCATTCCTCTCATACAGGGAATCCTCCAGACCTGCCTAGACCTCCGGCCACTCCGAGATGAACTCTACTGCCAGCTCATTAAACAGACCAGCGTCACCAAATCATGTGTGCAGACGCAGCCAAACCCGCAGCTCAGATACTGGCAGCTGCTCACTTGCATGAGCTGCACCTTCCTGCCCAGCTGCAGCATTCTCAAATACCTGCGCTTTCACCTGAAGAGGTCAGTTACACACGAATAACACAGATCTCTCAGACAGCAGGGCTATTCTGAAGAGTTACATCATGAATATATACACTCCTCTGGATGTGTATGCTCACACACCCACCATAATGTCAAAATGACTTTTTGAAGTTGTGAATACATAAAAGATAATTCAAGTTTTATGTGTTTCTTGTCGTTTCTTTGTAATTGTGACATTTTCTGGCAATTTCTGAATGAAAATTGCTTCTACGCCAATTTTTTTTTTCAATGCAGCTGGATCTCAACATACACATATAAACATTCCCTTGAAGGCCTTGAGTATAAAGACGCACAACTGCGGTTGAGTGTGTAGGAAATATGGGCTGCCTGAGGTTGACTGGATTTGAAAGTTCACTTCCTGTTCACTCATTCTTTTCCTCTCCTCGAGGGGTTGGGAAACGGCACAATGCGTTCTGCATCCCATGGCTAATTGACTCTTAAAGTACTGCCAGGCCAGAGGATAGACAGGGGAGAAGGGCAGAAAATAAGAGAATGGCTAAATAAACGAGTGTGCCTTGAGGAAATGGTGCGTTGACCACAGGGCTTTGATTACAGAGGCGGCTGGTGTAATGGAGACGGAGGAGTCTCTGTTCTCCTGAGGCCTCCGGACGCTTCCCGCATGTGTTTACTTAACACAATTAGGGCCTACGCCATGCATGTGATTACCAAGTGGCTGACACTTCATATCGCAAATAGACAAACTAAACAGAGAGGCCACACAACTTCCTCCGATTTATTTGGAGGGAAATTTTGTGGTTTGTATGTGAAATTCTGTAAATGGTCCCTATAAAGTTTAACATCTCTTTCTTTTATTATCTTCCCCCATGTATCAGGGTTCAAAGTTTGAGTGCGGACTCGGAGGTGGAGAGCTACGCGTCCTTCATAGCCCAGGCTCTAGAGAAGACGCGCGGTCGTGAGTGTGTGCCCTCTTGGGAGGAGATCCAGGGGCTGATGGGAAGGCAGGAGATACTGTGCACTGTGCACTACCCTGGACCGGGCTGCTGCCAGATACCGATCACCTCGCACACTACAGCTAATGAGGTATTGCATCAATCGTTTCCTCTACAGCAGGGCTTGGGAACCTTGTGCCGCTCATGTGTCACTATTGGCACACAAAGAAGTAATCATTAACATACAAACATAAGAACAAGAACGTTATCCTTCCACAAAAATGTATTGATTTATTCATTAATAGAAGTAAATGTGTTTTTTGTTGCGTATATTCATTTAAGAAAATATTCAAGATTTTTTCTTCGATTGTTTTTTATGGTCTTAAATAGTTTTTTGTCAATAATGTTCTAATGTAAACTAAAATAACTCTCATTTCCTTTGTCCAGGTTGTGAGGAAGATGGCGGAACGCCTCGGACTGCAGGACAGCCGGAACACATTTGCTCTTTTTGAGCAGAACACATGCTGGGAGAAAGCTATCGGAGGCAGCACCATAATTGCTGATGTCATCACCAGATTTGAAAAGTAACTCAGTCTAAATTTCTTCAATCAGTTGTGTTATGTGGAATACAACAAATAGCTGAATGTACCAAACCTAAAATACCACGTCAATACCATAGTTTGTTGGACATTGTACAAGGGCATTACTATGTTTTTTTTAACATGTACCATGGTAATACTATGGTATTTTTTAAGTACTGTGTAAAGACCATGTTACATGAATATGTTAATCATTCAGTACCATAATATACATCAAGGTACCATGATATTACCATCCACGATTGCGCCACAGTACAGTACAGTGCAGGTCTGTTTTTTCTTTATCTTTGATTTATTCACTTTTCCAACACTTTATCACACTTTAACCAAACCACCTGATACACACACACACACACTGTGAGAATGGACAAGCAGGTCTTTATTAGTATTCAGTAAGCCAGTAGGGATCTCAAGGTGAGACTGATGTCATCGCGTTAACTGATGTGGAAAGCAAACCGAAGGCGAGATAAGCCCAGCCAGCCAGAATTCAAGGCATCCGCTTTATTCTGGGAAGTGTGTTTGTATTTGTCTGTGTGTGTTTTTGCACGTCTCCGTGCCAACTCTTCCCAGAAGTGGGTTCATGGACACACGCCTAGTCTTTCTCTCACACTCATACATGTGTGCAGACACAAACACAAACCCGCGCGTGCAAAACTGCACATGCAGCAGGAAAAGCTGAGTGAGTCAGGGTGTCATGTGATTCAGAATGATGGCTTCGCTCTGTTTGGGTGATTTTAGTCGTGTGTTTAGGGAGCATTGGTGGATTTCATTTGTTATCGTCATGCCCTGCCTTACAAGTCTCCTGAGACTTGTGGACTTGTGTAAACAGTTGAAGCAGTTTTAGGGTGCGTGAGAAGGGTTTAAAGGGATAGTTCACCCAAAAATGTACTCATTTACTCACTCCATATTTTGAAGAATGTCAGTAACCAAACAGTTGATGGAACCCACTGACTTACATACTTACAAAGTCAGTGGGTTCCATCAACTGTTTGGTCATTTTTCTTAGTGTTGTTAAATTAAGCCATTCTTTGTGATGCACGTTGGACCCCTATAGTGTGGTGTGCATTTTTTTGTAGCGTACAAAGTTGTACCTATAGTGCGAAGTGTATTTGCTTTATGCTTCACATGTATATCTGATTAATATGCATGTTCCATTAACAAATCTCTGTCTCTCTGTCTTCCAGTTTGTCAGCTAAAGATCCAGACTCTGACTGCCAGTGCCGACTCTGCTTCAAACTCTATTGTCTGTTGGACACCGATAACATCAGTACCGACAGCATTGAGTACCTCTTCTTCTATGAGCAGGTAAAACAACACGAGACGAGCAGGGACGAGCAAAAATGAGAAAGTTCAATGTAGATTATTAAGTAAAACTATTGGCCGAAATAGTCTGATAGAAGACTAAAAGAGAAATGGCCTTCTGTGGAATGTGTTTTATAAAGACCTAATAATGGATGTCTTCCCCAGAACATTTATATTACAAGCCATTAATTCCTGCTGAATAATATAAACAGGGTTAGTGTAACATGACTGCTGCCAACCTAGTTTGGATCTGTCTGCTAACATCCATTTAAGACATTTTATATGTGCATGAAACGGCAGAGAGCAGCTTAGGGGCATAGAGAGAAAGAGGAATTTCCCAGTTCTTCCTCTCTGTTTGTGTTTAATGTGGACTAGTTTCACAGTTGTGTTGACAGATGTATGCATTTCGTCTTTATCTGTCGGATGAAAAGCAAACATGCAACACAACACACTAGTGAACTCAGTAAACTTTCCCATGCTTGACTTCCTCCCTCCCTCCCTCTCTCTTTCTGTATCAGTGTCATGAGATGGTAGTGCGTGGGCAGCTGCCAGCCTGTGAGGATGACCTTCTTTCTCTGGCGGCACTGAGACTGCAGTGTCTGCTGGGAGATTTCAGCGCCCTCTCTCCGTACCCGCCGTTGGAGCAGCTCTTTCCGGTTGAAGTGGTGGAGGCCCGGGCCCTGCTGGCCCCCGTCGATCCCCCTGGCTGCCCTTCCTTCCCCGGGGGTCTGCTGGCTGGGACATTGTGGGGACACAAGCGGCGTCAGGAAGAGGACCAAAGACTGCGAGCCAGGCTGAGAGAGGAGGGAGCCGTGGTGATGTCGACCATTTTAGAGCACTGGAAAGCCCTGGTGGGATACAGTCGCAGAGACAGCATGGCCGCCTATCTCACCATCGCCCGGCAGTGGTCCGGGTTTGGCTGCACGCTCTATGAAGTGGACTTCTACATTGTGAGTGGATGATTGTTATTGGTGAAAAGTTTGGAATCATTAACTCTTTCCCCACCATCGTTTCAACAACAAAAAATATTTCACAAAATTTGCATGGCCCCCAGAATATTTTGTTGTATGAATATCTGAAAATGCAATATATCAAAAGAAAGAACAGACCCTCTTCTTTAAACAAAAATGTTTTATTCTAGTTTAATACCTTCTTTTTCTATCTACACTTGAATGTGGGAATTAAGTTACATAAAAAAAGCAAAATTTTGAGCAAAAAGCTGAGAAAATAACATTTTTGTCAAAGACTGGATTGGATTCAGAAAGATGATCAAAACATGTATGGAGTAGATCGAGTCCATCAACACGTTTTGATTTATATGCGTTATTTTACATATGCATATGCTTACATATGATATTGCTTGTTTCTGCTTCTTCTTCGCCTGTTTTGATCATTCAGGAGATTCAGTACTCTTTCAGAAGATGTGTAATAGCGCCCCCCACCGTATTACTGTGAAAACACAGAAAGCCGGAAATTTCCGTCAATGGCAGGGAAAGAGTTAGGATTATTTTATGTTTTGTAAAATAAGTCTCTTATGCTCACCAGGTCTGCATTAAAAATACAATAAAACCAGTTAATATTGTCAAATTCCACAAAAATATTTAGCAGCACATCTGTTTTCAACACTGATAATGTTTCTTGAGCACCAAATCAGCATGATAGAATGATTTCTGAAGGATCATGTGACATTTTGACTGGTAGTGTACCACTGGATCATTTTTCCAGAGAATCACAGCTGTGCCTAACATCCTTGTGTTTCTTGTAGAGCTCGACAGGAAGCTTCTCTCAGAAGTTGTGGCTGGGTGTGGCGGCTTCCTGCGTGTCTCTGTATCGTCAGGGTGAAGCTGAAGCGTTGGAGTCTCTACCAATAGGTCAGATCTGCTCCTATGGCGTCTCTGATAGCAACACATTCAGGATCACTGCAGGAGATCGAGACCTGCTCTTTGAGACCACAAAGGTAAGCGGGCTCTACCTGGTATCGCAATGTTTGTGCTATGGACATGAAATATTCTTCGAACCATGCAACTTGTTGAAAATACATTTTTTGAAGTGGCTGGAGTTATGATATTAGTCTGTTAAGCAATTCAAACACAACATCTATGAGCCAGGAATTATGAGCCATACAAGCCAGATCTTCCTGCCATAGGTTTACTCTAGCAATAATGTGCAGATGCAGCTTGACCTTCATGTTATCACCATGCATGATACTGTTAGGCCAAAAATACAAGATATTATAGGGAAGGCATACACCCCTAGCCGAGGCAGTGTTCACATGAATCGTGATGCTTTTAGACCTAAAATACATTGACGTTGATGTCAAAGGGTTTTTATCATGTATATTTCCCAGTACTCGCACAATACAGGTCAGACCAGCTGTGACTTTCAGTGCGCACACATGTGGAAACACTGAGACAACCAGTTTATCTTCTCCTGATATCAGCTGCAGGCTCACACCCATCCTGTGCCCTCAGTCCTATACGGTTTAACCTGAAGAAACTCCTGAGTGATGCATGAATGTCTCTGCTAGCTCACACATACACTATTAATAACATCTAGTCATTGACAGTCATCAACCGTCGCCCAGAGTTGTTCTGAACCCGAATAACTCTTATAGAAATCAATGTGACAAATTATAAAAGTTAAATGTGACCAATTAAAAGTGAGGACATCTGTCAGTTGCTGTTTGATTTCATTTAAATTAATTTTATAGCCAAAAACATTGCCCCTTATAAACTTTTTTTAATCATATATATATATATGATTTATATATAAATCGTATATTTATTTTTATTTTGTTTTATTTAATGTAGCAATTATATTTAAATACATTTTTTTAACTTAATATTTATATATAATTATGTTAAATGAGTAAAGCATTTAGTTTATGATTGGTTGCCTCTTGCTAAAATAATAGCTAAAACATTCTACCGCTATTATTGTTTCACACTAAATACAATGCCGAATTTAATTAGAAATTAAAGGCAGGGTAGGTAGGACTATATAAAAATAAAAGATCCAAATTTGTTAAAACTTTCTATATATATCAATACATAATTAAAATGTAAGTACTCTGAAAAAAAGAGTATAAAAATCAAGTGACTCTAGACCGTTTAATCTGTATTAAACACAGCTCATTATTTCGATTCGGGACGAATCAAAGGATTGGCTTAGGCGACTGTCACTCTCTCTCGCAACCATGGCAACCACCCTTTTGCCACGGGATCTGCCCTCTTGCGCGCGCACGTTTGATTTGAGGAATTCGAGAGGCACGGAACCTAGGAATAGCAAAACAATGGCAGAGAAAGAGCAATCAAAATTCACATTACCGGCATGCAGTTAGTGAAGGCAAACAAGGCAAAAAAAGAAGACAGTACAAGAAAAGGTAATGAACAAAAAGTCTTTGGATAAACAAAGAAATAAAACGCGTGTCAATATCATCGTGGCTTTCCAGCGACCACCCCGTCCTCAGCCTCTACTTCCTCGGACCCTAGTTGCACGCCACGGCCTCTTGCACGACCTCCTCTGCTTCGCCCTAAAATTATTTTTATTTTACAAAAGGACATTTTACAAACCTACATTTTGCGCATGTGCTCCTGCATGCACTTTTCCAGTCACAACACAGCAATCAAAGGAGGACGCGCTGAAAACTGTAATGCTGTTCTCTTCCATCATAACTCGTACTGAGAAGGTTTGAGTTGCAAAGGAATTTGTGACTGTTTCAGCTGTTCAACCACATCAAAGTTTCGTAATTAGTAAGTCCGTGCTTTTTCTCTTTTTGTTCTTATGTGCTGAAGGGCTGCTGTGCCTTGGTGAAACGGTGTTTGTACGTACGTGAAGAGCTCTTTTCCAAAACGCCATAAACCTAAAAAGCTGCCTCAAAGAACCAGCAAAAGTAATGATTATGAATGTGTAAAATATTGCAATAAGACATTTTAATTGTTTATTAATTTCTGTGTCGGCTGCAAAGATGAAGTTGACGATATTTGACTCGCGATCTTCGCAGTAGGCTAGTGAACGCATGCACCGGAGAAATGCACATTTAGGCTACATAGTTTTATTTTGTTTTGGATGGTTTTGTTTAGAACCAGATTTCTGTAAATATATTCCACATTTTTTAGGCCTGTGAGGCGAGGCTACGGTTCGGTTCACGATGATATAATCTCCAGTTCAAGCACCTTATGTTGTGATTGATAGCCTATATTTACTTTATGTATTTAATCCAGGAATGAAAATATTAATGAATTAATGAAAAAAAAAAATATTAAAATTAAGATACAATTAATACAAAACGAAATTCGTTTTAAAGAAAGGCTTTGTGCTTTCTGTTTTGAGGTCTCTGTTAAAGTTTGAA
Organism: Abramis brama; assembly: GCF_963993115.1. Lineage (NCBI taxonomy): Eukaryota > Metazoa > Chordata > Actinopteri > Cypriniformes > Leuciscidae > Abramis > Abramis brama. The sequence continues at coordinate 34,031,635 of NC_139963.1, forward strand.
AGTCTTAGTGCAGCTTTCAGAGCGCTCGCGTCCATAATGGAGAACTGTCAAGTAATATTGTTTTTTCCTCATAAATGCAAACACGAAAAATAAAAGACAAAAACTTTTTTAAAAAGACAAACCATAAATTTAGAAGAAAAAAAAAGAAGATGGATTTATAGCGTTTTGGGGGAAAAATGAATGGATTTATACCGTTTTGAAAATGTTATTTTTTTTTTACTTTGAATTGATCATCAACAATATTGTTGTTTGATTTAATAATCACTGTTGCAAGAAGTGCCTAGTTAAGTTTTTTTTTTTTTTTTTTTTTTTTTTGTAAGTGGAAAAAGTAGGGGCTGCCACAGATTCTGTTTAGTTAGCTCCTTTATTGTTTTTTTCTATAGCCTAGAATAATATAGGTCAAATGCAGCAAGTCAAAAGACCAACTGGACCTTCTTTGCCAGTTTGCTCACATTTCTTTGAAGGATGTCAAAAATATCGCCTGAATATCGATATCTAGATATTGGAAAAAAATATCGAGATATTCATTTTTGTCAATATCTCCCACCCCTACATGCAGAACACCATATATGTTATGAATCTTACACGAAATTCATCTTCATCACAATATAACTGATGGTAATGTAAAAAAGTGTATCAATGCAACCTGTTTTTAGCTTATATAACTAGCTCGTTAGCGAATCAAAAAATATATATATTTTAAATTTACCAATATCAATATGCTAGCTTGATAGTGAGTACTAAAATACATCTTATTTGTTTATATTCATAAGCAATTAGCGTTAGATTTTTTTATTACATGTGATTCTGACATGATGTCACTACATGCACTGTGCTCCTTCCTCTCTGCTTCTCTCAGGTAAATAATGCGTCTTCAGCTCAGCGGTTGGAGTCGCGCGTTCATGTGTTTTGGGGGCGTGGCTTTGGAAGGAGCCCAGAAGGGAGGGGGTGGAGTGAATGGAAATAATGAACTGTCTTTAAAACAGTCCTGAGAGGTCTACAGACACTCGATTTTTATACTTTCTTTTTCAGAGTACTTACATTTTAATTATGTATTGATATGTACATAAAGTTTAAACAAATTTGAAAAAGAAGTTTTTTAGACCATTCCTACCTACCCTGCCTTTAATACTTTTATTCATCAATGATGCATTGTGGTTTTCACAAAAATATTAAGCAGCACAACTGATTTCAACTCTGACAATAATCAGAAGTGTTTCTTGAGCATCAAATCATCATGTAAGAATGATTTCTGAAGGATCATGTGACACTGAAGACTGGAGTAATGATGCTGAAAATTCAAATTTGCATCACAGGAATAAATTATATTTTTAAATATATTAAAACAGAAAACAGCTATCTTAAAGTAAACTAATAAACTACTAATAGTACTAATAATAAAATACTAATAAACTAATAAATAGTAAAATAAATACAGCTTTGTGAGCATAAGAAACTTTTTTCAAAAAAGTCATACTAACCTAAAAACCATGTTAACCCAGGGTTAAGTGTAGTGTACAAACAAAGCCTTCTAGAGCACAACATTATACTAGTGTAAAGTGCATAGCAATGTCTGTAACACATTTTACAGTGGAAATTTACTAAAGTAATCTCTCTCTCTCTCTCTCCCTCCCTCTCTCTCTCTCTCAGCTGACTGAGATCATGCAACTGATGAATGCTTACTTCAGTGCCACCCGTCGCCAGCTAGGCAAAGATGACTGCATCTCCATAGAAACAAACCCTAAGCTCCACCCCTCCCTACTTGAGCTCCCCTCTCACCCGGTGTGAAGAGAGAACGACTGGCTTGCTTGCGCACACACACGCACACACTGACACTGACTCTGACTGATGTACACGTGCATATGCAGTCCTGGCTGATTGCTTCCCTGTGAGGAGCTTTGCAAAGAGGACGAACTCCGATGAGACTGAAAGGAGCAGATGCTGTGGAAATGGAAGAGGAGTGGATGGTGTCCAGGGAGCCACAAACAGGAGAGCAGGTTCAGTAACTCACTTGCTACACCGCCAGCCAAATCCAGAAAGGACACGGGGCCCCCAACGGCCCCTGCCACCTGGGAGCCCGCCAAATATCACCGAGAGGAAAATAATGTGACTTTAGAGATCAACTGTGCAAAAAAAAAATTTCTTAAGGATAATTTTAGTCTTGCTTTTTAGTATTTAAATGTTTAAACATCCTTAAAACAACATGAATATACTTTTACTTAATTTGAAAAATTAAATCAATTTAGTTTTACTTCAACTCATTAAATATTAAGACTCATCTTTAGACCATCTTTTCAAGGAATTTACCTCGAATTAAGTTCCATTTCTTATCTTGCTTCCCATGATAATTTAACTTGTTTTTAGGGATGTTCATATATTTTTTTGGGAAAACAAGACAAAAAATATTTTTATTTTATTTTATTTTTTTGCAGCAATGTCTTTGTATTGCACTACAGGAAGACTACACAAACATGCTGCCGTTGCACTCACACATACGCATTTGCTGCGCTTTAAACGTTCCTTTCGAGACTCCTGCCTGGCTCGCTGTTAAACTCATTCATCAAACCGTACATGACCTTGAAATGAAATCAGGTGGAAGTCACTTTCACACCGACCTTTATAACTGTCCATTACCGAACTGATGGTGGTGCATGTGTGCGTGAGAGACAGATTTGAATATTTTAAGCTGTAGAAACCAAAGGATCCTTAGCTCATCTGAATGATGCAAGTGTATTTGTGAAAAGCTTTGAGCCCGACCTGGTGCTGCTTGACTGTGCTGTTAGCTTACGATAACTCTGCACTGTTCGTCCTGTAGCCACAACAGCCTCAGATCTTTAGATCCGGTTAAAACCAACTACCTTAGACACCCCATTGCACCCTCGTACCTGTGAGGGTAAATTACATTTTGACATTTTAAAAAAAACATAGACACTTTTGGTTCAAACCAAGCTTCCCAGACCTCTCGAACACTGAAGACAGACAAAAAATCAACACTATTGATATGCAACATTATCATCCCATATTCTAAAGAAATTACATTTCCATTAAAAGGGATAGTTCATCCAAAAATGTTCATCTTTTTATCTTGCTGAACACAAAAGAAGATATTATTATTTTTATGTTTTGTTTTTTTTCATTTAATGAAAGTCAACGGTGTCCCAAACGACATTGTTTGGACCCCATTGAACTTCATTGTATGGACACAAAAAACAGACATTTTTCAGAATATCTTCATTTGTGTTTCACAGAAGAAAGTCATACAAGACAGGTTTGAAATGACACAAAAGTAAGTAAATGATGATAACCAAATTTGTCATTTTTGGGTGGACTATCCCTTTAAGCCTAACCTGTAGCCTCTGTCTGTTGTGCTATGTTATGAAGCCTTATGTCGGCTTTATGACGGCTCACTGTCTCCTTTTAATGTGTGTTAGTTTCTACTAGTTTTATTTATGGCTGTCTGTTGAATACATTGTGTGAAAGTGAGTTTTTTTTATTGTCCTTTTTACTTTTGTTTTATATATCTTTCATAAAGACCTGTATTTGTATTTTAGTGCTTGCATTGAAATAATTACAAAAGAGCTGATGACGTCATGGGTAAATTATGATGTCATAATGTTTATTTACTTTTTTGGTTATTTGTTGTTTATTTTTCCCCCGTCACGTGAGGTCTACGAATGACAAATAACTTGATAATAATCCGTTTATTTTTTAGATTTTTGAGATTTTGTCATAACCAAAAAATGAAGAGTCATTCGCCCTTTTAAAGTCACATGGACCAAATTTCTTGGGGTTGGGGTCTTTTTTTCCCTTCGAATGACTGCCAAACTATCACTGTAGCAATAAAACCTGCCCAGTTGTCCTGAGCATGAGCCCATTTTCAGTATGAGGCTTCAGGTTGCCTTTGGAGGAGCCACTAGTGCCTGTCAAACAGTCTGTACAATCTTTAATTCACTCGTACTCCATAATCAGGCTCAGTGTTTCTGTATTCAGAGTATTTTGGTTCTGCACTATCTTTGTTCTACAGTGGTTTTTCTGCCTGAATACAAATTTGAAAAAAAGGTTGCCAGCTACTTGAAGTTCAACGGTGGAGGGCAATCACGTCTTCAATGTTGTTTATATTGTTTAAAGAAGTTTATTTTGCCCAAACCATGTTCCTCCTACAGCCCCTTTGACGGCAGTAGTGGTTGTCACATATGCTTATCTTCTTTTCATGTCACTCTTTAGCTGCAGGCAGCTCTGACCCAATGTCATACATGTAACAAAACTTGACAAACTCTGATGCTTTGGTTTGTATGCTGCATGGTACCTTTATGTTACACGTGTAATTGTCAATTGCACTATTGTTTGTACAGCTAACTTAAATGTGCAATAATGCAAAATGATGAATACTGTATGTAATAAAAAGCAGCACCATTACATCACTTGAGTGTCTGTTATAATATTGGTGGGAATAAAATAACATATATTCACCTATCCTGCAGTGTTTAGCTCCAGTCCTAATTAAACACACCTGAACAGGCTAATCAAGTTCTTCAGGATTACTAGCAGCTTTTAATTGTGTCAGGGCACGTTGGAGCCAAACTTAAAGGGATAGTTCACCTAAAAATGAAAATTCTGTTATAATTTACTCAAATTGTTCCAAACCTGTAAGAATTTCTTTCTTATGCTAAACACAAAAGAAGATATGTTGAAGAATGTCAGAAACCAAACTGTTAATGGGCTCCATTGACTTTTTATTTCTTCTCTACATACAATGGAAGTCCATGGAGCCCATCAACTGGTTAACGGCATTCTTCAAAATAACTTTTATGTTCAGCGGAAGAAAGAAATTCGTACAGGTTTGGAACAATTTGAGGGTGAGTAAACAATGACAATTTTCATTTTTGGGTGAAATATCCCTTTAAGGAGCAAGATTGTATTCAGTATGTCCTTGATTCAGTTTCAGTATCCATCAGCTGGTTTGATAAAGAGATGAAGACCAGTTATTAGAGGTAATAGCTTCCATTTCTGAGCTATTTCATGTGTTTTAAGGCCAAATGACCCATGCCATCTGTTGTGAGTGATTCTGACCTGATTGCAGATGGTCTGTGAGAGTAATCGATACAAATGTAAATGTTCTTGTACAAAAACATTTATTCAATCTCATGAACTTCAAGTAAATGCATCAAGTCTGACAGCAAACTATATACACAGTATAATATTAATAAAAAGAACATGTGGTAACTGAGGAAAAGAAAGCACTGAGAAATGAATCTGGCATGAGAGTTTCATGTGAAGTTTCCATCACTTCCCAATACAATACAAAAAATAAAGGGAGAGAATAAATTATTCAAAAAAAGAAATGTGATATTTGTTGGGATTATGGTGTATGATTGAGTCTGCCAGACTTTGAGGTAACATCACTGATTGAATTGACTAGAAAAAGAACCCGATGAGGGTTCACTGATTGGACTGGAGTGAGGTACAGCACAACACTTGACTTACTGATCATCTCTCAAAACTCTGAGATAATCGCCTAGAGTAATCCATGACAATAAGACTGAGAGGAAAATTGATTCAATCACACAATCATAGTCTATCCCCTGAAAGCAAGCGCCTTTTGTCTAAAAGCATGCATGCGTGAACGTGAGGGAGTTAGATGGTGTATTCATAAGCTGCTTCTAGTCTGATCTTTTCTAAGAGGCTTAATCTTTCACACTCCCTCCTACGGTTACATTCATCTAAGACCACCCAGTCTTATCGGTGTAGACGTCCAACGTGTGTGTGGTCAGGGAAGTTTGTGTGCAGGCCACCTTGACATAGATTGATGTAGATTGTGTGCAGAAGAGTGCCGAGTGCAGTACAAAAATAGATTAAGACGGAGCCATAAATTCTCTGATCAAAGAAAGGAAATTGGGGAGAAAGAGAAAAGTTACAGCTCAGGATAGAGGCACCAAATTATGGTAGGCTCTGGAGGAACAGTATGACGAGCCATGAAAGATTTATCGACACCAGTCTTAAGAAGTGCATTCACTACTGAAATTCTGTTATTTGCTCCTGGAGTCATTGCGTATTTTCTAGGATGAGTTTAGAGGCTTTCTTTCTCTGCTCTTTAGGGAATGGGCGGAGGGGTTTTCACTGCTCTTGTGTGCCCCAGGAGATGTAGTCGGGACGCGTGGCGGCGCTGTACTCATCCACAAGCTGTTGAACCACCTCGCGAGAGTTATCCAGCTCGTCAAAGTTGTCCTTGAATATGTCCTCCTTCCTGAACTGCTCGAGGAAGGCCTCCCTCTTCCTCAGCTTATCATACTGACGACAGGTTCGCTCAAACAACTAGGAGTGAGGGAGAGGAGAACAGAGATTAGAAAGTCTGCCCACATTTTGAGCAATGAATTTCCATGACTTTTCCAGTTTTGTAGCCCATGTGAAAATGGATTTTGATGTTGAAATAGAATAGACAACATTTTTTAAATAATTCACAATTGCCAAGTGGATAAGCTTTCTCGCATTAATATTAGGCTACTATAGCAACATTTTGGTTAAGGACTGTCTGTTTCACAAAGTCGCATTTTGATGCCACCGTACTTTTGCCACATTAACCTACCAACTTCCCGCGTCATGAAGGACGCAGCTCTAATGAGTAGGCTAAAAGTTCAGGCTGTTCTAAATTACTATAAAATTCTGCATCTGTTAAACCCATGATGAGTGTGTTTTATAGTAAAGCAGACTTTAACTTTTGGTGGTGGTGGTACTTGTCTGTATTCATGGTAAAACAGCTGAAATTGTGTATCTAAATGTACATACATCTTTTTGTCTAAAACGTACATTTCATGGATATCGATGAGTCAATTTTTTTTTAAATATGTTGGCCTTGGCCTTTTTGTTTTTGGGAGTAATATTTTACAATGCTTTGCCATCTGTATTTGCTCAGCAGCTTGTAGTTTCTTGTAGGAGCGACAGGTTTGTATATGGTCCAAAAAATATGTGAATGGGCCACGTGTTTTTCTAGCTGGGGATAGTTAGTGCTACGTCATCATCCCCTTTCGCTACTTCAGACTCTTCGGTGATTAGCTGGCGCTGGCTCTGCTGGACATGGATTTTTTCAAACATTTTATAGCAACAGCACTCATGAACAGTCTTAGCTGATGAATTACTTGAGAGTTGAGCATAATCAGAAATGCTTATATTTGCTAGAGAATTTTCCAGCCCTGGATATCACAAGTTTAAAAATTCCCTGATATTTCCTAGTTTTCCATACACATGGAAACCCTGTTCAGTGGTGTTTTGTGATTCTGAGAGAGGAACTATGGGTTGATTGATTATAATAAAATAATAATAAAATATGAATACATTATAAATAAATCATTAAAATAAAAAGTCAATCGTTTTGCTACAAGTGAATATAGGCAACACAAAATGTAATTTACATAATGTACATTATTAAAGCTTTAGCAAATCTCAAAATATAAATTTCACAAAATGTAATATTTTGAGATTTGCTAAAGATTTAATAGTGTTATTAAACAGTGTTAGATAACTGTGAAAGTAAGGCCCTGTTTACACCTGGTATTAAGATGCATTTTGGTTGATCGGATCACAAGTAGACGAGGTGAACACATTCCCGTTTACACCTGGTGTTTTAATCCGTCTCTTTTGTCCAGTTTCAACCACTTCTGTCCTGATTTCTTTGAGGGAAGTGTCTATGTGCAGGTAAATTTATGGACTTATTCAAATCCTTCTGCTTTGTTTCTGCTTTGATAGCCACAAGACCACAGTGAACGAAGTGAATGCGTGTTATCAAACCAAACTTGGGTCTTCAGCCAAAAAGTTTAAATCCCATCTGGCTAGCGCGCTCCCCATTATGTTTACGCATTAGGACAGTAGGCGGAGAGCAGGCGGTCATTTGTGGCTGTTCGAAAGCATTTTCAACTACCTCTGGAAGTGGTTGAAAGTGGACAAGCTCAAATCTATTTAGACTCCATTTACACCTCTATTTAGTGCTGTCCACTTGTGATCCGATCGACCAAAATGAAAGAGTCCTCTTTCAAAAACACTGAAAAATCTTACTGATCCCAAACTTGTAAACGGTAGTGTACATCCAATACAGATTCATCCTGATAAACTATTTTTTGAGCAGTACATAAATGAAGGTCAGGGCTTACCGAAGAGATGCTGGTGTGATTAGCCATCATAAGTCCACTGACACGGTGAGCTGAGGGCAGGTAGGGAGATCTGCGGGACAGTGCCACCTGGATACTAGCTGGACCCCATGGGATGAAATTAGCTAACTTCCTCTCCCTGATTCTCTGCAGACTCTTATGGACCTGCAAGGACACATAAACATGAGGACAAGCACACCTAAGGCTCAGAATGTGCTGTGTTTATCCAGCAAGCTCACACCTGTGTGGGGTCCACCTCTCCCTGGATGATGTTGAGAATGGCAATGTAGCAATGAGTGGTCTGGCGGTCTCTGCCTGTGGACACCATGACATTCTTAGGCTGCAGGAGTCTCCTCATCACATCAAGAACTGTAGTCTTCCTCACACTTGCCACCTAAAAAGAAGAGAGAAAAAAATTACAGTATGATTTAAAGAGCATTCATTTTTAAGAAAAAATATTAAAACCAAGACAGACAGTGGACACAAAGTAAAAAGAATTAGATATTTAATCCTTTAATAATAATGAAAAGGACAGATGGACAAATAGAAAGAACAACAGATATAGATAGACAAACGACAGATAGACAGATGGACATAGATAAATAGATAGATAGATGAAAACAATGACAGACAGAACAATAGATGTATAGAATGACAGATTATATAGTTCCATGGAATTAAAAATGGGTCTTTAGCTTAGCAACATCCTAACATAAGACTACTGGAATAAACAGTGAGTTAAACAGAGCTGCCAATGAAGAGAGTTTCAAATCAGTCACTTATGAGGCTCCATTTTGGTTTGGATGTTGCCTAAGGAGGTAGTTGCATATATAGACAGAAGCTTACAGGACTAGACTTTAGAACAGAGCTACAAAGCTTATTTGCATTTTCTGCAAAGGATCTTTATGCATAGTCAGATGTTTGAACAACTTACGGATTGATCGGTGGTCAGTGGTGTGTATCCAGTCATGAGGAAGTGGAGGCGGGGAGTGGGGATGAGTGACGCAATGAGACCAATCAGATCATTGTTCATATATCCAGGGTAACGGAGGGTTGTTGTGCTTGCTGACATTATGGTGGACACCTGTTAAGAAGAGGAACACTTGTCTTTTGACAGTCTAGGTGAATGGGTGACAACAAGAATGTGAAAAAAATCAGTCACGTTTTAATTTTATATTGTGTCATCTTAATTATTTGGGTGTGCTAATGGTACATTTGAAACCTGTAGTGTATGTAAACGCAGACAGTGTTTAAGAACACAATAGCCTGGACTGGTGAAACAGGTTTTCTTATAGCACAGAAATCTATGCACTGTACTGTGAAAGTTGAAGTTCACCATATGACACATTTCAATTAGAGCCGATAAAGACAGTGATGGATGAGTCGACAAAATGAACTATTCACCATGGAGCAGAGTGCTGTAAGAATGGGCGTATAAGAGCAAAGCGTAGATAAGCTCTGACCGGGATGTCACTGGTTATTTATGACAGCATGTCAGGCTGCTGATTACAACTTTCAGAACAGGTAACTCCCCATGTTGCTTCCTCCTGAAACTGTGCCATTTCAAATTTTGTCGTTTAGCTTATTCACTTTCTTGACAGCTGCGTATATATATTTACCAAACTCATGCTTTCATTTGTCTCGTTACCTAATAAACCCTTGGCGGTTTCACAGTTAGGTTGTTTTTCTGATGTTCTGATGTTTCTGTTGTCTGAATTTTGAAAATGCATATCTTATCGTAGGAGAGCTGCCAGCGCCCAACTGTGATTAATATATGAGGAGTGACTCTACTGTCACAAATTGAACCACACCAGGCCAGTCCCTCTCTGCTGCAGGGAAGGGCTTTAAAATGAAAAGGACACTAATAATTAATTGACAGAATGGCATCATGTTGGGGACGGTTTATTTGATTGACAGAATGGGTTCATGTTGGGGAAGGTTTAAAAATGTTTAGGATCAATGTCAGTGAGTTCATCAATGATGCTTAAAGGGGTCATATGATGCTTTTTAATGTTTTCCTTTTCCCTTAGTGTGTAATGCATCTGTTTGTGCATGCATACGATCTGGAAAGTTACAAAGCTCATCCAATCTGGGAAGATACAAGTTATCCTCTAGTTTTCCCCTAACGTTATATTCTAAGAGTGTTTGACAGAGAACAGAGGAGGAGGATAATAGCGTTGTCATGAAATGATTTAATATGTATTTGTTTTAAATAAAATATTGTTAAATGCTCGAAACGAATAACGGAAAGTGGCATGTTTAAAACATTCACGTCTTCTCAGGTCCATGCGATAAACATCCATAATTGCCAACTTCAGAAAGCAAAACTGTTCTGAGATTTACTGTACAAGTTTATCAGTGGTTGTGTCCTCCTAAAAGAGAGATCAGATAAAGGATTTCTTTTAAAACTCACCAGTTGGTTGATCTGAGAGAACGAGGGGTTCTGAATGTGCAGCCGGTCTGTGGCGATTCTGTTCAAAGCCGTGTTGTCCAGCACTACCTGAAAGACACATGGAGAGAGAATGAAAAGGAAAGAGATAACTATGTCAGGACTGTGTGTTAGAGGTGTTCTTGGGTCTATAACGTTGTTATGGAATTATTTAGTATGTATTCGTTTCAAACAATAAAATATTGTTAAACGCTAAAAACAAATAATGGAAACCAAGTTGGCATTTGTTAAAAACAATTCAGGTCTTCCTGGGTAAAAACATTTATTTTAAATGATCTGAGACCCAAGTGGAGCTGGGAGGACCTACTATTGTGCTATTACTGGATTTGTATCGAAGTAGAAAACAGGATGCAAAAATGTAATTCAAACTAGAAAAGAGAGACAACTCAACACTCAACTGGAAGAGCATGACACTAACAACCGTGTATTGCCAGAAAACACACAAACAAACATAAGGTATACCTTAAAAACACTGCAAGTCTCTTTAAATTAAGGAAATTCATATAACTGCTGTAAGAGTTTAATCTAAAATTACCATTTCACTTGCAGTCAGTGTAGAACAATGTCAATATTATTTTTACCATAGTATTTAATCAATATTTTTATATAAAGTCATCTGAAAACAATGTGGTGAATATGTTATGCTGTATGATCAAAACCCGTAAGACTTTCGTTGATCTTCAGAACACAAATGTTGATCTTTTTAATGAAATTTGAGAGCTTTCTCCATTGACGAATACACAACTACCACTTTCAAGCCCCAGAAAGGTACTAAAGACATCAAAAAAAGTAATCCATGTTACTCCAGTGGTTTAACCTCAATTTTATGACACGACGCGAGTGTTTTGTTTGTGCAAATGTTTTTTTTTTTATTATACCACTTTATGTACAAAATATGAATCTCCAACACACGTTCAGAAGAGCACCACGACGCATGCTTTTAATATGTGATTAATATTTAAATTTTTGGGTGAACTGATGCTTTAAGTGTTTTTTTTTGCAAAACTTGTTGAGTACTACTGTAATTCAACTTACAGTAGTTCAAATTTCAGCTAATGAACAGAGCAAACCGGTTCTCAAAATAAAATGTCCCTAGTTTGTATTCCATTTACACAATACTTACGCAACATTTTTTGTACAGAAAGGATCACTGCATATTTTGTAGTTCGACTAGAGAATGTTTTCCTCTTAGGAGTAAAAGGGATAGTTCCCTTTATGACCTTTACAAAGTTTTCGAGGCCTGAATGTTTTAGTGAAATGGACTTCCAAAAAAGGGACAGAAATCTCACCAGGTGAGTAAAAATGTCTTAAATTGCATTCTAAAGGTGAAAAAAAGTCTTATGGGTTTAGCAGTGAATAAATTACATTTCTGTCATCAAAATAATTTCATTTTGGGGTGAACTATCCTTTTAATTAAAAGTGAAGCTGGCATTATTAACATATCAGACTTGGAGTTAAGTCTAGATCTGTATTCTCATCAAAGAAAGACAGAAAATCATCTACCTCTATTAACCTTCTCATCTTTTGTGCTGACTCTCTGATCTGACATTATTATATAAGCCAGAGAAGAGAATGAAGCTAGCAGACAGCTGCAAGAAATACAATATGCATTAAACAGAACTTACCCTGTACTAATGACATTTGCTCCACTAAAACTCAATCTATTCTGAATCGCAGCCCTTACACATGAATATTTGCTGGTGATATGAATAATGATGTATTTTGCTGGGGTGATCAAACCTATCAATTCCTTTAAAAATCAAATAAGGATATATGTAATTATTGGCCCCTCAGAGAGTCAACAGGATGTGTTGTTTGTCGAATAAATATCTGCTTAATCATGTGCTGATGGTTATCAGTCAGAAACCAGTAATTGTTGACACATCTATAAACTTCCATTCCACATGTACAGATATGACATAGCTTGGTCCATGTTAATAAGGAGGAAATAGAAGGAGAGATGTGGATAGTCACATAAGACTATCCTCCTTTTCTCCACCTGCTGGTGTTTGGGGAATGAAAGCAGGAGAGAAAGAAAGAAGGTCTGTTTGGGGAGGTGGATTGTGTAACTGTGAGGAAATGTGCAGTTAGAGTAGCAGGCTGTATATGAGAAGGGCTCTGTTTCAAAAAGAAAGATTCATTTAAGATCTACAACCTAGGAGTGTGTGTGTGCGTGTGTGTGTGTGTGTGTGTGTGTGTGTGTGTGTGTGTGTGTGTGTGTGTGTGTGTGAAACACCTCCTGCCAAATTCTAGGCCAGCTAAAAAGGTTAGCAGACAGTGCGTGTGTGTGTGTGCGCGCGCATGTGTTCATTCACTCACCACACAATCTGCATTCTGGGTCAGTCTCTTCAGTGTCAGAAGAGAATTATACGGCTGTACGACAACATCACTCATCTCATCCTGGTTAGGAAAGACCGAGTAGGTCTGAACTAGTTTTTTAGGATACCTAAAAAAACAGAAAATAGCTGAAAGTTTAAGGCACAAGAACACGTGCCCTTGAGGTTGCACACGCAATGGTATTAAACACATCCCTAAAGAGGTAATTACACCCGGTGATGGCTGCTGCCTGCATCTCCCTCTAATTACACTGACTGCCACCCAAACGCTTCAGGACTGCAAGTCTAGACGAACAATGCGAAGGGTGTGGATTTACACTTCAGGAGAGGGAGTGTAGACTGCAAAAATCAGTCAGAGCAGGGGGACACAAAGTCCTCTTGAGACCTATATCAATGAATTGTGTTTTCTCACCTGTCGTTCAGTCGCTCCAGTAGGTAAGATCCCAGACCAGATCCTGTTCCCCCGGCAATAGAGTGGCAAAGCACAAACCCCTAAAAACACAAAAACAGAATGCTAAAAATATACACAAAATACATGTATATGACTATGGCGCTTTAGGTGCCATCCAAACCCAGAAAGAATAGTTAAAGTTGTGCTGCCCACTATCTAGTGTCAGTTTATCAAGTAGGAATATTTACCCTACAATAACTTTTTACCATACTAGAATTAGAACCATACTAGGGGCATTTTAGCCTTTACGAGGGCATTTTCTTTTACACCAAATTAAAACAGCATTTACAGTACTGTTCAAAAGTTTGGGCCAGTCATTTTTTTTAAATAAAGTTGATAAATGGTGAAAGTAAAGACATTTTATAATGTTTTATAATGCTGTTCATTTGACCTTTCTATTCATTAAATAATCCTAAAAGAGAATCATGGTTACCACCAAAATATTAAGCAGCATAACTTTTTTTTTTTACATTGATAATGACAAGAAATGTTTCTTGAGCAGCAAATCATCGTATTATAATGACTTCTGAAGGATCATGTGATACTGAAGACTGGAGTAATGATGCTGAAAATTCAGCTTTAACATCTCTGGAATAAATTATATATATATATATATATATATATATATATATATATAAAAAAGTTTTTAAACATATTTTAAATTGCAATATTATTACACACTATTACTGTTTTTAAATTATTGCATTTAAAAAGATGAACATGGTGAGCTTCTTAAAAAAAAAGAATAAAAAAAGAAAGAATTAAAAACCTGACCACAAACTTTTGAACAGTAGTAAGTCAAATAATTTAACATAATTTTTAATTAATTTAAATTAATTAAGCTATGCTGCACACACGTGCATGCAACTAACTGACTTTTAACATCATTCTCCAAACCACTCCCTAACCTCCACTTACATTCAAGTTACACACACGCACACACCAGTAATTGTGGGTAATAAAGTGAACGACACAGATTACGCAGGGAGGCCCGAGTCTGTTGTTTAATGGGAGGAACATCTGTATCTTGTATATTAAGAGTGCAAAATAAGGCATAACAATAGTACTTTTGTTTAACTCTCTATGACTTTCACATACATACATACACATATATATATATATATATATATATGTAGACTTATTTATACATAGTTCTATGTAATATAGCAATATAAACAAGAGTAGACAGAGCACTGTAAAAAGGGGTAGAGGAGAGAAAAAAGGGATGAAAAAAAATGAAAGTACGTCAAATGGTACGTCACTTTACCATCTGGAGATCATTAGAAAGCGTTTTACTTTGTTTCAAAATATAATCTGTGTAAAAGCCCAAATATTCCCAAAGTCAGAGAAAACAGTATTAATGAATGACAGAATAAAAGGGTAAAAACCAACCCATTCATACTACATCATTACTTTCAACATTTACTTTAAGCTACTTTTTCAGCATTTATTTCTACACTAACTACATTTGAAATTGTATGTTAAATCACCCAATCACTGAAAAAAACCTCTGAAAAAAAAAAAGGCTACTGTACTGAAGCGTAAAGTAAATGAGAGTCATACCTCGAGACTGTCACTGCCATCTGCCTCTCTGTCAATGATGTCAAAGATGTCCTCGTGGATTTTTTCTCCCTGAAATGAACAAATATGTTGACAACATTTTAATTATAAGACAAAACCTAAAAAAAAGTTGTCAAACATGACAGTTTTACTGTTTTAGCTTGTCCAGTATTTATGGGTAGTTGATATAATTTTGCCAAACAGTGACAGCTGTGCAATCATGTTAGTATCCGTTTAAAAATTAAATTGGCCCACTGTCCTGCAGAGTTTAGCTCCAACTTGTCTTCTGGTATGCCTAGTGAGACCTTGATTAGCTGGTTCAGGCGTGTTTAATTGGGGTTGGAGCTGAACTTTGGAGGACAGTGGCCCTCCAGGAGCATGACTGGACACCCCTACACATGTGAACAGCAAATAAAGTGGTTAAACATAGTGAAAAAGAAATGATAACCAGTTATAGAACCTAAAATGTAACATAAGTTTAATCTAAAATCTTGATAAAGAAAAAAAATAATCTGATGCCTAACATGACTGTACCTGAGAGAAGCCACTGGCCCAGTTGTTACCAGCTCCACCGCCATGTTCCGACAGGTAGATGTTCTCCGGGTTGTACAGGTTGGCGTAGGGGGAGTTCAGGATGGTGTGGATGACACGGGGCTCCAGGTCCAACAGCACAGCACGAGGAATGTAGTGCTCATCATCCGCCTGAAGGGGTTGAAACAATAGAAAAAGGATCAATGGAAATTGCATTTTCCATAAGTGCTTCTCAATACTCGTTACAAGGAAAAGACGATGCACAATTTAAGAAATGAGAAGCAGCTCAGGTCTACTCAAGATGCTTGTTGCTGTTGCTTTACACGAGTGGTCGACCACTATATTGATGCTGACATATTGGCCGATATTTGGCATCTTTTTATTATCAGCATCAACCAATAATTTATCTAGCAGATAAATGTCATCAGAAGAACTTTTATTTTGACCGCGCTGAGAAAGTGAGCTTATTATTCAAAGGAACGGTGAATAATAACTCTTTCTTATTGGAACCCTTTATTAAATGGTAAAGTGATTTGCTGGCATAAAGCATGGTTGTTACTACAGAAGTTTTACATTACAAATAAGGTTAAAGAAATATCTTTTAAACTCATTCACCAATTTTATCCAGATAATCATCATTTACAATTAAAAAACAAAAACAAATTTAAACTGTACGTTTATTTTGGCATTATACTTGTTCTATTATATTGTGGTGTAAGGTACAGAAATATTCAGTGTTCAAGACCTGTCTCTCTCTTACAGGAAAATGTTCTCTTTGGTTTCACGGATTATCCTGAAGATGAAGAAAAATGCTTTTATTTAATTAATTAATTTATACTTAAAAAAATATATATAATAATAATAATTATATTCATAAATATAAGTTTACTAATCAGAAACCCAATTTTATTATTTTGTTGACTATAGTAATGTATGTAAACAGTATTAGAGACTCTTTGAATAAGAAAGTTGTCAAAAAATCTGTGAGCTTTACAAAATATTTATTTGATATCTTTATACCCGTATGTACCTTTATTCTGATCTTTGTTATTATCTCCCTTGTCACACTATTCTTTTCTTCTTTATATAATTCCCTTTCTCTTTACATTTTTTGTGTTGTATGCATAATGTTTAATACTTGCATTTGTATAAAATGTATGTTGCTTGAATAAAATAAATAAATAATAATAATAGAAAGGCAAATGCAATAATACTTTCTCATATAATGTCATCATTCAGCAAATTCACATTTATATTTTTTAAACAAGTCTTTGAATATGTAATAAATATCTAATTCCACCAGCCACACAAACTTTAGTGAATTCAGCTCAAAGTGTGCATTTCTACCTAAAATGTATAAAAATGTATGGCCAGACTGCAGCTGATGTTTTTTACAGTTTCTTCCAAAACCAAGATGCTATCTATTCTAAAGTATAAATCTGTTTATTTTACAGGTTAATTTTACATTACGTTCAAATATTTTGTTTTCATATTGATTCATTTTCAAGTTATGTTTCTAATTTAATAAATAATATGTAAAAATAAATATTAATTTAATTGCAGCTTGTCTTATTTTCTAAAGATCTTCAGCATCACCATAAAAATGGCAGTAATACAGAGGAAATTACTATAATACTGTGACTCACACAATCTGTGAATCAGTGACAATTCACATCAGAAGAGCTGTAACATCAAAAGCCTTTTAAGATTTCACCGCAGTTTCACTGAAATACCTCATTTAGGTCTTTAATTAGAATAATCTCTTAATCTGACGAATGGAACTAGGAGCTGTGCCGTTTATTTCAAATTAGTTGTCCATCAGATGGTGAAAAGGCCTCCACATGAAACAATGTTGACTTATGACAACTGAAAACGTAGAAACATGGCTCCATCTACTGGTAAATTATGTGAACAATGTTGACGGGATATTTCACCCAAAAATGAAAATTCTGTCATAATTTACTCACCCTCAAGTTGTTCCAAGCCAGTATGAGTTTTTTTTAACAAAAAAAAAAGATATGTTGAAGATTGTCGGTAGCCGAACAGTTGCTATAAAATACTATAGAAGTCAGTGGGGCACATCAACCGTCTGGTTACCGACATTCTTCATAATATCTTCTTTTGTGTTCAGCAGAAGAAAGAAACTCATACAGGTTTGGAAAAACTTGAGGGTGAGTAAATAATGACAGAATTTTCATTTTTGGGTGAAATATCCCTTTAAGTTATTTACATTCATATATTTTTATAATTTTTTATATTATTTTAGTCATTACTTAGCACATTATTTAAATACTATTTTATTGTTATTTATTATTTAATAAATATATTTATTATTTAATATTGTATATTTGGTTTTAAATGTTACTTGTTTTGTGTACAATGCTTCTGCAATGTAAAACACAATCATGCCAATAAAAATAAAAATCGTCCACACTGGCCAAAATGGCCCAGCCAGAAGCCAATGTTAAGGTCACAATCAGTATGTTGGTTGATGCCATGATGTGCAATAGCAACTCCATGATTTATATATAATGATAAATAAAATGTAGACTTTAAAGCAGCATTCTTGATATGATGTGGTTGTGGCTGATGATTGGCACGCTCTGAATGCATCATCAGTCTGTATTTGTGTAACTTACCTGATAGAAAAACACATCTTTCCGGTCAGTGCCCTCAGTGGCGAACTCCTCTACGATGCCCTCTGGGCTGATGCCATGCTCAGCACAAAGCTGCTTCCAAAACTCAAAACCAACTGCACAGAGATAATAAAGACACGATTCAATTTAGTCCATTAAAAACAGGATGCAAGCTTCGTCATATGCCATTATATATTGCTGATTGAATATTAATAATGTAATGGCTATTGCATCACATATTTGTTAGAAGTTACAGCAAAACTTGCAAAATCAAATGATCAAAATCAATGATCATTTGCTGACCAAGTCTGACACCTCTGATTGCATGAACCCCATCTTTCTCAGAGTAAAAGGATAACACAATGTAAATATCTCTAGCTAAAACTATCAAACGTGACGGTAAACAATAAAAAGCAACGTTTCTAATTATGTGCACACGAAAACACAGTAGCTGGCCAGGTTAACGTTAGTTACACTACAATGTTATGTTATCTCCAACTGACAGCATGAAGTATGTATCATTATTGATTAGCAAACAAAAACAAAGAGAGGTCATTAATTAAAGAGTTCTTGGTTTCTTGCAAATGGATATACACTATAAAGCCCCTGGTCATATTAAATGTATGTAACGTTATTAATTGTGTCATTTTACAGCTGCCCAGACTGATAGCTAAGTTAGCTAGCTAGCCTAACTGTTTATGTAGAGAAGATGGCAATCTTATTAGCAAACAGAACGTAATAAAGCGAATGTCTCACTCTGATTCCCGCACTGCCCGAGCTGCAGGGTGATGATTTCTCGAGGCATGCTATCCTGCTATTTCAGCTGTAAAATCACTAAAGGATAGAGATGTGCTGCTGTCAGTCAATCACAATCCCTGTGCGTGTTCCCGCTCCAACAGCAACGGCCTAACGGAGGAGCGGTGCGCATGCGCAGACTCCGGCCACGCTAACGTTACACTTTCACTCTGTGAAGGCCAGCAAACGTGAACGGATCAATATTTGTTAAAATGTACCAAAAGAACTCTTTATCGAAAAGAGCGAAAAGTAGATATGAGATATACACAGAAAACAGAAAGAACAGACGTAGAGAGCATAACCAACGTAACGCATGACGTAGTACGCGTTTACATTAAACAACATCAAGGCTGCGCGTCAGTTGCGCAAACAGATGGAAATGTGCCTGTCCAGGCCAGGTTTACATTTTAATTTTCCTCTCGCCTAGTAACAAATATTCACAAAGAAAAACTAATTAATTTATTTCCCTAATTTACTTGCAAAATTATTGTGCAATAAAAGGTTTTACTTTTTGATGACAAGGACTCCCAAATATGACGATCTCACTAGTGAAACGCTTCCTATTATTTATTAAGAGACCCATTTATACTGTGTGACAAATTTTCTTAAATGTTGTTTCTAATATTAAATAATTGGCTTTTATATTATCAGTGTACTAAAACCAAAATAGATTATTAAAATATTGTTTGGAGAATGGAGAATGACACTTTTGACACTCTAGAGTAGACTATATTTGAATAAACATCTAAATAACAAACAAATAATAATTATAAAAGTTATTTTGGGTTTTGTTTCTTACTGTGTTAAACCATACTATAAAATAATGTACAATATAAAGTGTTGTTTCTAAAAACTAAATAATTGGCTTTTGCTGTATATTATCATTGTACTCAAACCAATATAAATTGTTCAATATTATTATTTTGGGGGAGAATGATAACTTTTCTCTAATATAAGATGTATACATCTTCAAAATATATATTTTTTTATATAAAATATATATTGGGTTTTATTTTTTATTACTGTTTCATAATTTATACTGTCAAATCTTCCCCATTCTGAAAAACAAACTTTTGCCTATAAGCTATACACTATGAACAACTATTTGATTTATTCATAGAAATTGAGTCATCAAACTGCCCTTATGACACCCTTTTATAACATAATAAAAACAATGAGGGCTGGGACATTTGGGAAGTAACGTGTTAATTAATTATGAATGATATGTGAAGGCATTTGAAGTGAGATTTCGCTGATGCTAGGTGTTGTTTGTTATTCACCAGCTCTGACTGTAATAATCCTAATGCCATTGGCCAGATCAAGCCCGTCCTCCATAGCGCTCCCTCTCTCTGTTGCTCCCGCGACAAAAACAACGACTGGACATGACAGCTGCACGGTGACAGCATTAAAGAAGACCCGTGCTGACCCATACAAGTATTAA